>NC_088709.1:23527746-24727746 GCF_963576615.1 Watersipora subatra
TAAGTGAAGAATGTTTTTTGTCAATCAAAATTCAATACAAAATGCTTCAAAGAATAGATCACATATTTTTTGAAAATTTTTCTTTTAAACAAGAAATTTATTCATTCATTTCCCCTTTCGAAACAAATGGTTGAAAAGCTTCAGACCACGTAAAGACCTTGACAATTGCGTAACGCATTGGTAAAGAGGGTAAGAGCAGAGTGGACGTAAGTATTTAAAAAATTACTGCAGGTTGTCAAGAAAATAAGTAAACTGTTTCAAAAATTAAATTGAGGTATTTTGCTGAAACCTCTAAAGAAATCCACCCTACCGACTCGGGATGGTCATGGGTTAGTTTCTGAAAACTTTTTAGCATGTCCAAACTTTTTTCAGAAAATGAATTGGTTGCGCTGCTGTACAATGTACTGTTGTTATACCTGCAGACATTGGCGTATAAATAAGTTTTTTTTGTGTTTTTAATATCCTTAACGCTATCAAGCAATAAAAACTTGTTACTAAAATCCAAGTCCTTGCATGGTTGGAGTTTGGAAAAAAGACTATCATATGGGATTTGAACTCATGTAAATAATATTATTTTTTATCATGCCCACTTTATTTTAGAGGCAAATAATATAAATAAATTTTTAGAATATGATGGTGTCTCATAGGCCATATTAGCAAATTAAAACTAGAATTGCTTTCATGTGCAAGTCAGCAAAAAGCTCCGCTTTCAGGTACCGGGAGCTGGCATCAGCATGGTTTTATCACCGAGGATCCCTTCTCTACCTGGTCTATTTTAGGTTCAGTCGACTGGAGGCACTTAGCAGAGGAAGGAATGAGGACAGGGAAGCCCTCACACTGTCCCATTACATATTATAAATTTACGGGAATGCTCCCAGTCTAAGAAAAAAGGTCAAGCAAACTCAGTGATTTAACATTTTTTTCTTTGTCATTTGTCTGCTAAATATACTTAGACAATAATCTGTAGCCTTTGGTCCTTGAAAGTTAGTCATTACAATTTGTGCTCTTTTTTACTGTCTCCAGAATTTGCACTTTCTAATAACTGAAGCCACCAGATTCCGGCTCATCCAGGATCATAAGCAAACTGAGCTAACAAATTCATCACGTCTGTGCTGAACGTTTGTTCAACTATGTCGCATTTGAGCCGTTTTGTAAATGAATTCCAATCTACGACGTTTTCATGATGGTTGTGATTAACTATTTGTTTTTGAGCTTTTAAGAGCTTGTAATCTCATTTCCACATATTTTGCACCTACAACACAGCAGAGTAAGACATGGTGAACTTCTTGATACCAAATAACTGTAATGTAAATCGTGCTGCAAGTAAACCTTTAAGCTCCTTTTTACTGTCTTCAGAATTTGCACTGTCTAATAACTTTAGCTACCAGTATCCGGCTCCTTTAGGATCTAAAGGGAACTGAGCTAAAAAATTCATTATGTCTCTACGCAACGTTTTGTGTAAAGAATCTTAAAGTAAAGCTCAATTAAACAGAACTATCCCAGTTTTAGTTGTGACAAGTGGAGAATGATTTTTGTCTATCTAATTTTATTGCAAAAGGTTTTGATAAAAAGATTCATTGCTGAAAAAAGATTAATTGATTTTGTGGCAATAATGTTTTATTCTTTCAATGCGAACCCTTGAGCAGCTCTGTCTGTAGTTATTGAAAATGTTGGAATTGTCTTCCCACCAGTAAGTACCTGACACAGAAGTGGGGGGGTAATTACTGTATTATTAAGCAGACAACTCATAGTTGCGATGGCAAGCTATAACTATAACTTCTGAGCATTGTAAAATATATTTTATTTTGTCAACATCCTGCAAACTACCAAGTTGACAACCAAGAAGTATAAGACAACCATAGACAGCTTTAGTTTACTCCGGCAGCAAAGAGCAGACTCAACATGCTGCCTATACTGCTTTTCCCTTTGATGAATGAATATTAATCCTTTTTCATTAGCAGTGTCGTGTCGCAATGGCAGACGAGTAGTTGCGCCAATTAAATCAGGTTTTATAAATTTCATTACACACTGCAGAGTTTATCTATTTGAAACATTTTATATCATTATACAGTAATACCATATATCGTTGTAGTAAAGTGTAATGTTCATGCTTTCACATAGAGACCTGAAATTATGGGCACTTGTCATAGAGCTATCGCATTGTTTTTAGGCATCATATATCTATTAAAATCAGATTATACTTCAAGAGTGCAAGATATCTCCTTGCTTCTCTTTCTGGTTCTACAGTACTTGAGTAGGTATCTGATAAATTATATCCTATGCAGCTGTATATATTATATTTATTCCGATGTTAATCTGGTTTTATCTTCTCCTACTAACAATGTTTTCCTTGGTATTTTAAGTATTGCTACCGAAATTTCACAGATTTACAATTCAGTTTAATTTAAAGTGCTAATCATAAGTGATTACTACACTAATAGTAACTAAAAATATGCATTAATGATTGGTGCGGTCTCGGCTTTGCCTTTCTGTTAGAAAGTTTACAAAAACGGTTTTTGCAATTTGACCAAACTGCTATCTTTCTCTTCTTCCATCAATAAAACTTGTTGATTCAGATTGCGCGATCTAGTCAACCAGTAAATGCCCTAGCGACGAGAATCTTTGAGATCACAGACAACGCGTTTTACTAGCAATAACATTTTTAATGACCTAAATAAACATTTCGTGCTGATGATTGGCTAAAAATGAGGTCGTACATTTATTGCTCATGGACTCTTTTTATATACGCTCACTATTATACACACCACGATAAAAGCACCCACTTGAATCTGCGCATTTCAAAAAGTGATCTCATACAAATGCCTATATCTCTGGACAGGACTAGTCTACAAGGATAAGTATGACATCGAATTGTAGCTGATGTTTTAGCCTTTTATTGGTCCTTATTTCATTTGAATGTCTTCGATGGTGCAACCACATCTTTAATATGAGTAACACATTACTAGTAGATATATATCAGGCTTCAGGCTGGTGTCACATAACCAAATGATGACGACAGCTAACCTGATAGTTTATTGCGACCAGTTCTCATCTCATAAGTCATAACCGATGTCTCCTACATGTAGCTTTATATCGTCTCTTGCTTTTTGTTAAAGCAATATTCCATAGAGTTAACAATCACTAATAGTAAGTTTTATATAGTTAACAATTACTCAAAGCTAAATTTCGGAAAGTTAGTCATTGCAGAAGTCTAAGATACAGGATTCCTTCAAAGTTTTAAGGCAACTCAAATTTCTGAACGATTTTGTTAATGGCAGAATGTGAGGTTTAAAGGCTACACAGCAATAGGACAAAGGCTATAAAATTGATTTTTATTTAATTACACAGTTGTAATATGGCTAAATCTTGTCAGACTATTAAACCTTATCTCAATTTCAGCTCCTATCTATTGCAGTGCTACCAACTCTTTTGCTGATTCGATCAATTCCAACTTATCGCCGAAGGTGGAAAGTGAGAGTTCTTCATTGTGTTCCTTTCCTTAGTGGAAAAAAGACAGCTCACCATCTTAGCAGCATTATGATTTTGATTTTAGATGTTGTTTGCTTTGAAAAATGATTTCTTGATAAATATTGTTGTTTAAACTAGGTAATAAACTTTTGTAAACATGTTTACATCATTGCTCATGTGACTCATCAATTACATCGCTGCATATTCTGCACTGTCTGTCAAACAATCCTTGCAGTTTTATTGAAAATATTATACAATTTGCTAATGAAAAGTAATTGTATTAAGGATTTAAGATTTGTAACTGGTTTTTAATTTTTAGTGCAATTCTCTCACAATTAATTGGTTAAAGAATGTTATAATCAGCTTTCGATTTCTTGAACTGTGAACTTCTCCCACTACCCCTCTTTTTCTACATCTCTACTTCTCCACTCAATAAAATTTTCTGTAATGTAACTAAATTCTCATGTTATAGCAGTTCATGTTTCTGTTAATGCTAATGCTAATGCTGAGTGTTTCTCAGTTCATCGAGGGTTTCCAATTTTCTTATAAAACAGATATTACCTACTACAATTTTGGCAACACTATGTTTTACACTAAGAGTGAACATTTTATACATAGATTTTGTTCATGAAAATTTCACATGCCTATTTTCAGCTGATAAATTACAAATAAATGTTTCTTTTCATTTACTTGCAGCAGTTTAATCATATACATTGGCCAGTCTGTTTGATATGTGCTATAATGCTGCACTAACAAGAAAAGCGGATTCTGGCTAAATGAAAATTAACAAAACTCAAAGATTTACCAAAGTGTAGAGAGATGGAATGGGACTCAGACATGGGAGTTGTCTTACCTGACAACACACTGTTTCCATGTTTACAAAATAAACCAGGATTTCTTTTGATGTTTTGTATAAAGACTTGCAGCATTAATATAAAAATCTTAGCATCATGCTCTGGTGTAGTGGGCAATTATATAATGCAGGACAGTGAATTTATTTATAGACAATATATTTTTACAATTCCTGTCGACAAGGCCTTTTACAAGAGGATAAAAATCGCCTGCATATTTTTCAATAGTACTATAATAATTATCTCGATATCAAATCTTGGCCTGATCAGTAATCATGCTCTTTAAGAGTTGTCATTTTTTATATCTTTAAAGAAAGAGGAGACAACTATTGCACTAGCTGTTAGAACTTCAATTATCCCAGATTGGCTATTTACTGTTCATTAATTTAATTGGTAGTTGATTTTGCTAAAAAACAATCTGGTTTCTTGTTCATAAGATATATTTTTAACAGGAGTATTTCCAATGTTTCTCATGAGTTAGTTATAGAGAACATTGTCAACAGAACTTTATGCTTGAGTAATTTCTCGATTATACAAATAGGAAATGATTAATGTTAACCTGGCCAAGGCAGAGTGATGCAATTTTACACATCACTATCAAGTGTCTATTTATTGATATATACTTAGGTAACAGTAGCTGATGCCTGTTAAACTTTCGCAACGCTATAAATCATTATATTGTTGAAGGTATTTGACCTAGTCAAATTAGCAATAATTTAATTGGTTGAACTTGTAAGCAGTAGCGATGAAATCACTTCATGTGTCATTCTGCTATGTGTCATAGCAGAGAAGGCTAAAATTGATTTTCTGTCACACAAAAATACTTGTCAATGCAATCTCGCTAAAGATCTCTTTGCCATATTATTATAGGCCTATATATTCTTAGAGTATTCGAGTAGCAGAGTCTAACTACAGATTTAGCTACTGTAGTTCGAGAGTTGATAGTACAAACTCAAACAGGCTAACTATATGGTTCTATCTACACATGTTTCACTAGCTAGGAACAAAGGCTATGCTTGAGTACCACTGAATGAGACTGGGCCTAATCCATAAAACTGGACACAATCATATATGAACAGATATAGATTGACTTGCATAGGTTTGTAAACGTAGTATTAATTTTACGAAATTTTTGAAGTGCATTCTCTATCAGAGATGCTGTTGCTTTATATTGAATGGTGAGCAACACTTTAAAATCATCTTGAGCTCGATGCAGGCAGTTTTATCACTTTGTAAAAACTTTTGTAAACAGAAAATGCAGAAATATATTGTCTGTAATTAATTGGACTGTCTTATATTATATAATTACACAATATATAAGTTCATGATGTTATGATTTTTATATTAATGCTGCAAGTTCTTATACAAAACTTCAAAACAATTCTAGGTTCATGGCAGATGGTTTACGATAACAGCAGTTTATGCATATCTGTTCAGGTACTTGTTTTAATCTAGACTTTTGGTTTAAAAAACGACAATTTCTATTTTTTAATGTTATCGTCTATAAACCTTTTTATTGTATATGTTGTGTTTACCTCAAATGTGCTCGAAACTGCGTGAAATAATTTTGAAATCTCTCATCCATGATGCCAAGTTTTTAATCAAGAGAAAACATTTAAAAAACTCCTTACTTATAGAGTAAATCTTTAGCATAAGCCACAAACAGAAAATAAACTACTATGCTTTTGTATCTGGCTCTGCTACTCCAATCACTCAAATCTATAACAAACAAACTAGCAAATATTTTAATTCATGATAATGCACTAAATGTTTGTCATGAAACCTTTTATTAGAAACAATTTCAAAACGCTGCCTAAAAAAGTCCAGAATGATTAAGCATAAAGCAAGAAGTAGCCATCCTATTTGAGTTTTTATGAAAGTGCAGACAACTTCTAATAGCATAGGAGACTTAACACAATACATTAAAACTACTCTCACTGTTTTACAATTTATTGACATTTAGTAAAAAATTTTGTGTGTTTTTTACATCATCTGATCACTTGCACCAACTTCATAGAGTGTATCAAAAATATATTTCTTCATATAAACTTCTGTTTCAAAACTTAAATTCTTAAAGAGTGGGCAACTCCCAAATTTATGTTTTCTCTACGGAGTGTTTTAAAAGTAAAATCAGCTCAGAACTGCACCGAAAAATTTACCATACTTGATATTAATTGCTATAAATATAGAGTTGCTCATACGCCCATTCGTCTGACAAAATTCAATGAAAATGTTATATTTGTCTGTTAAATGCATAGAAGTATTTTGTACAGGAAGCGCGAGTTCTCAGATGCTGCAGAGAACATGCACTTATTCTTCATAGATTTAATCATAGATGTAAGTATTTATGACACCTTTAAACTGTTTGGTGAAATTAGTGTGTTAAGATGAAAAGAAGTATTAACATTAGGTTCACTTTTTTGGTTATCTTGTGTGTAACCACTTATGAAAGTAGACAGTTGTGGGTTGGAATTTTAAAAAATACCAAATTTAGCAGCTGCTAGTATTTTCTGTCTAGTACTATGATGCTCATGACCAAAACAATGATCATTCATGTTACCAAAGCTAAGCAGGGATAGGCCATTCATAAATTCAACATCATGCGCTCTGCTGCAACACGAACTGTTTGTCTTCCAACAACGCACGATGTGTGGTTCATTCACAAACACAATTGGACCACCCAAGCTGCTTGAAGTGAGAAACAAAGCAGAGCTTAGTAAAATTTGATCATTAAATTTCACACAGTTAGCAACATGCGTTAGCAGGTGGCATGGGTGATGGCGCTAACACGGCCGGCCGAGAATAGCAGGTGCCGTGGGTGATGCCTAACCCTGTTGAAATAATTTACCATCTACATATCCCAGCAATTCTTTGTATGACACCCAATTATGGTTGTCAAACAGTAGTTAAAGGCATCTCTTAAGATTCTCACTGACAGGCTGTGCAGGTGCTTAAAACTCTTAGTAGATAAATACTAATTATTATTAGTATTTATTGGAACTGAAAAACTGCCAAATAAATTTGGCAGTGACTTCACAATGGAGGTAGATGACATATCGCAATCCCGGTAACATAGTAATTCCTTGCTGATTGTGAAAAAACGCAACTACGTTTATTGATGGGAATATATGTCTAGACTTGTACCCAATAAAACAACACTGTAAAAATAGCTACATTTTCATAAATACTACTAAAAACTGAATTTAAAAGCATCAATGTAGAAATGGTACAGACATCTGTTTATATGGAAAAGAATAGGGCTGGTATCTAGCAGCTTGCAAAGAAGGGGTACTGATTGATTTAGACAAGGTTTTGTTCAAAACTGTTTCTAGCAAAGGGTTGTATTGATAGTCAAGTGAACTGAGAGTGTTAGGTAGAGTTGAGATGATCCGAGAGCCGAACGATGACAGGCTGTCATGAGGAGACAGCGCTGACTGCAAACTATCAGTAGAAGGGTTTATTGTACGACTGTTATCAGGTGGACTACTAGCGTGAGATGCTAGGTGCAGCATGAGTTCTTCATATGAATAGTGCTTTTTACCACAGATTCCTGTTGGCGTCACCCAGTGGCATTCGTGATACTGAGGTGATGGGTTTTTAAATTGGTGCACCGTAAATGCTTTAAGGTTATCGTTGTCGGAAAATATTCTGTTATAATTTTGAAGAGCTTCTGTTGCGGCCGTCAGTGTACTTGGTAAAACAGGCGCCGGCTGCTGAAGCTTGTGTTGAAAGAACGCGGTGAGTTTAGCCAAGTCGGTTGGATGAACAGCATCGCTCGAAGAGGGTAAAGGTGGAACTGCGTCAGGAGTGAAATGTCTCGTTGGTGGAACATATGAATGGGCAACATTCATAGATGCTTGCAAGTTTTCTAGTTCCTTTTGGTAAATGAGCTTTTGGCAGATAAGTTGATACTGAGAGGCAGCGTATTGATTATAATCGGCTGCCGTTGAAACAGCAGGTATGTGAACGGATGCTGGTGGAGTGTTTATAGATGATGGCGGACATTCTTCTAACACAGGGCTAAGTTTATCAGTTCGTTCAACCGGAGAAGAAGCCTTTTTTAGCTTGCTTTTTCCTTGTTTTGACAAGACAGCAAAATGTCTCAGATGCTTCCTTTGGCTTGGCAGATCTTTCGGTTTGGCATGGAGGTCGCTGCCTATGTTCCGGCATGTTTCTTGCAGCTTCGCCAAAGGTGATTTATCAGCCTAAAAAAGCAGCATTTTTTGAGAATAAAAATAAAATGTTGCTGTTTAGGTCATATTTTTAACATATTTAATTTGAATTATTTTGAAAAAGAACTTTTGAGTGAAAGACATTTGAAAAATAGTTACATCAAAACGAAAGAAAAATGAATATTGTTATTACTTTTTACATTCAAAATCTATCAAAAGTCTATGGCTTGCTAAAGGAACTTAGAGAAAAGTGAAAACATTATTGCTATAAATACACGTACCGGTGAAATAGGCTGATCAGGAGATATATAGTCTCTATCAATCTCTGTTTCCTGCATCCTGTTGTGCTAAACAAACGAGACCAACACTAGTGAGCAAGAATAGATGAATGATTTGGCAGACAACAGACTCGCGCTACGCACCTACCGATCCACCTCCTATTATCATTCTCCTCTTTCTCATGCCACTCAAGATAAATCTAATTTTACATCAAAGGGTGCGAACATACATCAGTCAATAATGGGCCGGCCATTGAATGTCTCCGTGAGCCTATCACAAGAGACCTCCTATACGCCTGCCGCAGACATCAATCACTCTAGAGCAAACGTCATGTCAATCAAAATGATTGTTCTCACACAAACAGCTTAAAGGTATCATTATCACAAAGGCCATACCATACGTTTCGCTACGGCCTCGCAAAGTCTTTTCATTCGTCTTCGCTCGATTGTATTCAGCATGTTTTACAATTTCTTCTCTATTATAGCATTGGGAATATTGTAAGCCGAGCAAATTAATGTTTTTTATAAAGCTTAAGAGTGAATGCGGCACACACGCGGCTCCCGTCAATCGAGGCTTCCATTGTTGCACGCTTTTTCACATATTTCATTTATTTACACAGGCAGATGGGCGGAGAGATCAAAGGGATGAAGTGAGTAACTGTGTTTAGGTGCAATCGATAACATGCAATTATACTAATAAAGGCTGACAATCAGCCCTGACAGCCAAATTCAATCATGTCAAATCAAAGATGGCAATTCTATACGGCAAGACGGAACGTGTCAGCTGATGGACTAGTAGCATTGACAAGTTATAAATAATTCACCTCAATTAAAGACGCAGCGTACGGTCCTTTGAAATTACGATCCACAGCTTCTCTCCGCATAAACTCGTAATTTTTCAGTGCAGATCCTTCTCAATTTCTTGATATTATCATTGATTATGTATAAAATTCAATAAAGTACCGATTTTTATTATATCAAGTTTATAAAGATTGGATATGGAAACAGCTAAATAATGTATGTATTTCTTCGGAGTTCTTTGAAATGAATCTTAAAAGCGCATTACATCTCACCATTTTTACTGTAAACACAACAAACTATTTTTAAAAGAAATATCTACTGTTATTTTATTCTATACAGCTGCGCGTTAATTTTTTATATCAATTATTTTGAATTAGAACAATAATATATAATAATTATAGTATAACACTATAGGTAACAATGACATGCAGATGAGTGTTGTCTGTAGCATATCACAGTAGCAAAAGGTGTAGTTTTTATGTGTGTAAAGTACAAGAAAAACATTATTTTCTTTTGGCAGGAATATCACCAAAGCCATTACCAGTAGGAGAATATATACTCTGTGTAAAATAACCAAAATAATAGAGGGGAACTACTTTCATTGTCATATTTTAGCAATTACCTATTTTCATTTTGGTGTGTATCGCAGAATTTGCAAAATTTAGTAAATAGAGTTTATACAAATGTTCATCTCTAAGAACTGCTGTGAGATGGTAACACAAGCAACACATAAGTTTATCTTCTGTCTTTAAAAAAGTAAAAGAAGTCTCTCTTAATGACTTAGAATCCTTCATACCTCAAGAAATACACCATTAAGACAGTCCAACTCTTTTATAATTTAAAGTTTTGAGAGTGGCTGATTAGACTTTGATCTCCATTCAATACAACTACTTCCTGAATAACTTGCATACTTTGATGAGCATCTAGGATTGCAACTTACTTGTTATTTGAAATACTATTTGTCTTTTGTCTAAAGATCATTTATCTGTAGCTAGACTCAACTTCTAGTGTCTTTGAACATTTGAGAGACTAGGATGGGCTGAACAATATAGGTTCAGATGCCATACTATTTATCTTGTTGGCTATTAAAAGTAACTGTATAAGTCTATGGTTCTGTGATATCACTATACGCCTATCGGTTGTTTTAATTAAAAGGAAAACAAACTAAACTAATATTTTTGTAAGTCTAACAGACAAAACGTTTTTAACACTCTCGTACGCTACTTGTATGAACAAATGCCAATTGATGACAACGCAGCACGCTGCTGTTGCATGTTGTTGGCAAAGCGCAACACTGCTACTGGCTGCTGTTGGCAAAGAGCTACACTGCCATTGGCTGCTGTTGGAAAAGTGCAAAGCTGCTATTGGCCGTTGTTGGCAAATTGCAACACTGCTATTTGCTGCTGTTGGCAAATCGCCACACTGCTATTGGCTGCTGCCAACAGCAATCCATGTGACTACTGCATAGAGATAATTGAGTTACTACTTCTACTATAGAGTTACTATTACCATTACTCATTACTATTTTTTAATCGAGATTGAAGGCAGCATAAGCTTATGGAACATAAACAAACAGAAGTAATAAACAATACTACCAGGGTTGCTGCTGGAATAGACTGATGTCCATTTTTTGCACTCACTGGCAGCGTTATAATAATCTGTGGAGTGTTTGAAGGGTATTTCAGCAAGGATGGGCCTTCAGCTAGAAAAAATGAAAACTCCTAAATACAATTACAACTATTTAGTGCTAGCATCATAATGACATTGCTTGGCATACGACCTTATATTTGTTTATTTTATTTGGTATTAACTAGTCAATTTATTTATTTAATTCATTTAATTTTATTTATTTATGTTTAATTGTACTTATTTTATTTAATTAGTAATTATTATCATGCTAGACAATCCTATAACAAAACACAAACATCTTAAAACAAGAGAAAAAGCACTAAAAATTCACATATAAATAAATCGGTACGTTAAATATGCGCAAATGCTGCTAGCAACAAAGTGGCTGCTAAACAAACTACATTACTATTAAAACAAAATAATCTAAATGAAATAAAACACTGAATGCCTTTATATATAGAGATGATAATTTTGTTAACCTGTTAACTGTAGCTGTAGGCTTCCAAGATTGTCAAACGTTACAAAAAAGATTACCTGTCCATAAGAATAAGTTAGAGTCCAAAAAATCCTACTCAAACTATCAACAGGATGCACTAATAAAAGTCATTACATAGACTCATGCAGCACTTAAGACACAAACATATCATAATCTGTAACTACACCACAATAAGGGGGGTTGTTGACGTCCCATACCTCCCATACGCTGAAACTCATGGCTGCATGGTCATTAAATTAAAGAAGCGATTTGTTATCATCTTCCTGTGGTTTATAAATAGTGTCATATGTTAACAATGGAAGGGGCACTCAAGGTTCACCGAGACTTGGGTGATGTTGCAGCAACTTAATCCATCCAATTTGAATAGCCTTAGTGAATAATTTTTGTAAGACATGGAGTGTTTTCATATGCCCGACGCATAGTGGGTACTAGGGGAGGGATGCCTGTGGTGTTCAGCTTCCAATCACATAACTCTTTCAAATTATTGTAGCTTTCCTCAAATCATGGTAGCTAACAAATCCTCATGACCTGAAGGCCATGATGAGGATTTGTTAGCTAAGATTTGTTGACAGTAAATAAATGTATGCATGTTGATGCAGCATTGAAAGCCATGGCCTGAGATCTTTATGAACAGTTGATATTTGTAGGCTATGACAACCTACCGCCTGGCTTATAACAAATGCGTTCAGTATATGCTAAAAATGTTAGCACTGGATTCGTTCACTGATCATCTTTTTAATTGGTAGAGTACGTACTACGTAAATACAGTGCATACAGGTATTTGTCGTAATTGATATTGTATCAAAAGTGCCTCAAACTCTTGTTAAGCTCTGTAGAATAATTAATTGCATTTCTTAAGAACTAGTAAACTTTTCATAGTAAACTTTTTTAATAAATCATTACTATAATAAAAGCCATGTGCCACTGTCTGAAGCGGGTAGCGCAAAAGTTGCTCTCAGCTGGGTTCGAACCTACAACTTTCAGCGTGGACCAAAACTCTACCACCTGCTTATTTGACCACCTTGCCATATTTAGGAATATTTGTGCAGTTAGTTATTACACCTGACAATTTCTCACTGCGCACCGGACTGATAGGGTACAAAGTCTCATATAATCTAAAAATGCATTAAGAAGTACATAAGTAGACAATAGCGGGTTTTGTTTCCTACTCAAACGTCTTTTGTAGAGAACACGTAAAAACTTCAATCAAATTAACTAGTATATGACAGGCTACAGAGCACTTCAGCACTTCTTTGTACACTTGTTGATTCCTTTCTGCTCTTAATGATGAACTGAGATTGTTGATACCATTTTTAGAAATCAGGCGGAGACCAACAATAAAAATTCCTTATAAATAGAATAATGCATCTTTGTTTGTTTGCCTCCTTAGTGAATCAATGACCACAGGTGCTTGCTCCTGTCAGCGTACATACTTATTCTGATGCCTTCAACCACAGCTGCATGCTTTCATCTCGTATGATTGATGCTGTTTTCTATCACTCATAAATATATGTATAGATAACTCTATGTAAAAGATTACACAAGTGACGCCCTTATCAAAATTTACAGCTCTCCTCAGTCGATCGCTCAAACTTCGGATTATAACCAAGCATACCATTTTTCTCTTGCCTGAACTAGCTGATGCTGGATTAGTGGAATGCTGCAGTCAAGCAAACTATTTGCTATGAAAATTATTATTGAGTTCTTTAATAGCTCCCAAATTGCTTATATCATTGCGAGGAATATATAAACCAATTTATTTGAGCTGCCTACTGTTCAGTTGCTTGCTTTGAGAGCAAACAGGGCTGTGGCTGATAAATTTTAATATAGAACTGATCTCATCCATTATTTACCCTACTATTGGTCAGAGAACAAGCTCTTCGAGGGCTTCTGTCAGCTAATAAAGCCATTTCATTTTATTTTCTGTATTTCCATCTCAAAAAATCATCAGCTCATCTCTTCGTGGTTAGATCGTCTGCTCTTTTTTATAGGCTACAGCAACCTGTGGCCCGCCCTAGCCTCAAGTCAAAAAGAACAGCAAACTGTAACAATCTTGTCATCTTAAAAATTCATAAAATATCAAGTCGACTACTCTTCCTAAATCATTAAAAGTAGTGAGGCCAAAGTCTGTTAGCCTGTGATAAACTACTTATACTGTCTGTAGTCTCTGGCCCAGCGCATTTCATATCCAATAATTTCACTTGCCATGATACTACAAGTAGGTATATGCTTGTCAGCGCTGATTGTAAGCTTTTGGCAGAAAGTTTTTTTCTTATAGCAAAATATTATGGAAGCATTTAGCACACCAGTGACTTCACCAACTCCATATAACATGTGTGCCCTTCTGTACCCTCTCCTTGTTGCATGCAGACAGACAATCAGACAACAAACATGCTCTTTTTCCTTGGTGCTAGAATTACCTTATTAAAATAGTTGGGGATCTGATGTTAGTTACTTGAAGGTACCTGTCATGTCTACACGAGTGACTAGGGAAGCCTATGTAAGGTACGTACAATTTGTATTAGAACAATGTTAGGTAATGTCTGAATGTACAAGTAATACCTAAAGAGGTGACTATAGAAGCCTATGTTTTAAATGGACACTGATGGGGTCAGAGCATGCTGCCAAAGGCATCAGCCCTAGAACTATCCTGTTGGTATTTGTTGTAAATGCTGCTTCATAACCTGCTTGCATTTCATTAGCTAATCGAACTTCTACCAAAACTATAATAGGTCAGCTATTAGAATAATGCCTTTTGTGAAAAGTAACAATTGAAAATGATTGTTAAATATCGCATTGCACACGGAATTCCATTGGCCTGTATATAGTCAGGGCGGATAGTATAAAATATTTGTGTGTAAAGATAAATACATCAAAATGCACCCAAGACTTGTGCGACCAATAGAGCTTCAAGATCATTCCTCTTATATGTAGATAATCGACGCCCTTAACACTTTCAAGTATGGGTCCAACATAATTTGGGGAATTGTGTTCCCAACTGATCCTATGCAAAGTGAACTCCGCTGCATAGTTTTGCTTTGTTCTTATGCACTTCCAGTTTATGAAAGATTACAAAATATTTGTTGCTTTGTGCAAAATGTTTTCAATACAATTTCAAAGTTTCAGGTCGATTATATCATTAGTTCTTGAGATATTGCCGAAATACCGAGGGCTCTTATAACTGTTCAAGAGAATAAACCGACCAATGAAAAATGGCTGCTGGAACATTAGTTTCTAATTGAAGGTTTTGGTAATGAAGACTCAAATATAGACAAAGCTAGAAAACTCAACAACAAGAGTTTTACAGTAAAACTATTTGATTTTCTATTCATAACAAATAAACATACTCTATCAGACTCGATGTACTGCAATCATTATGTTTCTTCAATTACCCCTAAAACATCACTTCTTTGAAAGAGTGTGAAAAAAACTATTTACTCTGTTTGATTTCTTTTTGTCATTCAGTTTTACAAGTTTAGAGTTTCAAAATGATATTTAGTTTAAAATGAATTGTGTTATTCTAAGCGTGTTCATAGTCGATGAAAGTTTGTAATGTGGTCTTTGATATCAGGGTATCTGCTTGTATATACATGTATATATATATTCATGTACATATACAGAAATATACATACATGTATATACACATGTATACTTGTATATATATTTAATACTTGACCTTCAAAGCGTTAAACATCGACCTGAGTGCCTAAGCTTTACTTAAAAAGTTTGGGAAGGAACAAAGAGGGTGATAGCAATATGAGCCTGATGAGAAATCACCAACTGTGAGTTCAACACCTCATCTGATAACACAAGTGGAAAGTAGCCGGAAGTAGGTAGGAAAACACTTGACATGTTGGTCGTACAACTAGGTGATATAAATATAGACTTGCGCATGCCACCACTCAGACAAGCAAGGAAAGGCAAACAATGAGACTTAATGAGTGGATTGTTAGGGCTGACAAGTGTATGATGAACAAAGTGATAAGCGGATCAAACTGGGGCATAACCCATATCACAGATGAATGGCTAGTGCAAACCCGGATGGAGCTATAAGCGGATCAAACTGGGGCATGACCCATATCACAGATGGATGGCTAGTGCAAACCAGGATGGAGCTATAAGCGGATGAAACTGGGGCATGACCCATATCACAGATGGATGGCTTGTGCAAACCAGGATGGAGCTATAAGCGGATGAAACTGGGGCATGACCCATATCACAGATGGATGGCTTGTGCAAACCAGGATGGAGCTATAAGCGGATGAAACTGGGGCATGACCCATATCACAGATGGATGGCTAGTGCAAACCAGGATGGAGCTATAACAAACCTTGGAATGAAACCTTGTAATAAGATTTATTTGGGCCAAAATAATGGATCCGTTACGGTTTCGTGGTGATCAGCAATTCTGAGTCTTTTAAAAATGGTTAGCGCAAAAAAGATCGATATGGTTGGGTAGCTATAGCTTTTGAAGTCTCCTTTTTCGACGAAGTTAGATCTATGCCATTGGTAGATGGAGGAAAGTAACTATGTCCAGGCTCGAGCAGAATAAAGCTTGAATCGGTCAGTTGAACGAAACGGCCAGAGAAATTTTGGTGCTCAGATGAGCCAAATGTTTCGTTTTATCCTTTTGAGATTTTCTGTTGGCAATTTTTTCTTGTGCGAATCAGGTTGTGGCTATTTTAAAACTATTGAATTGATCCTTGGAAATAGTTCTACATAGTTCTACTTAAACATGATATCACTGATAAATTCTAAGAAAATGAATTAACGTAATACGGTAATACCTACTGGTTAGAAGGTCAAGAGGCCAAATGTAACAAAACTAACATAAACTATATACCAAGATCAGCTATCAAAAATATTAAACGAGTTTCTATTTAGAACGAGTGCAATTCTGTTACGAGAGTGAATGTTAACGACGGGAGGTCGGCTGTCTACAAAACAAGCTAATACACTTGAAGGTTGAATGGCGTAGAAATCGGCTTGATCAAAGGATATAAAGAGTGTTAGAATTAGTGTCCGAGTGCTTTCATCGTTCGTAGAGTGTTTCAAGTTAATAGGCCCGACTCTGGCCTTCATAACAAACTAATCCAATACAACCTGCTCACACTCCACTCATAGCAACATCAATAAGCTGAACGGCTCTTCAGCTGCTCTATAGGTATGCATGCAGAGTTCTCTCTTTCCTCTCCTGCTGACAGTATCGATGACCACAAACTATTCAAACTCACAAAGACCAGTTCTCCATGAATCCTTATATTATAAGCGTTATCTGGATGAACATATTTACATAAAATTTATAAACTGGAAATTTATTTTTATATGAACTAGTACGTAGGCAGCCCAGTGTGCTGTTAGATATCGCCGTGTGTAATAGCTATAAGTGTAATTATTTGTATTTGTGGAAAGGAGACCGAGCAGTGCAGATGGTAGCACTGTTGGCTGGCAATCAAACTACTCAGGATTGACTCCTGAGTGGTGCAATCTGTTTTCTTAACATTCTTAGCCTGGGTTCCAACAGATGGACAGACACAGCTCTCATTATAGTAAATATTTTGATTTATTTCTGTCATTATAATAACTTATGATATAAAGAGATAAATTTATAAGCTATAATATACAGGAAATCAGACTTAGAGTAAACAGCTCTCAGGTTAATAAAGAATGTGGATTCCAACTAGAACTGAGGGTTGAAATAAGTCAAGTTATCATAAGTTCTTACTTCCTCTACGAGAGTCACAACAGACCAGTTTCATGGTAGTGCATTCCTCAGAAGTCTGGCTGTGGAACTGTAAAAACTATATATATGTAGAAAGTTCATTTTACACTTACATTATTTGATACATTATAATAGCAAAACAATTTAAAACACCATTACTTTCTAACATATATATAAATAATTATGTATATAGATAAATAAATATATATACAAATATATATATAAATATATATTAGAAAGTAATGTTTAGTTTCAAGCTGTTTTGCTATTACAATGTATCAACTAATATGTGAAATATAGCCTACATAACATCACTAATGTAGGCCTATATAGACATTAGAGATATTGGGCTCTATTTCATAGCATTTCTGATAAACATACCAGTATGCATTTAATAATAGGGTGGATTGAGTTATTTTCTACAAAAATTATAAAATCTCATTCTTAGCTTGACTGAATTGTAAAATGCCACAATATTGCCATAACATGGTTTGTAACCATGACAACAAAGTGCAATCGCTCAGAAGCGCCAAGCGATAAGCAAGTCCAGCGCTTGACAAGAGATACAAACTTTGCATTTAAAATAGTTTGTCCCAGAAATGTTTTTGTGATTGCGTAGACTTAACCATCGTTACCCTCACATAATGTTTCCAACAGGACAGAAATTGTTGTACACTAAACAATAGATAATACTAATGCAGCTGACAAGGCGTTTGGTAAAGGATGCTTATGTAGTAACCTAATAGAGAGATTGGATAACCGTGTGTCTATCCATCCATACTTGTTTTGTGCATGCATAATGTCACGAGACACCACCAAGCAATACTTGTCAATTACTGTCATAAACCTCTTCTATCAATGTGACAGCTAAGTGCTTATGCATCATCTAACTGCACGTCTCACAGCAGGCTCTGAGTATTAGCTGACAACAAAGAGCAGGTGATTGAAACTGTCATTATGAGAGCCCTTAAATATCTCCCTCTAGCTTCAAAAATATTAGCAAGTGATTATCATGCTCATTGTATGAAGCAAGTTGAAAGCATATTGTTGAGAAATAAAATTTGAATTTATCAGACAAAAATTTATTTCATGACTGTAGTAAACCTGACACATGGGAATAACAGAAGCTAAAAGGTATCTCCCATATATATCTGTGTGTTTACAGCTTCTATTCATACATAGAATACTGTATATCAAGTTTTGGCTAAGGTCAGCAGGTATGCTGGAGTAGTGAACAGAAAGGTTAACCGCTTGGTCTATTGGCAAGTGCTTGGAAAAGCTAGGAACCAGGCATTTTTGTAGGATGCACTAGGAAAAACAACTCAATTGTTTTTCAATATTATATCCAAATGTCAAATGAATAGAAGAGAAAATTAAATTTGGCATATGCCATACAAAAAATGAATTGCCATGTAATATCGACTAGTAATGCATGTCTAAAAAGCACTCAATAAGACTTGTCAGTTTGCTATATCGAATAATAATTAAATAATACTAACTTGGAAAATGACATTTGTTCATGTAACTTTTAACACGCGCAACTCCGTGTAATGTGAATTTAATGCATGTAATACAATGGTTGTCACATATTATAACCAATATTTATTATAATTCTTTCTAAGCAAAATATTTAACAACTTGTGTAAAAAAACAGCAACAGCAATGAAGAAATTAGTGAAGTCAATCAACCCTCAGTTTCGAGAGACTCCTTGTGTCAATGACCTTGGTATTTAGCAGCTGGCGCTAAAAGCTTAACATAAACACTTAGGCTATGACACACTAGTATGAGTTATTAGCTCAACAGAGCTATGATATTATTATAATATATTAAGGAAAACCTATAAAACAGAAAATACATCAGCATAACGTTGCTTTAACCTACTCAATTGGATGGTTGGATGCAGTGCATTTAGGTTTTTTAATAAAATTTTATATTTTTGACAAGCAATTTTACTCATTATACTGAAAAAGAGTAACTTTAACTTTAAAGAAAATTTATTCATTTAGAATGGAAACGCAAATTTTGTATTCCGCATTCATAAAGCCTTTGCAATGTGTCTAATGAAACCATAAATAGCGCCTGTTCAACCAGTTTATAATTACGAAGGCAACAAAGTACAGTGAACTGTCGGAAATGTGGTAACTATGACCGTTATAAGGATTCAGAAACCTTCAGACAAGCACGAATAAAACTTAGCAAATGATCTCAAGACTGACAAGAAAGGCTCACAACATGTCAAGCTAACGCTGTTTGACAGGAGCATACGTAAGGTGTTAACAGCGCAATCCTTTGATCTGACATTTGCTAATCAAACCAGAATGCGCATAAAGGAGTATTATTTTTACATAAAGAAATCTAGAACAGGCATGTGCACTTCAACATAAGGTTAATACATGAAATGACTCGCAATCAGGCGCATGAGAACGCTATACTAAATTGTCTAAACATAATGTGTTGATGAAATGACAGGAATGTGCAGTTTTGATGTTTGATTAAAGCAACTAATGTCAGAAGTTGTTGCAGCTCGAGACCCCTGCAATAGACTCATCGTTATCAAACCAATATGCCAGGCAGGAGCAGGTGAGCTCATATCCTAATACAAGCAGCATGTTTGGTCCAGCTCCAGCAGAATTCAAATAAGATATAATTTTACCGACTTTAGTAAGAATGCAAGAGAATACAGTTCAGCTTGTACTTACAATCAACTCAATGTGTGATTTATCAGCATGTTCAACATCACAGTTGGAGCAATTTCTGACGTTCTGTTTGAAGCTTTTGAAAACATCGTAAGTTTATAAGTGAAAGTAAAGATGCTGGTGAA
Organism: Watersipora subatra; assembly: GCF_963576615.1. Taxonomy (NCBI): domain Eukaryota; kingdom Metazoa; phylum Bryozoa; class Gymnolaemata; order Cheilostomatida; family Watersiporidae; genus Watersipora; species Watersipora subatra. The sequence goes on from NC_088709.1 coordinate 23,547,986, forward strand.
ATTTAACAAGCAAATTTAAAAAATAAGTATATACTTTAGTTTGTTCAACTAGTCTATGTTAAAGAAAATCACCATTCATACGTCTATCCTCTCCTCTACCACTGAACCTATGCATCACCCAGCCTTCAATCTCAACTTTTCGTAATAATTCATTTAATTTTGTTTTAGAATGCAAAAGTTTCAAGAGGCATTTTGGTTGTTGGTTCCTTTTGGCTATGAGGATGTATCTACCTGCTTGTCTTGTGCTGATCAGGTTTGTAACATAACCAAAATCTGATGCCCATTGTATGGAGGTGGCATCTGCTGACAGCTGTGGGGAAGCTGTACTGGCGCACGCTCCAAACCAAAACGGCGCTTGACGGGCGGTTTCCAGATGATGATACATGTGATGAGCTGTGGTCATTGACTGCTGTATGTTGTGCTTCCTACACAGTTCCTATTGCTATGGATAATAACCTACCTGCAGTATTTACAGAAGAGATGATGTACGTGTTTAAGATGCGGAACGAATTAAATGAATTATTGTATAGTCTTATGGGATTATTTATTTCAACATGTGGCAGTTCTCGCATACTAAGCAGATGAATTAGCCTCGTATGCAGAGGTTTGACTGTATTTAAATTTTAAGAAGCATGGACTAGCTCAATTTCTGATTTACTCTACACTAAATTTGGATTGTCCTGCGCCAAAGTACTACAAGTGCTGCAGACTATGCATTTTATTGCTGCCTATGCGGAGTTGTTTTTAGATTTCTAGGTCAACTCAAATGACAAATGCTATTAATATAGTTCATTCGATATTAAACCACCTTTCCGAAAGAATTGATCGGTAAAATTTTCGCAGACTTGAAATGTTACAATAATGATATTGGGTGGTTACCAAGCATTTCAACATAGCCTTGAATTATTAGGCAATGCACAGCTCAAACAGTTCGATATGGATAGCCTAGCTCACACTTCGATAGCATTTGCAATTGGTGGTATTTTGTAACCATTGAAGAGCTTTTGTGAGAACGTTACGAGAAAATTTGGTTGTCCCAAAAGTGTTTGCACAAATGTGTAGACTTGACCGCCCGTAACACCCAAGATAAATGATTCCAAGCTGTGACAAATGATATTTAAATGAAAAACCAGAAATATTTAAACAGTTATCAAAGCTCTTGACTTTTGATAAAATATCAAAGTATCAATATAATAGCAAATTGGCTGCTGCATCGTCACAGTCCTTGGCTATTTCCGACTTACTGGCATCTGGGTATCTTCTGGTTGTATAGTAAAAAACGTTCAAGAGAGCACAACTTACGACAGCAAATCCTTAAATAAACTATCTTTTTTTAAACTTGCCCTCCATCTTATGCGTGTGTGTGGGCAACCTATCAAAGGTTGAGTATGATTTCTATTTAGCTTACTGCAAGCAGATGCTGTACACGATATTAATAGCAATTTTACACAAATGTTGGCTCTGTGATCTTGGCTAGAAGTGTCCGAATCCACTGGCAAGGAAGCCTCAAGGTTTCCTTGAAGCTTAAGAGCAATTTAAGGATGGATGCCATTGTTTCCATCATCCGTGGACTTTTTAGGAACTGAACCACAGCCTGTTAGCTGGTCAGGGGTTTTAGACATTTCGTATTAATATAAACCAGTGCTATTTCTTAGCATAACTTGCGTAGACCCTATTCATACACATATATTAATAAGATAGCCACCTTGATGGAAGGCCATATCTTTAAACTGCATAGTGTATCCATAGAGTAACACCAGTCGGCTTTTCAATAGATGTAAGTGTACAAAAAATCTTTCATGATACAGGATTGATCAGCTGTGGCTGGGTCATTCAAGCTAGAAATGTGGGATTCTGTAGAATCGGCCAACAAAATAGTAAAAGTTGGTGATATACTGTATAAGGAGTAACTTTGCTACAATCACACAAGTCATACATGAAACTCAGCCATCAACACAAGATGCATAGAGGAAAAGTTGCCTAACATTTATTAACCACCAAAATTCACCAACTTCACTTGCAGCACCAAAATACACAGTTCCAAAATGCTATAAATATGTCCTCATTGCAACAATTCTGAATTATAGCAAGAAAAGACAACTCCAACAATAGAAGAATGACAGACGTCGACTAGGCTATAGCCAAAATGACTGATGACAAAAGCTTTCCACCATAGACAAATGAACAGTCAGCTCATAAAGAGATAGTGTGAATGTAAACAACTAACATCATATTTAGACAACTCGCATGTGATATTAAATATAAAATAGAGAAATGAAAACAGTTTATATTTCCTGCAATGGCAAGATATTACCTACTTAAATAAAAGGTTTTTCGAGTCTGCTTGTTGACTTTTGACAATATTTTTTGTCTCGTTGTCCTGTTTATAGATCCAGAAATTCTGGCAGCATAGACGCTATGCTTACTGATTTTAGGCTGTCAGCGAACATTAGACGAGCCTACGTTTTATGAATAAAACATTTTTACGATTTAATATGGGAGAATTCTACCAATGAATATAACTGACAACCATAAATTATCTACCTTGAATATTTGCGTTAATAGACATCAACATTTTGCATAATAAACAAAATACAACATTCTAATGATAGAATGGTCTATGAGAAAGCCAACATAGTATTGATGAAGGTAGTTTCTGACATATTGCAATAGTGCAAGTGAATGAAATTGAATAGAAAGACTAAAAGGGAAAACACGGAAACAGTAAATGCAAACATAAAAATGTTGTTGGAATGAACTTCGAAGTACCCAGTAAAACTCCAACAATAGATGCACGCGACTCGAACTGCCTTTTAGCTTTTGGCTGTAAAAGGATAGACCAATCCCACTTTCTACGCAGTCATTTACAACATCTAAGAAATGACGATTTTGAAAGGAAAGCTAATTTATAAAGCTTTGACCAAAATTTATAATTATGCACCTCTAAAAAATGGGAAACGTTCGAGAGCGACCTACGAGCTCTAAATAAACAACATCGATATTAAAACACCCAGCTAGTTGACATCCACCGCTTTAGTGCAAAAAAGAACATGATTAGCTACGTTTCTTGGCCAATTCCTCTTTCTCTCTGCAAATAACATCTGCGTGCTTCTGTCGGTGCAATAGTATGCCGAAAGACTGAACAGATGCAACCCAGACAAAGACAGTTGGTATGAGCACATTTAGTCTCCATATGTTGACAGTGGCGTAGAGGATAGCCACCATGGCCAGCACGACAGGGGAGAAGCTATTCATGTAGCTCAGGTACCTGAGTATAGAAAAGATCGAGGCTCTAATTGTTGACTACCCTTGACGGGTTGTGACTCATGTAGACAAGACACAACAAGTGAAAAGCAAAAATTGACCTAACTAGGAAAATAGGAACGTATTAAGGGTATCTTATCAGAATGGAGGCATTTAATGATTTATATAGAACATTGGTTTCTTATCCATTTTACAAAAGTACATTTTTGCTGCTAATTACTTTGAGCTGACAGTTTATAAAGCAAAAATTCGAATTTCTGACAATTTAGGAAGAATTTGTACAAGTTGCCCTACGTAATTTTAACTAGACAAATCACATGACCAGTATTCTCAAATAGAGAAATTCCAGTATTTTCAAATTCAAATGCCTTGGTCTAAACCAGTCATAAAACATCAAACTATCTTGTGGACATGATTTCTGCACCTCGACGACTAGAAATTTTCTTGCGACTTTTGATGGACATAATTAGCTGCCAAAAGCAATTCAAGTTTCGATGATATTCCAGTCACTGCGGGTGGGAATTGAACACCAACCACCTGTTCACATGTCAGGTGCTCTGGACCACTACTCCAGGGCTGCTCTCTAACAAGTGCAATAATCACAGACAAACAAGAAACTACTTTCCTGAAGTAATTAATAAAAACAGGTTTTTTAATACTAATTTACCTTGGAGACACTTAAACAAAATACCGTACTTATCAGACTATTAGCCACTACTTTTTCTGATGATTTGAGCCATGCGGCTTATATAAGGGTGCTGCTAATCTGTGGCTTCTTCTTTAACCGCTAGGGCGCATTAACCAAAATCTCCGGTTAGTGAGCCTCAAGCGGTGAAAGAAAATACGAAACAATGTCTAATGATACTGTTCCGTTAGGCACTAAGTTAAAAAGCATCGATTAATACGAAACTGTGCCGTTAGGCACTGTTCCGTTTTAAACAGGAAAGTTGTTGCCGCATTAAAAAGCACCACCCTGAGTTCTGCGGCTTATACAAAGGTGCGGCCTATGTATTTTTTATTATCGTTTTTTGGAAAATAAAGCAGATGCGGCTAATATAGGTGTGCGGTTAATAGTCCGAAAACTACGGTAGTAGTCGTGGCAACGCACAAGTTTAGTCATAACTTACTTCAGCTACACTAATAAAGTTTATACTAACGTAATATGTATATATTTTTATTTTTAAAATTTGTAAGTTTGCATTTTAATTTTCTCCAACTCCACAACTCTATCACTTTTACTTAACAGAAATGCTTTGAGAAACTTCTAATACCATGTGATGAAAATTACCTTGGGTGTAGTGATTGAGCAAATCGAGGAAATATTGATAAAATTTTATGGTTGTTTGCTGGATATAGTTATATATAATTATAGATATATAAATCCATGATATATCCAGGTTTGATTGTACTAGTGCACAGGAATTACGGTGCAAAGTAATACTAATGATATGTCTTACCAGTTCTCATAGTCTGTGTTGAACCTGACGAGCATCAATGAGGTAGCAATGACTATAGATGGGTATCGAGAAGGGTCGAGGACTAGTGTGCGGGTAAACCTGGATGAACATGAGATAACATCATGTACAAGTATAGCGCAGTATATATACATGTGTAGTGCAGCATATGTACATGCATAGCGAAGTAGATGTACATTTATAGTGCAGCATATGTACATGTATAGTGCAGAAGATGTACATTTATAGTGCAGCATATGTACATGTACAGTGCATAAGATGTACATGTATAGTGCAGTAGATGTACATGTATAGTGCAGCATATGTACATGTATAGTGCAGCAATGTACATGTATAGTGCAGCATATGTACATGTTAGTGCAGTATATGTACTTGTAAGATGTAATAGCTGTACATGTATGACGTAATAGATGTACATGTACGATGTAATAGATGTACATGATGTAATATATGTACATAGATGATGCAATATATTTACATGACTAGCTGTGCCTCCCGGCGTTGCCCGGGTATTAAAAATCAGATTAATGTATAAACAATGAGAAGTGATGAGATTTGCTTACCACTTGCTGGCAGGCAACTCTCCAGCAAGTGGCAGACCATTGCCAAATGGCCTGGCACATTGCCAATGAAAAATTCCACTAGCCTAGTTAGTAAGCTTCAAATGCCGGTAGGCAATGACATTGCGTCAGCATTGTTGCCCAGCTAGGCTATTCTAATAATAGCTATAGCTGGAATGCAGACAGACATACAACATAAAACATACTTTGAGAAATATATATATATAGGCTGATATAATAGTTGTACTTGTATGAAGCAATATATGTACATGTGTGATGTAATACATGTACATGTATGATGTCATACATGTATATGTATGATGTCATACGTGTACAATGCAATGAATGTATACATTTATGAAGTAGTAGATGTACATGCATAGTGTAATGGATGTACATGCATGATGGAATGTAGGTATGTGTGTGTTGTTAACAAACTCACTGTCACAAATATATTACTACATGAGGTATAATCATGAGTTTTCCACTTATAGAAATACTGCTAGTATAAATGGTCTAAGAGGTCAATCAAATCTGAAATTGATATGTTGTACAGACTTTTAACTGTGGCCAGGCATAGTTCAACACCATCAACTAAAGATAGCCTGAAGCTACTTTCCAGCAGGCGCTTGTACTTAGTTTCAGTGGGTATTGTGTTCATGAGTCTGTCATGGAAACAAAAGGAAGGTGATAAGATAAAAAAGCTTCTTTCAAAGTCATTCACTGTACTCATTCAAGTAACTCATGTAGATTACCGGTTGCTGAGGTATGACAACTCCACATAAACCTTGCTAAACATAAGAGACTATAAGTTTCCAACTAGACCATAGCATGTAAATTATGAAAAAGAAGAGCTCTATACTCAAACGGTTAATAGATGCATGGCATGACAAATAAATAACATTGACAGTGAACTGATAACTCCGGATAACCATAGGTTATTACTTAGCATCAAATAAATAACATTGACAGTGGACTGATAACTCCGGATAACCATAGGTTATTACTTAGCATCAAATAAATAACATTGACAGTGAACTGATAACTCCGGATAACCATAGGTTATTACTTAGCATCAAGGATTAAAAGCCGACATGAGATTTGAGTGTGAAATTAGACGGATTCGAGCAGCAGTACGAGTCATAAAATACTCACTGGTAGTTTTTAATCCAAGTCACAAACTCTGGCAACGAAAGGACAAACATGGTAAAAGTAAGCAAGAGAAGGGTGTGTTGCAGGTACCACATGGTATGCCTTCTGTCCTCCAACGGGAAGGTTACCATGCTGGCTGTTATCTGCAAGACAATCATTAGCTGATGTTTCGGTTTGAAGACAGCTAATCATTGCAGGGTTTTATTCAGTGTAACAACAACATTGGCAATATTGCAGAAGTTATCTCTCCTGTAAAAACATGAGAAAAATCAATTTAAACATTTGGAAACATCACAAACACCTTTTGTCTCAGACAACTTAAGCTACGGCTCTTGATGCTTTCAACAGGCTATGCTTGACTTACAACTGTAGATTATGCTGCATATTATTACCATCCTTGAGTTATGAAGCTCCTGAAAAACTCAAGCATGCTGCTATTAGTTCTTACATATATACTAGAAATTCCCCTATCATACAGCCCATGACCAAAGTGGTAATGGAAAAAAGAAAGGGTACTGCTGGTTGAAAAATGCAATATTAGCAGTCAAATGGCACTGCAGTGCAATAGAAGAGCTGCAATGGTAGCTGTAATGTACTGGGTGTTATTATACATGTACAACAAACAGCAATAATGAAAGGAAAAGATTATATGTTCATATCTCTCCCCTGCAATAAGAGAAATGCAATATTAGAAGTGATAAGATAAAAAGCTTCTTTCAAAGTCATTAACTCATTTAGATTACTGGTTGCTGAGGTATGACAACTCCACATAAACCTTGCTAAACATAGACTATAAGTTTCCAACGAGCAAACAGCAGAAGATTAAGATAGAGACTTCTGGTTCAGACAAGTATAAATATGTATAAGAACTAGAGCTGCACAATGATCGCGTTAATTAAACGATTAACGCGACCAATACAAATAAGCGATTAACTGAGTTGGGCTAATTAATCTTCAATTAAAATGCAACCGAGGTGATGATCTTGATGTGGTTCCTTTCCTTTGTACTGTTTAGTACCATACGTTATACTAACATAGCAGGTTACTACCATTTAATTTACTAACAAATAAATATTATGACAAGCAACAATTTCCTACCAATAAATTAAACTACAATTATTTTGCACTCAACTATGAAAATACAGTGAGTCACTAACATTAAACTTGTTTATACAATACAATGCACAAGCGCCGTGCCGATCGAGCTCTAAGCGGCCATGTTGTTAGTTGTTTGAACATGTTTCTAGGTAATAGCAACAAAAGTGATTTCAGTATTTAAGTAAGGATTTCAGTAAGTATTTAATATCTTACAGTTTATTTTGGTTCATTTTTAAAAACTTTCTTAAGTAAATTATACAGGTATTTTCATTTTTCAAAAAAATCCCAATCATATTTCAGCTTCAGAATATTAGTAATATAAGATTGACACTTTATTGGAACATGAAAGCAGAAAAATGTGGACGAGTATAACTGGAGTGGCTCAGAACCTGGTCACGTGACGAGGGAATTTTCTGTTTTTATACATAACTGTTGGATACATAACTCCAGCAGTCTCCAAGTGAAAAAGTATTAACACAGATTTTATATATTGTAAATATATATTTGTACTATATAATTGACCATAATATCAATATATTTACATGACTGTGTATATATAATATGGCTTTATTGGTGATGTGTATTGTATTTATAAATAAATTATTTGAACAATATAATATATACATGTACAATAACAATACAAATATTTACAAATACATGTAAATGTAAATACATGTAAATTAACAATATAGCACTTCTACACTCACTAAGGGTATCAGTGCGTGTGTGTAACACTAAACAATGACTAAACACAGTGACAAAAATGAAAAATTCCCCGTCATGTGACCAGGTTCTGAGCCACTCGAGTTATACTCTTCCACCCAGGTAGCGCATTTCTGTAAGTTGTTGGAAGCGTAAACAAGAAAGCGAAGTGCAGTATATGCCATAAAGAATTTGCTTACCACCACAGCACATCCTCATTAAGATATATTTTAACTAATTCTCATCCTACCGCGCAGAAATCATCACCAGCTGTCACAGACAATAACTAATACTACTGACTACCGGCACTACTGTTCCCTGTGAGCGGCTATTCTCTAAAGCTGGCAATATTGTATGTAGGAAGAGGGCATCTCTTTATTCAGATAATTTGAATAAACTGTGCTGCCTCAACTCTTGGCTGACTTAATTATAGACTTTCATAGACAGTTTTCATACTCATAATAATTATTACATTGTAACTTATGTACATTGTACATAACATGTACTACTGCTAACAATTGTTTAAAATATAATTAATCTATATGTAGCGGTATTATTTGTTTTTGAATATGCAGGTTTTTGCTAGATTAATTCTAAGATTAATCGTAGATTAACTGGATCAAACCAGTTATTAATCGCGATCAATTTTTATAATCGTTATGCAGCTTTAATAAGAACATTTAACAAAATGAAGTTTTTTGTGGAGTCTTTTTTCTGGATACAGCAAAAAGACTCCACAAAAAACTTTTATTTTGCTACACTAATATAGAAGCGACGTTCAAATATAAATGGCGTTCAAATATATGTGGCTTTCAAATATAGGTGGCATTCAAATAAAGGTAGCGTTAAAATAAAAGTGGCTTTAAAATGCAGGTTTTACAATATATTTATTTACTGTAAGTGTACTTACATCAGCTATAATAAGTAAATATGTGATGAGAAGCCCAACGCTGCCACTGTAATTCCAGGAGCTGTATATTCCAAGCACAAGAACCACCCACCAGATAACACTGCCAATCATTGGGATGGTGTGATGAGTAAATATTCTGCAACACATGACGAGACAGCAGGTTATTTGGAAGTCATTTTCCCATGATTAATATGTCAAGAGGAGAGAACAACTTTGAATCAGTTTGAAACGGCTAAAGAAGTAGATTATGGATGTTCAGAACATGGAGTACGCTCTGAGTTTTCATGCTTCATGTATTATACTGGTTATACATGGATATTAGCAAATGGGCATCATGCTGATGATATTCAGCAAAAGGGCATCATGCTGATGAGATGTTCAGCAAAAGCAAAAGGGCATCATGCTGATGATGTTCAGCAAAAGAGCATCATGCTGATGATGTTCAACAAAAGGACATCATGCTGATGATGTTCAGCAAAAGGGCATCATCCTGATGATGTTCAGCAAAAGGACATCATCAGGATGATGTTCAGCAAAAGGGCATCATGCTGATGATGTTCAGCAAAAGAGCATCATGCTGATGATGTTCAGCAAAAGAGCATCATGCTGATGATGTTCAGCAAATGGGCATCACGCTGATGATGTTCAGCAAAAGGGCATCATGCTGATGATATTCAGCAAAAGAGCATCATGCTGATGATATTCAGCAAAAGGGCATCATGCTGATGAAGTTCAGCAAAAGGGCATCATGCTGATGATATTCGGCAAAAGGGCATCATGCTAAAATACTAGCATCTACACAGGCTGAACATGTCAATGTTTTCTTCACAATGTTGCCATTTTCAACAATATTAAGGCATACAATAAATACAATAAAGGGCTACTTTCAACCAGTTTTTTTCAGTTTGGATTAGTCACAAAAAATTAGAACAATGGCACTTTTTTCTCAATGACATTAAAAACGCTGATATCATTAAACAAGGAGACACGAGCAACACACACACAGAGGCTCTAGATGACCATCAAAATGCTGGATTCGATCCTTATACCACCAGAAGTATGGTAAACACTAGCCAACATAGCTGCCCACCCAGTGAAGTTAATTACAACCAAATACTTCTTCTGGAACTGCCCGCCTAGTGAAGTTAATCACAGCCAAATACTTCTTCTGGAGTTGTTAATAGTATTTATTTAATTCAGGCCATCTGCTCTCTAATAGCTTTCCAATGAAACCAGTTAACAACATTATAAAGCGAACGGAACATGAACAGAACAGGCAATGCGTAATATAAAAACAAAGCAAGCCAAGGAGACGTGCAAGGGAGAATAGCACAGGGTAATTAATAGCAAAACAATGTTATTTTTAATATGATATACTAAATCAAGCGTGCTCTGACATCAATCAATCTCGCTGTGATCACCAACCGTGATTTGCATTGTTCAACTGTCCAATTTACGCACTGAGTGGCTGAGTGCAGGCACTTCTTAAAGACATATTACGGATATTCTCGTCAGTAGCCTACAATCTCAATGCTATTTGCCACCTAACATGTACAGTAGGCACTCTTATAAACTATACTTCCTGTAACATAAATTCCAGATAACGTAAAGAATTTATGTAAAGCTTTTGCTTCACACTAGGTAAAAGGTTTTCATATAATGTAAAGTGTGAAGTCAATGCAAGTTCTGAAATTCAATTTGAATAACAACAAGAGTTCCATAGTTAGCCTTAAAAAATGGCTTTCACTCTTGTCGCGCTTGGGAGAGAAAACGACATATAGGGTTATCTCTATTATGTATACTACATTTAGTCTAATTCCCCATGTGAAATCATGAGATGTGTTGATAAAGTACAGATAATAAGTAGCAGTACAGTTAGTTGGTGTAGGTGTTAGAGTGTTGGTCTACCAATCTGAATGTTACGAGTTGAACTATCGTCGAAAGCTTTCTTTTATCATAACTTTGATCTTTTTGATGGATACATAGATGAATAAATAGACACTGTTCTTATTATAGTAAAGTAGTTATATTTTTTATTGTGTTTTAGACATATAAAACATTTTTATCGCTCTCCTTTTGCAAAATAGACCTTGATGTCTGGAATAAAAGAGAAACTTGAGGTGAATTGCCATTGAAGGTGTATGTGTTCTCCATAACTTATTTTAAAATTGCCGCAATCATGAACCATGAGTAGAGTGAAAGTGATAAGAAAAAAGAAGAAAAATTGTCGATACAAACCAATAATACTACAGTTATGATACATTCATTAAATTAAAAAGTTATGTCTAGTCGTTTTTCCTTCCGAAGGAACAAAAGGAGAGAGTTTGGGAAGATCTTGGAATAAATTAGGCAATTTACATGTATTTTACTGCTCGTATACCGTAAAATTCCTAAAATGTAAACATTCCAGGAATAGATTGTGATGTAGGAGCATCTACTGTGTGTAGAAGGACAACTACTGCTGTCGGTTTTTACACAACCAACGACATTGGAGTTCATGTTAGACCATTATGTTAAAGTTTCGCATAACAGTGTGTGTGTCAGTTATAGGAAGCACTATAAACAACACAAACAACAAGCGATGCATGTTACTACAGATATGACTAACGCCTAGACAGGGTAGAAGGGAATATGTAGATGACTCACTGATGGAAGAGATAGCGCATAACCTTGCCAAGGACTGCCAGCACAAGGTTGGTGATGAGGGCATAGGTTCTGACAATGACTAGAGCTATCGTATAGAGGATGATATGAAGACCCGCTAGCATGAGACCACGACTCTCAAGTACAGCACCATCAGACAGAGGGATTCCGTATCGTGTCAAGGTGGTTCCTACAGTGGGCTGGCTGTAAACAAAGTGGTTGAAATGGTGCTGAAGTGCACATGGTGCAAATAGTGCAAATGGGTTGAAATGGTTTAAATTTTCTTAACACGGGAACATTAGGTTTACTGGAGAACATTGCCTGGGGTTGCTACACTAAATGCTGAATCAACTCGGATGCATCATTTACAATGTTGTTGATGAAATAAAAATTTTTTAAATTATACTTGAGAAATGTAGATGTCGAGTAACTATACCAAAAAACAGTTTTGTGGACAGACACACTCGCGAGGCAAGCTTTTTGACTGTGACAAAAGTAGACTATTTCTTGCCAATGAGTCACAAATATATTGCAAAGAATGCGGCAAGCCATGAAATTAGGAATTGCCTTTCTTGCCATTCTAACTAGCTTTAAAGAATCTGTGAAATTTTACCGATCTTTAGTAATTATTTGTTTAAGTCGGCATTCCAATGTTGCAGTACTGTGCATTATCGCTATTACCTAGTACCTAATTTTTGGAAACAGTACCCATGTCTTTGAACACATAGATGCCTGTATCCACGATAAACATCTTACTGACTCCCTCTCTAACATCTTAACTCACATAGTGACAAACCGAATGCCCGGCATTGCACGGGTATTAAAAACAGCGTATAAACAGTAGCTGGTAATGTAGTTGCCCGACACTTGCCATTATCCTAGCACATTGCCAATGACTAATATCAGTAAACTAGTAGTCTTATTGCTAAACTCACTAATATGAGCTGAGTGAGAGCACGCTTTAGTGACGTTGCGCGTAGTAAAGCAGAATGCTATGCATAATATAACCCAGATAACGACTCATATCGCCCAATGAATCCATTGCATCTCATGTAACGTAATGGGTTAGGTTATCGCCTGGTGAACGGGAGGGTCCAAGATCAAATCTACTGCGATACGGATTTTTCATTGCTAGGTACTTATAGCAAGATGGACAGACGAATGACTAACTTTGAGATTTATATACATTAGATGAGAGCATCTTCAATTGAAGAGACTTGAAAAAGGTCTATTACTTTTAATAACTGTTGAAATCCAAGTCAATAGTTCGTAGCAATGCTCTTTGTGTAACCAATTACAGACTCTTATTTGAATGTAACAATATGATCAGTCTGTCATAGCCTTCACCTTTATCATGCAATGTGCTAATCATGGTACTGGTGTTACATGAAATGTTTGACATGTTTGGCATGGACACCAAGTTTAGTGGTTTGGTGTTCATTCAAAGCACTCATTTGTCGCTCATAGGTCCTACATCTGTCACTCACTCATCAGTCAGACAACTGTCATACATCAAATTGGGTAATTGTGGTACAAACTTTATTTGAACGCCATGGCACTGTATTTTTCAACCCTTCCCCTACAGCGGCGGTCAACTAGAGGTGATGTTCAAATAGAGGGTGGAGCTGTATTTTTTGACTAGCTGATCAGAATTTTGGGAAGATAAATTTAACACTTTTACAAGTGAATCAAAGCTAATGTTGCTTATATATTGCTTAGTCCCTCCAGAGAAGGGCGACATGAATGCCATCGACGTCAGTAATTTTGCTACCGCTATAATTTTGCAAAATGGTTTTTCCTATGCCTCAAAATATCAGACAGAGTTAAACAAGGAACTACTTTGAGTAGAACATATTAGACCGACATAATTAATACTTATTTTGATGGTGCCGTTTTGAAAACATTGAAAAAAAAGACCGCAAAACTTCAGAGTTAGAAAACAGACTTCGATATATCGTAATAATGGCCGTTATAACGTCGTACGCTGTTCCTGGAGTGTATTATCATCATTCATCAAAACGTTTCAAAGTCTTCATATCAGGTTGTATTCCAGCCTGATGGACGAATCTGAAGGCAATGGATTGGGTTTAGACCTTAGTGATTTCGAATCAGAGTGTAGTTTTGATGACCATGATAATTGATCTCAGGCATACTATCACCAAAACCATGGCAACAACAAAAGAATTAATTGCTACTGTAGTAATCTAGCCACTATTGTACCATTTTGTGGAAAATGTTCTACTGATTACTTTCTATTACGGGTTCATAAAGATCAAATATAATTAACGTCAAGCGGTGGTATAATAAATGCGGCCTTGAATTAAAGGTGTCGCTGTATTTTCCAACGCTTCCCCTATTATAGTGGTGTTCTATTAGAGGTGGCATTCAAATGAAGGTTTTACGGTATGCTAGTAATGATTAAGTCAAGAGCAGATTTTGCTTTTCGAAAAGTATCTAGAACATAAAATTTCTAGAATAAACGAGATGAATGATTTTTAGATAATGAAAAAATGACTAGTACTATTAACAACAGCCTTGAACAAGCAACATCATTGGCTGATATACAGCTAGCACAATTAATCTTGACAAACAGCAAACAAATGTCAGGAAATATTGGAATCGTGCTCCCTACTGATCATCCATGCCCTAAGATATAAGCCTATGCAATCAGAGCAAGACTAACAACTCAGAACAAAACAGCCAATATGGAATAGGATGAGAAATATGACAAACATCTCACCTGAGTATCAGCTCTATGATTGTGGTAGCGAGGGCGAGCTTCCATGGCTGTCCATACCTGTCCTGCGCTGTCGCTATGTCTGGACAGGCCTGCCCCTTGGACACGACAAAGAGCTGATGGCATAGCACCATGAACAGGTTGGCCACAACGAATGATGGAAGGAAGAGATAGTAGTGCCTTGCGAACTGCAATGTTACCCGAAGAGAAGTTGCACCAGTGCACACTAAATTAAATCATGACAAGACTGTAAGGGCATCAATTTTAAGAATCTAACCAAACTGACATATGTAATCATATCGATGAAAGATAAAAATTAAGTTATTTGAAATAAAAAAATTAATGCAGACAAAAAATGCAACCAGGAACAATGCACAGTTTTTATCATCTCACTTATCCTTCCTTATAGGCCAATAGCTACAGCACAAAAATATATTCATTCCAATTCGACAGAAAGACAAAAAATGGAAACTTGAAGAGTTGTCCTCTTGATGGTGGAATATTATCTGTCCATCTAACAGCAATAGCGCTCTGAGCAAGCATCAACTTTCATCAGGCATTTCGAATAAAAGCTACTAAGATTTGGTGTAAGATCATCTTTAATCCCACAACATTTGTCATTGAAGACACTGTCTACACGAGTGTTAATATTCACATTGAGCTGCCATTGTGAAGCAAATAGTTAACACTTCAACTTTTACACGAGCGTGTGTAACAGGTGTTGCTGCAGATTTTGGTACTTGAGAGACAATAGCTGACAGCGCTGCTACTCTGCCACTATCCTTTACTGCTACGCTACAAACTAGGTAAATATTAGCCGGACTTCTCTCATTTATCATAGGCCTAATAGACTGCATTTGGACAACGAGTTTAGACTCTCCCCCTTCCGTTCGAGTTTTTCGATTATCGGGTAGATGGTACTACTTGGCACGAGTACTTTTTGGCCAATGGGTTTTTCGGGTATTGCGTTTGTTGATACCGGTTTTATGTCTAAAATTTCCAAACATCAGACATATTTTAAAATTTACAATGCAATTATAATTCTATTCAATTTATTTCTTGTTTTTTGCTATTTTCTAACTAACGATATTCGTGCTTGCAGCCTTAACCCTTTGAAGTTTGAACCCCAACTGTCAGTTTTCAGGCATTGCGTATGGTGTGTCAGAATCTCCATCAGCCGGAATTCCGGTGTTCACATGGCTTTGTTTACAAAAGCCGTTTATAAGTAACAGCATAAACCAATGAAATTAATTTTTGCACAAGGTATTAGCCCAGAAATTTTATTTCCATTTGTAACAGTTTTCAAATATCTTTACCTACTTCCTTCGTTTTAATAAGAAATTTTATTTGAACGATATCGCGAAAAGATTGTTGGTAGGTCTTGAATGATTTTGATGCAAATAAAGAACTTTATAATCCTAATTACAATTTTCTAGTATATTTTGAGCCATAAAATAATGATAAACAATGATATGATACAATTGTAAATGTTTTACGAGTTTTTTTAAATCGTACAAACTTTTATAGTTTCAAACCGAATAATGATAAAGTAATGTTTTTTTCTGTTGATGACATTTGATTTGGGTTGCCTGACTTTTTTTACTAGTGTTCTACCAAATATCATTGTACAGTCAAACATGGATAACTCGTCCACGGATAGCTCGAACACATGGTTAATTCGAACATTTCCTTTGGTCCGTTCCCACGTAATGATAAATTGCTATAGATAACTCGAACTCAACACTGTTAATTCGAACTGTTTTTTTGCCCAACAGCTACCGAAACGGTTGTTTTCGCTTTAGAAAATCACTTTATTCAAAGCCATAGAGGTAAACTTTATCTTTTCGTAATTCATAAGCGTCGTTATTACCACCATCGGCAAAATATTTTTGTCAGCGACTTTTCTAAAAGTTTGGTGAAAATTGATTTATACTGCGATACGATGAATAGCACGGGCTAGCCGGGTCACGCGCGTAAGAATTTTCGCCACGCACATACAAAACAAAAATCGCATGTTGTTTTGTATGTGCGTGGCGAAAATCCTTGAGTGCGTGACTCGGCTAGCCCGTGATGAATAGTTTTCCGACGTTGATTCCGTGTTGAATCAACGTCGGAATGTTGAATGTTTAAAACGTCTTAAAAAATGTTGTAATTAAACGTATACGTTGTCTGAGCTACAAAAAACTATTCATCGTTTGACCTAAACACAGAATACGTGTGTACATTCAATAAGTATCTATTAAAAAAGCGTGAGTGATATAGAATGTACCGTAAAACCTCGTAAAACTTCTAATTGAACTGCCTAGGAGTGTTGCTCTTAACGAATCCCAGGTAAAGTAAGGTAATCTGCATAAACTTCAAGAAAAAACGGCAAAATTGATCGTGGGTAAAACCCCAAAAGAAAAAAATGTCTTTTCTTTTGAGCATTTCAACAACGATCAAGTTTTGCCAATGTCAATCTGAAAAACGTCCTGGCAATAACATCACCTCAAACAACAAACCAATCTCAAGTGATAGAAAAATCTCTATACTTTTTCATGAAAACGTTTTAAACTTTACATTAGAAGCATTTAATTTGAAACAAGCCATTTGTGCTTTTGATTTATATTATAGTTTGTATATGTACATGTATCTACTAATAAATAAGTAAATATATGGACTTGTGACAGTGCTCTGATAACTTGAACGCTCTGATAATTCGAACACTTTTGCTCGGTCCCTTGAAGTTCGAGTTATCCATGTTTGACTGTATTATGAGCACATTCTGATATATATACATATATAATAAACGTTTAAAAACTTCGGATCATTGGACAGATTGCCGAGGGTTACTAACACGCATTGAAAAAAAGAGCCAGGGTTCAAAGGGTGAACAGACGGGTTATTAAACAGTGTTTAGAGCGCAAGGCGCAATAGACCGAGTTTCTGTCCACTCTACTCGACGGCTCCGTGTAACAAAACCCGAACTCGCAAGTTAAAACTCGAACCCGCAAGATCGAAATGCTCAAAATCTCTATTACCCGAGACTCGAGAAAAGATAAACTCTGAGTCGAACGAGTTTTATTATGCATGCTCAGCACTAGACTGCACTGCATGATTATACAAGGTAGATAGAGATGTCAGTGTCTAGCGAACGACTCAGTACTAATCATGGCTTGTACAAACATTGATTACGGAACCAATAACAACAACGAAGACAGCAATTACTGGAGCTTGATAAGAACAGCGACGATTGACTCAGCAGTCGTTTGATAGATGTCACCAAGGTAAGTAGGGTAAAGCAAACTTGACTACAATCTCTATAGCACAGCTTGTGTGACAGCGATCAATGCACTTTTTTTCATTTAGTAGTCCTCGGTATTGTAATCAGCAGGCGACTGATATGGCAGCAGGCAGGCTTGTATATGTATGCTTGTGCAATCGAGTGGCATATTCGAAGTAAAAACCTCACCTTTATATGAAGCAATGTATAGTAGTCTCTGGCTAGTTCGCATTTCAACTTCAATCTCAGATTTTTTAATAGCCAGTTTTAAACTATGATGAAGTTTCATATAGGTTGCCTTTTTGGAGCAGCTAGAATATGATCAGAATTCCTTCAATATTTTCCCATAACAGAAATAATCAGTAAAAAAGTATCCACAATATAGTACTACGGTAATAACGATTGGGTCACATAAATAACAATTGATGCTTTTAATGTTGCTATAGCGGTTGCCATGATTTTAGTGTTGATGTTTTTGAGAAGATCAACTGTCATAATCATCAGAACTCCACTCTGATTCGAAGTTACTAAGGTCTAAACCATATCCATTGTTCTCAGATTGGTCCATAACGTGGTTTACAATCTCAACTGAAAACTTTAAAGTGCTTTAAAACTTTGATAAATGATGAGAATACTCCTCAGGAACTCCATACAACTTAATGGCAGCCATCGTTATGGCATATTTCAATTTGAAAACGTTGAAAAAGTATTTGAAAATTAAAAATGTTATTTCCGTCTTACAACTCCATACAGTATTTTCTATAAATGTATGAAAGCCTCACCATCGAAATAACAGCACCACGCTAATATTTTATAATCAAAGCAGTTCCTTGTCTAACTTGGTCTAATGCTTTGATGTATATGAAAAATGTGTAGAAAAAATGCTGAGGCCAATGGCATTAATTTGAATTTAATCATATAGGCAACATTAGCATCGCTTCGCAAGTAAAAGGGTTAAAATTATCTTCCTTAAAAACTGACGAGCTAATAAAAAAAGTACAGCACCACCCTTTAATTGAATGCCACCTCTAATAAAATGTACCTGTGGTACCCTAGGTCTGCCCTGTGAGAATAGTTGGATTATAAATAGAAATATGAACTACAGATAATAGAATCTGGTCTGTCATTCTGACATGCTTTCATAGTGATTACTCCTCATGAACTTTGCTGACAAAAAACTTTCTAAGATCGTTATTCCACCTAATTACACTAGTAATTTATAATAAATGATTTGTATATCTTTAAATGGATGAGAAGTAATTACAAAACAGCCAAAGGTAATTAAGTTAATGCATGCTTCGATAAAATATATGTAATATGAGCACGCCAAAATAAATTTAAACGAAATAGTGATCTGAAATGCGAAATCTGAAATCAATACAATGCTATTAGTAAGATGGATTGCAAGGAATTGTGACTGCTGTAGTTGGTGCAAAGCGCAACTTCCTGTTAACGCGTGCATGTTTTTGTCATAGGTGATTTAAAGCATAATTTTCACACACAAAATCGCCTTATGTAAAATAACTTTTAGTTAATATTAACAGTGTCACCTCATGCTGACCACATTCAACTAGATGCAAGACTTTCCTCATAACTATACACAAAACATAACAATTAACAATAATGCAAATAATATCCAACATTCTTTGATCTAAAAATTCTAGTTACTTCTTCAACAGTAAACAGTAATTTCATTGGGTCGTATCTACTAATATAACACAATGTCTTAAGAGTCAAACACCTACAGTCTTATTTTTACACAAATTCATTCATATATTCTAGTTGCAACCTAAGAGGCAATTGGGTGCAAACTTATTCCTCATCTTATGCTGGACTCATTGACCTTAAAAGTACCATTTGGCGTCTTCAAACCCATTGCCAACGAACAATTCCATAAAATGAAGAGATTGTTTGCATTCACAACTATAATTCTTTAACAGCTATTGTGTACGAGCTCATAGCATATAAAGCAAATAGTTGAGCATCAAAAGGCTGCCATCGGATAAGAGTACACAGCATAATTGTAGAAGAACGTATGTATATGCGCCACGCGTTTCTTAAATTAAAAATAATTGTTCACTGAATCATATGTATTCTACTAATCCAACTGGTTTTCCATAGCGAGTAAAAATGAATACGATTTGAGTGACGACACTGACACAGGAAACAGATAAATAAGTGGCATTCTACCTAGAGACGAGGGCCATACATATGGCATGTTATTCACAAGTAAATTTTTAAACTGTATATATCACGCTCTAGACATGTAAACAGTCATATATATATATAGCATGGTATCGACATGTAAATGGTTGTATATATGACACAATAACTCTATGTAAATGGTTGTATATATGACACAATAACTTTATGTAAATGGTTGTATATATGACACAATAACTCTATATAAATAGTTGTATATATAACACAGTAACTACAACACACTTTAGTAACTTGGTTTTTAAATATAATAAATAATTTTATATTTAGTTTACTAAAAGGTTTCACAATGACTATAAAACTACCGTACTTTTAGGACTATTAGCCGCTACTTTTTTCTGATGATTTGAGCCATGCGGCTTATATAAGGGTGCGGCTAGTCGGTGGCTTTTTCTTTCACTGCTAGGGCGCATTAACCAGAATCTCCGGTAAGTGCACCTCTAGCGGTGAAAGAAAATACGAAACAATGCTGAATGGTACTGTTCCGTTAGGCACTAGGTTAAAAAGCGTCGGTTAATACGAAGCAGTGCCATTAGGCACTGTTCCGTTTTAAACAGCAAAGTTGCTGCTGTGTTAAAAAGCACCGCTCTGAGTTCTGCGGCCTATGTATTGTTTTATTATCGATTTTTGAAAAATAAAGCAGATACGGCTTATATAGGGGTGCGGTTCATAGTCCGAAAAGTACAGTATATGTAACTACTGGAAGTACTGATCAATACTATTGATACTATTGGGACAAGATTGAAACAAACAGAGTCAATAAGCACTGCCTACATATCTACCGATTTACAACACTGCAGTTTGATGTCTTCTGTTGGGAATTATTTCATCTGTCTAGACAAACAATTGTTGAAATTCCACAGTGCATCTTAAACATTTCTCATGTAGAAGTTTGACTGTATTGTTATAAAAACACATTTGAATAATTTATGTAATCATTTATCATATAGATGATGACATAAACTATGTAACAAGTGAGAATAATATTTAATACAAAACATACTTTGAAAGTTAATACAAAACATACTTTGAAAGAAATATTATGTAAATAAAATTCAAATTTTTAATTTGCATGTATTATCAGCTACACATGCAGGAAACATGACCTTGCTAGGCTGATGGAGTTGTGTCACCCTCATTACCATTTGATTTATACATCGAACAGGCTACTGCAAACCAAAAGATTAGTGCATTCATCATGAATGCTGCATATAAGGGATCGGAAAGACCAAACATGTTAAATTTTTTGATAAAATCCAGTTTAAATCAGTCTGGAAGGGTTAATTTTTTATTTTGATAGCTGAAAAAACTCGTAACTGGCCAACATCATTGTGCTGCAATTCCGACAATAACAAAGACTACATGCCCACCATTACATAATAATTATATGTACAACTTCAAGATTATATTCTGCAAAACAGTTAAGTTACTAAAATAGCCAGTTAATGCTCCTGTTAGACCATGTTCAGGTGAAACAATCTGTTAACGGCATATTGTTAACCAGTCTTTCATGAAATCTCACCAAAATTCAGATCATTTGATGCATCCGCTTCATTGTCACAAGCAAAAAATGTAGAGTATATTACTATATTTGGTAACAGTTCCAACCAGTCGTTTGATGATGTATGAATAAGAATTGAGCATTATTATTTACAAAATATTAGTCCGAGTTCCTAAATGCTGGAGGAGATATACACAGGTACGCTACAGCTCACATATAAGTACAGTATAAGGCATACAGACACACTACCGAATATGCAGAAGTATACTACATGCTCCACAGTTGCACGCCCAAACACACCTGCATACCATTCAGCACACACATGTATATAATACTGCAAGGTAAACCGAGTATTCTGTAAGGCATACACAGGCACAGCCATAGGTATGCGTAAGAATATTACAAGGTATACCTGCATACACTACAAGGCATACACAGGTACACCACTAGGCATAGGCAGGTACATGTATACTGCAAGGTATATACGGCATTATACGGGTACAATACAAGACACACAGGTAAAATATTATGGCATACTTTTAATCATTCGAGTAACATAGTTATGTTCTGTACAACTAGGTGAAAAGATGCAGTGTTGCATCTGGTCATAATGCAACTTCACAGTGTAATAATGTGCAATAGCCACAGTGAAATAATGTGCAATAGCCGCAGCGTAATAATGTGCAATAGCCACAGTGAAATAATGTGCAATAGCCACAGTGAAATAATGTGCAATAGCCGCAGCGTAATAATGTGCAATAGCCACAGTGTAATAATGTGCAATAGCGACAGTGTAATAATGTACAATGGCCACAGTGTAATAATGTGCAATAGCCGCAGTGAAATAATGTGCAATAGCCACAGTGTAATAATGTGCAATGGCCACAGTGTAATAATGTGCAATAGCCGCAGTGTAATAATGTGCAATAGCCACAGTGTAATAATGTGCAATAGCCAGTGTAATAATGTGCAATAGCCACAGTGAAATAATGTGCAATAGCCACAGTGTAATAATGTGCAATAGCCAGAGTGTAATAATGTGCAATGGCCGCAGAGTAAAGACCTCCCCTCGTCATACACTCAAAAGAAACAGTAAAGAGCGGAAATTGGCAACTAGAAATATTGATTTTGAAAGCATAGCCATTGTGTATTTGACATGTAAACAAATAGAGGTAATGTTATGAAATATTTACTATTTGCCCATGCTAAGAAGAGATTCTCAATTTACCACTCTATTGGTATATTAACAGCGGGAGAGCTATACACAATAGATACACGGGCGTGAGCTGTATTTCTACTCATTTTCATGTTCAGCCAATGAGACAATCTGACACTGAGCAAACACAGGATAATCAACTCAGACCAGCCCACCTCGGCAACACGAATATGAAGCTATGATCAAATAGTCAGCGGAGACTCGACATCACTATATCTGCTGTTGCCCAGTAAGCGGATCTTCTGTTTTGTATATTAGTACGACAGCACATATTGGAATAGTTGCTAAAATAGAGTATTTGATCATATTGCTTGTGACTCTAAGGTGAATTCAATAACAAGAATGGAATAGCAGAAATTTATCATTTTGGTAGGACTGTGATTAGTTGCAATAACAACTGTGGCGATGTTAAAATCAACTGAAGAAATTCATGATCCGGTCTTACCCAAAAATCTAGGGTGCATTTTGTTTAAATATATTAACACTATTATTATGATTTTTATACACAAACCAGTGGATTTATATTAGTACGAATACGTAAAAATAACTCTAGCAGGTAAAACCTATGTTGGTAAGGAATGACTACATACAACGATGAATGGCTCATTGCGAATAACAACCAAAATACCTATGAAGAGTTTTCCAATTTCTTTAAAGGTTGACTTGCAACAAAATTCACATTACCGTTATTTGATATGAAAAGATTCACCATGTCTTACTCTGTTGTGTTGTAGGTGCAAAATAAGTAGAAAGGCGATTACAAGCTCTTAAAAGCTCAAAAACGAACAGAAAATCGCAGCCACACGAGACCGCCGTAGTTTGGATTCCCTTTCCAAAACGGCTCAAATGGGATGTAGTTGTTACAGGATGGTTTCTGTTTACACTTTCATGCAACCTCATTCGTCGAAATATTTTCACAAATATACTTCACGCATTCAATAAAACTATGTCTATTGTTCTTACACGTCTATTTTATCGTCATCGTAATGCTGTCACTTTTAGCAGTGATATCTTATAACTTACCGTAAAAATTCGTTTCATTTTTTAGCCTTAGCTTGAAGGTGTACATATCATTGTCTGATAACCATGACGAGCCTGTTGGTCACTTGTGATAATCGAAAAGTGCTGCAGAAATTATTTGCGAAGTATTGGGTGACATGATCAGATTACGACTTGCTGATTAGACCAGGCCGAAACAAAACTGTAAAGTAGCGAGCATCTATATTTGACACAGGGTCTTCGGTAAAACCCGAAGTGTTTGTCATAAACTAGTACTACGATAAGTTTTATATTGAGCTTTGTATTGGCCTTTCAATTCACGTGAGAACATACGTGACAAGACGATAACCAAATTTCGTGGCTACGTCATCGAAATGAAGAGATTCTAATCTACAGCGGCTTTTCGTTTTCGAGCTTTTAAGAGCTTGTAATCACATTTCCACATATTTGGCATTTACAACACAACAGAGTAAGACATGGTGAATCTTTTGATACCAAATAACTGTAATGTGAATTTTGTTGCAAATCAACCTTTAAGCAACCCAAACATCTCCACACGTTTCAAGTAGTTTGCTGGATTAAGTGAAACAAACACCTTATCTCTTAGCTAAGCTTTACTCGAAAATTTGCTATTGCTGCGTGTAATAACAATGAAGGAAAAGTCACAGCAATGTCTGTTCAAATGAATCACATGTCACAGATAACATCATTTAAACCGGTTGCAATCCAGCAAACAAAATAACCGCAAATATAAAACAAACTACGAAAGGCAACTAAAGAATATAGTATTCAGAGACACCAAATCACATATGTAACATGACCATATACATGTAATACAACCATATACATGCAATACGATCATATACATGTAATACAACCATATACATGCAATACAACAATATACAGTCAAACATGGATAACTCGCCCTCGGATAGCTCGAACACATGGTTAACTCGAACGGTTTCGTTGGTACATTCCTACGTGATGATAAATTGCTTTAGATAACTCGACCTTAACTTGGTTAACTCAAACAGTTTTTTGCCCAACGGCTACCGAAACGGTTGTTATCGCTTTAGAAAATCACTTTATTCCAAGCCATAGAGGTAAACCTCAACTTTCCGTAATTCATAGGCGTCGTTATTACCACCATCGACAAAATATTTTTGTCAACGACTTTTCTAAAGGTTTGGTGAAATTTGATTTTTAACAAACATCCGCTTAGCGATGCCTTTCGGAAGCAAGGAAAAGTGAGGTAACCTTCGCATAAACTTCAAGAAAAATCAGCAAAATTGATCTTGGTTAAAACGCTCAAAAAAGATGTCTTTTCTTTTGAGCATTTCAACAACGATCAAGTTTTGCCAATTTTAATCTAAAAATGTCCTGGCAATAACATCACCTCAAACAACAAACCAATCTCAAGTGATAGAAAAATCTCTATATTTTTGATAAAAAAGTTTTAAACTTTACATTAGAAGCATTTAATTTGAAACAAGCCATTTATGCTTTCGATTTATATTATAGTTTGTATATATACATGTATCTACTAATAAATAAATAAATACTTGTGACAGTGCTCTAATAACTTGAACGCTCTGATAACTCGAGCCCTTTCGCTCGGTCCCGTGATGTTCGAGTTATCCATGTTTGACTGTACATGCAATACGATCATATACATGTAATATGATCATATACATGTAATACGATCATATTACATGTATATGATTATATACATGTAATGTAGCCATATATAAGTAATATGACATTGTTAAGCACATTCAATTTAACTAGAAGCTAGGAATCTTTTGTTTTATCTTTTCAAGCTAGGAAAGCTTTTATGCCTACTGTAGTGACTCGCATATACCCAAGGAGCCATTCAACAGGCAGCTAAACTTCCGCACTCAATTAAAGCTAGAATATCTGTATAAAACATTCTAAAAACCTGATGAAGTTTACAAAAATCTTAACCCTTTGAACCCTGGCCATCCTTGCCGATGTGCGTCAGTATCCCTGGGCAAATTGTACAACAATAAAAAGTTGAAACTTTTATTAGAAGCATCTTAATATGCTCATAATCTAACGATATTTGGTAAAAAACTGGTAAAAAAAGTTTAGTAACACACAGTTAATATTAACAAATGAAAAAAAAGTATTTCAGAGTTCTTCGGACTGAAACCATAAAAATTTTGTATGATTTTAAAAACTTGTAAAAATCTTTGCAGTAGCATCATATCCATTGAGCACAAGTTCTCATCGTTTTATGAGTCACAATAATCTGCAAAATTATGGTTGATGTCATATAATCCTTCATTTGCATCACAATCATTCATGACATACCAACAAACAAGTTATACCAACTTTTTTTGCGACATCGTCCCAGTTAATTGTTATTATAACGACGAAAGTATACAAAGATTTTTGAAAGCGGTTAAAAGTGAAAGATTCGTTAGAACACCCTGACCAAGAATTAATTTGATTGGTTTACACTGTTACTTAGGAACAGCTTTTATAAACAGAGCCATGTGGATGCCGGTATTCTGGCTGTTACGGCTTTTGACACACTCTAAGCCAGGGATGTCAAACTCAATTGTACAAAGGGCCAAAATTCAAAACGCAATGTAGGTCACGATAAACATTTATTAAACACAATAAAACTAAATGTTCATAGAACATAAATATGGATAAAAACAGACAGGAATATCATTCTGAAACAAACTTCAGGTTAAATTGACCTGAGAAGTACGCAGCAAGGCAGCTGAAGCGTTGCATTATTCATATCTGTAGTTTTGTGCAGTATTATGTCATCAGTGCTTCATATCGATGGGCCACGAATAACAATAATGTAAAATGTTCTTGTGGGCCAGACCTGATTACAAGGTGGGACAGATGTGCCCTACACAATGCTAAAATACTGGCGTTAGGATTCAAAGGGTTAACACATATCTTTCTATAACAATGTTGCAACAGCACTTAGTGAATGATAAGCATATGGCCACCTTTTTATCTCAGGTTCTATATCAACATATATGCTAGCCTAAATTAAAAAAATTATTGTTCTTCCTGAAGTGATCTGAGAACTCTTTCAGAAAGTTGAATGCGTCTTTATATTTTGCTAGTAATTGGTTTTTGGTTGTAAGCGATTTAATAAATCTTTGTAATAACCACGTCTTATTTAAAGCTTTTACGCTAATTATTTCTTAAGGCAATAATAGTTGAAAACTCAGATTTATAAAAAATTAAATCTCAACAATTCTTATTTAATAACTTCCTTACAACTAGATTTTTAAGAGGATTGTTAAGATTTATTTTGGTTCTTTTATACCTAGAACTTGTACAGAACACTTTAAATAAAGATGCGATTACATGTCAATTGCTCCTATAGCACTGTAAAACTGTTTTTGTGTAACATCAATATTAGAACAGCTTTTGTGATAAGGAAATGTTTGCCTAGTTAGCCCTAGTAGATGCTGCCTGTCTACTACTGAATTCGGTGTTGATTTACTGGAAGCAAATATAATTTGATAAGTTTCAGCATGATATTCAAGGTTATATTAGAGCTTCACGATTTCCAAAAACATCAGAAGATTCGATATTGCAAAGAGACGATTCGCAATATATCGCAACATTATTATTATGCATAAAGCTTGTAAATTTTTGTTAATTTTGTTTGTATATTTTAATTTGAAAAAAAACTGTTTTGTGTTCTACATAATTAGAAACATTTATTTCATGAATGCTCATGTGAGTACAAGACCATGGAATGAGCTTATTATGAGATTAGAGGCACGTGCATTTATGTTCAATGAAAAATATTGGAATACTTAACAGAACAACCAGATAACAGTGAAATTGAAAAGTTCTATATCTTATAACAAGGCTAGTGAGTTGAGATTAGCTATCAAAATAACTTTGCCTTTGCAAGCAGGTCGACCAACCATGATGGATTTACGGAGTTACTTGATTTTCAACCACTAAATTTAATATCAAGATTAATACTTCATAATTATTTACTTTCTGAATTTAAATTTAAGAAAACATGCGCAAAAAATGTTCAGTTATACTGTCTAAGTTAATGTAATAAGCAATTACTGACCAACATTTTTTTATGAATGAAATAATAAAATATTGACCTTAGTTTTAAATGGGGAATGCAATCTTAGAATTTTTTCATCAGGATGAAGAAAAATTTGCTGTGTTGTAACAAAATAATTTTAATCTGCGTTAAACCTCTGTCAAAGTCAAGATTCTGATATGGATTACTAGATTCTGATAATGGAATTATTTGCGACTGCTTGTTAAACCTTTAACAGGGTGAAGACCTTGCTAGTTACAGAAATTACACATACCCTACATGTCATCATGAATTGGTAATCTTGTGCATTTCCCCTGTAAAAGGGAAGGACTTAATTAACTCTTGATCATTCCATAGAAATTGTTTAGCTGTTTTGTTAGTAATGAGATCTGAACTAGCTGACCCTTGCAAAATTCAGTTCGCATGGGCAGAGCAAACACTGATTAGATTTCGAGTGATGTAAACAACTATGTAATTATCGGAGACCCAACTATATGCTTCATCTAAACTTCATAGAAATTGTAGCCTTTGGTACCGGCCAAAATCTGCTTATATGATGACATAATTATAGTGGCCTAAAAGAAATCCCTGAACACCGCAACACAAAAGAACAAATCAATTAGCCTATGGTGTATCTATTTCCCATTGTCTATTCAACCCTACTATATATTCCTAGCCATACAATGACGAGCTAAACAAAACGTACGAGAAAACAACAAAGGTGTAACAACAGCCGAAGATGCCTAGTCACACGAGCATAACGGACCCACGACGTTGCCAAGGAGGGGGGTACTGCCAGCAGAATCTAATTAACGAGTCTCGAGATTGGCCAGGTAACAAAGAGGGCGCTACAGCGGAATTAATCGCACAGTGCTTGGCACTGACAACACGGCAGCGCATTACATCAGTAAGGAAGCCAAGACGGACAGCGACAAACTCAGGTAGCATGGGAGAGAAAGCAAAGAGTGAAGGATCATTGGCAGCGAACAGGTAAATTAGTTTGTATGCTTATGTATGTAAAGAGCAGTTATGAGAGTTTAAAGGCTACCATTCAGAGCAACAGCCATCGTTACATTACTTTGGTGGCTACAAAGCCCAAAGATGCATGCCAGACTTTCCACTTGATACCTTTCAATTGTCCCTCACTGTTTGTCGACAACAAAGTTTTACATTGAAAGCTACTGTGAAACCTTTATTTGAACACCACGGCCCTGAATTTTCAACCCTTCCCTAGAGTGATGTTTTATTAAAGTTGACGTTCGATTAAAGGGTGGCGATGTATTTTTTAATCCTTTTCCTGTATGGCGTTCTATTAGAGGTGGCATTCAAATAAAGGTTTTACAGTATTCATTGTTATTTTTTACGCAGTCGCGAAAAATCGGTGAATGTTTTATTTCTGATAGCTTTTTAAAAGATGAGCTCATCATAAAAATCAGTAGCCAAAAGCAGTCCTGACAAACAAGAATGTGCCGATAATGTGAGTAAGCTATCGCCAGGATATGATGACCACATTGACTATTAATTCGGTCTGTTTAAACGAACCTTAAATACAAACACTCTCACACAAGTATCAACATACAATGAAACCTCTACATACAAATCTAAACTGTTCTGAAAGTTCCATTCTATGCCAAAATAGCTGCGTGTTCAAGCAAATATCCGTATAAAATTATAGTGATTCATTTTACAGCTGAAAAATCTCTAACTCCTTAATAGATGCTGAAGGCAAATAGACAGCGCATTAAAGCAACTGTGCCATAGAAAAATATATGTAAAACAAATAGATGTAAAAATCTATAGTGACAATCATTAAAAAAAGTTTATATTGATTCATATAAACTGACCTTCATCCACGTGTCTATCTTAAAGACACGTGAATGAAAGACCGAGACATAACTTACCCTAACTCCAATTACGAGTTTAAATTAATTTAATTTAGATATTACTATTTTATTATTTCTATTTTCACCCACCTTTTTACTTTAACTTAAGGATCTAAAATGTTTTAAAAAACTTAAAACAGTGGAAATTAACTTGACTTGAGAGTAAAATACTACTTAGGAGATTGGAAAATCGTACATTGAGCTGATCATAAGTAGATGTTCAACTGTACTGAACATTTCTTAAGCACGTGAATAGGTTTGGTGAATAATCAGTAGGCCTACTTCATGAAAAACATGTAATTGAATGTTTTGTATAAACTTTGAACAGAAAAAAACATAAATAGTTATTGTCTGACTAAACTGCAGCAACCATCCTCTGGTGGCCTAAGATGTCATCCCCTGACCAAAATGGAATTTCCATTGGGCAAATATCTGTCAAGTAGATTGACAAGATTTCAATAGAATGACACAGCCAATATTCACAGTTCTTGTCATATATAACCTAACCAAAGAATGCTCTCAAAACTGTTCAGATTCCACACTTTAGGATTGGCTTAAAATAATGACTGACGACGATGAAAACTTCTCTTCCATCACTGTGTCTAGTCACTCTTTTAGTAGACTGCCTCGGTACAGATGAAAGTTATGAATAATTATATGAATATATGAAAAAATATGATATCTTATATGCCCCTTTGCTACCTTCAGCTAGTAAAACCTGCAACAGCCATTTATTATTACTTGTTGCCAGCTATCAGATGTCATAAGATTACTAATCAAATGTGGAGCTCTGACATAATCGCTGTAACCTAACAAAATCTGATAACATAATTTGTTATTCTATATTCTCTCTAAAAATATGTTGAGCATAGGGAACAATAACCGCAAGCAGACATGCATTAGCTGTGAAGACATTACAAAAATTAACCACAGAAACACAATTCCAATATGAGCTGCTTGTCATATGCACGAGCAGTCGTGATCTAAATGAAACTGACTTTTAAACTGCGACAACCTTTTTAAATACGAAGTCCGCATGCTATTGTACAAATATTTCAACTGTTTTTACCATAATAACATCCATATCCATCTGTCGCCATTGTTGGATTTTGAAAAAATATTGCATAATACAGAATTCGAACTCCCAGCATTCAGCTCATTAGACCGGCACTCCAACACCTGTGCTAATCAATCGCCTTACCATGCTTTAGAATATTTGTATGGATAGTTATTACACCTGACTATTTCTAACGGCGCACTCGACTGCTAAGGTACTGCTAGTACAAAATATAAAGCGGCACTATAGTAAACAATCATGAGAAATGATTGGACTTCTATAGAACCCTCTTATCATTATTGCTAACAAATATTGTTTTTGTTTCTGTTTCTAGTCAGGTACAACGAAGCCACACAAGTCAAGGACTATGTCAACACATAACAGCATCTCATGCTGTAGAGCGTCCATGCACGGTAACGGGTTGCACTAAAAAGACTTTCCAACCAACACAAGGCGTGCCAGCGGCTTGCACGAATAAAGCTCATAGGCTAGACAACTCCACTAAACTTGATACACATATGCCTTCTGCAATTCGATGGAACAATTCAGCGAGGACTATCCAACCACCTTCAGCCGCTCTGGTCAGCAGACCAAGAACGCAAAGGTTTATTGTACGACCACCTGGTAGCACGAAATGCCTTAATACGATGGCATCAACCACAACAGATTTGCTGACTGTCAGGAAACTATATGATGAAAATATAGGTACAAAAGCTGACTACCTCAGCGCAGCTCCTAGTCAGAACGTAGCCGTGCAGACAGCATTCGACCGTGCAATAGCTCACAAAGAAGTGACAAGTGACAGACTGAGAGTTGGACTCATAACCAATGACATCACACCGCGAGTCTACCTCCAGGTAAGTAGTGTTTTCTTAGTAAAGTATCTTAAGAATACATGAAGTTAAATGTGGGGTCATGGTGATCATTAAAGCACTTTATAGGCTTATCAGCGACATGAACAATTTATATGATGGCCTGAATCTGTATAAGCTGTTTATTTGCATGACTCTCTTGAACTGTTGTCATCGCTGATAAATTACTCAAAATAATTCTCCGCGATGCCAATGATATTTTTATGTTTCTTTTCTTTACTAGTGTACTTTTTTTCCTTCGTGTCCACCTATTTAACCATGCGTCTGAAACTCTACTGCTATTTCATGATTTTTCACACTTACACAAAAATTATGAAATAGTAAAATATTTGTCATTTTACGCAATTACAAACTAAGTACTTTCGATTTAGTGATCACAGCAGACATTTTAGGAAGGAATAAAGTTGACGATTATACCAATTTGTGCATCATTTAGCTAAATCATGGTTAATATCAGCTGACATTGAATAATTGTTTACCATGAACGATGATTGCCGCAGGCGGTAGCCCCCTCAGAGATAGTGGGACCCACACTGACAGTGATAGAATTATTGGCATAGCGAAGAGAAAGGGGGAGACCTATTGTATTCAATGCATTACATTGTTTCATCTAATTAACCCCTTCATCACCCTAACTTCTTTATTGGCTAGTATTGACCACTGTAATTATTTGATCCATAGATTTATAGACTATAGAATCTTTATAGAACTTCATTGGTGTATTCCATATCTGATAGTAAATAGAGTTACCAAAATGTTAGAGATCATGAGGTTTGATTTCAATTGTTTTAAAACGTCTGTTAGGTGTTCCTCATTTGAGCAAACAATGCAGTATGTAGAAAGTTATGGTTTACAGCTGAACTGACTGCAGTATAGGAAATGTCATTACGAATTCTTCTAAATGTTCGAACTAAAATGGAGTGATCAACATATAACTGACACTGTATTACGAAAGCTGTCTCTGTTCCTGCAAATGCATGGATAGCTGTAAAGGCTTGGCTACACATATCGGAATGACACATACCAAATGGTGCGTCGCACTGACAAATAGATTGATCAATGAGAATAATTCTCATTGGTCAATCTATTTGTCAATTTGACTGAGGACAATTATTGTCCTCAGTCGTGTAAAGGCTGTGCCGACTATATGCTGATTTCCCATTACCATTATTGAATTATCATCAGTATATTTATTTGATAATATGGATCACCAACGACCTCTCACAGCAATAACATTTGATGAGCAATTCGTATTGCTATATTTGTGCTCAAGGAAAATCAACGAATATACTAATTTGTGGACTATCTAGCGAAACCATGGTTAATATCAGCAGACATTGAATAATTATGTTTACTATGAGCGATGATTGACGCAGGCGGTAGCCCCCTCAAAGATAGTGGGACCCACACCGACAGTGATAGAATTATTGGCATAGCGAAGTAATAACAGTGAAAACTAAGTACGGAAATATTTGGGGCTTATGACGTGAATCAAACTAAAAAGTTTCAACAAATTTTATTGCATAATCATTTAAAACATATCATGAACAGTTCCAACTTATAAGGTAACCTTTCTATGTCTGTCACAGTTGAGAAAATATTTATTATATGTAAATAGTTGTTTGTGGGAAATCTGGTTGTTATTGGCACTTGAAACTGAATCTTACAAGAAATTGGCTTGCTTTGGAAATAATTAAAATGGAATTGAATTATGTCTGTTAGATTAAACTATTTCAACCAATTATGCATTGATTTTATCACTATTGATTTTATCACTATTGATGTAAACCAGCACATTCGTTTTAAAACAATTCACGGACAAAACATTGCCACCCCATTACCAATGCTTTGTCTACTCGAAGAACGCATTTCATCGCAGTGTGTAACCAGGCTTTGAACCCTAATAGCTCACACAACATCCTGGCCTTCTTATCATCTCCCCACAC
The DNA here is from genome assembly GCF_963576615.1 of Watersipora subatra. NCBI lineage: Eukaryota > Metazoa > Bryozoa > Gymnolaemata > Cheilostomatida > Watersiporidae > Watersipora > Watersipora subatra. The sequence goes on from NC_088709.1 coordinate 23,581,552, forward strand.
TCAGCTTGGGATAGCTACCCAACAATTTAACATGTTCACCATAAAACATGCTCGTTGTAGGAAAGCCAAGGTACCAGACACTTTCGGAAGATGAACATGAAACTGAGAGATGAACTGACAGAGGTATACAACTACCGACATATGGAAAGTAGTCTACCACCTAGTCTACCATCGGATACCGACTCCAGTGACGACCGCAGTGATGGACAATAGACACGAACCACTGCTATGATATTTTGCAACTACGCTGTATATATATATATACATTTAATCTATTTATCTCCTTTTCATTTGCCATTGATAACGCCCACATCCTGTTGCTAGACACCATCTAGTAAACATACTTCAACTGATACTCTCCTTTATTGACAGCGATATTTTCCTTGAACAGCAAACAAAATCAATGGTATACCTTTACTGCATCTACTACGTACTCAACGGTACTTAAAAACTAATCTGTTTAAAACATATTAGTCTATGCTGTAGATATAGAAGGCCTAAAACCTTGCGAGCGTACATATGCACGTACAACTATTTACTTTGCATCCCCTTTAAATAGCTGCTAGACATATGACTGTAGAGCCATGGTTGATACATTACTTTCTGGCAAAAAGTGCCTGTATTGTAGTAGCATAAGCTAATGGCCATACCCTGGTTGTATTTGCAATCAATAATACACTGGCAAATCATTCTATGATTCGCATCTCATGTTAGAAAACAGTGTCTCAGCTTACACCTCTAACACTGAACTGCACATTGTCCCGTGTGACACACTAGCCTGCATTCAACTAAATATGACAGGTATTACAACATACATGTACGGTGATGACCAAGAGAAAACTGTTTGAAGCACGACATCATTTAGAAGTTATCTTCCCATGAACAAACCTTGAAGAACGACCAGGGCGACTAATTGGCGCTTTGCATACTTAGTTTGAAAAATCTTTCTTTGCACTTACAAGCCTTCTACTACAGCGGTATTTCATGGACATTGAGCAACTCACTTGTGAAAGGACTTTCCTGAAGTCAATCCGAACACTCAGTTTATACTGGCATGTGGGTTGGAGGTAGAGGTGAAGTTTCGCATGCTCCGAGCCAACTGGATAAGGCACTTGAAGCCTGAGGCTAAGGTTGCCTCTGCCTAATGACGGACTGTAACACATTGGTAGGTGAACAAGCAAGAGCAGAGACTACAATTTGAGCAAAGACTACAATTTGTTAATCTTAAGCTTGTACAATGAAACCCAGATTATACATCCATAAAGAAATGCAGCTAGATGCACTATATTTCCATACTTTGAATACTGATCTTTCCAAGCATTCTTTGATATATGGAAGAACTCAAAGCTAAGATTTGCTGTAACCTCAAGTAATTGCTGACCTTGTAGAGTAATAACAATAAACAACTGAACTGGATAAATAGACTCACAACTGTGTAAAATATGCTCGACAGTTTATGAGTCTATCTGCCTACTTTAGAATCAAACTAGAATTTATGAAACTTGGTTACACATGATCTTGTTTGACAGTATGAAAATCCGTCTGTCTACAACAATTATTTTCATGAAATAACGAATCTGATGAAAGCGTGAGAACTAGGTGATTAATGCAACGAAATTCTTCTTTTTCATTAGAGCAGTGTAATAGCATGATATGGTATGGCAACTTAGGTATTATAAGTTGTCCCTCGACATTAGCCAAGTGAATTCTTGGCTTCTTAGGGTAAATCTATATATCTATATACATGTATATATTTCTCAGGGTTGGTATGTGTGTCGTTCCAGCTATAGCTATAAAAATCTTGGAATTAAAATTCCGCATTCCGATGGATTTGAACTCATGACGAATGTATCCGCAAGTTTCTTATCCAGACTCTCTACCACTGAGCTCAATCACGTAATAAATTTTTCACGATTTTCTGAACAAAGACTTTATTACGTGACTGAGCTCAATCACGTTACCATATACCGTATGCACACACTATTTATTTTAGCATTGCGCCCACACGTTACGATGCTCCTGTTAAGAAATATTTTTCGTAAGGTTCAATTACTATATCTGGGGTCAAAGCCAATTTTTCTCACACCGCCAATTATATTATCTCCGTAGGAAAAGCGTCGACATTCTCTCTCCGTTCAGTAAGACAAAGACAGTACGATCTCATTTTTACCTTGGTACCGGTATCGAGAGGTACTAGTATTGGCGTATTCAAAGTTTTGATGGATAGCTTCGGATGGAACAGTAACCTTTTTTATACACACACACACACACTTCTATGCAAGAACTGTTATTTTTGATTCTACATATTCAGGAATTTATTTTGTTTTCTCAGTTCGTATTAATTGTATCATTATCGAATCATCTTTTATTGTAATCATAGCAAAACTGACTTAATTTAACTATTACTTGCTAATTATTTCACATTTACATCTAAACCCTTTTATAGTTTTATTTTTTTCAATTTATTTGACCTGCAAAAAACATGTTCCTCATGATATGAAGTTTGAAAGTTACAGTTGTTTGACAAAGTTTCAAAACCTTTACAGTTGCTTTTATTTTCTCTTAAATTATTTCAACTACACAAGACATTTGTCTCATTTTATGTAGTTTGAAAGTTAGAATGGCAAATGTTGTTATATGTTAAGTACAAATCGATTTTCTGAACAAAAACTTTATTACCCGGGCAATGCCGGGTAGTACAGCTAGTATATATATATAAATTAGTGTTTCTCTGTCGTCTGTCATTCGTCTTTCAAGCGATACCAATAAAGTTTTTACAGAGGTTTTGAACTCGGAGCCTGCCGATCTGCAGACAAGCGAACCAATCCATTAGACTCTAGGTGTCTAATTAGCCATATCAATTAATAATAGTGCACAGGTTCATTACATCGGTTACAATACTCATGCGTAAAACGCTGGGGAAAATACTATTGGCTATTAACTAGCACACTTGATCATTACGGGTAACAAAACGTTTATTAAGTTGGCATCTGACACGGCTCGTGCTATAGTAAAGGTTTACACTACATTAGGTTACTAAAATTCATTGGGTAATTATTTTATTACTCACACAATGCCAGGCACTCAGCTAGTATGACATAAATGGTAAATAATCAGTACAACAGTTGCTCAGCGCCATAAGGTCAATGTACAATTTTGAGTGTTATTCAGAAATCAATATTGATAAATCCCACGTTGCCATAGTGCTGATGTGTTAGGCTGAGTAAACGCTATGCATTTTCATATTTTTGACAGATTTTAACAAAACTTGACACACATATGCTCCTTCCGCCAGGTCACTAAACTATTTGGTCACTAAACTATTTGGTCACTAAACTCTTTGGTCAACAAACTATTTGGTCACTAAACTATTTGGTCACTAAACTATTTGGTCACAAAACTCCGCCTGATTCCTGACAAGTCTCTTTAACACCCACCCGTAAGCTATCTGATTGAAAATTAAAAAAAATCAGGGTTTATTACAGGTAACAAAGAACAAACACGCGTGTGAATGTATGCGGGGTATCCTCAATTGAGCTTGTAGCAATGTATAAATAATGAATATCCTCTGTAGCATTATTTAAACAGAAACTGAACAAAAACTCTTAAAAATTAAATGATGATGAATGGACGCACCTGACCTCAGCATATGTATCTGATCCTACAGCCCATGGCATCTGTAGCCTCATAAAGCTTGGCACAACTACAACACCATAGCTTCAGCGCGTGACATGCTATATGCTAAACCCTAGTTGTGCTCAGATACATTATGGAAGTGAAAACAAGAACGCGCCACATCTTTTGCTGACATCAGCTTGTGACAAACACAAACACAAAGCTTGTGATATGAATCCTCCTGTAGTCCCTTATAGTTGTGAATAGTACTAAATAAACCAACAGGAGAAAGTACATCGACATCCCAACATTCACTAGGAAGTCACAAATGAAGAAGTTTAGCATTGACATGCCCCACCTCCAGTTTAAGCCTACTACAGTTATAAACAAAACGTGAGTTCAAACAATTTGACATCCGAGTCTTAAACCATAACTGTCAAATACAACTTTTATCATATTAACTAGGTAAATCAGACACGCTGATTCCGATTTTGTACTCAAAATAAAGATTAGTTCACTAACTTCCAGAGTAATGAAGGCTTTTTTGCTGCGTTTTAATATCGGTCTCGAAAACAACACGATCGGCACGACAAGCTCCGCCCATAAATACGTGACGTAACCTAGCTTTTTAGGAACAGAAGTTACGTAGAGATGTTTAGACCGATTTAGAATAATAGAGACGGGTGTTTTAAAATCCATTAATATCTAAATTCAGCCTTAAAAAATAATATCAGTATTTTTTGAAAGGTGGATAAGCTATTAAACATTGCATATTTAAAAAAGCGCGATAACAACGCTCGCTTGTGATAAAACCGCGCTTTTTGAGCTCATTTCTCTCGGCGTTCAGCCCATTTAAACGTCCTGTAACAAGCTACGAGCAACTTTAAATAATTCATATGCCTTTCATAAAAGACTGAGATTATTTTACAGGCTGGATTTAGATAATAATGGGTTTTAAGACGCCCATCTCTATTATTCTAAATCAGACTAAACATTCCTAACTTCCGTTCCTGAAAAAGCTAGGTTTCGTCACAGATTTATGGGTGGAGCTTGTAATGCCGATTGTGTTGTTTTCAAAACGGATATTGAAAAGCTTTAAAAAAGCCTAAATGACTTTGAAGGTTACTGGACCAATCTTTATTTTGAGTACAAAATCGAAATCAGCGTGGCTGATTTACCTAGATAATACGATAAAAGTTGTACGTGGCAGTTATGGTTTAAAGATATACTCTACTTTATTTCCCTAAAGCATGCCAAAACACAGCTTCTCTAAAATTAAGAATTTTCCATTACTTTTGGATTGCATCTTTACACATATAAAGCAACACTACTAAGTGCTATGGACTCCTGACAAACCAAATCACTTTGTAGCTACTAAATTATAATTATATACCATACATGTTTCAAAGCAGAACTTAGTGCCATTCTGAGAAGTTGTTCTTAGAAAGTTATAAGTCAAGATCAGCCACGACTGTATATAACTATAATATAGTTATATACAGTCCTTGTCAATGTGTCAGTATCCTTGAGCAATTTGCCAAACGGTAAAATGTTTTAAAATTTTTATTAAATATATCTTAATATGCTAATAATTCAATGATATTTGGAGAAGCACTGGTAAAAAAATCCAACGGCGCACAGCAACTATAACAGAATATAAAAAAAAAATTTGACGGTTCTTTGGGCTGAAACTAGGAAAATTCGTGCAATTTTAACAAATTCAGAAAATGTTTGCATTAGCATCATATCCATCGAGCACACGTTCATCATCTTTTTCTGACTCAAAATAATCAGATATATTGTAGCTAGTACCATATAATTCTTCAGCTGCATCACAATCATCTTCAGCTGCATCACTTGCTAGCAAACGAGTCTTAACAAATTTTTTCGATATCGTCCCAGTAAAATTGTTAATATAATGAAAGGAGAAAATAAAGATATTTGAAAATGGTTAGAAATGGAAGTAAAATTTGAATTAATTTGAATTTGAATTAAAAAAAGAATTAATTTGATTAGTTTACGCTGTTGCTTAGAAACAGCATTTGTAAACAAAGCTACGTGAATGCCGATATACCGATCATCTGGGTTTTTGACAAACGCTAAGCAATGTTGGAATATCGGCCATCAGGGTTCAGATGGTTAATATGTATAATTATGTAAAATGTGAACTAAAGAAAAAAATGGGCCGACACACTAAAAGCATTTGTAACCTCACAATTACTAAAGTAGTAAAGTCGCTTTTTAAACTTCCATCTTTGCACAAATGCGTGAAACTGATAAGCATAATCTCACAAGCCTAATGACTGATTTTCAGACACAAAGCCTTGAGTTGTAGTTTGAAGTCTGGATATCTCACTTCCCAAAACAGGCTGCGACATCAAGGAGCCAACACTTTAATGTGATCTTAAGAACACAAGAACTTTACATCATCAAGTGTTCATAATTTTCAGCTTTAACAGATGAGCGAACAACTCCAAAATTGACCTCCGACTTCTTTAAAGATGAACTTTTACAAAATGTCAGTAGATTTTATCAAAAGGTATTGTGTATTTGTCTATCACTTGCAATGATGTTTGATTTATGAGGGGATCTGATTGCCAGGATGTTTTAAGATTAAAATCGACAAAATTTGATCGTGGTTGAAATGGTCAGATCAAGAGAAAGTGCAATTATGATGCCGATAGTTGTAAAAAGACTGACAGAATAGAGACACAACGTGCAACTTGAATGCAATAGCCGACATCAATGACGATAGAGACAATCATCTGCGCAACTAGTAACACCATTTCGACGCATATTCTTTGTTCTGGCTGTTTTAACTGTGATCAAGTTTTGTTGATTTTAATCTTGAAACATCCTGGCAGTCAGATCACCTCAAACATCAAAAACAATCACAAATAATAGAAAAATACCGATAGTTTATGAAAAAAATTACCAAATTTTGTGCAATTTTTCCAATGGTTTGTGTGTTACTGATCCAAAAAGTAACTATCAACTCCTAGTGGGACAACTCCCAACACTGATACCTTTATCTGTAGAGCAGTGTATAATATCCAGCTCAGCAACATACGCCTGGTAGACATTTGTTAGACTAGAGATCTCTACACTTTGGTATATAAGCCTATCAGCTGTCGAGTTTATGATGACATCACTGTGATGATAGAGTGACCTAGGGAAATCCAGCAGTAGCGCCATGGCAGTCGGTGCTTCATACACAAGTGTCTGGGCTTGTGAGGCAAAGATGTGAGCATTGAGAAATATCTACAATCATAACCAATACGCCCTCACACTCGTATGACCCTAGATGTTGACTATATAATGTAACTTATGTATACATATGTAACGAATAACCAAGATCAGGGATAACTGTTTTCATAGCAGGATGTTAAATAATAAAGCCATAGGAAACAGAAGGCATTATAAAAATTTGATTATTAAACAATCTAATTAGCAAAACTATTTTGGTACAGTAACAACAGCATCATCTAACCATTTTGAAGGTGAAGGACTAAGAAAATGTTAGAGTTCAGAGCGAAAGTGGAGGATGGCCAACAGATTGAGACACTGACAACTGACATAATCAGAGTATGTCCTAGCTTGTAATACAGAATAGAAAAGGGAATCAACGTTAAACAAGAACATAAAAAGCGCTCAACACTTTCTATTTTATTAATGGCTCGAGGCATCACCTCGTGTTGGCAGCCATTACTATGATATGAAGTATGATGAGCAGACTGCATATAATCCATGTATTATCTATATATATTATATTATCTATATAATAATACCTATTAACAATAGTTTTTGTAGTTAATCTCCTCGAGACAAGCATTAGGAATGAAAACTATGAGCTATCGCTCTCCAGAGAATGGTTAAGATATGTCAATGTTACACACCAACAGCGTTACTATCAAGTAACAAGACAATATAGAGTATAGTCTCACAGGAGTCTTGATGGCCTTCACGTGCATTACTATATGAGTATATTGGCGCAGGGTGGCCTCCTTAAGGTGTAGGTATACTCTCGGTGAACTGGAGGGAGTCAGAATTTGTAGCGGAGTCAAATCAACTCCTTTAACACTGCAATAAACAAACAGGATATTTATCCATAATAGCAAATCTCCTTTACTATAATAAGAGCCATATCTGTCTGAAACCGTGACTGGAGGTTTGGAAATAATTGCAGCATGTGGGATTCAAACCCACAACTTTATACTCTTCCTTCCATTCGGCTGTTCAAACTTTACACCCATCCTTTTGTTCGCCTTTTCGAAACCACGATTTAAAGTTGACAAAATGATTGCATCATGTGGGATTAAAACCTACAACTTTACGCTCTGCTGCCCAAACCTCTACCACATGCAGTAATTGTTCAGCTTCCACAACCCTGGCGTTATTGCGCATATACTTGCTCTGAGCTGTATTGACCTATTGACACTGCCTCGCAGCACACCAGACTACCAGGGTACTAAAACAGATTAACGCCGTGGTCACACGATGGCCAAACCGACTTAGGTTTGGTTCGGAGGTTGTTTTACTTCGGTTCGGCTAAGCCACATGTCACACGGCATCCAAAGTCACTTGGCTTCCTAGATACCATATGCATGGAGACAGGACACTGTTTCATTGGTAGTTTTTATGTATTTGAGCTAAATATTTCTTTTGTAAACAAAGAACTTTGAGGAACAATTAATTATAATTACGCAGCAGATTTATCAGAAGATCATTCAGTTGCTCAAAATAAATCACTTGATACAACGATTTTGCCAACCCTTCCCATCAACAAAATTATATTTTTTGTTAACATATGAATGTTTTCTATGCTGAGTATATAACAAACAAAAACAGTCTATCATAGTACTGTGGTTTTACATAAATAAATCAGTCAACGATTCTTCATCAGGATGAGTATGACACATTACTTCTATTCTACACAAAGAAAACCACAACCATTCTCTTACATTTATGCAAAACTTAAGTGCCAAAATCTTACATTCATGCAACACAATCACAAGTCCGGGTGAGCCTTGTCGTAAATTGCTTCATGTTGTTTATTTAACGAAATAAAAAGATCGTCCCATTTCTTTTTTAACTTTGCTCACACCCACGTAGGGAGAAATGTGACACGTGCTCGTTAGAATTTTAACCAGCCAATAAGAACAAGGGTTCGGCCACCAAATTTCGAGCAGGACCGAAATGATTCGTTTCGGCCAGAAATGTCTTCGGCCGAACAGTTTACAGCTGACAGCGACGTTGTTTTGCGTCGTTTAGTTCGTTTCGGCTCTCGTGTGACCACCCCTTAAGACTATCCAGCCCTGAGAGAATTTATCCGTTATACCGCTGGCCCAGACACCTTATATGACATAATAGGCAGAGAAATAGTTTTATATTAGAATTATCCCTGAATAGATGGGCGTTTGGGCCGAAAAACATGGCTCTTATTATAGTAAAGATATGGTAAAGATTTGACTGTTTGATAACTTTATATATTGCAATTGATTGTCCTGATGAATTTTTGAAAATCAGAAAGAGCAGCATCTTGCGTGGTAAAAACTTTTTTATACTATTAAAACATTAAGGATATTTAATATGTTTAACATCAAATAGGAAATATAAACATGTTACTTTCCAAAAGCCAAAATGAAAACAACATTGACCCTTGATGACACGCTAGAGCTCAAATTTTCTTCATAATGCTACATTATTAATCAAATTTATTATAACATAAAACATTAAAAATTCTGCTATAGGAGGCATAGATAAGCAACTAAAAGATTAATTTCATAATTTCTGGATGAACAGAGTAGTTTGATATATTGTAGGTAAAACACACTTAGCCATAGGTAATGGATGATTTGAAAGAACCTACATTAATGAGTTGCTTACATAGGTAATCCTGAATTGAAGAAATTAACAGCATATCTTTTAAACTTCAACAACATTTGTTGCAGTAATTTGTACCAAAATGTAACAGCTAGGTTCGACAAGCTTACAAAACGTGAAAACAATATGTATTGGCCTACAGAGAATCTGGCAATTTAATAGGGTGAAATATGAATGCCCTAAACTCTGTGACCTACAAGAATGTATTTGTAACAACTCACGCGACTGCGAGATCTTGGATAGAACACTATTAACTCACCAGGACTCGTCCAAACGCTGGTGCACGCAACCAAACACCCAGGACTTCCAGCGGTTGTTTGATATAATCACCAGCTCATCAACATTCTTGGTCACTCTCAAGGCAAAGTACTTGTCCATCTTAGACTAGGAGTAAAAGAGACCAATCTAACAAGCGCAATGATGAGCAGAGCGAATCGTCCACAATTCTTAAAGAAAGCTCAAGTTATAGTACAAAACCCAGGAGTAAACTTGAGGACAGACAGACAAAATGCTGAACTGCATCATTGATATATTTCTATGTAGATTGTCTTTGTTCGGGTTTTCACAAAACTTATGGATTGAGCTTATAACACTAACACTACAGTATCCTTCAGACTTCAGTTGAACTTCTGCTTAAAATTACCTCAAATACGAGGAAAGGTTTGAGCCTACACTTAGTGCGATTTCCAACATACAACATATGAAGTCACACCACATATCTCTGTCACCACCTTTACATTCAAACCTATGTATAGCCAAGCCTACACTTCCATTCCCATGTCTCCGAGGTAAATTAGTATAAAAGATAATTTTCATTGATTATCATTTGATTATATTAGTTCTTCACATATAATTTAGTGTTTCAAGTTTCCTTTTTGTTCAATTCTACAATTTCTCCATGCATTTGTTTCAATGCTATGCATAACAGGCAACTACATATGCATAGTGACCTACAGTATTTATTACAGTAACCATGTTTTTAGGTTGTGAAATTAATTAGAACAAATGTCAGTGTATTCTTATGGCAGTATTTACTTCAACACATGATTGTTTTAGCATTCAAACTAAATCTCCTAACGAACCAGCTTCATATGTAGGAGGTGAACTACATCAATAATACCCTACAGGATGAAAATATTCTTTGGTTATAAAAATTCACGATTTCACGAACAGTCAATTCCGTGAATTATTAAATTCCGTGAATAATTAGTTCCATTTTTAATCACATGGGAGAATAACTACTGCGTCAAATTAAAAACTAGCTGCTAGGCTAGTTTTTAATATAAATACTAAACGTAGTTGAGTTCCAAAACATTTTTAAAATCATTGTCTGGGCTTTGAGCTAACACCATTGCCAATGCATCACATTTCTTTACAAAATTATTCAAGGTTGTCACAAGATATGCAGAATGGCGTCATCGCAAAAATAGCCGCTAGGCAGAAGTACTAAACGTAGCCGAGTTCCAAAACTTCTTTAAAATCATCGCCGAGCTTCGAGTTTTATTGCCATTGCATCGAACTTCTTTACAAAATTATTCAAGGTTTTCACAAGTTATTCGCCATGGCTTCGTCATCGCAAAAGAATCTCTCCTAGTCTTTTTACATTGAAATCAACCCCATCAATCTCTAATACCGAAGTTGAGGACGATCGTGATTCTGATCTGGACATTATAGTATGTATTTGATTTGCAGTGCAGATACGTTTTTCCATAATTAACTGCATTAGTTAATTATTTTGTTTAAAAACTGATCGCTATCATTAAATACTTCAGCTATTGTTCTTGTACTTCCTTAACACTTGTTAATATGTTTTTTTGTGTGTTTACTGCAGATTAAGAATGAAACAACCTACTCCGATTACGAAAACTAGAGACAAGTAGTAATATTTATCAAGGCAGGAATATTGGTAGAGAATCAACCAGTCAACCTAGACCCCTTCATCGACAACAACTCCTTGATATCGCTGCAGCAAACATGATTAAATTATATATTTTATTTCATGTATAGATGTATTATAATTTATTACAAACTTGAGTGTACAAATAAAATATTTCAAATACAAATAAAATATTACAAACGATGAATGGAGTAATTATAAACAGTTTAGTCTATATGGCGGTTGTCTAGAGCAATAAAATTAAACTGATACTCTTGATAAGTGAATACTAGCGTGTAATGGTGCTCTCTGACTAGTTATTTTGGTAATAGCAGCTCTATATCGCTGTCACTGTCTTGGGTAGATGTTAAAGGCAATTCTCTCGCTACTACATGGCTGGTAAGGAAGTTATCATCAGAACTCTCCTCGTGGCTTACTATTGCAAAGTTCTGCCGGTTGGCCAAAGATTTGTGCTCGTAAAGGCATTTTTGTTCCTTTTTTTAAAACAGCTCCTCGTAAGTAGCTGCGGTCACTTCCACCTAAATTTCCAGACTTCCCTGAATGATTGGGGATCTTCTAAGAATGACATATACCACCCTTGCAGAAGTGCTTGCGGGTATGATGAAAAATCTCTCTCACACTAAAACTAATAATGAAGCGGTAGGGATGGAAAAAGTAAATATTGCGTTTTACCGAAGAACCAAAGTAAAATTCAACTAATTTAGTAAATGGTTTTGAAAAAACTCATTACTTACCACAAATTGTTGGTTCATCAAAGGCCTCCAAATCTATAAATATTCGTAAAAACCTCTAAACGCAGCAAAAAATTTATAGCTTAGCACGATCGACCCGTAGTTGTAAGCTAAATAGAAAACGAAACACGCAATGCGCGCATGTGTAGGGTTAACTCTATTGGTAGACGTAATAGAGTTAACTCTTCATAGAGAGTAGCAGTTTTCAGTCGCGAATAAATTAATCCGCGAATATGCATGAAATGGCAATTTTCGCGAAATATAGCTCCGCGAATAAATTCATCCTGTAGGGTATGGGCTATTCGTACTTGACTGTATATTGTTACGAGAGAAATTTGCCAAGGAGGAATATAATCAACAAATACGATGGTTTCTAATTCCTTAGATTTAATCATGCAGCTGGCATGTCTCTGTTACCCCATTCTCCCAAGTCAAGCTATTGAACTCACCGTATAGTCATGCAGGAGCAGGTGGTCTGTATCAAGTGTATCATGTTCAAACTGTTCATTGAGTGACACCTCTTTTATACCCGAATCCTCTGCTTTGTCATATCCCGTGTGATTGAGAAGGTGAAATCCAAAAGTTTGGCGAACTTTTCGCCCCTTGCTAATTAACTATAGTGAATGAACATTATCGAGTGACCAACACATCAATAATTCTGTAACATCACTTTACCATGCATGTCTATCTGCTACAAATAGTAGCAGCTGATAGATAGGTTCTATGATCATTGGCTACACTGCGGACCAAGTAGGTAAAAGGTAAGACCTAAACAGGAAACCAGCAGTGAACGTGGAGCCCATTCAGATTGACTGCCAATAGCCATACTTACATTACTAGAGTTGGGGAGAGTGAGGTCACAGAGAGACCGTACAAGAGCCATAACTATCTGCTTGCACCAGACTGCACACAAGTGATCTGTTGATGCCCACGCCTTTGGTACTGACTCAGTCTAAAAAGGAACAAAAGTTACATTCCAGAATAAACCTGCAGAATGAGAATTTTCACGAAATAGAAACTAAATGTTTTTTCCGTATAAGTCATACTTTTAACACTTCAAAACAGTTAACATGCATTTTAAACAATCGCAATTACTACACATATAAGTACATGTACATGTCCTTATACATGCAGCATATTTGAGCGAAGTCACAATTGTATTGAGAGAAGCACAATATAATATATACATAACTATGCATGTGTGCGCATGTATATTTACAGTAATCTGACAGTACATTTACAGTAATCTGGCAGTACATTTACAGTAATCTGACATTATATTTATAGTAAACTGACAGTATATTTCCAGTAATCTGACAGTATAGTTACAGTAATCTGACAGTATATTTAAAGGTCATATTTACAGCGGCGAATTAGGAAGGAATATACTGTGAATATGCACGCATAGTTATGAATGTGCGTGTATGTATATTTGTATATGTACAAATAAACGTACCGTATGTACACATGTGTATAAATTGTGCACATACATTGCAAGCAAATTGAGGCCATCTGTTCATGGAAACTTCATGCAGTTGAGGTTTCCTATTACATCACTGTGCTAAACCTACATTGACAGAAATAGCTTTTCCTTCTGAAACGAGACCATCGAGTCTAGTAAGGCGATAGTCAACTAACAGATCTCTAGTCCCTCCTCCTAAGGAAATTACCATCACGTGCTTGAGGGACGTGTTCTTTTCCGCCCTCCAATAGTCATTGACAAGGGTGTAGAAATCAGGGAGGTAATCAGTGGCAAGAACTGCAAAAATAAGCAGCAAACCCTTTAATAACTCGGTATATCCTCACAATTCTTGAAAAAAAAGGATTGGAATATGAATTTATTCATCATGGAATGAACATATCGCTATTATAGACTAACATTTGAGTTGATAGGTCTAATTTATTACGTACACATGAATCAACAAGAGCTGGGAATTAATAACCACACCGTTCTGAATATCTATCATGAGAATAAGCTAAAAGCAAAGAAGCGACAAACTAATAAAACTTATTTTCTGTTTTCTTGATGCGAATTAACAGGAGTATTTGTGTTTATAATTTTATTTACATAAAAATAATGTCTTTGATTCTAAATTGATAATGCGTGCAACCACCAATCAAAATAAGCTCATGACCAACAACTTATAAGAAAACTCTTTGAAACATTTTTTGAAACAATATTAAGGAATATCAATGTCATTCGAAGGGCATAAATATTTACTACCATAAAATTATTTACAGGCGCATAACTTATAAAATTCATAATAACAACGGTGGGTGGTCTTAAGCAAGGCCGATGCTACTAGTAACAGTTTAGTTCAAAGCCTTGTTCAAGTGCTAGCTCAGTTTACTGACTCCTTAATAATAATTTAACTTGCCTAATACACAACAAGCGGTGATGAGCCGTTTGTCCAGAACAGTATATTAGTTTTTGCAAACAAAGCTTTGCAAACTTTTAATAAAAAAGACAACAAGAAGTTAAATTGAATTTGTACTGCGCTATGAAGTCGTTTTAACAGAAGACCACAATTGAATTTGATTGTGTATGATGGTTAAATGAGTAAACACTAGAAATCTAAAGAGAAGGTCCTCTGAACATGAATAATTCTAACTAACATTCTAGAGGAACATGATGGGAAACTCAACATAACCAGAATATACCAACATATTCAACATACACTTATCAGACTGTTAATACTAAGGTATAATTTAACAGATTCAACGTACTCTTATCATACTGTTAATACTAAAGTATAATTCAATAGATTCAACATACACTTACCAGACTGTTAATACTAAGGTATAATTTAACAGATCCAACATACACTTATCAGACTGTTAATACTAGGATATAATTCAACAAACATTTATTAGACTGTTAATACTAAGGTATAATTCAACATGCTTTTATTAGGTTGTTAATACTAAGGTATAATTTAACATACACTTATTAGACTGTTAATACTAAGGTATAATTCAACAGATTCAACATACACTTATCACGCTGTTAATACTAAGGTATAATTCAACATGCTCTTATTAGACTGTTAATGCTAAGGTATAATTTAACATATACTTATTAGACTGTTAATACTAAGGTATAATTTAACATATACTTATTAGACTGTTAATACTAAGGTATCATTCAACATACACTTACCAGACTGTTAATACTAAGGTATAATTTAACAGATCCAACATACACTTATCAGACTGTTAATATACTAATAAAATAATATCATAATAATAAGTTATGTTAACGAAAAAATTGCATACGTGGAGCTTGGTGTGGCGTGGCCTGTGTGATAATTAGGTTCACCCGATTCTTATCAAAATTGTCCAGTGTGAAAAGAGATCTAGCAAGAATACCACCCTATGAAAGAAACACAGACATAAAAAGACTATAGCTATGAAAGCTAGATAAACGAATGTGAAAAGCAAAATTGTAGACAGAATTAAAAAGCTCTCAACCTTTGCAGTATAACGATTCTTTAAAATTAAACTGCAATCATCTGTGAACATATCTGGAATAAATTAAAATCTCTCAAACTAACACTTAAGTGTAAATCATTATTTCAATCAGTTGATGAACTGTATACTGTTAAGAAAGTGCTAACACACTGCCAAACATGTGCATAACAGAAAAACAATATACGTGTATGTAGATTAAACTAAGAAGATACAGTGTCATGACAATATATTTTTATAACAAGTTGTTGTGTCGATGTGGTGAGAGTCAACTTTATATATGATTACCACAATCAGGCATCAGAAAGCCTTTAATAGTTTATATATTTATAGTGTCAAAAAATGTCTCTCCAACTGTGGATCAATCACAAGAAACGAAAAAAATGCACAAAGCAAGGTCGACAAATACCATTCACTTACCATCGAGTGGCCTACAAGTACAACTTTCTCTGGAAGATACCCAGGTGTCTTGTACATGGACAGGATGTGGTTTATACAGTCATTGACAAATTCTGTAGAAAAAAATATAAATATAGGTGAATATGTAGGAATAAATATATTGCACGCGTCTCAAGCTAAATAGAGTTCAGCTCCTCTAATCTAATCATGCGTAATGAACTATGTATGATGGACAAGACAAAGACAAAGAAACTGTACATTTATTTGATTTACGCAATGAGTTATTGTAGCTGACAATTTAAAAAATTTCTAATATCACACTTTGAGAAAGTACATGATAGCGCAATACCAGAACAATAACAACAGTTGTTTGCATTCACAATGAAAAAACTCGGGGCAACTGATGTCAAAGTTGCCTTTCCTTGTAGATATACATGTAAATTACACAGATCTCCCCAACTATTTATTGAATAAAAAAAGTCTTGATATCAAATAGAAAGGCTTAGCTCTGACCGTAATATTCACCAAAGATTGATTGTAATCATTTTCTTGTATTCTTGGATTCGAATTTTGGAGTAGTAGGCTCTTTCTGAGCAGCATGGTAACTATGGTAGGTAACTATGGTGGGTAACTATGGTAGGTAACTATGGTAGGTAACTATGGTAGGGTAACTATGGTAGGTAACTATGGTAGGTAACTATGGTAAGGTAACTATGGTAGGGTAACTATGGTAGGTAACTATGGTAGGTAACTATGGTAGGGTAACTATGGTAGGTAACTATGGTAGGTAACTATGGTAGGTAACTATGGTAGGTAACTATGGTAGGTAACTCTGGTAGGTAACTATGGTAGGTAACTCTGGTAGGTAACTATGGTAGGTAACTATGGTAGGTAACTATGGTAGGTAACTATGTTACCAACGTTAAGGAGTTGTTTGTACTGTTATGTTACATTGCTAAAAGCGTTTATAGCTGTGAAAATTTAACCGCTTTGCTTTCCAGTTTATTATAAAAATCATGCTTTTGCTCTGGGTGTCTATTCTATTACCCATCACACGGTGCATGGACAAGCAATACAGCATCGAAAGTTAGCATCGTATCCATCTACACGCAAGTGTGAGCCTTCAGATCATAGAGAGAAAATAAGATGATTTTTCAGCAAGGAATACGCTTGTTGCACACTCCTTTCAGCTATAGTTTTAGATAACAACCAAGAGTAGGCCACTGCCAGAAGCACTAGGAGCTACACACACGATCTCTAGTAGGTGGTATGCCTAGAATGTTCGAATTCTAATGGCATACCCCCAAGCATGCAATTACATTTTGTGCCATAATAGGGTGCACGGCAGTAAAAAGCATTGAGCCATAGAGGACTCATCGACAGAAGCTATGCATACGCTTTCATGACACATCGTAAAAAACAACCTGAGTTTAGCATCAACATTATTTGTTTGTAGGTTACGCCAAAATACATTTGGGAAATGTGAAAACTATAATTGAATTTGTCTGCATATTTTCCTAAAATAAATACAGCAATTACTTAATTACAGTCATTTAATCATTGAAATCAGCATGTGGAGGATAACTCCAAACATATGAGTACAGATAAACCTCAGCAATCACCCCTCCTGCACCTGAAAAAGCTTAGATTACCTGCTTACATGTATTTATAATAAGAATACATAATTACATGTTTGATAGTCATACAGAGAATGTATGAGAAAAACTTTGTGATTTCAAAAGAAAACTTTCCCGAGTTGCTGAAACACCCCCAGCAACACCCATGAATGCTTGACAAAGCTAAAAAAGACACCCAAAAGTATGTCTATACCAATAAAAAATCATGCATATATATATAACAATCAAATTTTAAGACCTATGCAGAGAGAAAGAGAACTCACCTGTTTGCTTCATGAGGTTTCCTCCATAGAAGCCGTATAGTTCCTAAATAGACAAAGAATGGGGAGTGAGGGGAAATTTTCTTGCAATTTTAAGTATGATAGCGCAGAGGCCTGCAGCTGCAGTGAATAGCATGAATGTGTGCCTGTCACTTCAACTGAGTGAAGGAGAGTATAAATACTCAAAAATGAAATATGTCTAAGATACTGTACTACCATGTTTCTCAAATATATGTGCTTCATGAGAGCTGAGATTCCTTCAAAGATGGAATAGCAGGCACATAAACTCTAGTAGGCTGTCATCCTGCAGCCAAAGGATGACAGCCTACTAGAACTAGTAGGCTCACAAAAACAGTATAGATCTACTAAATAAGTAAAAACATCTTTTTCTGATTGTTTGTCACGCTCAATTCACAGTATAGTTTTTTTCAAGGTTCTTTATATTTAAAAGGTCAGCGATCACCAATTGTATGATTTGAGTTAAAGAATTATTTAAAAATTAGAAAATTTTGTTGGAAAAAAAAAGTTGAAAATTAATCGACATGAAATTTTATCGTAATAAACCAAATAAACAGTTACCGCATATGGCTCATATCAGTTGAAATCTTTGGAGATACCATTTGCAGTGATCAAATGATATTTCATTGGAAATGTCCTTTGAAACAAAACATCCTTTCTGCAAGACTTGATTCTTTATAGTTTTGCAAATATTCATGCAATGAGTGTGCAATCTTCAAAGAATGGAAATACAATGATAATGTGTTTACTAATTATTGTAAACACTGAGTAGACTGATAGTATTAAACCATAAAGGCACGGCCACATATGCCGAAAGTTTTGATCAAAATCACGAAACAGATGAAAAACATGAAAATATTTGTCCGAAACTCACAGAACTGTCAAAGCTGTGCATGCACACCGAAATCATCAACGAAAAACTTCCAATTGGCTGAACAGATTATAAGCGAGCGCTATTTTAGCAGCTTTCGCGATTTGTTTAGTCCGAGACACATATAGAGGCACGCAAAAAAAATACAAACATAATTCAGCATAGTGAATATGATGCAATTAATTAGATTGCGCTAGAGATGGTACCTCTTTTAATTAGTTGCATAATCTTTAATATGTTGAATTGCGTTGTTATTTTCTTGCATTTCATTATATGTGTCTCAAACTAATGTGAATAGAGATGCTAAAACTGTTCAACCAATTGAAAGCTTTTCGCCGAAGATTTCGGTGATAAGTGCGACCGAACCTCAAGTCTCCATATATAAATGGGGCTAGCATACGCGCCTAATGTGCGCTTAAACTACGATATTTTCGCCATAATGAAATTGATGAAAAGTAAATTGTACAGTAGATAGACTCATTACAGATATGACAAATTACGAAATGGGAATAAGTGTGTTGAAATTTGGCATTTTTAAAAAAAGGGTGTCACAATCAGCAGTGTCAACTTGTCATTATAATTAAAAAACGCCTATCAGTCCAATTCACCCAACCGATACATCGCTACCAGCCGATTTATGACACCGGTTCCTTAAAAATCCTTGGATGAGTTTTGACCTTCATTTAAGCTCAGAAGAATCATTGTAAAAAATTAACCCACGAAGAAGTAATTTCTCTTTTAAGGCAATGATATATACTATAATAGGACCTGTGCCCGTTCATCTGTCTGAAGCAACAGTTAGAAGTTGTGAAAAAAACATTGAATTGCACAGGATTTGAACTCATGAGATTCAGCTTATTAAACCAACACTCATGCACCTTCACCACACAGCTGATTGAGGCAGGTGTATATTGTAAATACAGTGTAATGGTAGGTACAGTGAACCCATCTTACAGCATCCCTGTCTTACGGTTTTTTCGCCTTACAATGTGGAACAAGAAGTTTTTCCGACCCATCGTTATGGCATTTTTCCCACCATATGACATCAACATGTCTCTCCAAAATTCAAATTTGAACAGCATTGCTCAGTCTTTCTTGCCGAATTAGTTTGAAAAAGACTTAATAAGGACAGCTAGTAGTTATAGTGAAAGAGAGGCAAAAAGCGCTAAGCCGTAAACAGGTAATAGAAAATTACGACGATGACAAAATTAAAGTCAAGTTTAGTAAAATATTGCTATAGGTTCCTATGCCCTTCCATACGACATTTTCGCCTTACGATGCTAAAACCAGAATGAGTTAATGTCGTATGGCAGGGTCCACTGTGTTGTATTTAAGCCTGACAGTTTCTCAGGCACACTAGATTGCCAAAGTATTAGTATTTTATAAATCTTTTTACTGTAGAAGTTGTCTCCTCTTTTGATAATTTCACAAATGGCGACAACTGATAAAATGGCGTAGCAACTAGAAACTCAGCTGCACTGTGTTGATTAAACTATGGCTGTTGTTAAGAATAATATCTTTAATCAACAAGAATCAGAGAATACAGCAACATTTGTTGTGCTCTTACCAAAATGCAATGCAGAAATAGACATTTGGCTCCAATGAATATCTTCCATGAGGGTTTTGACCAAAATGATAGGAAAAGCAAAACAAAAATCTTAAATAATCTTAAACTAAAATCTTCATGGAAACTTTTGAACTTTTAAAATTGACAACCATGTTGCTGTTTTAAGATTATGAAGAATGTTATATTTTAAAAGTGCTGCATTGTTAAATAGAATAACGGTAATCAATATGTATCAATAATAAAGGTAAGCAGTAATCGATGGTGAGTGTTAACTGAAGAAACATGTAATATATATTGTTTTTTACTAAAGCATTGAGAAACCTTTAAACACACCAGCTGAGCAGTTTGTTTGATTTTACAGCGGCCCCATCGCTGATGATAATGTCATACATCATTATCGATGTATAACGAATCAAAAAATTTCCTTGCAACCGAGTTTCTTGCTTTACTTAAAATGCTTTCAAATTTTAGACGTGTGTATGTGATTGTGTGCGATTGTGATGCACGTGACACATTCATAGGCAAGCAGCATACCCTCACAAACATGGGAAAACTACAGGGATCATTTCAAGCATTGTGTGAAGGTACATAATAGCCAAATCAGTTTAAGTTACATGACACCGGCAAAGGATACCGGTGATGGATTAATAAAATTCCTAGCACGAGGTCTTTATAAGTACAGTAGACGCTCCTATAACATATACCTCCTATAACGTAAATTCCAGATAACGTAAAAAATTTATGGGACAATTTTGCTTCCTACTACGTAAAAAATTCCATATACAAGTTGTAACGTAAGATGTCAAGTCGCGCGAGTTTTCAAATTCGATTTTAACATTAGTTTATCTCGCCGTACTTGCGGAAGAAAAACCACCGTGCGAAGAGCGTTATATGTAACTTTCGCCTCATTCTAGTTCGTCGTAATAGATCGCTAAATGTGTCGACAACAAGGAGAATAGGATAGCTACGCAACCGTTCATAAATACAAAAGCGATCGATTGGTGCAGGTGTTACAGCGTCGGTCTACCAATCTTAATGTCACAAGTAAGAGTATCGTCAAAAGTTATCTTATATCCTAACCTTGACCCCTGAATACACATAGATGATGGCCAGGTAGAACTGCTTTATATAATAAAATATTTTGTTGTTATGACTTATTTTACACGTACAGACTATTTGTTATTAGTCTTACTTTGCAGAATAGACTGCTGTTTAGAAAAAAATGAGAAAATCGTTGTAAATGAACGTCGAAAATGTGCAGTACCCATCAACTTGTCGTAAATTTATTGCAGTCATGGTTTATAAAACCAGTGAGATTGATCGATTGATTGGAGAAAAGGAATGAAAAAGGAGAAAATTTGTCAATGCACACCAATAGCGCTGCAGCTACGGTACAACACATAAATTAAAGTAGTGAAGTCAAGTTTTTCCTTTTGCATGGACAAAGGGGTGAGTTTGGAAAAATCTTGGAACGGATTAGGCAATTTACATGTATTTTATTGTTCTTATAATGTAAATTCCCTATAATGTAAACGGTTCTGGAACGGATTATTTACGTTGTAGGAGCGCCTACAACGTTTATAAGTTTGATAACAAACATGTTCAGTGTATGCTAAAATGTCTTATTGAATTCGTACACAGGTCATCTCTTTACTCCATAGAGTAGGGCCTACTTAAAATGTCAGTTGCATATCACTTGAGGACTGTTATCACGTATCCCATTCATTGATATATATTTTTATTTAATAATTAATAAATAATATTTGTATAGTATTGGATTCATTCATGGATCTTCTCTTTTAAAACTTAGCCATAGATCTTTATAAAATGGTTTGATGTCTGTAGACTACGGCACCCAAAACTTGCCATTTATGTAAAAAGTGATCTTTTGGAATCATTCATGGATTGTCAGTATCTAGCAATTACTACATCTGCTACATGGCCCTGAAAGCGGTGTGCAAATGATAACTTTATGTTTATAGATATTCTTAATAGTAAATGAAGGTCTAACACATACTCGATGCTACAATGGATATTTTTCGAGACTTTGTCAGGCGTACCCTTTTAGGGTATCAATAGGGAATCCAAAAACACCTTGGGTGTTATTTGTAAACTGCTATCAGCCATATTTAGTACATAAATTATCTACTATGCGCTCCATAAACACCTTTCAATCTAAGCTCTGTTTCTAGCAACTTGCAAAAATTTCCCAGCAGATATGGCTACACATCGACTCAAATAAATGCATTTTAATATTTCCGACTAACTGTTGCTAGTAACTGTAGATTGCAAAGTAACTCTATGCCATGTATAAACGCATAAAAAACGTTAAAAAATATGGATATTCCTCAAAACTGCATCTTTGACAAGTATACAGGATGCTTAAAATGACATAGGAAGTTGACTTTGGCATATCCTGCACAGCGCTTAATTTTAGACATGACTCTACCTGATACTCAGCTGATAGCGATCAGAGATAAGTCAATGCGACAGATGACAAATTAAACTACACCCACTGTCATTTGACACAACCCAAGTCTGTGAATAGATTAAGTTTGCTCTTAGACGTAAGATTGCTTTAAGACGAGTTAGTACCAGACTACATGAACAGGGAAAGACAATCGCCACAATTAGGATTGTGCTTCTCTTGATAACCAGCCGCCAGGCAGTTTGAGTATTACCACTTTGAGTAGAATAAGTCTAACACAAGCTTGTTAATGATGAAAGAACACATCATCAGACAGTTTTTATTCATAAAACTCATATAATTAGAACAAAACTTGGAATATCTTATTTTTCTGTAAATCCAATTATCCATGGACGTAGCATGCATGCAGGAAATTAAAAATCAATTAATTTTGGACAAAATAAATTACTTGTGTTGTCATAAATGCAGTATGGCTTAGGGTGACCAAACTATGTATTGAGAAAAAACCAGATGGTAAGTCACCAAAATTTAGGAATTAAGTATGAGTTAGAGTGAAACAATAAAATACTAGTAGCCTATCCAGGCAGTTCCGTGCACCGTGAGAGATGGTCAGGTGTAATAACTAACATCACAATGATTCCGAAATATGGTAAGGTGGTCGATCAGTGCAGGTGGTAGTGTTGGTCTAACCAGACGAATGTCTTGAGCTCTAATCCCAATGAAAGCAATATTTTTTCCTAGCCTCTAAGCGTGGCTCTTGACAGACGGATGGAAATGGCTCTTATTATAGTAAATATTTCAATAGAGAAAGTGGGATGAAATTGAAATACCCATTCTTATTAACAAAGACCACAATTGAAAAACCTTGTAGCATTTTAAGAACCCTATGGTGTATTTTGTACAGAAGACTGCGGAGCTATGACTATCATTCTAATAACTTATTGACCAATGACGTTATTCATGTTAATATATCATTGTTGATAAGATCAAGGTACCAAAAGTCTTCAATATCCATCGAGCAATTTTTGTTTGCCTTGAAACCATGAAAATTACTAACATAGTTACTACAATCGCTGTCTTTGAATTGATGGAGATGCCCACACACTTAGTTTGTCTTCTTTCAGCAACAAAGCATACAAAAAGTAGGATGCAACGAATGCTTGAAACATTTCAGTACTTATATTTGTAATTCATACTTCAATTCAAATTTCTGCAACGAACTGCATCAACATTGAATGATCTTGCTTATGCTCGTTGTACACATATTCAACATGAAGTTGTCTACCCTAAGAGTGTGACAAAGTCAAACCTGCGAGTATGATCAAATCAAACCTGCGAGTATGATCAAATCAAACCTGCGAGTATGATCAAATCAAACCTGCGAGTATGATCAAATCAAACCTGCGAGTATGATCAAATCAAACCTGCGAGTATGATCAAATCAAACCTGTGAGTATGATCAAATCAAACCTGCACATATAAGTTAACCCATTCCTAGAACAGTACATTGTCATTTGTTGGACATCTCCACAACCAATAAACCTGCTTGAAAAAAAAAAATTTGTAAAAAAATTAATTTTATACCAACAAATCAAATTAATATAATAATAACAATCTTTACTATAATAAGAGCCGTCTGCCCAAAGCCATGCTAAGAGCTTTAGGAAAAAGGATTACCTCACACAAAAATTGATCTCAGATGTTCAGTTTTGCAGCTGAGCATGCTATCAACTGAGCCATTCGTCTGCCTTGTCAAATTGATGAATAACTGTACATTTAGTTGAATGACAACTGATGATCACTAAGGGCAGACGACACTGTCGGGGTTGGTATTGTCACGAGCTTAGACACATGCGTGTGATAGTTTGGAGGGAAGGGTGGTGCTAGGGCTATGCAGTATAACCTTCTCTAATACAGTTTATACCAACTTAGCTTATGTGTGTTTTATTTATACATTTTTACATATGTTTATTTTGCTGGTTTCGTCACTTTTACTTATGAAACTGATACTATATAAAACTAAATATCGACTGCTGGAAATTACTCCATGTGTAGGGACAAATATTTGTAAGAATTTTGCTTTAAATGTTGAAAAATTCATGTTATAAATTCATAGGTAGAGAACATAGGTAGCTTGACTGTAGAAAACATTGATCAACATTTTTCAGACAGAACACTACAGAAAATTGTGTCACGTGAAAAAGTCTCACTCACAAGAACTTGAATGAATAATAATCACAAAAATACCATTATAACATTAGCTCACAGGACAAAATAACTGCAAACTAAAATGGTTTTTTTTTCAAAAATTTTACAAAAAATGACAAATGTTAAATTTGAAAGTCATATATAAAGTCATGTCACGATTAGCCTGGATTGGCACAAGGACTTTGACCTGGGGCAAAAATCATGTTGTGATGAATCACACGGATACATGTTTGCCATATTTAATCACAGTGGAGTCAAAAATAGACCACTAGTCTTTGCTGACTAAGACACTCCCAACATGTCCAAAGTCTAGGCATGTATAATGTCAACATGAAAACTATGCCAATATGTGCCATATCCATTATGAAAAGAAGTTTATCATAAATTGCATCCTTGATTAGCCTCATTCTGATATGAACACTGGAGAGTACTTGTCATACACGTGAATGATGACCCTAAAGGCTGGTTCACCCTATATCACCGTATGTCGGTATTCTCCTTTCGGCGTTCATCGTCGAAAATGTGCACCCTCAACCGATAGCACCGACGAAACAAAGCGGACACGTCAGAAAATTTTACAGATGTCAAACTCTCCCCATAGTTCGTCGAGCATCGGCGACAGCCTGTACAATGTGAACCATTTTGGCGATAGTAATTCATTTATTCAGTTAATGTGATTCATTTATTTCCATTTATAGTAGTTCCTGCGGAACTAGTATTTGATTGGAGCACGAAAAACTAAAATGCTTTTTCGAAAAAAATAAAAAAATTAAAAAGACAAATAAGAAAATTACGTCACGGAGTATTCGCTGATGCAAGCGAGGATGAGTTTGTGATAGCGTGAACATGGTTATCATCGTCGACAATCACCGAAGTATTGTGGCATCAACACCGTGATACGGCGATATAATGTGAACCAGCCTCAAGGTAGATACAGCTTCAAAACTCACAGTTATCTCCCACCATACACCCTTCCTATGCAGTGTAGCAGAGTAGCACAGTTTGAACGCACACAAAAATAAATATTTAGAAAAACATCCCTAGCTGTAAGTTATAGAGCATGCGGTTGCAAAACGAAATATTTTGAATACATTCGGGATTAGACTACCTATGATCAAGGAAGATGTGCATAACAATCGAAAACAAATACCCCGAGTTATAATGAGTAAGTTCTTCGAATTGACAAATTTGAAAAGGCAACTATACAGGCCTGAGCGTAAGGGCATGGATCCTCAACAAGATGTACCATGTCAATGTAGGCACACAGGCTAAGCATGCACGCCGATGCCTTCTCCACATTTATCTGTTAGTTGTCTCCAATACACATACTAGCTATATGCTGAGTAATGAAGAACTTTGCATATTTGAGGTTATCCTCTGATATACCTGAGGCTGTCCCCTGCTATACTTCAGCTATCCTTTGCTATACCTGAACTACCCTCTGCTATGCTTGGACTACCCTCTGTTATACTTGGGCTACACCCTGCTATACTTGGGCTACCCTCTGCTATACTTGGGCTACCCTCTGCTATACTTGTGCTACCCTCTGCTATACTTGGGCTACCCTCTGCTATACTTGGGCTACCCTTTGCTATACTTGGACTACCCTCTGCTATGCTTGGACTACCTTTTGCTATACTTGGACTACCCTCTGCTATACTTGGGTTACCCTCTGCTATACTTGAGCTACCCTCTGCTATACTTGGACTACCCTCTGCTATACTTGGGCTACCCTCTGCTATACTTGGACTACCCTCAGCTATACTTGGGCTACCCTCTGCTATAGCCTACTTGGGCTACCCTCTGCTATGCTTGGACTACCCTCTGCTATACTGGAGCTATTCTCAGTTGTAAAAGGCTAGGTTTATTTATCAGTGATGAAAAGAACTATTGGAATAGCAGACTTGGTACACCATCCAAGGAAATGTAAGTGCTGCAAAAGGGCTGTGAGCTAGCCTGGAAATGTGGTCTGGTCTAGCGTTGATGGCAGTACAAACATATGCCAAACACATCGATTTCCAGTGTCAACAAAAACAATGACCTGTCTTACCATTCCTTAAAAGGCCATCATAGAAAATATTGTTATTGAAACTAAAGGCTGAAACACACTAGAGGCGAAGTAAGGGATGTTGTGAAAGGCTTGTACTAGCGTCAGCAATGTAACAAACTCTTGGCAAAGTACACTGCTGGCGTCAAACACGGACATAATCTTTTTTCTTGACATTTCAGTAAATCTATTTTTATTATGATGCTGGCAATACGAATTGTTCTTTTTTGTATTCATTTTCAATAAGTTTATTTGTAAAACTATTTTTATTCTGAAAGGCATATTATACAAGAGTTTTCATCACATACCGAACTACTTTCTCATTCCAAGTTTTCGGTTTCATTTTAAAGGATACTCTATAGCAATCAGCAAGCCAATCACAACTAATATCAGGCACTCGTGATACGCGCAAAATCGCTAGCATTCTACACTAGTGTTAACCCCAGCTTTAGATTCACCATTGAATAAACTAGATGTTTCTCCAATTCACTTCAGCCATAAACCTGTTTTGTACTGCCAATAGGTATGTAAAAAGATTTCGGATTTTAATCGCACAACTATCACAATTGCAGAAAAATTACAGTAGGTGTTGATATGATTGGGGATACGATGGTTTCTGGTGAGTCAGAGAGGGCTTACTGGTGTACCATGAAAGCCATGGCCCTATATCTTGGTAAGTAACTGATCCCTTGCTGTATAATGAACATATTCGGTGAATACCCAAGTTGTTTTATTGAAATTGCCAGCATGTCATCCTCCAATTGATCAAGCGAATCGCAAGCCAATTGCATATCGTCGAAACCGATACGTAGAACATAACTCCAGGTTAAAGGAAATGTGTAGGCCTAAACGATGGCTTATCATATAACCCAATTCGACGACATATGGCCTTCAGATTCCCATCACAGACCCTAGTTCATAAGATCACCAAGTCATTGGATCATCTGAGTTAATGTAAGCCTTTACAATTCATCATCAATAATCCCTTGATAGGTTCATCGCTGCATCAACATTTAATGCTTATAGGCTATCACAACTGATGGCTGGTCTTGTAACAAATGCTCCACGAATGCTATAAAGTTATGGCACTGGATTCACCCACAGCCCTTATTCTACTCCATAGAGTAATGACTGTATCAGCCTCTCACCGCTAAACCAGCGCCTACAAGAAGTCTTAGTTTTTGTATATGAGCATGTCTCAGCGATTGCCCATGGCGTAACCCAAGGCGATGATATTTTCCATGCGTACCTCAGAGAGACAAACATAGCAGATCTGAAAGTACCCTAGACATGATGGCCCAAGGCTACAGAATGTAACCATAAAAAGTCTTGATCACATTTAGGAATTATACAACTGCAGGCTGTGTCAATGACAACTTACAAAACAAAAACATCAGTTGGCTATTACTAGATTTGAAGGACCAAAAAAGCTACTTAGGCTGATTATCAACCAGAGCTTCCCAATAACGGGTGCCCTGAGAGGGGCGAGCTGTTGTTCATGGGGGTACGAGAATCAATCATGAAAACAAAAAAAGTGTATTTGTCATTGCAACAACTTTCCTATTTGAATTTTCAACTCTTCTATACATCAAAAATAAATATCTTAACACCGTCAATCCTAAAAATGATCTGCTCATTTCACTAACCCACAAGAAACCACATTTCAATCCGATAATAGCAGAAAAAGGTCAAAGATCATAAAATAAGTTTTTTTATGCTGCCACGTAAAAATGCTTGATTTTTCTTAGAATGACCTTCCAAGAACATATTGTTTTCATATATTCCTGATATGTCTGTTTTTCATTATGTTTTGAGCCTTTCTTGTTTCATTGAAAACAAGGGAGTGCGAGATTGCCATGGTCAGTCGTAAGAGTCCGCGATGAAACAAATAGAACAACAATGTTCTAGACTAAAAAATATTGACACAGCTGACTGGCTACAGGACTTATATAACTAGCAACCGGAAACTACTGGCTGAGAATACACTAGCAGAAATGACTCCATCTTTAATAGTGAACTATTATCCACATATGTACAATCGAGCATGTACAAGTATTCCTCAGACGTACCTCATGGAAGTCTATAGAGTAGAAATCAAACTGTGTGGTGAGAGATCTATGGTGGCCCATCCTCAACGCCACAGAAGCCATCGAGCGAACTGTCAACAAGAAGCAAGGCTATAATCTCTTTAAAACCGCAAGGCACGAGTACAATAAAGTTCAGGCACTATAAATAGCTATCAATAATGCAGCCATAAAACATATTATGATATTTGCTCTAGATATGGCCAGCTACTACCAGGAATATCTTGATAAAGCCGCACTCGTCCATCAATTCTAGGAGTAACAGTTTGTTACAGACAATCATAAAAAGGTTAGGCTAGATGCATTAAAGATGTGAACTTACACCAAATTTTGATGGACTTCATCAAAAAATACCGAATTTTTCGATCATTTTTTATGTTTGAGGTGATCTGACTGCCAGGATGTTTTAAGGTTAAAAATAACAAAACTTGATCGTGGTTAAAACGCTCAGTTCAAGCGAAAGTGCGACTATTATGACTTCTATAGTTGCAAAGGGACCGACAGAATAGAGATAACCGTAATCTCACAATGCTGCAATGAGTAGAGATGCAGTACCACAATTCTACTTAAAGGTTGACTTGCAACAAAATTCACATTACAGTTATTTGGTATCATAAGATTCACTATGTCTTACTCTGTTGTGTTGTAGGGGCAAAATATATGGCAATGCGATTACAAGCTCTTGAAAGCTAAAAGTCGAACAGTTAATCGCAGCTACACGAGACCGCCGTAGTTTGGATTCGCTTTCCAAAACGGCTCAAATGGGACGTAGTTGTTACAGGATGGTTTCTGTTTACACTTTCATGCAATCTTATTCGTCGAAATATTTTCACAAATATACTTCACGCATTCAATAAAACCATGTCTATTGTTCTTACGCGCCTGTTTTATCGTCATCGTAATGCTGTCACTTTTAGCACTGATATCTTTTAACTTACCGTAAAAAAGTGTTAAACTTTTTAACCTTAGCTCGAAGGAGTACATATCATTGTCTGATAATCATGACGAGCCTGTTGGTTACCTGTGATAATCGAAAAGTGCTGCAAAAATTATTTGCGAAGTATTGGGTCACATGATTAAATTACGACTTGCCGATTAGACCAAACCGAAACAAATCTGTAAAGTAGCGAGGATCTATATTTGGTAAAACTACTACTCTACTTCGGTAAAACCCGAATTGTTTGTCATAAACTAGTGCTACAATAAGTTTACATTGAGCCTTTTATTGGCCTTTCAATTCACGTGAGAACATCACGTGACAAGACGATAACCAAACTGTAATGACTACGTCAGATAAATAGATTCCAATCTACGACGGCTTTTCGTTTTTGAGCATTTAAGAGCTTGTAATCACATTTCCACGTATTTGGCACCTACAACACAACAGAGTAAGACATGGTGAATCTTTTGATACCAAATAACTGTAATGTGAATTTTGTTGCAAGTCAACCTTTAAAGCAATAGCAAATATCAACTATAGCAGCTAGTGATGTCTTTTTGCACATAATTTTCCTCTAAGTATTTTCCCAGCGATCAAGTTTTGTCGAATTTAATCCTGAAACATCCTGGCAGTCCGATCACCTCAAACATCAGAAACAAACTAAAATGAGAGAAGAATACTGAAACTTTCTGATGAAATCTACTAAAATATTATGCAAGTTCATTTTTAAGTCAGTCTGCATCGAATGGATAGCACCAAAAATGAACCACAAATAGGAGTTATGACCATTGTCACATTTTTTATTCATACCCCTAGACAAATAAGGAGATTTAACAAATACCTTTGGCATATTGCTTTCAGCATATTCAGCTTTGTCATATTTACTAAACACATCCAGTCACTTTTGACAAGAAAAAACATTAAAAATAAAATAATTGATAGGAGGTAGGCCTATTTAGGAATAAGATGTATCAATCAGCAGCAATGTTTCAACTGCAATAAATATTTGTGATAGATTTCTGTCTGAGAATACATTGCGTTATGGTTTGTTGTGGCTACTAAAGATAAACATCCCAACCTATACAAGTCTCCATTTCAAGTTGAATAGTGGTTTTATAAAAAGTAGACCGGACAATATTTACAGCGATGCTAATTTCAACAATCCTACAGAAGTAGATATTAACCCTTACACTGCAAGAGGGCGAGTCCTACAGCAAACTAAGTCAGCATTACTGAACTCCATCATTGTAGAAAAAGTCCAACTTATAGAAGTAGCTTTAACTCGAGTATTTATTACCTTAAGTGAACATTAGCATTACATCATAATAATAATATTATATATATTACATTATAAAATGTATTGCTATTGCAGTAATATTTACCAAGTTTGATGCCTAGAGAAGTGTAAGAAAACTAGAACAGGAGGTCATGCGAACACACGAACATAAATATTAACCTTCTCTAATGACATTGATAATAGCTATAGATATACAGATATAACATATGAACTGTTTCATGTCTTTATGGAAATACTTTTAGCCAAAACTTAATGGTTGACACAAGTAAAAACTTTGTTTTTTACTGTTTAATAAAAACTCATAAAAATATTAACTAGTCTGACAATCCTGATGTAGCTGAAAGAAATCAGAAATCTCAAACTATAAAAAGTACTCAACTATTATCTTGGGTTATTTTAAGGAAAGCCCTAATACTTAATGCCATAATACTAATAATACTACTATTAAATAACATTAGCATTATAATACTTAATGCCATAATACTAATAATACTACTATTAAATAACATTAGCATTATAATACTTAATGCCATAATACTAATAATACTACTATTAAATAACATTAGCATTATAATACTTAATGTCATAATACTAATACTAATAATACTACTATTAAATAACATTAGCATTATAATACTTAATGTCATAATACTAATACTAATAATACTACTATTAAATAACATTAGCATTATAATACTTAATGTCATAATACTAATACTAATAATACTACTATTAAATAACATTAGCATTATAATACTTAATGCCAGTGAAGTATAGTAGAAAGTTTATGAAGAATGAGGGCCAGGTTTCATTTAACAAAATGCTGTTAGAATCCTGTTCTAGGCGTCTAGCGGTTCATAACTTCTGAAACGAATCTTTGGTGTTTTTGAACATTCATCACATATTTGTACCAATGCTCAATAAATCACCTGCAAAGTTAAAACTAGTAAATAACAAAAAACATATTATGATTTTCATATGTTAGGTACAGCTTAACACAGGAGATTTTGTATATGCTGTTTTTATAATATTTAAATAAGTTTTACGAAAACAAAACCGAGACAAATATGCACCTAATATTAAATTGTATTCACTGCATTAACTATCCATATTGCAGCAACAATATTTTATCATTCAAACCCATAGACACTGGAACACAATAAGCCTAAAAAGCTGGAATGGCAGGGTACCCATAATTACATTACTGATAAGATCTAGACTATCTTGAGCCAAGTTCTTTAAATGCCTCTAACAACAGAAAGCAATGAGGTACTAGCGCTTTGTCCAACGAATTATGAATTTCAGTTAGTCAAGCGTTGGTTAAATAGCCATAACGACTAGACAGCATTTGTCACGAACAGGCATTATATGGATGTGTGCAAAATGAATGTACACCATAAATTATTTCTTTGACAAAATGTACTCTTGATTTAACTAAAGTTGTCTAATCCATAACAATTATTGCAAAATGTGAGGACTCCGCCGGTGTTATACCTCCTTTCAATCACAATCAGCTGATAATCACTGTTTCCACAGCGCGGTTCATCAGCAAGTCTGCGTCAATCGGCAAAATGGAAACGGCAACCAACGAGTCAAGTTCGTTTTGTTACACGCAAATCTTTATCGAATGTTTCGTTCTTGGTAACAGCAGTGGCGAATGATGCACAATAAAATGCCACAACAGCTATTCAACTTAAACATTTTCTACATTCCGGTCTTTCCTATTTCCATTTGAGCAGTTCCGAATGTACCACTATGACATCTGGGGTAAAACTCCTTGTCTTTCTTAACAAAATGCCCGCGTTAATCTGCATCATGCGCATGTTCATTGAAACACTTATCATATGGTAACGCAATGTGCACACAACTCCAAATCCATACGCGTCATGGAAACAAAGTGAATACAAGTAACCAATTACAATGATAAGCGCGGGATAACGAGATGTGCCTGGCTTATCACCAGATGCAGACCTGGTGCAAGATAGGTGAGTAGTATGGCTCAGCACCAAAGATTCTTACTGACCCAGCACAAAAGATTCTTACTGACCCAGCACCAAAGATTCTTACTGACCCAGCACAAAAGTTGTGGATAAATTGAAACCTAAGTTCTTATGCTGAGGTATGTCCTCATGCTGAACTGTTCATGTATAGATTAGATTAGATTACGAGTGAGGGCTTCAACAGGAAGTCATATGGACTTGTTTCATACGTGAACCGCTCAGATTGTGACGTTTTAAATTGGCAGATAATTGGGTGATAAAATAGTAAGTCAGAAAAGTTTTAACATTTCTCAAAAATAAGAATGACTATTCCACATCTTCTAGGCCGGCATATTCACCGCAGAATGTTGTATGGCTATACATGTGATGCTGATGGCTAGGTCGAATCGGTTCAACTCGTCCTGCGATGGAAACTAGTGCTAAGCATTGTTTCCATCGCAGGCCTTGGCCTCTGTATACAACCATTGGCCTCTATATACCTCTCACCGATAAGGCATTGGTCAAGGTTATTAGATCATTTGGGTTGTCATTGGCAACAAAGACATTTATTATGTCCTAGTAAACCAGTGGAATAAGTAATAAATATTGAATTTATGGCCTCTAGAGAAAAAGACGTTATACACATTACCAACAAAAAAAAACAAAAAATGATATGTATTAATGTTGTACCTTAGATAGCTCCAGTATGCCTGAATTCCAGTACACCATATTCAGCCTGTACGCAAAACAGGCTATAAACAGTGGCTGTTTTGCATTATAGGCTGAATAGACACCGCACATGAAAACAAGGCCTTACCTGGAGAGGCCTGAAGAGATATATGAATTCCAAACTATCCATGTTAATGCACAAAGAGCCATAAACTTGAGTATTTAAAAATCAATCGCTTTTGCGAGAACCACACACAGATGAGTCATTCAAATGCATCAATGCGCAGTCTAACCAATGAGTCACTCTATGCAATTATGAAGGCTGTATAAGAGATGGCCAAAGCTCTACAGTCAAACCTAGAGTTGCCATCCCTTCTACATACCATCTAGCACCCAGGTAGTCCAGTGTGATGTGAGAGATCAGTTGTGCCAATAAAGCGCAGAGAATATGTGTGTGCACACTAATTCTCAAACAAGAAAGGTGAATGATTGGTACAGGTGGTAGTGTTCCTGACAGTGAAGATTATTGTTGCTTGTTTAAATCCTGTATGGTAGAGTTTTTTTCCAACCGCCGGTTCAGACAAACGGACATGGCTCTCATTTTACTAAAGATTTTGTTCAGCGTACAAACCAAACATGAGCAAATATTTCTTTTCTCATATGAAGTAATTTCTAGCATGCACCATCCAAAAGTTCTTAGTACATTAGTACTTAGTTTATTAGTACATTTTTTAGATCTTGAAATATTAGTTTCCCAAGTAATACTAAAAAATTGAAAAAATAATTTTAAAAAGCAAAAAAAAACAGGAAATTTACAAATGAAGTTAATTTAACATATGTCTTGTGCATGCAAAAAAAACCATGCCAAATATTTCTACCGCTGAACGGAAGCATCGCTGAGCCTACAGTTCCATTCACAAGTCTCTACAGTATATTAAACAATAAATAAACAGCATAAACAGTTTAAACCTTTTTTTGCTGATTATTACTGTGCTTATTAAGGTCTTA
Source organism: Watersipora subatra (assembly GCF_963576615.1). Lineage (NCBI taxonomy): Eukaryota > Metazoa > Bryozoa > Gymnolaemata > Cheilostomatida > Watersiporidae > Watersipora > Watersipora subatra. The sequence continues at coordinate 23,616,558 of NC_088709.1, forward strand.
CGTATAATTTGGGTTTTACTTTTGACCTTTTTGCATAGTTTAATAAAAGGAATTTATTTTTATGCTACATATAATTGTGTTTAATTGTATGTATCGAAAAACCTCTATTAAATGCCATTTTTATTTGAACACCACCTCTAATAGAACACCTCCTTTAATAGAACGCCACCTCTAATAGAATGCCACCTCTAATAGAGATGACTTTCTACCCCTACAGGAGAAAGTTTGAAAAATATAACGTCACCCTTTCATTGAATGCTACATCTATTCGCCCACCTCTTTGACGTTCTTTGATCTTCATAAAACCATAACAGAAAGTGATCAGTAGAGAAGTGCCCGCAAAATGGAACTAATAATGAATCGGTTATATCAAAAACAATTATTATTTCGTTGTTTTCGTAGTGGTTGCCATGGTTTTAGTTACGATGTACGTGAGAAGACGATCATTAAGAACAGCAGAACTACACTCTGATTCGAAGTCACTAAGGTTTAAATCCGATCGATTGTCTTCAGAATCGTCCATAATGTGGTCACAATCTGACCTCAGCGCTTTGATGAATGATGAAAATACCTTTGAGGAACACCATACGACGTAATCGTATTCATTGTTATGGTGTATCAAAGTCTGGTTTTAAAACTTTGAAGGTGCTACTATTGAAATAATTAATAACTGTATTTTTCGTCAACTGTTTTTTTTAGTCGAAGTAGTTCATTGTTTAACCCAGTCTGATACTTCAATGCATATAAAAACAGTTTTGCAAAAATGTAGGGGCGACGTTAGAAATCTTTAAAAATAAAATTAAAAATATAGGCGACGTTAGAATCGCTTCGCCCCTTTTTCATTCAGAATTATCTTCCCAAAATTTTGACAAGCTAGTCGAAACATAGAGCCCTGCCCTCTAATAAAACGCCACAATAGGAGAAGGGTTGAAAAATACAGCGTTATGGCATTCGAATAAAGGTTTTGCATTATTTATCATTTTCAGGCATGAAACATCTCAAAATAAACACTGGATTCTTATAACAGCATTAGTGCTAACATACAACACTTTGACATATAAAGCAAACATTGAATAGATTAACTGTATGTCATGATTTTACTGTACTTGTAACAAGGTTGGGACTTTCTACCGTAAAACGTAATATTCCACCAAATACTTTAATCTACATCTGAAGTAATGTCCACCATATGATATTCAAACATCCTTGAAATGCCACAGTAATAGAAAGTGCCAAGGCTAAAGAAATTTTGAAAAAATATGTAAATATTAAAACAGTAAATATATACCAAGTTAGTTTAAACTTTACCTAGTTTGAGTGCGAATATGTAATGCCAAATTTTCATTACCGACCCCCTTAAACTGAGGCAATACCAAGCCTACACTTTCTTTCGCATGACTCAAAGATATTCAAAGAAAAAATTCCTTTTTGTTAATAATTACTTTACCAACTAAGTCTTAGATATAATCTAGTTCTTACCTCATGTGTTCGCTTTAATATTATCCATAATCACCTACAGTGTTTATCAAAGAGTTATTTTATGTTTTGGATTGTGGAACGAATCATATTGCATTCTTGGAAAAATACTTGATTCTGCATTTTGTCTTAACATATGAAGCAGGCCTAGAAATGAATTTATTTCCTATATCAAGGATCGATGGTAATCACATTTGTTTTAAAATTCCTTTTACACATCATCAAATGACCTGTCAAAACAGGGGTTGTTTTTAAAGTTTTGGTCAAATACGCACACACAATTAAGCCTGTCACAAAAACACCGATTGCTTGAAATGACCTTACAATTTGATAACTCGACATCAATTCGACTGCTTAGCAACATATTAACAGATTATTCTTTCAACCGAAATATGGCTCAACAGACCTTTAGAAAAACCTTTTGTTAAGCTATTAGAGCTTATGGAGTTTTCTATTTCCTAATAACATAAGCTGAATTTGATCGCAAGATCAAACCAATAAAAGCTCAAGTTGAATATCAGAGAAATGGTATTTACGACGTCTAAAGCCGGAAACTTGTTTCAATGCAGATTAGAAGCACAATACAACTTTGCTGAGAGACCAGAGAAAGAGACGCAGTTTTAAATTGCTTCATAAGCACAAAAGACCAACCATAATTGTAAACTAGATCAACTATGTTAAGGAGCTTGTATTATCTACAGCGTCTAGTGATAAAGTGCTTACCTTGTTTGTAGCTGCCAGCATTTCCTGGAATAAAGAGGACAGGGATGCCTCTGACAGGAGGGTCAGGTTCTCTAGTGAGTACAAAGATACAAATATGACCATTAAAAGCTCAAAGATGATTTGCATGCAAAAACAATAGTTAATTAGCAATGATCTAGAAAATGCTTTGGTACAAGTAACACTTCAACTATTCAAACTCGCAAACAGATCTGCTTTTATTACCACCTCAGATAAAGCAGGATGACTTATATGTATGTGTATATACTTCTTTACATATATGCAAGTATATATAGACACATTTACAGGTACATATAGATACATCTAAAAGTACATATGGACACATCTAAAAGTACATTAAATTTTTATATATATTATATGGATATATATATACATATATACATACATATATGCATATATGTATATTTACATATTATATGTAATACGTATAGGCCTATATAATTATATATATGCAAATTTATATAAATCTCAAAGTCCGTCGTTCGATTTGTTCCGCTATAGCTATTAAAATCTAGGAATGAAACATCTGCTTCATTCTGGATTTGGTCTCGGAACCTCCCATTCCCCAGACGATAACCTAAACAATTAAACTACCGAGATGCAATGAATTCATTAGGCAATATGAGTCATTATGTCAATTAAAATACACATAGCACTCTGGTGTTATGCAAAATCACTAAAGCCTGCTCTCACGACTCTTATTAGTATGTTTAGCAATACGGATAGTAGCTTACTCGAATTAGTCATTGGCAATGTGCCAAGCTAATGGTAAGTGGCAGGCAACTACATTACCTGCCACTGTTTATAAGCTGTTTTAATACCTGTGCAACGTCGGGCATTCGGCTATTATATAAATATATATATATACATGTATATATTTGCAAATACAGTCAAACATGGATAACTCAAACTTCACGGGACCGAGCGAAAGTGTTTGAGTTATCAGAGCGTTCAAATTATCAGAGCACTGTCACAAGTCCGTGTATTTACTTATTTATTAGTAGATATATGTACATATACAAACTATAATATAAATCAAAAGCATAAATGGCTTGTTTCAAATTAAATGCTTCAAAATGTAAAGTTTAAAAAATATTGATCAAAAAGTATAGATTTTTCTATCAGTTGAGATTGGTTTGTTGTTTGAGGTGATGTTATTGCCAGGACGTTTTTATATCAAAATCTGCAAAACTTGATTGCTGTTGCAATGCTCAAAAGAAAAGACTTTTTTTTCTGAACATTTAACCAAGATCAATTTTGCTAATTTTTCTTGAAGTTTATGCGAAGGTTACCTCACTTTTCCTTGCTTCCGAAAGGTCATTGCTAAGCGGATGTTTGGTAAAAATCAAATTTCACCAAACCTTTAGAAAAGTCGTTGACAAAAATATTTTGCCGATGATAGTAATAACGAAGCCTATGAACTACGAAAAGTTGAGGTTTACCTCTATGGCTTGGAATAAAGTGATTTTTCTAAAGCGATAACAACCGTTTCAGTAGCCGTTGGGCAAAAACCTGCTCGAGTTAACAGAGTTGAGGTCGAGTTATCTAAAGCAATTTATCATTACGTGGGAGCGGACCCAAAAAAATGTTTGAGTTAACCATGTGTTCGAGCTATCCGAGGGCGAGTTATCCATGTTTGACTCTATATACTGGCAGATATCTATTTGCAGATTTATACTTGCAGATATTCGAAAGAAAATATTCCTTCATATATGAAGGAATACATTTCTATATGTAAATGCCACAAAGTATTTCATCGACACCAGTTGAAGAGACATACTTTGGAATATGGTAAAAGTACATGAAATGTTTGGACACTGGTGTACCTTTGAGCATACAATTTAACCTTTCCATAAGTAGCATAACAGAGACAGCTCTCAGACAATGAAATATTAAGTGTATAGCAAACTTTTACCTCACATGCCATATTAACTTACCGATAAAGCATGGCTTGCCCTCTGCAAGTACAACAGGAACATTCATGATTTTTATAAATATTTACTATAGCAGCCATACAATGTATCTGTAACACAGTTTGTATTAATGAAATATATTAGCAATCCCTTGTAGATCCTAGATTGTTTTACACAACCCAACTCTTCCAATTTCAACAAAAACATTCCGTACGCGAATTCAACTCATAATCTTTTCTCGGCCTTCATGACCAGACTCGACTCTTCAACTAATTGACACACTCAAGTCAAAACACAACCAGCCGACTTGATGAACATTTGTATGCCAGACTGGGGTGAAACCAGTTAGACTAGACAGTCTTTCACAATATTGCACACGTACTATTACATGAGCGGAAGTAGCGTTCATTTTGAAACAGTTAAAACTTTTTATGTTGTTGATGAATTAGCGTGATGGATATTCGCCTCCAAGGACTAATTATATTTCAGACAATTCCATGCAAATTAATTTGACTTGAAGTGATCTTTTCAACCAGTCCGATAACAGTCAAGATATTCTTGGGCAGTGCTAACACAGACATCGACAACTGGACAAGATCATCTCTAGATTAAAACCTTGAATTAAGTAATAACGTAAAACCAGTATTTTAATGAGTTCACATGCCATCCAGTTGTTCAGCTGAATTGTAATCATTTTTATGACTGACATAAGAATTGTTTGGCTACAATTGGCTTTATTTGTGTTTTGTGGCACATAATTTGGCACGAGGCAGAGACCTGCATTTATTAAAATAATAGAATATATATATATATGAAAATCACATCTGCGCATGTTTACCATAACCGAGAAGTATGTTATTCCAATGACTTCATATGTACGAGATGTGACCATATTTATGAGCAATTCTAAGTCACCTCAAAACTAAAAGTGGTTAACAGTAAAAGAAACACTAATCTTAACGGAGATGAAAAGAAACTGTAATAATTGGTTGCTCGAGCCTTCGCCAATGATTATCTATAAATTTAATATGCAAAAATTGACATTCAGTGTTTCCATATATCCAATAATAAAATCTCCTTCCTTAATGATCATAAAATCATATTTTTAAAAAGATTAAATCAATTATTGACTAGCGCAAGCAGTTTTAAATGATATGGGTACGATACAAAAATGTTAACAGCGGACAGCCATATCTTCTTCAGAGTTAAACTATAAGTGATTTTATATTTGCTTCTCTTGGCTTGCTATTAAGTAAAGAAGAGCTTTGGGAGAATTAATCTAGCCACACAGTTTTACTACAACCTGTACAATGGCTTATATAGAACTATTCAGCAAAAGTAGTAATCTTAATAATCTCATATATATATGTTAGCCTAGATACAAAGCTTCCCATTTTCATTTCACATTTCTAGAATGTTCGAGCATACTTTAAAAGGCTCATTAATAATAATAAACTTGGGAGTTCATTTGAAACGGTTAGGCAGCAACAGGTCTATGCATAATAAAACAAATTCTGAACAACACCCAACTAAAGTTGCAGGTGTATGGAAAAACATTAGAAAAAAGTTTTTGCCCAATCAAATTTATTTAATTTAAATGTGCTGGTATAGTTGGGTATTAAATTGCTTGTAGGAAATAAACTCTCAAAATTATTTTAGAGAATTCAGACCGAGATTTTATTTTAATTCCAACTTTGAGGTTTATAGTTTCAATGGCAAGTCACTTTTAGGCATCCACCACATTGACACAGCACATTTTCACTGTGCAATTTTATACAACTCCAGTTCACTTCAATCTCTTCCTACATGCACAAGTAAAGAATCAGTTAGAATTTGAGACAAAGGTGTAGAATTCAAAACGGTTTGCTAATCTTCTTTATTCGCATCAGTGAAATGAGAATTTGAAATGACAGTAGAAATGAGACAGGAAATTTGTTAAAATGAAGAATTGCTGCAGACTGATTCTAGTATCAAACACTCTGTTATGGCCCATAATTTTTAGCAATGGCAACGTATAAGATATGAAGACTATGTATAAAGATGACAACTCACCCTTCGCCGTAGGCATATAACTTGTATCTTGGATATTTTGATTGAATTGATGATTGGAGGGTGATTTCCTGAAATATGTTGTAACACCAATAAAATGAGTAAGAATTTGCTATCAAACGCTACTGCTTGATGGTCCCTTTACATCAAGCTTGCATAGTAACTTAACATAGTGAGTTGAGATAATGAGTTAACATTACGTTAGTTAGTGAGTTAACATAGATTCAATTTAGTATGTTTATATAGAGAAGTAGCCCAAGTCAACCCAGTGGACTGAGATACTGAGTTGGCATGTATATGACAATTGACATGGTGGATATTTCCTGAAACCGGTAGACTATGGTGAGAATATGGTATTGTAATGCCTTGCTACCACCCGCATGCTGTAAATAATAATGTGATTATTTGACCACTTTTATATACTACATAAAGTCGACATCCTTTTCAAGCTCGACACAGCTGGCCAAGATTCCAGTACCATGTGGCTCATTGGGCAATCGTTATGAATTCATAATGAGGACATATGTTCACGCAGTGTGGTCTGACCAGAATACCAGACCTTGTGAACAAACTGCATCCTTCAATGCCTTACTAATAAACTAAATCTGCATATTTACATCCCTAAGCCACTTAGAAGGATTAAAAGTTGGGCCAAAAAAAAATTAGCCTTGGACAATGTGAAACTTTTCACATGCGGTTTTCAATAGGATGAGAAGTTCTTTTGACAGGAGTAAAGTCCAATAAATAATATGAATCAAATGGAAACTTTGAAACCTGCTAACCACACCATATTATATTAACATTTCACCCAGTTGGTCAAATATTCAAAGTACATGTATTGAAAAAAACTTCTAAGAAGATTAAGTTGTTTACAAAAGTTTAAATGATACAAGATTATATTCCGCAGAATTTTTAGACCAAGGAGTTAATAGTGACCTTATCTGTGCAATTATTGACCAAATGATTGGGCTGTTAATAGCTGCATATATGCACAGTTGGAAGAAAGCTTCGAGTTTGCAAAGTTTGTGCAAACAGATAAAATCAACTACCTGAACTCTGCATAAAGTGCACAGAAGTATATTACTCATCCAGGAATTGCTAGAGATGGCTTTTTGGGTGTAATTCAATTTGATCCAAAATTACTCAAGGTTTCTAATGAAAAAGAACTAGGTTTGATGTTTTTAAACTGAAGTTGGGCATCATCATCATGACCTTAATTTTTTTGTAGTAATAAAGAATATTTGAATTCTAATCGCTGATATACGCTAAAATACAAAACTCTACCAGATGAGGCCGGTCTAACCTCACAGACTCTCCTTACATTTGTTTTAAATCACTAAAAACATAAAGATTTAGGCAGTCCATAGCATGAGTTTAGAAATCTTCCAAGACCAATAAAATAGATTATTTACAGGGTATTTATTATAGGGTATTTGATCAAGCGATCTAAATTGTCTATGATGTCGCCTTGTTTTGTTTTACTAAAGATTTCACAAACACGGGAGGTTAACCCTTTCAGTCTGAAATATTATGCCTTTTCCAGCGGTTTGGTACTGAAGAGATTTTTCCAAAGCATCTAGTGTCGAGAAAGGTTAACTGTTAGACACAAATTTGCCATCCATGTACAGCTGAGAAACTTTCTTCTCTTCTTCCGATGAACTGCCTTGTACAGCCATAAAAACCATGTTCCAGATTATTCACAATATCCCATAACTAGCCTCGCTGAAACTCTCCTTCAATAACTAATGCATGGTGAATACTTTCATGATACGGTCAAACATCGACATACAAAACTGATTTGCTTCAGTATTTGCTTCATATGCTGAAACTATTGTATGCTGGATCAATTATTTTATGAGAATACATTTTATTTTGTCAAATTTGTTCTAGGACCTAAAAGAAACAAATAAATACTTTAAGTAACTACATACAGCAATAAAACCAATGCATTATACAAAACTATGCGCAAAACTAAATATGTGTAAATAATTGGCAAAAATTAAATTATTAAAGTAATGGTAAGTAAAAATAGCATTATTTTAAATTAACATGCTTTTAAGTATGCTTGGTTTTTTCAATTCCTAGAGGTAATTTTATTTAGAACGATTTCGAGAAATTTTGAACACCATGTTTTAGAATCTACCTTGCATATTGAAACAAACAAACATGTGCTTAAATTTTATATCAGATGTTTGAAAGATATGTATGTAGAACAGTAGAAGCGATTATAAGTATGTGATGGAGTAACTCACAACACACTTATCTAACAACAAACCAAATATTTCCTATTTTGACCTAATTCTAGTTATCAAATTTAACATAAAATGCAGTAAAATACAAAATATTTGATTACTGAATTTAGCTATATGTTACTAATAACGACCAAAATCAAAGATATAAAAACCGACCAGACAGCCTCTTCACTCATTCTCAAAAAGCATCATATGGAATAAAAGGCATTCAGCAGTTTAATGATAAATTTAGGAGACAGTCAATGAAACTTTAGCTATCTTTAAAAAAAATTGTGACGCATATGGATATATGTATCGCAAAGAAATTACATAACAACTAATAAATATACCATAGAAAATGAACCTGTTAAATTGCATTGGTGCCAAAGATGAGGGCTGGAAGATATGGCTTTAACTTCGGATTTCAATTCTCTCAGAGCTTTGAACAAAAAACATACTAGTATGACGACAGGATAATTGTGACAACAAACATACTAGTATGACGACAGGATAATTGTGACAAAAAACATACTAGTATGACGACAGGATAATTGTGACAACAAACATACTAGTATGACGACAGGATAATTGTGACAAAAAACATACTAGTATGACGACAGGATAATTGTGACAACAAACATACTAGTATGACGACAGGATAATTGTGACAAAAAACATACTAGTATGACGACAGGATAATTGTGACAACAAACATACTAGTATGACGACAGGATAATTGTGACAAAAAACATACTAGTATGACGACAGGATAATTGTGACAACAAACATACTAGTATGACGACAGGATAATTGTGACAAAAAACATACTAGTATGACGACAGGATAATTGTGACAAAAAACATACTAGTATGACGACAGGATAATTGTGACAAAAAACATACTAGTATGACGACAGGATAATTGTGACAACAAACATACTAGTATGACGACAGGATAATTGTGACAACAAACATACTAGTATGACGACAGGATAATTGTGACAAAAAACATACTAGTATGACGACAGGATAATTGTGACAACAAACATACTAGTATGACGACAGGATAATTGTGACAACAAACATACTAGTATGACGACAGGATAATTGTGACAAAAAACATACTAGTATGACGACAGGATAATTGTGACAAAAAACATACTAGTATGACGACAGGATAATTGTGACAACAAACATACTAGTATGACGACAGGATAATTGTGACAAAAAACATACTAGTATGACGACAGGATAATTGTGACAACAAACATACTAGTATGACGACAGGATAATTGTGACAACAAACATACTAGTATGACGACAGGATAATTGTGACAAAAAACATACTAGTATGACGACAGGATAATTGTGACAACAAACATACTAGTATGACGACAGGATAATTGTGACAAAAAACATACTAGTATGACGACAGGATAATTGTGACAAAAAACATACTAGTATGACGACAGGATAATTGTGACAACAAACATACTAGTATGACGACAGGATAATTGTGACAACAAACATAGTCAGCAAAATATTCAAAAAAAAGTATACTACTCGCGAAGGTGATTGAAAGAACACACACACACACACATTGAAACTGTCTCTCTCATCTAGAGTCAGGCAACAAAGTTGAACGCTTACAAGTGAGAGGCATCAAAATCAGACTGGTTGGAAAAGCCAGCATCGCAATAGAGGTGCATCGCATCAGTGAGACAAATTTTTTGCTTGGAGCAGTGTTTGCGATATCTGTTGGAGACTACATACACTGAAACATGCTCACTCATCAAGCGCAAGAGCACAATCTTGAGTGCTTGATAGTGCAGGACATTAGAATGGTCGGGAGTGCCGATTTTGTAACAGATATACAGGATGTTCAACATATGAGCAAAGAGTTGAGCAAACAGAAAAATTATAACCGATGAGCTTACATCAAACGAAAAGCTGAAGAGAATATTCTCAGACTCAGTGTTCAGAGTCGGACAGGGTATCACCATACAGGCAAGATATAGTGAAAAGACATTATCAGTTGATAAGATAATTAACTCACATATGGCAAAGCTGTTGGTTGAAACTGAGACAACAGTGAATAATTTGCCTTTCAGTTCTAGCCAAAAGACATGTTAGACATCAAATGAGCCCACTAAAATTCTGAAGGGTACAGGAGGGAACAATATACTAAGTGTGGGAGAACTGGGAATGGTTATAATTTTATTGGAAGACAATTAATAGGACAAAAGGACAAGCTTCATGCTTTAATAAACATTTTTAGTGTCATATCACAAAATTTCAAAGGTCTACTGTAGGCAGGCCAACCACATGAAATACAGAATTGCACTTGTCCCTATAATTAGACATGTAAAAAACCATGAATATCTCTTCATCTTAGAGTAGTGTGTAATGGTTCATTGAACAAATTTCTCAAGCTCATTTACAGTTTGTTGTTCCTATCTGTGTTAGTAGTAAACAAAAGTAAATTATATACATGTACCATTGTATATATTCAAAATATTGCTAAGATTAGGAATATTGCATTGAATAATGCATAAGAAGCACTCTAATCGGATTAGATGCAGTTTTAAAAACTATATTAATAAAATGATTGGAGTACATATACCCAGGTTTCATGAGATGATTTCCTGTTTTTAGAATCAATAAATGCAAATTCTTTGTTTCCAAAATCTCGTTTGTAGGCATTGCTAAAGACATTGTCTTGCATAATACTAGAAACAAACAGGCTATTTAACAATAAAGTGTGCAGTATGTGCAGATCAATGTGTGGTGTGTGAGTAGACTCAGTGAGCAGCAAGGCTTTGTCATTCTATACCTGCACAAACAAGGAAAATCGAACTCTGCAATAGCCAAGGAAGTTAAATGCTCAAAGACTAGTATAAGTACAACTCTCAAATGATATAAGGACACAGGGTCGGTGAAATAAGAAAAGGAGTAGGCGTAAATGAGCAAGATCTGTGCAAGATGATCAAAAGTTAATTGAAGCACGATTGACAAATCGGCAGCTAAACAGCACAAAGCTGACAAAACTGGTAAGAATCAACTAAAGTTGATGCTTCTACATCAACTTTGAAAAAGCTGATAGCTAGTGGTTGGCGTAGTAGGAAAGATCTCAAGAAGTTGTTGCTGACAGAAGCACAGTTCAAGAAGAATCTGTTGGACTCGACCACATCTTGAATGGAACACAACAGTGGGAAAGGGTTATATTTAGTGACGAATCAACATTCCCAATACAAAGTCAAAGTAACGCTACACAGTATCAATTATGTGTGAAGAAGACCTGGTGAAGAGTTCTGTCGATACTGTCTCTTGCCTACAATTAAGCGTACCACATCTGCAACGATATGGGGCAGTATGTCTGCTGAATGTGTGGGCCGCATGACAGTCATTGATGGCACGATGAATGCAGACAAATAAATCAAAGTTCTAGAAAATAAACTGCCACCAAGCATCAAGGTCCTTGGAATGCTTGGAGTCCTTGGTGCTTTGCCTTGTGTTTAGTTTTTTCCATTACATCGGTTACAAGTTGTTACCATCTCCTCAGATGTTTCCAACATTGTACCAAGAGACTTGCATCAATTTTTTCCTCTGTTCCATCCTTCCGAGGCCAAAATTTCTCTGTCTTATCTGGGTTAATCAGCAGACTTCTCATCTTTAGCATATCAGAGATTTTTTCCTTGATGTTTTTTATGCTGTGGTTGCTATTTATTCCCATCCAACAAATATTGCCTGCACATGGGAAGAGAATAGGTACACCTGTTCATTCCAATTTCGAATAGCAGTAATTCCCAAGATGTTTTGGTAGTTCTGATTGATTCTCAACTCCCTCAAGCTATGTCATTCATTCTTTTTTCATTGCATTTTTCAGATATAGGGTAAAAAAGATAGGTGACAAACAGTCCCTTGAGGTATGCCTAAATTGGTTCCAAATTTTTTTTGAATGGTGTTTTCGATCTTGACTGCTAGTTTTACGTCTTGTATCAGATTTTTATCATGTGCAGCGCAATTCTATGAAGTAAACATTTGAGGTGCAAACAAAGAGTTCCAACAAAAATTACTTCCATATCATTGTTTCACCATTGACTTACATCAATCTTTTGGGGTCTTTCACTGCAAAATGTAGATTATGGCTAGTATAAAAATATTGAGTGTCAGATAGATGACCTTTGTCCACAGTGCAAACCATAACCAATAACATGAGTATGAAAGGTTATTGAAGTGTTTGTGCAGAGTTGGATCAACATTCAATGATGGGAAGTGTGAATATGAACTGTGTAAGATGACATTTTAGGTCATGTAAAACTGCTGCTAGCATGAAAGAAACATTAAATCAGTGCAGATTCATCACCCAATTGCTCTGCAGCAGCCTTTTTGACATCCATGTAATTCACGGATCGCATTTTAAGCTACGAGAAGTGTTCGATGGAAATTTGTTATAGACCGTATTGAATGACTCTTCATAGACTACTATCTGTCTTCAAACATATATTTAAGGTGTATGAAAGCTTTACACATGTTTGTTTATAAAAATCAACACCCAATAACTGTTCACTAAATTACATACAATTAATCAATGTAGTTGGTGAGATTCACTCAGTTACATGCTCAGATTGCGCACATTTTTGAGCAAGACAAAGGAGCTTCAGATGAAGATTTGAAATTTTACAGAGGCTTTTGGGTGGTTAAACACCTTAATTGCCCAATACACATCTTTCACTTAGGCCTACATGATGGACTTCTCCAGGTTACATATGTATTACAAAATAGCTTGCCGAATTTTGAATTTTAGGACAAAGATATATGGCATTACGGTGGAATGTAATAAAAATTGTTGACCAAAAATGCTACAAGCATACAGATTTAAAGAGTGAGTCGTCGAAATTGATCGGCTAGCTCGAGTGAGATGAAAAACAGATAGATTTGAGGAGAATTTTATATCATCAACACTACCAGTTTGAAGATCTTACCAAATGTTATGTACCTGTCATATTATTGTTTGACGTATGAGAGCTCATCGTCATGCTAACACTACCAACCCTTGTATTGTCAACATATGTCGAAAGAACAAATAGTAGTATTGTACGTACAATACATGTAAGAACATATATATTATTACTTTATTGGCAAAAATTTCATTTCAAATATAAAGGTTTTTTTCAAATTATGCCATACAACAATAATAAAACATAATAGAGCAACAGTTGGCTTTAAAATCGACTAAATAGTTTGACAAATAGTGTTTAAAATACCTTGCTCTGGTAAGAGAACGGATATTAGGTGGAAGATTGTTAAAACAGCTGGATATGATATTTTAACTGTATATCATAATTTATAGCATGCAATAGTAACCCCATGACATCAGTGACTATGCAATTAGACAATCAACAAACAGTAAGGAATGAACAGATTAAACAATTCATGACGTCTGTTGCAGAGGACAATTTGGCATTAGCATAGTTTTTTTAACTCAGAATCACGTAACTTACCACATATTCGGGCATCTCAAACATATAAGTCATTTCACATTTGTTAGGCTCTATATTTTCCGTTAGCTCATATATGCCAGCTAGGAAAAGCAAAAATATTAAAAGCAGACACGCGATCTTTAACAGGCTGGACGCCGCCATCTTTATGTATAAAACGCTGTTTCGCATTTATTTCAGTTTTTTAATTATTTCAACAATAAATTAATTTTTGTAAAAACAAACTAAATCAAAAGTATTTTTTTTAAATAATTAGCTGTTTGTTTAGTTATATTTCTCCATGCGTATCTGGATAAGCCTACACAAGGAGCGCCACAGCAGACTATCGGCAGATGTATTAGCTCCTTGTCGTCAATATTCCCAGGGGGTTCTCACTCTTCTATTCATCCCCAAGGGCTATTCTGAGATGTTATAAGATGCACCCTTTTCACTAACTTACACATTATTAAAAAAACTACCCCTTATCACTTCATCACCACAGACTAATTGCCTCTTTTTTGTTCATGAATATCCCTTTCCACTTTGTGGAAAGGGGTATTCATGGGGTATTCATGTACCAAGCTAAAAAAACAGGTAAAAACATACCCTTTTTATGAAAACCTTCTAGAGTGTCAGGCCACCAAAAACAACTCTAAAACCGGCTTTTTCCGTCAAGCCCTTGGGGATGAAAGCTGAGAGTGAACTCCCTGGGTCAATATTATCCTGTAAGAATACGTCTAAATAATGTTCTGATAATGTATGTGAGTTAGAGATCTGAGCTAAGATAATTTTACACTATTAATCACATTTCTATATTTTAATTCTGCATAAACTAATTATTGGTTAGTGCTTAGTGCTTACATCAAACTTTAAGCAACATTTAAAATCCCCAGCTTAGAATTTATCAAGATAGGCCTTTCTACTTAGCGTTCATTTCTTAATGTACGTATTTGAAGAAAATTTTATGAGTTTTTACATTTGTGCTAATTACCAAGCTTTATTGGAAGCTCGTTGATTCTGTTGCAAACGGACTAAGTAAGTGATACCAAAATTGTTAATTTTAATACTGATCATAACAACGTAGATTCAGACAACGTTCTTACTATTTTGTTTAAGAAAATTTTTATCCACATCTAGAGCTCACCTGTCTGCTCTCATAATTTTCATAAATAGTTTCACCTGTAATGATTTCTGAGTTAACAGTATCAGTGATCAGTGTGATAGCGCTCACGCAACTGTAATATCAAGAAATTGTAGACAGACTTTGGCGGTCATATCATGATATTAATTCTGTTGCCATGACTTTGTCATGTGGGTGAAAATACACATTCCGCTCTGCGTTATGGCCCAATGTCATTTTATGCTTGCTCTCACAGCTCTTATTAGTAAGTTTAGCCATAACCTACAGAAAACCTAATGTGAATGCCATAAGGTTTTCTGTAGGTCTTTGTCAAATGGGAGACACACTCAAACTCCTGTGGAATAGCCATACAACAGTTCATCAACTCGATCTGAATCATGCTTAAGGCCTAAGGGAGTCTTGGTTCTTCGGACCCTCTTGAATCAGCCTGAATCAGGGAAAAGTAAGCCCCTCTTCTTCCTGTATTGCAAAGAATTGGAGGAGGAGGGGTCTACCTTAATTTGTGCACAGCATAAGTAATCAGTGAAAGGCCTAATGAACAAAAGTCGTTCCCTATGTCTGATTAAGTCGGCTCAAAACTATAATCCCCTGAGTAAAAACGTCAGATTGTTCACTCATACAAAACATTCATTTCATAAAATAAGGATCAGCTGGTTAAGTTGGCGTCTTTGAATCTTTTTAGCTTTTGTAACTTATAGTTGCCTCACAAATGAAAGTTTTAAAGTGTTAAGAGCCTAATCTATTGGTTCACTACCGGTACATTTATGAAAAGTTGTTGAGATCATTAATATCCCTATTTCAAAAGTCTGTCGTCTGATATATAACCGATATAACTTCTTTGGCCACTTGATTATACTATCCAAAACCAAATCACCAAATTGCATACCGGTATAATGCAAATTGTTAATAATGCAATTTTTTACTTGTATCATCTTAATCTCCATTATCATGCAACTGTGTGCAAATATAAAAAAAGCATAACAAATAAATCTAGCATTTTTTAATTGTTTATCGCTTCAAACTATTTGTAATTGCAAATCTTAAAAGTTTATTTTTAAATAAATAAGTAAAACAAACATTTAAATAACAATTTAAACAAACAATTTAAACAAATCATACCAAATCTAAATGTCTTGAGATTAAACAACTTCACTTGTATCTGCTGAAAACAAAGGCTCCTTTACTCTCCAGAGAAACAGAGTTTATGTAAACTTAATTTACTGTATGCGACTTTATGTGAATCTAATTGAACTAGAATGTTTCAAGCGTATCTTGCATACATAGAATGAAGTTCTGCATAAAGGAAAATTGTTGGTATTATGGAAATAAATTCTAGTGACTAAAAAACAAAAGGTGTCTCACGGGTCGATCTGATCTGGTGTTAGATGAATCTTGGCAGTCAAAGCCAAAAAGCTCTACCCCCCAAACAGCTTTGCTTATGTTTCATTTAGTTCAGTCAGACAAGGCTAAATTTAAATGTGATTGAATAATATATGACTACCAGGTACAATTGTCTCTTTATTGTTTTTTTATTGTTTTTATTTTTCCCTTTTTTTCTTATGTTGCTTATTCACTAAAAAAAGGATTGAGCAAAGGTAAAATAGTGGTTAGCAAGAATTATGCGACTGTCTTGGGATAAAATTACATTAGATGATTTTTTATTTGCTAAAGCAAGTTTTTTTACTGTTCCCTGGCCATTGTTTATTTACTGGAAATTTTGTATGATTCAAGATTAATTTCACAGCACACAGTAAGCTTTAGTGCAAACATGATCTTTTTAGAAACGTTTGTTTGGCTGTTATGTAGTCACATACTTAACGCACAGACTCTGTAAACCTTATATAAAGCCTAACTGTAGCCAACAAGTTCAACACCCTAAATTCAAATGACTCATTAGCTAAAGTGATAAAAACAAGATCGAAATTGTCTAACCTTCTATGTACATGTATATATACATGTACATAGGTATATATATATATATATATATATATATATATATATATATATATATACATACAAAGTCATACATACATATATGTATAATTACATGCATGTATCGTACATGTATCGTATGTACATACATAATGCACATGTATGTACATACACATACGTACATGTATGTATGTACGTGTATGTACGTGTATGTATGTACAACTTTATTGGCATGCATAATCTTTGACAAAATGATGTTTTTCGTTACATGCCAAAAGAAAGAAAAAAATATGAAAAGACAGAAGTCAGGAATTATTGAGTTAGTTGAACTGAGTTGAGTTGTTTTAAAAGTTGGTAATCTAATAGTATTGCCACGGGTGGCTACAAGTTGTAAATGTCTAACATCTCAGTTGATGCTTTTTGCACTTCATTTACGAAATAAGTTAAAGGACCACGTGAAAAAGATATGGCAGCCTATAATACGTATGTGTATTCTTGTGCAGTATAATGTCTCTGAGTTAATACTAATTTATCTATCACAAAAACAGGTTTTTAGAGAAAGGGAGTTAATCTCACAGAACTTAATAGGAGTCTATCAAGTGTGCTATTGGATGGAAAGCTAAACTTCGATGGCTATAGCTTTTATTACCATAAGGGTGTGTAAGACTGTCTAGACACAGTTCTGGTAAAATATTCTGGTTTTTTTGTATAAATAATGGTAGCATTTTAGTTTCCTATAAAGTACTTATTTTAAGGAAAATATGTACCTATTTGGCTGCCTTTTTTTACAGACTTTTGCACAGTAAGGTTAAAATTCATGCAAGATTTGAGCGATTGTATGCTATCAATGTGAATAGTTAACAAACAATCAAAATAATTTTCTTCAACGAGCTGAGTGATAGTTTTACTCAATTGTCAGTTTTAGTCAATCAGTTTTATAAGCAAATACCCAGAACAAGTTGCTGCCAAGGAGTATGAAACCATGGCATAATTGAGCTTACTGATGTTGTGTTCCAAGTATATTGCTCGTAAATTAAACTAATGACTAGATGTATGCATTCATATATAGGTAGGCAGATAGGTAGGTAGGTAAGTAAGTAGTGAGCTAGATAGATAGATAGATAGATAGATAGATAGATAGATAGATAGATAGATAGATAGATAGATGGATAGATAGATAGATAGATCTGTATATAGGTAGATAGATAGATAGACAGACAGATAGATAGATAGGTAAATAGGTAGATAAATTGGTAAATAGATAGGTGGAGAGATAGATATGTAGGTATGTAGGTAGGTATGTAGATAGATAGGTAGATAGATATATGGGTAGCTAGATAGGTAAGTAGATAGATAGGTAAATTGATAGATAAATAAGTAGATGGATGTGGCAAAGTGCTGGTGTTTGGTATAATGTCTAGTATATTTTCTGGGGAACTAGGAATGTAATGGATGGTCAGATGTAATAGACTGCCAGTACATCCACTGCAGCACCCTAGCTGTGTCATTGACCTGCTTTAGAATCCACTTATAATGGGTGAGGCTATTACAAAATTATTTTGCTTGGTATAAACAACTAAATTTTGCGATGAGTTTTTCATCTTTTGATAATCACATTTGCAGTGTCATATTACAAAATTTCATAGGTTTTCTGTAGACTGGCATACCATACAAAGAGGAGAAATGCCCGTTTTCCATAAGTAGAGAGGTGAACAAACCACGAATATCTCTTCACCACATATAGCCAGCACCAATGTATTTAGTCAAATATGCATAAGCGATGGAACATAATACGACCATGGAATTGTTTAGTCGAGAACTGCATTGAAATTACGAAGCAATCTGCATGTAGTTACTAGAAAAGTAGCAATACGTTGCTTCAATACAATCGTAATACTTAGTTTTATTTTTGTGCATAATACAAACATCAATATAGAACCAAGGAAATAGTGACTAGATGCAGTTAGCCTTTTTGTGAATTACTCAAGGCTTATTGTATACCAATATCAAGATGTGAACTTATTCAGTTTTAGTTAGCCTCTATACAAAGCGCAATCCCGAATATTTACTTAAAGCAGCAAACTTAACATATAATAATATTGGAAGTCTTAGTAAACATTTTCTACCACCAACTTACAGAAAAACTAGCTGCTAGTTATAGTGTCTATAACTGTATTGTATGCAAATACATTGCAAGGCAATTGAATTCTGTGATAAATAGTGCATCCAGCTCTTAATCCTGAGCCACGCCAGCTGTTATACATTTAAGACTTCGTTTTTTGCCAATTTCACTAGATATTTATCGATGTTTAGAAAAGCAGGATCTAGCAAACAGTGTGCCCGTATGGTCAACTTCTTTGATTCTAATCTGAATCTAAGTTTTCACAAAGGAGTCCTGATCGTATCTATGTGATCTCATGAATTCCTGTGAGTCAAGTTTCACATCTTCAAAACAGAAAACTCTGTTAACCCTAAATGAAAGAAGCTTATCAAAGCATTGTGTATTTGTATAAAACTGATTTGATGTGAGCTGAGAGCACCCATGGCCTAGTGGTCTAGAACGCCCGGTCCGCCAACAACAGCCTGAAGTTCAATTCCAAAGAAAGGCCGCTGGTGGTGACAGATGACATCCAATTTTGAATTGCTCTTTGCAACTAGGCATGTCTCCAGTTGTCGAGGTTCCTTTGTCACTAAACTCGAACATGTCCAGCCAAGATCCCATCACTCTTAAAACATGCACAGCTCTGGCTCACAGTAAGCCAGAGCACACGCCATACTCCATCATGAAAAGATTTCTCAAACACTGTTCACAAAACACTTAATGAAGTTTTCTTTCTTTTTCTACATAATGTTGAACGTTGTGAAAGACATGGCAAGGTACTGCCTTTTTGATTAACGAAATTCATCTTGGTTACCATCCTTATTGGCCACTTTGATAACTGTAAGTGTTTAACTAGTAAGTAAATTGTGGACAGTTCAGTATCGTTACAGCGAGGATATAGTGTTTGGCTATATATTTAAAATGATTTGAATCTTCATTTTCGAATGTGGTTTATCCAGTAATAACACATTTCAATAAAAGATTAAACCAACAAAAAAGAAATAAGTGTACTATTCCCTCTACCAGATATTACATGGCTCTGGCATGGTTGTTGTAGTTCTTACAGACGTTTTAAATAACCTCTTCTGATAGATTTTGTTGTTTGCTTGAAAGTTTAGGAGTTTTCTAGCATAGTAATGACCAAGTTTTTGAGCTGCCTTTGAGAATACCTTCTTAGTTCAAGTGTTCTTAGTTCAAGTGTTCAAGTTTTTAGTTCAAGTTTTTAAGTGTTTACCAGCTTTGCGTGTTGCATAAAAAATGTTAACTCACATATCATATCAACCATTTACCTCACACTAGAACGTGCAAACTGCTGTTGGTTCACACAATATGACAAAAATATTGGCATGCAAATTCTCTCTTTAGTCTTTAAGACAGTTTTCTTGCCCTTATTTGTTCATAACCACAATTGAAAGCACAAGTTTCTAACAGCAAAAGTCTAGTAAAAATAGCAATGATTAACTGTGATAAAAATCATGCTAAAACGAATCAATATCCTAAGGATTCCTGTAAAAATAGCCATAAGTCATTCAAACAGCTTTATAGTTTGAAAGTAGAAGTAGTTGAAGTTTGAAGTAGAAAAGTTTTAAGAGTTGCATACACTTTGTAAGATTTCTAATTACTGGCTTTGCTCACTTGTGTCTGTAAGTGTCCATGTAATCACTCTTTTCATTTATTAAGTATATCGTTAATTGAGTAATACATTTTGTGTCATTTTAGTCATGGTAATGGGAGTTTTTTAGTTTTTTTTAAATTGTAGGCTAAAGTGCTTTTGAAGTTTTTGTTTTTATTTTATTTAGAGGAAATAAAGTAGCTAGAAATACCATTGCCAATAAAGAAATATATATATATATATATATATATATATATATATATATATATATATATATATATATATATATATATATATATATATATAAAAATATCTACGCTCTCACTCTCATTCTAAGCTCAGGGCACACAGCTGGCAAGTTCCTATGCAGATAGTATTGTGAGATATCTAAGCCATGTATACATTTCATTTATTTGGCTTAAAATTTATGCTGTGTCGTCTTTTAACTGCTTAGTGTCCTGGAGTATGGGTCTGAGGTGAACTCGAAGTAGTTCAGCCGATGATTAGTAAAAACTGGTATAGTATGGTGCTAAGCTCCGATCAGGCATGATAAAAGGACGCTCAATGATATTGACATGCGCGCTATCTTTTGGTGTGGTTGGACACAAATTCATGTATCCTTCTTTAATTATAATTTTAATTACCTTGACCGCTTTACATCTGTAATTTTATGAGCTTCTTCGTCAAGAGTGCAAATAACCTTTGCTTCAGGGCAACGACCCACATTACTACAGAAACAATTGGTTTAACTAAATGAAAGTTCTTTTAGTTGCGAGATCAACATAGCTTTTTGTAATGATTAGTACCCTGGCAGTCCAATGTACTGTAAGAAATCGTTAGGTGTAATAACTATGTGCACAAATATTCCAAACTGTTCAAAAAGTGGTGAATTGGTGAAGTTGGTATAGTGTGGGTCTAGCAAACCGAAAGTTATGAGTTGGAATCCTGTTGAAACCATATTTTTTCCTATCATCTAACCCTGGCTTCGAACAGACATGGCCCTTATTATAGTAAATATAGGCTAAATGACCAGCTCTTATCATGTAGGTTGATATAAATACAGTCAATTACTAATAAATTAAAACGTAATGATTGTTAAAAAACAATATATGTAAAAATATTTTAATAAGAAAATCACGGATAATTATGACTATATGACTGAACTAGAAGTTTGCTCTAAATAATTGGGTAATACTATAGTTTTGTTTCAAACGTTAAGAAAAGTATACTATAGCGAGGAGAGCTGATAGTTGTGAGACAATATAATCTAGTTGTAGGATGTAAAACTGGCATCATCAAGCACTCACTAATCAACATGTTCTATTTTATATAATGCTCATTCACTGATCTTTACTATAATAATAGCTGTGTTTGTCTGTCTGAACTCATGGTTGGCAGTTGGGAAAAAAGATTACATCATTTAGGATTTGAACCCACCACATTCAACCTCATACACCAACACTCTAACACCTTCACCAATTAACCACCTTCTTCTACCTAAAAATACTTGTGCAAATAGTTAATCTCTGTGCTTTATCTGCACACCCGATGATCTCTTATAGTACACTAGACTGTTAGGTTACTGGTGACAATAATAATCTAACCTGACTTTTGGTAGTATGAGAAATAAATCTCGGGTTTCAGAAACTTTCAGTATTCTGGTCATTTATACTTTTAAAGCAATTTACTTGCTGACAGAGTAACTTTGGGATACTAAGTTCTGTGGTGTCCATGCAAGGCTGCTCTAGTCTGCCCTTCTTTAGATATGCATTTAACGATTAGCGAATCACTAACAACTAAGACATATTTTGTAAGAGGACACCAAGTGCCCTATGTTTCCATATGCTATTTTTATGCTGTACAGTATGGCTATTGATTTTCAGTTAGTTATAGATATCTCGATGAAGCGTTTGAAAATTTTGTGCATTTTTACTTTGTCAAATAGATCTATATATCTTTTAAAACCTTCTACTTCCTGGCAAATTCTACTTATATAAGAACTTTTTAAACCAATGAAAACTTGGAACAAGAAGCCAAAGATCTAAACTAGCAATATATACTAAACTTGAATGCCCTTCCATTGAATTTATTCTTTTGATCAGCTGTTTACCAACAATTAATCAAAATTGTTAGGCTCTGGGTTGACTGTTTATTACAATGATGCCCAAAACAAGGTTATTAAAAGTATTTTCTAAATACAATTCGGTTAAGATTGAAAACTGTTTATCAGTGCCACTCCTTTGTTACCCTTGCGTGTATCATATGTAAAAAGTTTTTAATAAGCAGTCTTGTGGATTATGTTGCGAAAACTACCAGTTATGAGTACAGCTAATGCATCCTCCTTAACCAAAGCCGAACTAAGAAATTCAAAAACCTTTCTAATCTGTGCAAAAGAACTTATAACTGGGTCAGTAATTAGGAAACCTGTTAAATTATGAACCTGATTTATATTAATAACAATATATAATATATTGTATATAATCTTTCTAAAACAATAGTTTTTAACCTTGTTGAATGCACTGAACCCCCAATTTAATATATGCTTTCATCGAACCATTCTCTGTTGAAAAACAAAATATGATTTTTACTTATTCACGACAAGTAGGCCTATATGTTTTACTGGTACATTAAATGAACTGTGCATTAACATAACTGTGTTCACAAAACAGAACCAATACAATACATAAACTCACAACAAATTAAATATCGCTTCATAACAACATCACTCTATATTATATATTATGTATTGTATTATTAGGATGTATTATTAATATATTATATATTAATATATATATATAATTAATATATATATATATATATATTATTGATGAGAAATTTCATAACTTAGAAAATTTAGAAATTTAGTTTCTCTCAGAAAATTCATCTTCGGAGAGAACTTGTAAATAAATCTATAAAAGGCTGAAGTTTGGTTTTGGTGAAAATTTGCTGCATATTAGCTCTCTAAAATGCGTTTGGTTGGATTTCAATAGATCTAAATATTTCTGAACATATATCCATATACATATAATTATGCTAGCTGAATGCTCGGCATTTCCCAGGTAATAAAAAAGTCTTTGCACAGAAAACTTCTTTTTATTCAACATATAACAACAATTGCCATTCCAACTTTCAAACTTCATATCATGAGAAAAGTGTTTTGTGCAGTTAAAATAAATTAGGAGAAAAAATAAAACAACTGTAAAGGTTTTCAATCTTTTTCAAACTACTGTAACTTTCAAACTTCATATCATAAAAAAGTGTTTTGTTGAAATCAATTAAGAGAAAAAATAAAACAACTGTAAAGTTGTTTAAAAAGAAATATGAAACAATTAGCAAGTGAAGCTAAATAAGATCTGTTTTGCTATGATTACAATAAAAAATTATTTGGTTTACATCTATATGATTTTAATTCAATTTAGTATTGACATGGTAAATTGAAAATATAGAATAGAATGGTATAGTAACCCATGGTAATTATCTATTGCAAACACCTCCTGGTAAAAATCATCAAAATTTTATATACGTGCTGTACACATTAGAAATTAGTAACAAAACAATATCTTAACCTTAGTAACTATAATTACCTACAGTAACTTTAGTGTATATAGTGTATTTAATGGTTATGATCTGCAAAAAAATGCAATGTTACAATTTATTACATGCAGTAAATACCATGGGGAGTACTTACTTTCAATACAGACGTATAACATAAACGTTGAGTTTAACTTAAATAGATTTAGCTTATTAAGCACATACTTAAAGCTAAGATTTTTTACGCATTATACTAAATTAAATTTCAACTTTGTCATAGGCTAAAGTTTAATAACTTATCTATTTTCAAATTCATTTTTACTATAACTTAGAATGAATGACACTAAACTGAGGTAGCGATCATCGTATATCTCATTTAGGCATTGTGAGAAAAAGTTCGGCGAATAACATATCAGAATTTTTGTTATTTCGTCTTAATCAATAAATCGACTGCCAAATTTTAATTGCGAGAAAACATTTTGTTGATATCATATGGTAAAAAAAAATCGGAAAAAAATCTTCCTTTTAGCCTCACCGAAAATTAATTTATCTCAAAAAACCATTGTGTTCCATATAAAAGGGCGACAAAAATATTATAACAAGGGCATCATAACTAAAGGGCACACCGTGCTAGTTAATAATGAAAAGTGCACATTTAGCGAAAGGGATGTATAGGATATACAGTATACGATGAGACCAATGAATATGATAAGAACAGCTTAGCCTTATGGTTACGCGTGCTTGTTAATAAACTAGTGATTTGAATGTCGTGAGTTCTAATCCAGGAAGGAGGTGATTTATAAAAGTGATTTTCTGTTGCTAAAACTTTACCAGTTGCAGCTGGATGAACGCCAGACCAACATATAACAACAAACAAACTTTGAGATTTATATAGATGCAGTAGATATACAGACATATATATTGACCTTTTCATTTTTTACAATGCCAGATTGCTGTGGAAAATCTTAAAATGTTCCTATTTGCATCATTAGCGGTAACTCCCAAAGGGTCTTTTAACCAGGTCTCTTCAAAGCTGATTTCTGTTTTATTAGATGAGAGAATAATCGTTTTGTCTGACAGCCAAGGTTTTATTGACATTTTGCATAGCTGTATTAATGCACTATTATTATGGCTTTGTGACGATTAAGATAATGCTTATAAATGACATGAACTATTTCTGCATCCTCCCAAAATTCTGTCACCAAAGGAGGCGCTAGCGCTGAGCTGCAATGAATGAGCATTGGATATGCATTTATCATTACCAAAATGTTTTCTTGGTTTTTGAAATCTTGATGGTTGACTTGCAACAAAATTCACATTGCAGTTATTTGGTATCAAAAGATTCACCATGTCTTACTCTGCTGTGTTGTAGGTGCAAAATATGTGGAAATGTGATTACAAGCTCTTAAAAGCTCAAAAACTAACGGTTAAAAAAATGGCCGTAGGTTGGAATCGTTTTATTTTAATGACGTACTCAACTCAACGTGGTTATTGTTTGACATTTGATGTTATCACATGAAATGAAAGGCCAATAACAATAAAATTTTGTTGCAAATCAACCTTTAAGGCTTGGGTTGTTTTGGGTGTTTGCATGAACGAAAGATGAATAGACAAAACTTGCATTTTTATGAGATCGCGCCATCATTCTAAAACTCAATGACTAATTGATACCAGAACTGTATGCTGGAATCAGAAATCGAATTCATGTTCAGAATAGTGGTTCATAATCTGGGTTCCGTTGTACCCTAGGGCTTCAATGAATCCGTTTCAGGGGTTCGGTGTAGATTTCTCAAAGGCAAGCGAAGAAGTAACACTGGTTTGCAGAGTGATGTTGTTATGAAGCGATATTTAATTTTTTGTGAGTTTATGTATTGTATTGGTTCTGTTTCGTGAACACAGTTATGTTAATGCACAGTTCATTTAATGTACCAGTAAAACATATAGGCCTACTTGTCGTGAATAAGTAAAAATCATATTTTGTTTTTCAACAGAGAATGGTTCGATGAAAGCATATATTAAATTGGGGGTTCAGTGCATTCAACAAGGCTAAAAACTATTGTTTTAGAAGGATTATATACCTGTAACTGTCTCGAGTTTGAAAAAAAATCATATTTCATTCTTCAATAAAAAAAATTCGGTAAAAGTGCATTTGAAACTGCTAAGGTTAAGTACATTCAACAAGGCTAATTGATTGGTCAATGAGGATTTATTTATCAAAAGCTATATTTCTGAATAGTGTAAAGAAGCTGATTTTACAAAAATAGCTAGCCACATTTGTAACACGCATAACACTACTTTTAACACATTCAAATAAACAGGACTTCTCACCTCTTCTAGATTGAGAAGACATAAAACCCTCCAAGGCTTAACCTCACAGCACTAACACAAAATGTGTGTTTGGTGGTAGCCGTCGGTCTTTAACATGAGATTAGACTAATCTCTTCAAAACAACCTCTATCATATTCACACAACGCATCTTTAGCTCTTCCGTATTTTGGATTAATTCTTGTTACAGTGGAAGCGAGCCAGACAAATATATACCTATTTCATTGAAGTGTCAACTTAAGGACATCTACATATCATAATGAGTGTGTTTTCTCTTCGGCTTGATTACCTTCATATCTGATGTCACAGAGATTACCAGGTGTGACCACCCGGTTCCCAGATATTCTAATTGTCTGACATCTAGGGAACTTTCTTTGTGGCTCGTATGTTCGCTAGTTGTCACATTCTGTTTTCTTATGAATTGTATATCAAACATAAATCAGCAAGTTCCGTGTCAGTGGCTGAGATATTTCAATAGATAAGCATTTTGTGTGATTGTTGTCCATCTAGTTTATATATAGTTTAACTTATTATCATATAATGGATAGATAGTAGATGTGAGGATGGGTCTATTCGATATGAACAGTTTGTGTAGATGATACATTGATGATCATTTGAACTTATTTTCATATTGAAATGCGGTTTTAATGGAGAAATGTGTGCTGATAATGGATGCATTTTGTGTCTATAGTTAATAGATACAGAGTTACTATTTATGGGACGAATTTGTTGATAAAAAATAGCAAAGGCGCAAATATAACGGCAAAGAGGTAAATGAGCGAAAGTTTGATGAAGAAGGTTGATACATAAGAAGATTGGTAAAAATATAGCTATTGACTGACTTCGCACCAGCCATAGTTGATAAGAATTGGACTGTTATACTTTGTTAAAAAATATGGCCCGTGGAAAGAATGCCTGTCTCTGTGGTTGAGCCGAGTGTGCCAAAAAATTCTGCAGCAGTACAAAGCAATAAATATGACAGACAATTTGAAAACACCCCAGAAGATATTTGCAATAATAAAACGTTTCAATAAGATATTAAACTAAAAAATTAAAAGACAAGTATACTATTTATGCTACTAGATATGACATAGACCTGAGATTGCTGTTACAGTTATTATTTTGACGTTTAACGACGCATAGAGTGAGAGGTCATGGGTTGGATTAAAAAAGGTCATGGATCGACTGAGAAATAACGCAACTTTACTGTTTACCAAAATCCATCTTTCAGAAAATCAGCAAGGTTTTGGTTACGGACAGCAGCCGATACGTATGATCCCTTTAAATTGACCTCTGTTCATCCTCTTAGTAATGATGTTATGTAGAGTAACTATACAAATTTTAGCCATGACTCCAGTGAACATAAGTAACCTTATAAAAATTCTAAAATATTAAGCTTCAGGTATCACCTGGTTGGGGTTGACAAAAGTTGGAACAGGCCCGCGTTGTCACTCAGTAATAGAGAACGTACAGCACGATCCATAATCAATCACTTCTGAAGACACTCTAAAATGCACTTTAGTTAGTTACAATCCTGAATGGTTAATGAATTATTAGTATGTAACAACTTTGGTTGAAACTTGAATAGTAAAATTGCAGCAATTATTAAAGCAAATTTGTCTTATTGCAACAAAGAAATGCATGTATCTTTTGTTAAAAGCATAAAGCGTTGTTCAGGAGCTTTGCGAAATCGACACTTCTGGTCGTATTGTAACCTCAATCTTATGGTAAAGTATTACTGCCAACCACAAGGTTGATAGATTGGCAAGTTAAAAGCTCATTTTTCAATGCATCACAACACCCCTGTTGTTCACGAGCTCCATACGTCTTAGTATACTTAGTCTAGTAGTTTACAAGTATAATTTACTCTCTTTTCAAGCACCTCTTTCTGTTTGTTCAACAACCTGCTCAGTAACCTGCAAACAAAATGACATTTTAATTTGTAAAAAAAGGTGAAGTGTCAATAGTCACAGTGGAACAATATAATAAGGAAGTTAATAAAAGCTATAATCGGAAATAAAAACGCTGTCATGAATGTAATTTAAAATTTCTTGACAGAAATTTTTAGGCCAATGAAAAGTACGATTTGACTACTTTGGTCGATTGGTGACTCCAAAAAAGGAACTGCAAGTCGTGATAGCGATGACAAGGTACATAAATTCTCATCATTCCATCTAAGAACGACTGTACTAACATATAAACAGTCACTTTTAGTAGTAGAGATGCTTGTCAATGTAAAATGATCTCTGAGTTCGGTTTGAATTGCAAAAACCTGTTTGGAGGCTCAACATGTATTTTTCATTCATTGAACAACATTTATCAGTATATTTACTCAAAGATTTTCCAAATTTTTTGCATTATTTGAGTCCTACATAATGTGTAAAGGGCATGCGATTAATATACATAATAAAGATGATCATTCATGGATTATGTTGGTCAACAAAAACTAGAGAAAGTGACATAAAGGTTAATGCTAAAATAATGTTCATTTTTGCAATTAGTATGACGTATTTCTTTTCATTATCATAATATTACATCAACGACTTTGCTAGGCGTGGCGAACATCAAAACCTTTGATCACATTCAAACTTTTTATATAATAAACTTGTGGAAATTTAGTTTTTTACTTTACCTTCAGTATCATAGTCATTCATGTTGAGAATAGCTTTATACTATTTTTCTGTATTCCTGTTTGAAAGGAACCCTACCTGCCTTTACTATGTTTTTGGGTTTTAGCTTGTTTGGTAGATATTATGTTTTTCTAGCATTGATCTGGTTTCTTATTGATTGAAACAAATCAGTGTTTACTAATCAGCCAAAAATTATTTTTGACTTTTTATAGCCCTGTTAAGGCAAAACAGGTAAACTTTTATAAACTGTTTTAATAATTTTAATTTCTATCATTTAAAATAATCTTTACTATAATAAGAGCCATGTTTTTCTGTTCATCTGTTTGAAACCATGCGAAGAGCTTTGGAAAAGGAAATTGCACCACACGGGAATTGAACTCATTGACTCGAGTTTCCGGCCATGCGCACAACAATAATTATACACCACTCAGCAACTTTTCCACAGCAAAGAGTAATTGTGCACAGAGTTATTACACCTGATGATCTGTCACAAAGTATGGGACTGCTTGGGTATAAGTTTACAACAATATTACTATAATTTTAATTTTTGTAATTTTACTATTAATAATATTATGTGATATTAAATTTTATATCTATATATCTAAAGATTATTTCTTAGAAAATAATGCAACGATTAGACTAATTAATGCAGTGCATTAATTGGATTGTTCTGTGTAGTGGATAGAGTGGTAGCGGTGGATTGTTCTTTGTAGTGGATAGAGTGGTGGCAGTGGAGTGTTCTGTGTAGTGGATAGAGTGGTAGCAGTGGATTGTTCTCTGTAGTGGATAGAGTGGTAGCAGTGGATTGTTCTGTGTAGTGGATAGAGTGGTAGTAGTGGATTGTTCTGTGTGATGGATAGAGTGGAAGTAGTGGATTGTTCTGTGTAGTAGATAGAGTGGTGGCAGTGGATTGTTCTGTGTAGTGGATAGAGTGGTAGCAGTGGATTGTTCTGTGTAGTGAATAGAGTGGTAGCAGTGGATTGTTCTCTGTAGTGGATAGAGTGGTAGCAGTGAATTGATCTGTGTAGTGGATAGAGTGGTAGCAGTACATTGTTCTGTGTAGTGAATAGAGTGGTAGTAGTGGATTATTCTGTGTAGTGGATAGAGTGGTAGTAGTGGATTGTTCTGCGTAGTGGATAGAGTGGTAGTAGTGGATTGTTCTGCATAGTGGATAGAGTGGTAGTAGTGAATTGTTCTGCGTAGTGGATAGAGTGGTAGTAGTGGATTGTTCTGTGTAGTGGATAGAGTGGTAGTAGTGAATTGTTCTGCGTAGTGGATAGAGTGGTAGTAGTGGATTTTTCTGTGTAGTGGATAGAGTGGTAGTAGTGGATTGTTCTGTGTAGTGGATAAAGTGGTAGTAGTGGATTGTTCCGCGTAGTGAATAGAGTGGTAGTAGTGAATTGTTCTGCGTAGTGGATAGAGTGGTAGTAGTGGATTGTTCTGTGTAGTGGATAGAGTGGTAGTAGTGGATTGTTCTGCGTAGTGGATAGAGTGGTAGTAGTGGATTGTTCTGCGTAGTGGATAGAGTGGTAGTAGTGGATTGTTCTGCGTAGTGGATAGAGTGGTAGTAGTGAATTGTTCTGCGTAGTGGATAGAGTGGTAGTAGTGAATTGTTCTGCGTAGTGGATAGAGTGGTAGTAGTGGATTGTTCTGCGTAGTGGATAGAGTGGTAGTAGTGGATTGTTCTGCGTAGTGGATAGAGTGGTAGTAGTGGATTGTTCTGCGTAGTGGATAGAGTGGTAGTAGTGGATTGTTCTGCGTAGTGGATAAAGTGGTAGTAGTGAATTGTTCTGCGTAGTGGATAGAGTGGTAGTAGTGAATTGTTCTGCGTAGTGGATAGAGTGGTAGTAGTGAATTGTTCTGACTGTGGTCTTTGCTAAACATTGCTTCACAAAGATGTCTAGCTGCTAATTGAATATTACTATCTGGTAAATTTGATAGCTTAATTTGCAAAATATGAACATTTTAGCAATATATATTCCATGCTGAAACTAATCCCTGCAAGATATTTATGCAAAAACAAGGTACTAAGTGCAGTCAAATTCAAAATCCCTTCCATCATTGCAGCTTTGTATATTGAAAAAATAGTTGCTTTTTTATAGTAAGACCATTATTTTTATATTGAACCTTTAATAAAATAGTCAGATTTACTTTTTAGTACCTCAATTGCAACTCCTGCAATCCAATATTGTCATTGTCAAGTTCCTGTCTCGATTGATAGTTAGCCCTACTACAAGTAGGTTGTCAAGTACGTAGTCACAAATAGGACTATTTGTCGCTACCTACTGCAACAAGTAGGTAGCGATTGCACGGAATGCAATCATTGCAATTGCCTTCAGTGATTGCAAGATAAATATTTTTTGTTGCCTTTTGTTTTTTTTTATAAATATTTTTTATCGTTGTTCACAAGTTCTATGTAATAAAAATATGACACTTTAATTTTATCCAACAAAGTAGCTATTTTCGTTTCAACTAATCTACTTTATTTGCATGAAAGTGTCGAAGCAGTCTGTTATAAATATTTGGAAAAACATGTTATGGCGCAAATCCCTTAGTGCTTGCAACAACTGTCATAAACAACGCGTTGATCTTGCATTTTTATTACAGCTTCTTGAACCAGGTGCTGATAAAGAAGTGTTTGTTTTGCAAATTGTTGGTAATGGGTGTCAAGTTAGTACATTAGTGAGATTAATAATTTTCATGCCGGTATGTATGCGTCTTAATCTTCATTAGTCTAAGAATGTAGACTAATTCTGATTGCGCTTATGCTTATTTTCTAGAAAACTATCACGCGTGTGCATGCGTGCATTTCATGATAATGTGCTAATTTTGCTTACTTTTCTATAAAACGTCATTCCTAAATATTGTTTTCATTGTTTTGCTTGATGAAGTTCTGCCAATTGTTGGCAGCTTCCTTGCAAATAAGTGTCGCCAATTTGGCGCAACCTTTGACCTCTGAGATGACTATAATTCATCAATTATTGCTTTAGTGACGTATAGCATTGCTTTTTCCTGCATGTTTTTTGCCAAAAAAATCATTATGAGTATAGTAAAAGTTTCCAATAGTTTTTGCCAACAAAAAGCCTTCAGCTTTATTTAGCAAAATTTGTAAGTTGATTGAAATATGGTTATTATGAACTATGTATGGGGAATAGAGCTCGAATAGGTAATTAAAAATTTTATCCAATCTATACAACGTGCAGTTTGATACGTATGGCTCTAAATGTCATGAGAATCATTAAATTGTGGCAGCAATGCTCGCTGTTGGAGACAAGTGAGCAGCTAGTGTTCAACAAATTTCATCTGATTGGTCAATAATTATTGTGAAAGTTTTCTTTCTGTAAAGCTCGTTGAAGGAAGACTTCAGCTGCTATATATATTATATATATATATTACTTTATTGCTATATATATTTATATATTAGTTCATTGGCAATAATTTCATTTCAAATATAAATGTTTTTCAAATTATGCTTTACAACAATAACGAAACAATAAAACAGAAAAAGGGCAGCAGTTAGCCACTAAAATCAAATAAATAGTTTGATTAATAGTGTTTAAAATGCCTCTCTCTGCTAAAAGTACTGATATTAGGTGTAAGCTTGTTAAAGCAGCTGGCAATGATATTTTCAAAATAATTGGCAGTGGTGGTATTTTATTACTATTGCCTTGATGAGGCGAATTGTACACTTTGTAGGCCTACTACATGGAGTACTATATTTAGATACCAACTTAACTAAGAGTTTGCCCAGATGCTAAATTCTATGCAGTTCTGCAAAGATCTAAAAAAAATCTGAATAAAACTATCTGAATCAGAGATATCCAACTCATTTACTCATGCTTAAAGTGGTTTTCATTGTTGTCTGATCTACATCCTTAATATTATCAATAATTAATATTCATATCTTGATAACGTTCATAACACTTACTGCAAAGTGTGAACTTTTGATGATTCTGACTTAGACAAGACATGTGAGCAAAAAAATTTGTAATATTTTAATTTATTCAAATCTAACACTTAATAGTGATTCATGATAGTAATTTTTAAGATTTGTATTTGAGTTTAACGGTATTTACTTACCTAGAGATTATGCTAATTACAGAAAACTTTGACCTTGTGCAATAAAAACTTTGTTCTCAAAACCATTGCACTTTAGTTAGGTAAATGTAGATTTATAATATTAAACTAAACTTTCACGTTTTGGAGTGAGAATTATTTAGTGTAGATAATATGGACCAATCAAAATGCTTTCAAGAATATTACATGAGGACACTTTTGAGTTTTCCTATTTGATTTATAAATCCCTTCGTAATAAATGTTTTGCAATCGAAACGGCGCTAAACTACAAGCTTGTTTTAACGCATTTACTTGAATGTTGATTGTATCTCGGATCGTGCTACAACACTAGTAATGTTGTTTGAGAATAATCAGCTCAGCCAATTATTATTAAGTTTCGAGTCTGGAAAAAATTAATGGGCCTAAACCTTTGATAGTAGTAAATCAAGGGTTGTAAGCATTCCTCACCTGAAGTCTTATCAAAAGCTAATAGTTTCATGTCCAAGAAAACAGCTAAAAAAACCAAGGAGCTAACGAAACTAGAATCAAAGTTTGGCTTTGAGATCTTGTATTATATTATACAAAACCTAACAACTTATCTGCCCTAACTGCTGACATTTTAGTCACAACATATTTTACAACAAAACCTGTTGTTATATCTTGAGCTAATGTTACCGTGACTGCGTACAACTTAGCTGCCACACGTCTTAGTTGTTATTTCTGTTGTTTAGTTTAAGGTATTTATTAACATTTAAAAATGCCTTTCTCTTGCTCCACTTGTGCTGCAAATAGAGAAATCTTTATAACACTTAATCTTTTTAAAAAAAAAATGATATAAAGGCACGATTATTATTATTATTATCAAAAAATGGTGGTTTTAGTAAAACAATTTTTAAATTTTTTTTCACTTAGATTGGCATGATAGTAGTGAGCTTCTCCCATTAATTTCTTGGTTAACTATTGCCCTTTTTTCTTTTTCTTTTGTATGGCATAATTTGAAAAACATTTCAATTTGAAATAAACTTATTGCCGATAAAGTAATATGTATATATACGTGTAATCCATTCCATCATAGATCAAAAAAATCTGAAACGTTCAGGGTTATGGCTAAAACATACGCCAATATTTGGATGCAGTCTTTATGCCTTGACTGTAAAATAAACCCATACGGGACCTTGAAAAATTATTGTTAGCTTTACTGGTCATGCATTTTTCTTTCCACTGTTATAACAAATATTTTGAGGGTGTTCTTTTACAACTTTGTGAAAAAAAAACCCAGTGTGAGTTCTGTCAAAATTCCAAAGTTGCTGCCATGTTAGTTTTCATTTTACAAACTTGGAGCTTCTAGCTTTCTGCATCGGCACGTCGTTCACTAATTGTAAACTCTGTTCAATCACAAATTATATTAAACACGAACACCTCTACACTGCTGGAGTTAAAGAAGAGGCAGCGGGCTATCAATCAAGTGTGTTTACACAACCCTCCATGTAGACAAGATGCGTACTATCGTTTTTGCTTGTTTGGAAGGTAAACTTTTACAACAAACTATGTGACATGCTAGATTTACATTGTGATGAGGAAAACAAAGTGTCAATGTGTTTGTTATTTTCTAGTATGACAGTGTCGGTCGACCACTCAGGCACCACAGGACTGTTTACAATTACAACTACAAAATTCAGTGCTTTTGACTTACTTTTGACTTACTGGGACATCTATTACATGTAGCAGTGTCTCTTTTTTCTTGGTAAGTTTGATAGCACACTCCAAAAGCATCAAGCAGATATTGAGCTAGTCATACATGTGACTAATTCAGATATTGTTGCAGCATTATCTTTTCATTCAAGTGAGTGTGAGAACGGAACTTCAGCTTATGTGGTAAGAAGCTTGGTACTTAGATTTAGCTACCATTCTTGCACGAGCTTAACCAACTCTCTGCACTATCTGGGTGGCTCCGTATGATACCAAAGCCTGCTTTTGACATAAACCCAGTTGCCAACAATGAACTTTTAGGGTTAAAAGTTGCACCAGGCTAATGCATTATTCAGTAATGCTTTGTTACAATATATTGTTTCTCAGGATTCATTTGGTCAAACTTTTTTTTTATTAACCAGCAGTTTTCCTAAAATGTCGAAATTTTAGTATAGATATTGCCACTTGGTTGTCAAAAACCGTCAACTTCCAAATTTCGACCCAAAAGTAAGTACGAATAATAATTATTTACTAGTTATCTTTTACAAAACTAATGCAAGACTAACTATTTTCAATGCACCGCAACAACAGCTAAAGAGTACATTAGTGTTGATCTATAATAGCGAATGACAGCGCTTTCACAAGAATGCTTTTCAGTCTTTCATTCAGTTTATACAAAGTGGTTTGAGATTTCTGGGTAAAGGGTGCTCAACTCCGTGTCACCAATCTGTAACCGTCGCGAAGTCTATCAAAATCTAATTTTGGCTTTTGAAGATTTGTGATTCATATATTAAATAGCCATATGATGGTGCAGCTTTTCATAAGCTCATTTTATGTACGTAGTTAAATAGCTATGTGGGTTACTGTTTAACCTCGATTTACAGTCAACCCTACATACACAGTTTTTAATACACAAGGCAAGAGTTGTAAAAATGTTTGTCTTAAAATACGAGTTAATCCTTACTATAATAAGAGCCGTGTCTGTCCATTTGAAGCCACACTAAAGGTGTTAGGAAAAACCAATTGCACCACACGAGAATTGAACCCAGAAATTCAGGTTTGTACATAAACACACTACGACTATACCACTCAATCACTTTTACACATTGAAGAATAATCGTGAACATACTTATTACATCTGACGATCTAGCACGGCTCATGGGAATACCAGCGTACTAGTTCAAATAAACAATGTCAGAAATCTTTAAAATTGTTACAACTTTGTAAATAAACGTAAAACAGGGTGAATTATCAATCAATTCCTATAGAAAATGCTAGTAATTTTTAAAAGATAGCTTTGCAAATAATAGTAAAAATGCTGGTAGAAATTGACAATAGATATAGTAAGGAATATAAATTAAGCTCATTTAAACTGTATCTAGTTTAAGTTATTAAACTTATCATAACTTGCTCTAGAGCAAGTTATGCTCTGAATTTTTATTCCACAATCCGTCACCAAATCTATGCGTGGCCATTCCTACACCTTATTAGGTAAAAGAACAATAAAAATCTCTTTTGTCCATTATTGTTTTATCAATTTATACATGGTTTTACATAACACATTTATTTCAATGTTATACATAATTACTTAATCATGTATTTTCTTTGTGAGCTCTAGATCAAATTAAACAAAATACAACACTTGCTTATGTGATGGTTTAGACATACAAAGACAATATCAGCATGTATAGCAAAGTTTGGCTGTATGTGTAGCAAGAGTATACGCTATGTCCTTCAATGGTCACTCTACTTAGATAAATGGAATTTTGGTTCACCTAATAATTGTCATATTTACATACCTATACATATTTTGGTAGTTCATTTATCCCGATTCAATGTGTCTTCATGAAGATACATATTTTCAAAATACCGTTGCTGGAGCTTTCATCTTCTGAGCTCTCGATTGATTGTTTAAAAATGAACTTCAATAAAACTTTGATAGATTCTAACAGAAAGTATCAGCGTTTTTTTATCATCTGTGATTGTTTTTTATGTTTGAGGTGATCTGGCTGCCAGGATGTTTCAGAATTGAAATCGACAAAACTTGCTTCCAGTTAAAATGCTCAAAGGGAATCAAGCGAAAGTGCGATTATGTCGTTTTATAGTCACAAAGAGACTGACAGAATGGAGACGAGTATCGCTGTGACTTGAATGCGATAGCCGATATCAACAATAGCAACGATAACAGCTAGTGACGCCATATTTTACAAGTTATTTTCTTCTGAGCATTTTAACAGCGATCAAGTTTTGTCGATTTTAATCTAAAAACATCTTGGCAATCAGATCATCTCCAACATCAGAAACAATCGCAAATGATAGAAAAATATCGATACTTTTTGATAGAATCTACCAAAGTTTTGCACTAAAAGTTGCATTCAATGTTATTGACTGCATTTTCAACCTATTAAATTTATAACTCTCCATTTATAATGCTTCTTAAGTCTATTTAAATATCATAATATAAAAATATTGAAACCTGAATAGGTTTTGCTCACATTTATTGAAAGCATAGTAAAAGTTTTGGAACTTTTCATTAAGTTCCTAAAAATCCATAGTAGATTTGCTCTTTAGTGTTGCCATGAAAACAGCTCTATTTACATGGATATATTAAATACATTATAATATATGACAAAAATGGTAGTCATAAATTTCAAATCCAATACTGCATACAATCGTATCACAAAGTCTTAAGAAAGCATTGCATCAATAAATATATAAAAACATTTTAAATAAATAAATATTTTAGTTATAAGCTTTACTGTAGCCGTAGGTAAGCGTGTTATAAAAATATCGCAAAAAATAAATAGGCAAATAATACAACAGAAATAACTGTGGAAAAGTAGGTAAGTATTGCAAAGCATTCTCGCTAATGTATTTACAGAAAATCTGATGCCAGCTATATACGTCAGCTATATGTCATACATGCAATAATGTATATGACATTATATAATAATATATATGATATATATTATTATATGTCAGCGTACACCTTTCAGCAAGAGAAGCTTCAGCAATTTTAATCTAGAGGAATACCAATCTTGGCGAAATAGTCTTTAATTATAATGTTTTTACATCCGTCTATGACTCTCTTGATATTCAAAGTGTCGACAGCACACGTGTAGTGAAACTCGTATGATCGGTAGCCGGTATTGATGGACATATCCGGAGTCGATTGAAAGCTGTACCTTGTCGACATTCTTACGCATTCGACGATTTTCTACAAACAAATCAAAATAATATTACAATAAGCTATAAGAAAAATTCAATGAGATCTAACTAAATTCTTGCTCAATCTCAAACAGTGCTAGATTTCGATTATTTTAGCAATCTCTTTCCAAAACATATTACGTAGTAATGATTACTACATTTTGCACAGGATGTCATTTAGGTATTTTGCCAAAATAAGAGGATGTTGCTGTCTCCTAGCCTTTAGTACCCTCCAAATTTGTATATAGAAGCGTCTCAATGCCAACCGCAATACCTCAGCCTCAGAGCTACATCATGCAAATCGTTTTACTGCCTGTGGTTCAGTAGTTTAATACTTACAGCTAATATGGTCTTGATATACGCGGCAGATTTTACGACTCGCCAGTCCAGGTCTGGAATCAGTTTCTTTTTCTGTCGTCGGGATGGAATCTTTTTCGAGAACAGAGATGAGGAAGATGTGTAGAACGTTGACAATGAATTGTGGTTACCATCAACTTTCTCTTCTTGAGCGGCAAAGGTAGAAAATGATTCCAGCACATGCTTTCTTTCATTTTCTAAAATAAACACTTAAATGTAGGGATGTTTGAGAGCTCATGATATGACATTGAATGACTCAAAGTTAATGTCTCAAATACGAAGACCTCTGCACCGCTTTAGCCAGTTGTTGTCTTAGCGAATTAATCTACCACAACGCAATTACCTACTAGAGCATGATCTTTCGACATTTCACTAGTTGCGTCATTTTAGTACATTATCCTACATGTCAAAGACGTAAGAGAACTTTCAAATCAGACAAGTTGCATGGTAATAACTATGAAGCTAAGTTTTTTTAGGATTTAGTTGAACCTACTGCTTCTCGGAAACACGAGCTTGCTGAGTTTCTATTTTATATGTAAGTTACGTAATATAATACGTAACATGCCAGACAGTTTCCGCTGCAGCCACAATTCTATGTTTACTAACATCCACTGCATCTGACTCAAGTTTTACTTTCGCTAGTCATACAATCAACTAGATCAATCAGTTAAAGGCTCATGTTCATGAGAACTCTTCAGTAGCCAATGGTGGTCTTAATTAACACCAACTATCCCGCAGGTAAATGATCATATCAGGTACAGTTGTGCCTCAACTGGAGTTAAATATAGACACTGGATGCTTATCAACTCCTGATTGCAACAATATTTAGTCCATTGAATAAATAGCAATCTATTTTTAGCACAATTGTTTATGCATTTTGTGCGAATCATATAACAAATTGTCCAATTTAGAGTAATTATGTTAATAAGATTTGTGTCTGGATGCTGACTCACTCTCTTTGACCTGCTGAGTTAATTCATTGGGCATCTGTTAACTTACCGTTGCGCCTAATGTGTGTTTACGATTCTACAACTCTACCGATTATATACTGCAAATTTTTAATAATATTTACCTGTAGGATTGTACGTGGTGAAGGGATTTTCGGAGAGAATGGTATATATCTTTTGGTAAATTCCTCTCTCGAAATCACTGCTTATGGTCGGATCTTTGGAGAGAGATAAAGCTTGCTCCATCATTTTATCTAACGATGCGCCGAAGTTGCTGCCTTGCTCAATCTTTTCTCTGAAGATGTCGATCTTGTTCATAAATGTCAAAATGGAGACACTGCGAAGAAATCTGTAATGGAAAGTTAGGTTGTAGTTGGTAATGATGCTTGGTGTTAGCAATATGCGAGCTAGAAATTTGGGTTATTACCAAAATAATTTGTGTTGAGTAATAAGCTAATAGTCAGATCTGTGAACAACTTACCGGGTGGTGATAGTTTGGTAGAAAACTTTGAGAGACTCCAGCAGCCGGTTAGTCGTACTGTCTTCTCGAAGAGTTTGGTCAAAGCTGCTCGTGTCCAGCATGAATATAACTGCTGTCACATCGTCAAACAATGTTATCCATTTTCTCCTCTCTCCCTGCTGTCCTCCAACGTCAACTGTCTAAAAAAGGTAAAGCACATACATGTATGTAACGCAATTTATTGCAATGATTAGCAATAGCCCAAAAAACTGTTATTTGTGTAAAAACTGGTCATATGTGTCAACCTACTGGTGTTTATTTAGGGACTATATTATTTACACAAGAAGAACTATGTAACAACTGACAGAAAGTCTCGCGTTTTTTAATGTTACATTTTTAGTCGATGGTTATAGCCAGGGATGTCCGGAATTACCCACATGATGTAATAAAGAGACAGAGGAGTATCCTTATTTTCTACTGTTATCTCCTATAATCCTGTTTGATGAATTTCCTTGTACAATAAAGCGGATTTGCAGCTGAAGCCAAGTAAGTCACCAAATAAAGCTACTAACCTAGAAATGTCACTCACCGGTTTTTTACTGAAATGATATGTGCAATTATCATAATAACAGCTGAATCAAACTCACATTGAAGTTTACTTTTTGCCCAGAGTAGGTAACAGTGAATTTCGTCTCTGTGATAGAGGTAGTCATTACTCGACATCGGAGAATGTCTTGCTCGGTTGGAATGTAGTTTGGATGTCGAATGTCATCAAGTCGGTCAAAGAAACTAAAACAATGATGATAGTTAACTAAAGGATCAAAGATGAGACTGCAATAAAGGAACTTGCCAAAGATAAATTATCCGAGTTATTTATAGCCGCTGGCATGATCATGCCTATCAAAACATCTCAATATGGTTACAAAATGCAAAGTGCAAATCAATGGAAACTGCGTTATGCTAGACAAGGCTTCCGTTTATGAGATGTCTTACTGAATATGCATATACATAAAGTACACAAAGAATACTTGACACTTACTAGGCAGCACAATCTAGCAGTTGGTATTCGTTAGATCTGGCATAGGCTTTGTGAACGCCATTGTCATTCCATAAGGCCTGCACATGCGATATCATATCATCGCTTGCTAGGTACTCAGAATTGAGAATGTCTTTGGAAGTTAGTGAAGAGTTCTCCACTTGTGAATGGCTTAACACGATATGAGCTGTTCTTGTGAGACGAGGGTTTGAGAACTTAATGCCCATTGAGTGCATGGCGACAAGGACAGCCTACAATAATAATATTATTTCAACTTTCAAACAGCTCAGCCGTATCCCGATTTACAATAATGAAAGCAAAAGATTAGGATAAAACCGAACATAAGCTGTTCTAAAGAAGACTGAGAGCTCTGCTTTGTTCTACAAACAGTGACTGCAAACTTGAAATGCACCATTCAACTTTGCAGCCATATTAAAACTCAAAATAACAAATAAG
Organism: Watersipora subatra; assembly: GCF_963576615.1. NCBI lineage: Eukaryota > Metazoa > Bryozoa > Gymnolaemata > Cheilostomatida > Watersiporidae > Watersipora > Watersipora subatra. Next base: position 23,657,927 of record NC_088709.1, read on the forward strand.
GTTTTTTTTTCATACATATTGCGTATGGTTTTTACAATAACCAATGTCTGAACAAAGCTAACTATCACCAGTAACTACAAACCTTAAACGCACCATTCAGTTTTGCAGAGTCATGTTGAAACCAAAAATATCTCGTAGTTTTTGTTGTTTTTCATACTTACTACAAGTTTCTAATATGTGCTAGTTACTTACCACCATGCTGTCAAATATGTTCTGTCGTATGTATGGTATCTTTTTTAACTTCTCTGCCGCCTCCATATCGTTTCCATGAATTAGCTGCATCTGCTTAATCAGTGTACTTTTTCCAGCTTCTCCAGGCCCTAGAATTCAACAACTACAGTTGATGAGACAAACAAAAGGCCGGAGAACAAGAGACAATTAAGTCTGCTACCCGATATTCAAATTGATATGATTTTAACCTCAATATCAAATCAACAAACTTTCTACTTCAACCATGGTCATTTAAGCTTTTGCTCTACTTCTCAAGGGGCTCATTAAAAGTGTAATTAATGTTCGTTTCAGCTTGATAAGGCATTGCAACAATAACCATTACTCATAATGGTTATCTGGTTCCGTGCAAAACGACGTAGAAGCAAAAGCTAATATATCATTATCTGTGACCTATTGGTTACTGTCTGGACAAATACAGAGACAGCTCAATCCATTGCCACCACTAAGTAGGAGTATTAACTTGTTATGCAATGTTGCCTCCTACCGCGATATTGAATGACCTCATTGCTTCTGAATTGATGCTGCTCGCTCTAAGTCTTCTAGAAGCATCATTACCAATGGTACGAGTTCTAGATGTCAACATGAAAACTGATTGACCACTCACTTACCCAGCAGTAGTAGTTTAATCCTTGAGCTTTCATTTTTCCAATCGGCTCGTAAGGCCTGATCTAGTTGTCTTGACTTTTTCTTAGCTTCTCTCTGCTGTTTTCTGTCGCCCTTTAGGGTACATGATTTATCTCTACCCACTAATTTTTGGGCGAGCCGTCTGCAAGTATTAAACAGCATCGTTACTGTGTGTCAATTATAGCGAACTCCTCGCGTGTGATATCCACATTTGTTCCAGTTTAGTTATGGCTCTGCTAACCTTACTCATCGACTTATGTATCTTCAGTAATCTGGAAAATCGGCCAATTGTGTATACTTTTGCCGCCTCATTAGCCAATCAACTGCCTGATTGACGATTGTTATTTCTTCTCCTGTAGCTCGGTTCTCAATGATGATTAGGGAGATAGTGTTATTTATAGAGCGCTTTACAGTGTATTATTCATAAATGAAAGGAAATCTGCAGGTGGCCTTTCGGTATGGTTAGCATGGTAACACAATGTGCTTATTTTGAGCTATAACGAAGTATTCATTCACTAGTACAGAACTCTACTGAAACTCTATACTACTTTTCCTGTGCAAGCCTTCTTTAGATAGCTATCATTTTAATCACACTGCGCTGCTGTTGTGGGTACATGAAACAAGATGCTTAGTGTTCAGCATATATGCATCCTCAATGCGATATTGTCTCTCCCAAATTGGCCTGTATTCATGTAAAATGGCCTGTGCTGTTTGTTTTGATTAATGAATTTCCAAAGTTGGAAAGGCTTATGAAATACCTAATGACTAGCCATAATTTATTGGCTCACGGTTACATATATTTGGGATAGTCTTTACACCAAGTTTATAAAATTATTAACGATTTTCAGTTAGCTTTGCTTTCACTACCACTGTTATACAATTTTATTTTTGATGTTTGTGTAAATAATGTTGAACTTACTAGTAGTACACCTGATAATCCCCTGAATCAGAAAAAAACGTTTCTAATAATTCCAGAAGGTTTTTCCGCGTAAAGGCACATTTTCTGCTTACCACCCTGAGATAACACACTCTCAAAAAGATCAAAACGTTTTTGCCAGTATTTTATGAGATTTTTTTAACAATGTCAACATCTGTACACAATTAAGTGAGTGAGCATAATCATTTCAATACTGTCAACCAAATAAATATTATATTATATGTGTGGATAACAAAATGAAATAAATTTTATTCCTTTAGTTTAAATCTGATGAAATAGACTACTCGATTGATCTTGCATTATGTACTGGCTGGTTGATTTAGTTGCTTGCACTTTGATTGGCTGAAAGGAAGAAGCATTCGATGTCTGATCGTCTTCTCCTTACTGTTTCTGATTACCTAGATGACGAGTTATTGTTATCACTTGCTTTTGCTAACATTAACCTAACAGAATTTTGAAGCTTGTTTATATAAACCACTTTTTCAAACTCACTTTTAAAATTGAAATTGTCTCCCTCAACAGCTGCGCACAAATGCGAAAGAAAATTGTTGGGTGGAACGAGGGTCAATCTTACACAGACCAAAACCTGGTTATAATACAGCTGCGTCAAGAAGCCAATATTGCCGCAGCACAAAATTTGATAACAATGTTATTTTCATATAGAGCTACACTCTTACCCTAATGCATTACTGTTGCAATCTGCTATGAGCCAACATTTTTCTTGAAGGTTTATCCTGTTTGAGTAAAAATATGTTTTAAATATTTTTTGTATACAAAACCTTAATGGAAAGAAATTTACCAGAGTTAGAGGTAGTAAGTTATAATTTTGTAACCCTGGCACTGGCTACTAAAATCTTAAAATATAATAACAGATAACAAACTGCAACGCCACATTCGTTTCTATAAAGATAGGGACAAAAGCGGAACGAGATATTTATGAATTTCTAACATTGAGTAGACAGTTTGCGATTTAAAACACAAATAACGAAAACCCATGAAAGATTAAAGTAGGTTGATGCCCTTTGCACTAGTCCCACTTTATGACAATTTCAACTTTTAAGCTTCCTTCTCAGGCTGAATCAACCAAATCGATAAAAAGGAGGAAACATTGGTGACACATTGTGAGCTTTGAAAGTTACCCAAAGGATTCACGAGTTTAGTATTACACCAGGAAGTTTTGTAAACAAAGCTATGGGAATATTTTGTCTTAGACGTGAACAATGGAACAAATGCTATGTAGATAAATAAAGTTGAAGAATCTGAAGTTCTGGAGTAAAATAATCATTGTTGTGACTAATATGCGATTATCTTGACTACGACTGACTGACTATAGCGTAACCTTCCTACCTAGACACCAATCTAAATATCTTTAATTACAGGCAAAGGAAAGGTTTTGTCAGCTAAATGTTTGTTTGTCTAACATTGTTTCTCCCCATGCCCACTGTTACAAAACAGTCTGTCTGGTTTTTATTTATTATAACACGTTTACCGCCGTTAATGTTTGAAGATAATCCATTTTTCCTTTTGTCATAAGTCTCATAGCAAAGGCAATTTATAGGCTCAACTGTCGTATTAGCTGTCATATATAGCTAATTGTTATTTGATTTGCTTAGTTGTCTGTGGTAAATGTCCTTGCGAAATCTGTGATCACTTCATTTGAAAATAGTTTGGGTCAGCCACTATTTGTATTATTGTATCAATTCCTTTCAGAGCTGCCATAGCCTATTATGAATACATTGTAAAATTTTTATCAGTGTTATTTTTTATTTGTACAAACTGAGACAATGCGTCCTCTTAAATATCAAATAAAACTTTGTAAGCTGGCTGGTTTTGTTAACCCTTTCACTGCCAGCCATTTACAAATGTAGCTATCGGCCTACTGCCAGCCATTTTTCCGAAAATTGCCAATTTTGCTTCATGATATGTATACAATGTTTTTCAACTTCAACATCTATCTAGAAAATTTTTGTGATATATTTTATTTTGCCAATATGTTAATAAATAATGCTATGCAAAAAATTCAATGTATCTATACTTTGTGCATTGCGAAAGCTATGTGAAGCTACGAAGCTAAAACGATCCTCTACAGTGTTCCTTACTCTTACAAAACTATTACTTTCACCACCATCAGAGTGAGTGCTGCTACTTTAATTATCTGTGTAATCACGAAAATCTGAATTGGCTTTAATGGCATCAACACAAGTAATTCTCTGTTTTCTAACTCGGGAGGTACTTACAAATGCCATAATAACACTAAGTAGTTCGAACGTCAAAAATACAAAATGTTCGTTTTTAAGTTGGAAATTACCAAACAAAAGTTTAAAATTATTTCGTGATTTTAGGCTAATTTTATAGAGAAATCTTTGGAAAACACTGTCAATACCATAAAAGTCCTAAAGATTGGTAGTTTTGTTGTCAACGAATGATAAAATTTACTACACAATTGCTGGAGAAATCGCAAAAATGCGTCTACGGCAGTGAAAGGATTAAACAAATCATTCTACTTTATTAAAAATAATTAAACAATACTAACAAATTGACTGGTATCTCAAAATTTAGCCAACTTGAACTGTTTAATGAGGCTTTCTGCTACTTGAAAACCTCCAGATTTGACCTAGGCTTCAACTAATACTTAACAAACTGGTGACTTTAGGAAATTGTTGGCAGTCAAAGCTTGTGGCATTCTGCAACATTTTTAATAGTAATCTATATGTTCATTTCTATTAAAATAACATTTAAAAGAGTTCAGAAACAATCTCTAGTGATCAGTATAGGGTTGCCTCTAAAATGAAGACAGGTGATTGGTTGAATTGCTCATTATCGCCAATGCATTTCTTATCATCCTAGTCAAATTCCTTCAAATGGATTATTTGCAAAGCATGCTTTCCTAACCTTCTTCACATTGTTTCATGATAAACTACAGATAAGACGATAGAAAGTTGTTATTTGTTGCTGTTTTGGCTGAGACCAACCAGTTTATGAGCTCAAGGATGTCGACAAGATGCTGAGGATAAACTTACACAAAACTTTAGTAGGTTTTATTAGCAAGCATCGATATTTTTGATCATTTGCGATTGTTTTTAGTGTTTGAGACCATTTGACTGCCAAGATGTCTCAAGATTAAAATTGACTTAACTTGATCGTAGTTAAAATTCTCAAATCAAACAAAAATGCGATTATGAGGTCCACAGTTGTAAAGAGACTGATGAAATAAAGACGCGTAACACTGCAACTTCAGTGCAATAGCCAAAATCGACTGTAGCAACAGTAGCAACAACTATTGGAGACATTTTGCCCATATTTTTCGTCTGAGCGTTCTATCTGCAATTAAGTTTTGATAATTCAATCTTGAAACATCCTGACACTCAGATCACCTGAAACAAAAACAATTGCAAGTGATAAAAAAATACTGTTACTTTTTGATAACACTTCGCGTAAGCTCATCAATAGAGGAGTAGTCAGCCACTAACAAGCTTTTTAGATTGCGATAAGGTTCTGCATTTTTTAGCCAAGTGACGCTGTTGCATGATACGCATTACTTGCGGATGCCCGTGATTAAGGTATTAAACTGAAGCTGGTACATACTGACAAGCATTAGATACGACTTAATAAATTTGTCAATCATTGATGTGGTCTTTACGTGGTGTGTATTAGGTTGCATAACATTTGCAAAAAGGCTACCTATTGAGATAAGCAGTGATAACTTCATTAATGACTCATCTACATCCGTGTTCTGGACTTAAATTCATAGCATTTTTTATTAATTTTATTTTCTTAAGCGCTTGTCTCTTGAGGCTGCTTACTTTCCATACTATGAATGTTGGCAATGCAATATACACAGAATTATTACCTCAGTTACAATCTGCAATGGCATGCTGGATATAAGATATAAGCTACCAGGCCACCTAATAATTCACTTCACTTTAGTGAACTAATTAAAATGCGACATGGTTGTGGTTGTTATTTACTTCACCAAAGCTGAGTAACTTTTGATTTGATAGTCACTCTATTTCACCTGTCAATGCTAACAATTACAAATCAGGCCGAGTGAACAAAATAAAACAAAACTGGACTTATAGGAAAACATTCTCTCATCGGTAAGTCGTGAGAAAATATGTTATTTTTATCGTCAAACTCTAAATACACTGCAGCTTAGCATTGGAACCGACTTAAGTTTGTATGCTCTCAGGGCGAGTCTCACATTCTAGGCTACTATAACAACTTTGAAGTTGTGCATTGAAAGTATGATTAATCTGCCAAAATCTGTCTCACCCGAATAGAGCATTTAGGAATGGGCCCAAAAGAGTGCCCTTATACTTCCTGTGACATTACTCTCTCTCTTAACTTTGCTCTGACATAAATTATGTTTGTGCACTTGAAATACTGTTGAATTTTCTGCTCAAAATGGAGCTGTTTGCATTTAGCTTGAGAACTAGTCTTCACTAGGCTTTTTAGTTTGATAAAATTGCGTGTTTTATCATCAGTGCATTATACTGCGTGCTAACAGAGACATGTATTGAGCGAGTTATGACACAGGAAGTATAACAGTGCCATATTGCATTCATTCGGTTCCTTTGGTCACATCACTCTAAACATTGCTCAGGTTATAAGCCTGAAAGCATTAGCTACAAAATCAAAGCTCATTTAATGTTGATCAGATTTTTTATGGCAAGCCATTAGCCACAAAAGTATAATGCTTAAATTATTTCATGCAAAAACCTGAATGCGTGTTCAATGAATTACGTAGATTCGACACATTTATGTCCACGAGCTGTCACATGCCAACTATTTTTCCTTGTTATTGCAAAAGTAAGCTTGAATCCAGAACCGCTCGAGATTATATCTTGTGATCTCATTCTTAAGACAAACTTCACGATCAATAATGAGGTCAAGAAGCACTTGTCTTTCTTAAGTCCAGCGATAGTTCCACGAGTACAGCACTGATGACACTAGGAGGAGTTACAGACTTGTGAATTGTATGGTGCTGTGCTCTGAATAAGAAATGGGAACATTTGAGGAAATATACAAAGACAGATTAAATATCACGCATATGCAAAATCTGATTGTTTTACATTAGTGACGCTACATGTAGAGAACTTTCTACAGTATCACAGTCCTGCCATTATTCTTAATCAAGGAAATAAAATCACTTCTTTAGTGACTATTTTCTCTAAAGTTGCCTTGCTTGAGGCAATAAACTTTAGATAGTATTGTTAGGTCTTAGTGCATGTGCCTAGTTCCTCTACAAAAGGTCTAATGAATTTAAACTTCCACCAAAGTGTCTGAAATGCCCGCTCCCTAGACAGCTCATCACATTAGGTAAATCATGCGTATCAGGCTATTTTATCTAACAGATCTTCTTTCTACAACTCATTTCTTATTTCCTCTATTTCATGATTGTGTTTGTAAATGAAAGAATTAAGTCATGTCTTTCAAAATTTTTGTGTGGCATATTTTCAGCTTTCTGACACTTTCTTTTCATGCATGACACATTCAAAGAAACATTGCTATTATCCTACAAGGCATATTTACTAAACTTGAGTCTTGCATTTTCACTATTTGGGTCATGATCACAGAAACCATGTTTAAGTCGGGATTGTAAGATTTGGAGTTATCTACATTAGCAGAAAGAGAAAATTCTCACAGTTATTTTGCAAAAAAAATTTTGATTCTAGCTTGATTACAGCAGATTTTATGGTCAATAAACTGAATGCGCGTTTATCATTAGTGCGAAAACATAGTTCCGAGAAAACTGGTGTTAAAGTTTGAGAAACGAAAACCACTGCCCAATTTTGTTTACATTTCAAAACGTCATAGCAACCAATATCAAGAGGTTGTGATATTCATCAAGATTTCTGTGTTTCTATTCAAAAAATTATGCTGAATTCAAAAATCTAAACAGATTTTAGCTGGTTGTCACAGAAATAGCTGTATATTTATAAGAAAATGTATTACTTAACTTTGTAAATATTTAAAACGGTTTGGCAGTACAGCGATATCGGGCACAGCCAAATCATCAGCAAAATCTTTAAAAAAAGTAACAACAGTAACATATTGCACACTATCGGTCACTATATACTTCGATCTTGGAAATTCGAATAATTTTTCTTATAATTAAATCTGATAATAATCCTATAAAATCGAATAATTATTCTTATGATTAAATAATGTAATAATCTTTTAAGAATTGTTAGGAAATTATCATCGTAATTCCTTTTACTTTTACTGCTTTTGACATCAGTTGGAACACCAAAGTACTGATTATTAGTGTCCAAAATGTCAGAGTTATCTTTAAAATCGGCAAAAAAGAAACGATTATATTTATCGGACGCCATTTTTCAGTACTTCCTGTTTAGCTTAGCAACGGTTTTAAGAGGGTTTTTCCGAGGGTTGAATACTTTTATGGGCTAAACTGACTTCAGATTCAAAAAGATCACTCCTTGATTGATCCAGATGCACGTGTTACAAAAATCGTTACCAATATTATAAATTCAGTTGGTGCAACTTGAAAGTCGGATAACTCAACTTCGTGATTTGCGACTTAACCATGGTTTCTGTGACTGCGACACATTTGCCTATTTTCTATTTATATGAATCTAAAAGTTTGTGTGTACTTCGGTTTGTCCAGCTATAGCTATTAAAATCTTGGAATGAAGAATCCAGATCGCAGAAGATTTGATCTCGATACCTTTCATTTTACTGATTACGCTACGCGAAATTGATGGATTCATTGGGCGATATATGTTGCTATGTGGGTGAAAATACGTCAGCGCTCTCCATTACGGAGCAAAATCCTTTTATGCTTGCTCTTAAAGCTCTTATTAGTAAGAGCAGTAGATAACTAGCTTACTCAAATTAGCCATGGGCAATATGCTAGGCTAATGGCAAGTAGCAGGCAACTACGTTCCCTGTCACTGTTTATAAGCTGATTTTTAATTCTCGTGCAACGCCGGGAACTCTGCTAGTCAGACTATAAATCTCAAACTACATGAAATGTGCCATAGACCACAGGCCCTATCAGACCATAAATCTATGCTACAGATATGCTAAATCTATGCTATGACCATAAATCTATGCTATAGATATATGCTATATAAATAAATGCTATAGCCCATTGTGTAAAGTTGCAGGAAGCTAACTTTAGGTCGTTGATATTACGAGCTCAATCTTCATTTTAAGAGCTTTGTCCTTCTGAAGCCATGAGAGATTGCCATTTGTTAAAGATGGCCACTTGTTAGAGATGACCATTTGTTAGAGAACGCCATTTGTTAGAGATCGCCATCTGTTAGAGATCAGGAAAAATATTGCTTCATACAGAATTCAAACTCATGACATTTGATTTTTTAGCCAGACACGGCAACACATGCACCAATTGACTACCTTTAGGTTTTTTGATTAATTGTGCACATACCTATTCTCTGTGTTTTATCAGCACACTAGATTGCCAGGATACTAGTAACAAATAGCAATCTTGAAGCAGATCTACTTCAAACAATTAAGTTATACTCATGCGAATTAGTCAAATTTATTCTTGTGTTTTTGATGTTCATTTGCTGGCTTCTCATTCACAAACATGACTGCTCTACCGTCTTCCTTTCTGAATGCTGAAGGTATGACAGCGACATCTTGAATTGGCATTAATTCCAGTTTTTCTAATGGCCTGCACAGGCTGCACTTAGTAGCAGATCTCTGGTCATGTTCCTAATTAGAAAAACTACTAATTTTTAAATGACCCTTAAGCCTTAAACCTTTTATAGCTCAAAAACCTGTTTTTCGTAGATGCTGCCATAAAACAAACTCACTGAAAAACATGCAGTTTTTCGTACAAAGGGCTTAGTAGTATGACAAAAATATTATACAAAAATACCTTTTACAGGTTTATAGCTTGACTGTCATACAGTAGTTACCTTGACCGTCATACAGTAGTTACCTTAACTGTCATACAGTAGTTACCTTGACTGTCATACAGTAGTTACCTTGACTGTCATACAGTAGTTACCTTGACCGTCATACAGTAGTTACCTTGACCGTCATACAGTAGTTACCTTGACCGTCATACAGTAGTTACCTTGACCGTCATACAGTAGTTACCTTGACCGTCATACAGTAGTTACCTTGACCGTCATACAGTAGTTACCTTGACCGTCATACAGTAGTTACCTTGACTGTCATACAGTAGTTACCTTGACCGTCATACATTAGTTACCTTGACCGTCATACAGTAGTTACCTTGACCGTCATACAGTAGTTACCCTTACCAAAGATTAGTAACAAGCTTCAAAACTGAAAAAAAACAAACATTGTGTAAGTACAGCATTTGCATTAGGATGCTTTTGAAGCGTAAAGTGCAGGAGAAGTTTACTAATACAACACAAAGACACACATGTCTCCATACAACGGGCTAATAGCCCATAAACTAAATTAAATGGCGTTAAAATGTTGCTTGCGCAAGAATGACAAAGACGTTTTGTCAAAAAGGTCATTTAAAGTAAACCATGATGAGCATGCAAAAAGCTCCAAAAGATTTTGAAAGTGCAACTCACTATGATCTGGGAACGGTACACCTGATGTTTCATATAACTTATGAGTTCAACTTTAGATTTACAAACAATGTAACTGCTATTCACACGCAGCCATAGTAAACATGCGGATATATTTACAGTGGGCTCCTAATTTTTTGGTCTTAATAATTAGAAGTTTATTACTTGATCTGTAGATATTAAATATTTACCATAGTAATAGCCATGTCTGTTCATCCGTTCGTCCAAATCCATGCTAAGAGCATTAGGAAAAATATTTGCACTACACAGGATTGGAACCTAAATACTCAGCTCCCCAACCAGAGACACTACCATCTGCACTACTCCACTGCCATGCATAAGTGTGGAATGATTGTCTAGATATTTATTATACATAATGACCTCACACAGCGCAGAAGATTGCCAGCACATTACTATGATAAGAGCTGTGTCCCTTTGCCTGTCTGGAGCCACGATTTGAGGTGAAAAATCCTGCTTCATACAACTTTATAACTCGTGACATAGTGCTTCATAACCTGAAGCGATATTATATACATCGGTTGGCCACATTGGACATCGCGTAATAAATGTGCACATAGTTATTCTGTTTTATCAGCCCACCTGACAAACAGTGATGGCACACCGGACTGCTAGTATATTATAAGTATAGTATAATTAGTATAATTATAAGTATTTTCTACCTTGAAGGAACCTGGAAGAATTACTGACTATTGCACACATTAGCGACATTGACAAGGGTCATAAAGGGGGCATGAAAATATTATGTAACTACTGGGCTAGACAAAGTCAAGGTTTTCTTTTGAAGGAGAGAAATGAAAAAAGCCCAGAGGAATGTTTGTTTGAGTTGGTTAAATTGAATAGGAAGCACAAAGAAAGCGATGCTACTCAAAAAGTGTCATGTGACACCCAAGTTGGAGTCTAAGAATTTATAAAACGATTTGCGAGACCATCAGTATGTTCAAAATCTTTCCACATCTTTCACACATGTCTGGCTGCCTGATAATCAAATGTTCAGAGATTTGGAAAGCTCTGAAAGTAGCTAGAGGTAGAATTAAAGTGAATGATACAAATGTACTGTATGTAGCATCCTCCGGAAAGCTCTGAAAGTAGCTAGAGGTAGAATTAAAGTGAATGATACAAATGTACTGTATGTAACATCCTCTGGAAAGCTCTGAAAGTAGCTAGAGGTAGAGTTAAAGTGAATGATACAAATGTACTGTATGTAGCATACTCTGGAAAGCTCTGAAAGTAGCTAGAGGTAGAGTTAAAGTGAATGATACAAGTGTACTGTATGTAGCATCCTCGGGAAAGCTCTGAAAGTAGCTAGAGGTAGAGTTAAAGTGAATGATGCAAATGTACTGTATGTAGCATACTCTATATCTTTTGGTTAAAGATGAAGCAATTTCAAGCAATGACTATGAGGAAAACAGGAGCTACAGTATTGATATAGAGTCAGGTTTGAAACACATTCAGTCGTATCAACAAAAGGAAGAAAACTGTTGACGAAAACAAGTACATAAATGTCATTTCGTATCTACATCTTTATGTAGAATCGACACTGATTCATCTACTAATACATCTTCATTCCACTTATTCCGTTTGCAGTAGCTAACATACTTTGTGTAGTTTTTTATCGCAATTTCGTCATAAATAAATTTCAACTCATGCTTGTTTGGCACTTTGCCAAGAAAATAGTTAAATAGTTGGAACCATAAACAACGGTTAACAGTTATGCAAATCATTTCTAATGCGAGTGCCAAAATCTATTGAGGGTATGAGGGTGTTATCTAGAGGCTTAATAGGTCCAGGAATAGAGCGAGAATATTGTACATGTCGCTCTAATTTCAGGAAGGAAAATCCACACCAGCTATTGCACAATGAGAAGATAAGTTGATATTTGACGACTCATAGAGATAAACACATGATTGTAAAGATGCTATCATGCAGGACACATTTTGATACATGAGACTGCTCAATGTTTGATCTCAAAATGTTCTTTTGTTTGTTTACCTATATCAAATTTTTGATTGGTGTCTTAAGGTCATTGTAAAACAACCTGTCAACAATGTGTGTTTATTAAGAGAGTTTATGCTCCTTTAGATAACAAAACTCTGTCAAAACATTTGTATGGCTTTAAACACCCAATGTCTGATCACGCGTGTTTGTCTCATTCCCCAAATAATTAGGTTGTATTGTGTCCAAGCATATGTAACAGGCAGCTTGCCATCGTAGAAAGCAGTTTTTAAGGTTGTCTTTGTAACCAACTCCATCCTGTAGGTTGTCTAGACAAAAATAACAAACAAGAGCTTTTTTTCTTACAACTCTCGTAATCGTTATGCAACAAGAGGACTAAGGACACCATGTTTGAAGGAGCGTGTTGCTCTGTTGGATTGATTCAGCTACTTCCTTGTTACGGTGTTAAGCTCTAATGGTTTACACTGAACCCCATTAAAATTACTTGGCCTGCCTTCTCTAATCATCTTTGCCCATTTGTAGATATTTTTCTGGCTAAAACTTTCTTCTGCATAAACATTCACCATTCTACTGTGAATCTTACTGGGGTTATATACTCTTCGGTTACTAAAAATAAATAGCTGATAGCTGCTTAGTTCTGGAGCATATTTATTGGTCAGCCATTTTGAAAAACCTCAAAAACAGGATCACATGACCACACAATCTCCAAAATTTTTTTTTATGTAAGTTTAACAAAATTGAGCTTCTATTTATAATAAAACTCTTTTTATAAATAGATTTACCTTATTTATTGAAAGCCCTTGTACATACTGCCTACATTGCTGCCTATGTCATGTTGGAGGTTTTTCATAACTACTTAGTTTTAGAATAAATCAATAACCGATCAGTCTGTGACATCATGTTCAGCAAAGAACTTATACGGGTAGAGGTCATTTCAACTCATTTTTAGACGACAGAAATGCTCCTAGACTAGAACTTACATACACTTTGCATAGATGCTGAATACAGAAGTTGTGGTAGAACATAGTATTGTTCGCATATCCAGTTAAAGACTTAATGATGACCTATATATTTGTGACCTATATTCATATCAATTTGGCAGATACAGTGTTCTACAGAATGTACTTTACCTTCAAACAATTCTATATCCTATAGTCATTTGTGTTTCAGCAACTTCTTTATGTTTACAAATATACTTTAAAACATTTAAAAATTATTTCTAAATTAGCAACTGTGACGTACCTGCAATGTAATGGTAACAACCAACAATAACAATGTTTACAGTTTGAGCAAATTAGGCTTTAGTCAATGTAACGGATGAGGTAATTAAGGTTTGAAGTCTTCCTATAATCACCAAGGAATTAAATCAAGAACCTTTGCATCCATTTATACTAGCTGAAAATCTAGCCTGTGGTCCCGTGTATCGCTTATGTCTTATTATAAATATGATAGCGAGACCTATACAAAGTGTCACAGTCCAAAAATACTATGAAAGATTGAACAATGGAAATCAATTTACTTTGTTATCGAATATGCTTTAACAATTTTACCAAAATGATCTCTTCTGCTCGAGAAATAGTGTCACTATGCAGACGCTGAGTAGACATTAACGAGGAAAAATCACAAATGTAGGAATAAAAAAGTTGATAAAACAGTTATGGAGATAATGATAATAGAGGCTATATTGATAATAATAGGGGATATCCCTTACCATGTCTTGGCTTTAGTATGGCACCAGAAATCAAGATCTATGTACATGGCTTGAGTGTTATTACTGATTTTAAAGTACTAGCAGTTGTAAACAAATACATAGTGCCAGTAACAGTAATAAAATAGTTTATTACTGCATAGTTTACGTTGTGGAACATGAAAAAAAACTGCATTCCACACCGTAAGGCGAAAAAATCGTATAACAGGACATGGTAGTAGATACAAGAGTGGATGAGATAAGTATATAGGTATCATTTGTAGATCTATGAAAGTGCTAAAGGGCTCGATGGGAAGGGGGTGGGATGTTGTATATGTTGTGGGAACAATGGCTAATTCATTGGCAATACAGTGGAGCCTCAGCACTTGATCGTAATTCGTTGTTCGTGGTTGAGTACTAGTTTGTTCGAAAACTGAAACGCATTTTCCTATAAAAAACAAAATGGTAATTATTTCAACAAGTTTTCCCCACTAAGAAGCATACTTAACATTGTAAAAAATATATTTAAACAGCCAAAAAGAGGATAAAAACTGACAAGAAATACCCAAATTAACTGTGTATGTCTTACTACGTTACAGGTCTGAAGCGAATATACATTTACCAAATGGTCGAGAAGGGCCAAAGAGAGAGTTTGAGTCAACTCGGTTTTTTCTGTTTTCACCCGGCGTTCTTCGGCTTGACCCGGCTAATTCGAACGTCGAAAATCTGTTCGAATTCAGATGCACCCCCTACTTCCGGTTGAGCACCAGCATTGCTCGAGCCATGAGGAGGTTGATCATTGAGGTTCCATTGTAATCTGATTCTCACAAACTCCCAATCATTGGATTGAGACTTTTTGTGTATCAAATTTAGCATGTTACATGCTAAATTAGAAATATAGGCTAATTCGAACGTCGAAAATCTGTTCGAATTCAGATGCACCCCCTACTTCCGGTTGAGCACCAGCATTGCTCGAGCCATGAGGAGGTTGATCATTGAGGTTCCATTGTAATCTGATTCTCACAAACTCCCAATCATTGGATTGAGACTTTTTGTGTATCAAATTTAGCATGTTACATGCTAAATTCGTCAGCGTTTTGCACCCAAATTTTGCAGCTTGTAACAGCCGATATCCTTCTTTCTGTCCACTGGCACAGATAAAACAATTATCAGGATTACTATTATTTATTCTATACAATTTAACAACACCTACATGTATGCTAAACTATTTACGGGTAGCAGACAGTTATATGGATATATGCCAAAGCAGATATCATTGTATACATTTGCTAGAAAGTAGGAGGTCAGCTGATATTTAATTGCACTTATCAACAACCCGTACATGTTTATGTAACTGCACTCCAAGTTCAAGTATCAGATGATCAGATGCACATGCTGAACACGCGTGGCTATATCCTCCTTTAGGCCGCAAGTATATACAAGCTTCTAAACGCTAAGTTCATGTGTTATTTACCAAGGAGTACAATGTACACAATGCTTAGCAGTTGTTTTCTTGCACTCGTGTTGTTAACCATGTACACACACACTGCTGGTAGATCAATCTCACCAGATGAAGCCTAATTTTAAGTTTGCATGTACTCACCTCTTATTTTCGGAAAACTAACTTTGTAAAGATAAACAAAAATAACTTTTTTACCTCTAAGAAAAACAATATTTTGAAACTAGCAGCTGCAGGCTTTGGTAGAGTGAAGTAGAAGGTGGTAGACTGCATGTATTAGCATCTATGTTGTTCGTGGACTGTTTTTGTCTTATAGCATTTCATTTTTACAGAAAATACGAAAGCCTCTACAGCTATTATGAATGTTCTTTATCAAGCTACGAATTTAGGATTATACAGTAGTTTCGTTTACAAAGAAACCGAGTGCTTGCAAACTCTCAGCCTTAAAGCCAAAGTTCTTTAAAGAAACAAGGGGCGTGAGAAGTGTTTGAAGACATGTCTAGCTCTATTATAAAAATTGTGTAGTTAACAATGAACGGTTTTATTCATCCTTTAAAAACAACTCATCTAGTTCAAAGTATTTAGTTATAGCGAGGTACCTTGCAATTTTTGTAAATAGCTGCAATGAGGACCTTTTGCCGATGCATATGAATGATTAAAAAACAACACTCACAATTTTTATGTCTCTGTCCAATAATGACGATGTGACCTTAGGAATTTTAAAATATCCTGTGACAGCCTTTTTCTCTTAAGTCATTGATTCGATGTCTTGCAGAACTTTGCCTTTTTTTCATTTTTACATTAGTTTGTTTTTACATTAGTCTCTTCCCATTTATCTCTTCATTTCACTATTGTGCTATGAATCAAATACCAAACTTTTATAACATAATATAAAAGAAGATTGGTTTTATTATTTTTGTATAATTTAAATATTATTAATTTAATTTAAATTATTTTGTATAATACAAGAATAGAAAAACCGACAGATCACAAACTAAAGTAAAAGACATACTTCAAGCTGTAAAAGAAAAGAAATAGGAACAGGCTGGGTGTGTTAGCGGAATGATGGGTAACATATGGATCATGAGGATCAAAGGTTGGATATCAAGATGTGGCAGAGGAATAAGGTGAAACAAAAAAGATGGAGATGAAATAGACTGGTTTCCTAAAAGAACAACATGAGAAAGAGAGGCAAAAGACATATTATCTTAGAAAGAAAATGCTGAGGCCTTCGCCCAACAGTAGAAGGCAGATAAGGCTGAACATGATGTATAACTTTATATTGGCATTGGTAATCATTTATCAACTCACTCAATAATTCCTAATTTCTGTCTTTTTCTTACTTTTTTTGGCATGGAACATAAAACATCATTTTGTTGACATTTTGCTGTGAAACTAGCTGAGAGAACACAAGATGTTAAAATTATGGATCCAGAATCACTGCCATTATCATCGCATTATAGGTACACTATTTTTTTTCAACAGAGCCACCTATAAATTAAGCTGCTACCAAACTCACCACAGCAAACAGCAAATGGATTAACATGAATTGTTTATGCCAGAGAAAATACGCAAGCGGATCAGTCGAATCTTACAGCAAACAAAGGTTATAATGAGGGACTTGACAAGTCCATTCTCAGCTCTAGTAGTGGTACATTTAGTTAATTACCCTATTGCTACTAGTGAGTGACTCTAATAGAGGTACATTTATAGTTAAGTACTCTATTGCTACTAGTGAGTGACTCGATCGCAGAAGAATAGACAAACAAAGAGCTTGCTAATTATTTTCAGTTTTTTGCTACTTTCTGTGAGTATCTTTTATAGCTCATTGTTTGAGCATAAAATGTCTCAGAATAAAATAAATCATTTTTATGTCATAAACCACCACAGTTCAGTTCTTGCTACCAGTAAGTGTACGGGTAAACACTCAAAGCAGTTGTAACCAATAACTAGGTAGCTTACTGCCATTACTTATACGTACATACAGTTGTAGGCTATATATGTATAAGTAATGGACCAGCTCCTTACGTAGTGTTTGATTTCTGTAAGTGAACCTCCATGTTAGTTTTTACTGAGTATTTCTGGTCTGTATCACTGTTCTTAATCCAGTTTGGATTATGAATACCAAAATATTATAAAAACATGCAACTTGAAGATTTTTTTCCTAGAAGCAACGAGTTAATAATCTAGCGTAAAAACTGTAATAAGTGTAACAGCTATAATAGGAAAAATGTGTCTTAGTGCTAATTGGCAAGTAAACCTACGCACTATAACTGACTTCCTAGCTCTGATGTCTGGATTAGACACAGCTTAACTCATCAGAATTCTATTTAAGGAACATTAATGTGCAGCTGCAATAGATTTTATAATCTTTACTATAATGAGAGCTGTGTCCATCCATCTGTCCGGAGCTACACTAAGGGTGTTGGGTAAAAAGATTTCCCAACACGAAAATCATACTTATGATTCTCGGCTATTTTGAACCTCCGCCAAACGCTCTACTGACTGCACCATTTTATCACCTTGCTGTTGGATAGAATAATTGTGGATATAGTTAGTAATTATACATAGTGATTTCTCACAGCGCACAGGACTTCCAGCATACTAGTTGATAATAAAAACTTAGTACTAGCAAAAGATTTGAGTGTAGATCATGTGTATCTAGTACAGCAACTATATCATGTGAAAACTCTTATCCACGCGCCCTTCAGATATCTCCCTTAACATCACCTTCTTAGACTATGACATCCTATTCAACTTTCAGGATAGATGAGCATAAGTGCTGACTAAAAGAGTACTCACTAGTGCAGACAACTCCATTTTCAATATCATGTAAATAACAAAGGTTTATGAACATGAGCCAGCTTTCTATTATCTAGATAATAGAAATCCATAAAAACATACTAACAGTTGAGACTGATATCGTGAATTCAGTACACAAGTAAGAACTAAACGTAACATATATGATCCAGGAAATTTGTACAAATTGGGTGAGTTGATGCAGACCTTTAGGTAATCAGCAAATGCATCACATTGGTTCTTTAATTCAAATCCATTAATTTGGTTGATGGTTTGATAGTTACTAAAATATGCACATCACACTACAAACCGCTAAAAAAATAGTATGCCAACTTGCGCAGTGATATTTATCACTAATCTCCTGTTGTAATGCATTTATTTATTAACCAGCAGTGCTCTCTCATCTAACTTGACTTCTGTCAATAAACTTGGCACAAGCCTAAAACATAATGAACCAACATAATGAACCACAAACACCTAAATAAAGTTCACATCTAAACAACAAATAAAAAACCCATTTTGGTTTTAGCTTAATGACCACCATTACATTACACAAAAACCATAAATCTTCATAGATAATATAGATATTCGTGTTGGCATTTCTTGTGAAAGAGGTAGGTTGAAAAAGCTTTTATTGGTTAACACCCAGAAGGTTAGCCTTTGCAAGTAGCTAACACGCAACTGTCAAACGCTTCTATGTACATATATCAGTATACCGAACTGAGTGTGCAATGAAATGGTACAAGACACCTCGCTTATATACACTCAGAGGGGTTGATAGCAAACCGGCTTTACCACCCTTTAAAAACTGATAAACTATTATCAGCTTTTGGCCGATGTTTGCGACCGGCAATTTGCTTTGCAAAAAAACAAATCAAAAGATCTACACCGACAATGGATATATATATATATATATATATATTGTTCGTAATTCTTACTGCTTACCAGTGAATGTTAGCTTATTTTGCGAGTGAAAATGTAACAATACTTGATCTGCTCTGATTGATTGTGCAAATTGAACAAGTTAAAATTGCAGTTCAGTCGATTTATCGAAACCTTTTCAGCTGACCAAAAAAAAATCTCGTAACTTATCGAACGAGCAAGATTTCGTCAAAACTTGTATGATTATTGACTATTGTACACACAGCTTCAGTTAGGATTTCCGTAACTGTAACATGGGACAGATGAACATGTATCAAAAATACTTTGACCAACGAATGCTCCTGTCTGGTGTATCTGGTGCGCTCCTGTCTGCCTGTAAAAACAGTAGCTACATAAAAGCATGCAATGAAAAATATAGCATTTTAACATGCATATTAATGTTCGTGTAGTCCATTGCAGGGTCCTAACATGTACATGCCACTATATGAAACTTTTTAGGTTTTACCAGTGACTGTTCTCTTGCACAAATTACTTGGTCTCTTTGTCACCTAGTGGTTTAAAATGACTGACCTGTAAACAACAGGTTCAATTCCCAGAAGGGCCACCAGCGGTAACAGAAATGATATTCAAACCTAAATTGCTTTCTGCATGTGGTCATCGAGGTTTCCTTCCCACTGGACTCGATCACCGGGCCAACGTCAATGTCACAATGCTCTTAAAACATGCACAGTCCTGAATGCAGAATATTATATCACACTCAATCCTTGATCGATTGCTCACACACATAAGATATATGTAAGCTTAAAATGATAGTTTATTTCAAGAAATTGCTGTCATAAGCTGTTTTCTCTAGAATGGTTCCCTATTAGGCAGCCAGAAAATACCGTGAGACCAGATATTCCAGGAAGTTGAAAATAGACTTAGACTTTGTAGCAACCAACTTAATATTTATATTGCTGGCTCTGATAAATTATTTTAACAAATCGGAGGTTTGATAACTGTTTTAAAAGAAATTGAAAGTTACCCTTTGCGACTGGGCATGTCAGAAGTAGTTGAGGTTTCCTTGCCATTTGACTCAGACATGTCAAGTTTAGATCAGAGAGCCTATGTTTGCGTAAAATGCCTTTAAAGCATACACAGACTCTGCTTAGAGTTGGCTAAGCAGACATACTCGATTTTCAAAAAAATACTTGCTTGCTCAGATACTTGATATCTAATCTATTGCCTTTAACCTGATGATCTATTTTATTCTATTGATAAATCTATTGATAGGCAATTATACATATCAAAACCTAGCCTTAAATTCTATCTTTTATTGTCAAAGCCCAATACCTGGATATTGTTGCTACTCGTGTCCTTGAAAAACAGATATGCGTCGAGATTAACATTGGAGATTATCTTTGCAGTGTTTACAAGTTATATTGATAGAGATTGCATCAGAAAGGAAGTTATTATAGCGTTACTATCTGATTACTAGTCCGACAATGTGTGGGAGGGCTTGAGACAGCTGTGAGGAAATATATGTGGGCGGAAACGTCTTCAAACACATGAAAAAAGAAAATTTCAAAGAGATTTTTTTAGAGCAAACACCAAAAAAGGAGTTGAAATTCTTGAAAGATAATTAATTGAACAGCGTAATGTCTCGTCTTATGAGTGAAATGTAGGACAGGGCTTACTATAATCTTACTTTTCCTGTTTTTGCACCAGTTTTTAAGCTCTATAAAAAAGCTTTGGCGTAGTTTATCAAATAATAGAAATATATTTTGGCATGTAAAATTTAATAAAAAAATTGATAAACTAGAATATCTGACTCAGAAAGTTTTGGCATCATGCCAGTAAGGAACATTTCAAAAACACCCACGCAAATACATTTCAATTTACAGATTTTCAGACTTGTTACAGTGGCTCTTCAAAATGAATTTCATGGCTCGGAAGCAAAATTCAAAGCTATTTGTACTATATAGATATGGTGGCAAAAAAAATGTTTCTTGCCTTTTTATTTTTCTATAAATACCTTTTTGTTTACTTAACAAGTTTTTTTTTGTCCAGACGTTGAAAAAGAACTTAAGAGACAACGTCGGCAGCCGCTTCATTTCCATCATAAAAAATATAAAACGCTACGAAGCAGTTGGTTCGACTATGATTGCCAAGAAGCCTGTGTCAAGGGCTATCAATTGATGTTATAAACATACAGTTACTGTATATTCTTATAAAGCAAGTGTGTGCATCAACTTTCACATGGGCACAGTTACTGTATATTCTTATAAAGCAAGTGTGTGCATCAACTTTCACATGGGCACAGTTACTGTATATTCTTATAAAGCAAGTGTGTGCATCAACTTTCACATGGGCACAGTTACTGTATATTCTTATAAAGCAAGTGTGTGCATCAACTTTCACATGGGCACAGTTACTGTATATTCTTATAAAGCAAGTGTGTGCATCACCTTTCACATGGGCACAGTTACTGTATATTCTTATAAAGCAAGTGTGTGCATCACCTTTCACATGGGCACAGTTACTGTATATTCTTATAAAGCAAGTGTGTGCATCAACTTTCACATGGGCACAGTTACTGTATATTCTTATAAAGCAAGTGTGTGCATCACCTTTCACATGGGCACAGTTACTGTATATTCTTATAAAGCAAGTGTGTGCATCAACTTTCACATGGGCACAGTTACTGTATATTCTTATAAAGCAAGTGTGTGCATCAACTTTCACATGGGCACAGTTACTGTATATTCTTATAAAGCAAGTGTGTGCATCAACTTTCACATGGGCACAGTTACTGTATATTCTTATAAAGCAAGTGTGTGCATCAACTTTCACATGGGCACAGTTACTGTATATTCTTATAAAGCAAGTGTGTGCATCACCTTTCACATGGGCACAGTTACTGTATATTCTTATAAAGCAAGTGTGTGCATCACCTTTCACATGGGCACAGTTACTGTATATTCTTATAAAGCAAGTGTGTGCATCAACTTTCACATGGGCACAGTTACTGTATATTCTTATAAAGCAAGTGTGTGCATCAACTTTCACATGGGCACAGTTACTGTATATTCTTATAAAGCAAGTGTGTGCATCAACTTTCACATGGGCACAGTTACTGTATATTCTTATAAAGCAAGTGTGTGCATCACCTTTCACATGGGCACAGTTACTGTATATTCTTATAAAGCAAGTGTGTGCATCAACTTTCACATGGGCACAGTTACTGTATATTCTTATAAAGCAAGTGTGTGCATCAACTTTCACATGGGCACAGTTACTGTATATTCTTATAAAGCAAGTGTGTGCATCAACTTTCACATGGGCACAGTTACTGTATATTCTTATAAAGCAAGTGTGTGCATCAACTTTCACATGGGCACAGTTACTGTATATTCTTATAAAGCAAGTGTGTGCATCAACTTTCACATGGGCACAGTTACTGTATATTCTTATAAAGCAAGTGTGTGCATCAACTTTCACATGGGGCATTTAAGATGAACTTGTACAAAATCTTTGTAGAATTCATCAGACATAATCGGTTTTTTACTATCCTTGGCGATTGTTTTTGTTGAGCATTTTAACAGCGATCAAGTTTTGTTGATTTTAATCTTTAAATATCCTGAAAGTCAGACCACCTCAGACATAAAAAACAACCGCAAGTGATAGAAAAATACCGATACGTTCGAATAAAATCTACTAAAATTTTGTGCAAGTTCATCCTTAGGACATATTTGACAACTGCTCTCACCAACTATTGCAATCTGACATAGAGTTAACTCGTGCATGCCTCCGAGTTAACATAGAGTTAACTCATGCATGCCTCCGAGTTAACATAGAATTAACTCATGCCAGCCACTGAGTTAACATAGAGTTAACTCATGCATGCCTCCGAGTTAACATAGAGTTAACTCATGCCAGCCTCTGAGTTAACATAGAGTTAACTCATGCCAGCCACTGAGTTAACATAGAATTAACTCATGCCAGCCACTGAGTTAACATAGAGTTAACTCATGCATGCCTCCGAGTTAACATAGAATTAACTCATGCCAGCCACTGAGTTAACATAGAGTTAACTCATGCATGCCTCCGAGTTAACATAGAGTTAACTCATGCCAGCCTCTGAGTTAACATAGAGTTAACTCATGCCAGCCACTGAGTTAACATAGAGTTAACTCATGCATGCCTCGGAGTTAACATAGAATTAACTCATGCCAGCCACTGAGTTAACATAGAGTTAACTCATGCATGCCTCCGAGTTAACATAGAGTTAACTCATGCCAGCCTCTGAGTTAACATAGAGTTAACTCATGCCAGCCACTGAGTTAACATAGAGTTAACTCATGCATGCCTCTGAGTTAACATAGAGTTAACTCATGCCAGCCTCTAAATTAACATAGAGTTAACTCATGCCAGCCTCTGAGTTAACATAGAGGTAACTTAGACCCTGGCAGTTGAAAGTCATCAGGCTATAAAAGTTGAGCTCATCGAAATGCCTGCCTTAATGTCTGCAATAGCCAACTACAAGTAGAAGTACGGGCTTCACGATTTTCGAGAATCACCAGACGATTTGATATTGCACATAGATGATTCGCAATATATCGCGATATTATAATGTAAAAGATTTTCTAAATTCTTGTTCATTTTTTGTGTATGTTAATTTAAAAAGAAACTGTTTCGTGTTTGTGATAAGGAGGTTCGGAAGGCCATGGAATAGGCTTATTATAAGACTAGAAGGCCCGTGCGTTTTAGTTCCAATATCAGATGTGATCGTCAGATGTGAAATAAATTGCCATTACACGATTATATCGTTTATATGATTAGCGATACCACTTGAAATGGTGGCAATTTTCAAATCATTTACCTTAAAAATAGCCACTAAACAATTAAATCGCCATATCGTGAAGCTCTAACTACAAGTACCATCACTTTTATAGATATAATTGAGCGTAGTACTTTACCAGAGGGAGCTAGGTTGAGGACATGGCATATTCACTCTGCCTTATCACAGAGCTTAACTAAACTGTTTAACTTTTCGGAACGAGTTTCTATTCATCTCTAAATGATCTTCCGCTCATTGTCTTCCTTCAATAACATTAATCCTGTCATTCTGAAAATATTTTTACAAGTTTGAATAAAACAAAAATTTAACTCATCTAATCAGTGTGAAAAATGAAAGAAATTTGGCCAGATGATAGGTGAGGGATTAGCCCAAGACTTGTTACAACAGATGATAGGTGAGGGGTTAGCCCGAGACTTGTTACAACAGATGATAGGTGAGGGGTTAGCCCGAGACTTGTTACAACAGATGATAGATGAGGGGTTGGCCCGAGACTTGTTACAACAGATGATAGGTGAGGGGTTAGCCCGAGACTTGTTACAACAGATGATAGGTGAGGGGTTAGCCTGAGACTTGTTACAACAGATGATAGGTGAGGGGTTAGCCCAAGACTTGTTACAAATTTATCTATTTGCATTCTCAAAGTTCCCTTAGGGTGTTACGATGGCACAGGCTTTATATCGAGAAACATTTTACGGTGAACAGTTTGTAAATAATAACGCAATGCACAAAACATTAACAGAATGTATGTAGTTTTACTATTAATAATAGTCGAAGGTGCTTAGCTGGCTTAAATCTCCACAGACAAACAGGCTTATTGTTAACGACAAAATTTATGAAAATTTATAAAGGACTCGACTGGTGAATCATGTATTAGCAGAACATAATGTCGACATGCTCGAACATGTTTTCTGACTGCCCCCAATTTTCTCAAACAATTGTGCAGATGGCATAATAAAATGCTGTGTGATGAAACTAGAGAAAACATTAAATGATTTAATTTCATATTATTTATCAAGTTTTCAGATTTTTCTATTCGCAGCCCTGCATAAGATTTGTTTGGTGTTTGGTGTGATTTTGGAGTTTAATATCCTAAAAGTTTATGGAGCGATGAGCACCTACCAGCATTACCCTACTGCTACTTATACTGCAACAGAATGACTTATTATTTTATTTAATCTAATGTCTTTACCAAAATGAAGACAACAGAAGTATTTTACTGGTCAAACTTGCTTCCTGCAGTAGCAAAATATCACCAAACAAATGTTGTGGGTGTTTTATTTCATCAATTAGTAAAAATATAACACTAACCATAAAATATATATATATATAATATAAAATATATATAGTTGCAATCATAATTAAATGAGAAAAAGATAAATGAAAGCCTAATTCCTACACATTAAGGCATGATGAAGGCCACATGTGCAGCGACACTGCGGCTAGTCGAGATGCTGGGGCCACAGAAGCTGGCAAAACTCAACAATGAAGACAGCTTTCACCATTTCAATAATCGATAATCTAACAGTATTGTCAAGAAGTTGGAATAGTGAATTGAAGGTTGTAGTAACAGAAAGTTCATAAACCAAAACACAAGATGGTGGCTGTAATAGGTCGGTGTCACGCAATAGAAACTGATATTTGTCATACGTGTAGAAGGCTATATACCAATAATCTGAGCATAGTAGTCACAGAATTTAGAAACCTGCAAGACAAAAGCAGAAATGAGCAAGTTTGAGATAAGTGTGAATCTATAACAACCAATGATGTGGAATTTAGCCCAAACTAGACAAAACCTTAATTACATTAATATCCTGCACATTCTATAACCAGTTTGTCCCAATTTGGGCAATCAATCATTTACCCCAAAGTTGGCAAAAACAACAACTTTTTGCCATATATTTGGACTCATAAGCTTGTGTGAGAAGCAGAACGCCCTTAAATTCGCGACTGATCTTACATTAGAGGAATGTCATTTGTGGTTAATTATCAAAGGATGAGGATAAACACTTCTAAGATATGCTAAAAGTACAAGAGTCTTCTTTCCAAGAATTTATCTTACCAGCATTGCGGTCTTGTGACTAGAGAATCATCTTAGAGAAATTTTTTTATACGTGACCATACAGTAGCATCCCTGCGTACTGGACTATGTGACTATATGAACTATGGACTATTATAGCGTATAGACATCATTATATTAATTTTGAAAAACTACTGCTCATCAATACAGCCTCCACATCTATTATACAGTTACACTTCATACAAATTAACAAAAACTCTCATAGCATATCACCAAGTGTATTATCCTTCATTAAAATATTTCCTATAATACAATTCATGTCCGTCTGTTTGTTCGTAGCGACAGTTTGATGATCACACAGAATTCGAACTCATGACATTCGACTTAGAAACCCGAAACTAACACCTGCACCGACTGCTTAATGAACTTACACAAAATCTTAGTTTATTTTATCAGAAAGTATCAATAATTATTTTTCTATCATTTGAGATTGTTTTTGATGCTTGAGGGAACCTGGCTGCCGGAACGTTTTGAGATAAAATTGACAAAACTTTATCGCGATTAATACGCTTTGAAGAAGGATACGTGTGAAATGATGTCACTAGTTGTTATCGTTGCAGTAGTTGATATCGGCTATTGTGTTTAAGTTACTGCGTTACACTCCTCTATTCCGTCTCTTCTCTCTTTTCAACTATAGACATCATAATCACACTTTCGCTTGATCTGAGCGTTTAAACAGCGATCAAGTTTTATTGATTTTAATCTTGAAACATCCTGGCAACCAGATCACCTCAAATATCAAAAACAATAGCAAATGATAGAAAAATACTGATACTTTCTGATAAAGTCTACTAAAATTTGGTGTAAGTTCATCGATAATCCTTAAAAGATGCTGTTTATGTTGTTTCTCACATTCTTCACAAGCTAGGAACAAATCTGCTCAGGAAAGTCTCCTATACTTGTCGGGCTTTCATGTTGACAAAGTACAACGGCAAAATTGAACAAACTGTTAAATTTATAGATGTATACATTATAAATTATACATCTATACTGTTATTTATACAATAATAATATACATGCATATTATGTATATTATTGTTAGAAGTATTTAGTTTCGTAAAGACTAATGAAGAAAGATCACTCAATACACTAATAGTAGGGTGAATTATACTTGTGTACAGAAATAAATACTATAGAATATATACTTCATATAACATAGTATATATAATACATACTATATAATTCTATAATTGATTAATTATAGACTTAATTAATTATAGAATTAATTAATTCTATAATTAATTATATATATTAATTAATTGTAATTACAAATAATTAATTATAATTACAATTAATTAATTATACTATTATATATAGTATATATAATAATTATATATATGCGTATATATGTATATATATATATATATATATATATATATATATATGAATGTAATGCCCACTTTAGTTCATAATAATACTACATATATATTCACAAAAATTATCACACACTTCTCATGGTTTTGGCTTCTCAATTTATATTTATTGGTGGATTTACTGGTGTAATTTAGACCTTTATTCCTTCAATTTAGCAGAGAATTATTCTTGTCTACCGGAAAGCCAATATTATTAATAATTATTCCAAATTGTTTAAAATTCCAGCAGACCCCTTTTTGGGATATTAATCTATCTTGTTGAGTTGGTATAGAGAATTTAAAGCCAATCTGCTGTTAAAGGTCAACAGCCCAAATCATCTCCCTTTTTTTGCACTTAAAATCTTCCTTTCACACTTGACGCACATAAGGCTGCATGGACCGTATTTTAGCATTTTTTATCATTTTTAATGTCAAGCTGCCCACCAGCCTAAGCCTATAGTCACGCTAAATATATATCAAAGAATGATTGATTATTATGTTTCTAAATATAACAGCACTAACATTAAATATCAATTCTAGGCAACATGTTGTAGTTTGAAAAATTGCATTTGTCAAAATTTAACTGAAAGGTTACATGTACCTGAATGCACTTTGGAAATAATTACAAACACTAGAAAAGTGGATATTAGCTTTACGATATAGAATTGGATAAACTAACACATTCCTTCCCATTATAAAAATAAAACTGTTGCAGTTTCGAGCAATTAGAATATATGCATCCCATGACCTAATTACATGACCTAATTACCAAAAGGATTATGACTAAATAATCAGGCGTGATCTTCAGATTTATAATAATCCCGATGGAAGATGTCACCAAAAATCCGTGGCATATCGGTTTGTTGACAAAGAGCAAGTGCACCAAAAGTAACTGGATGAAACAAGCCCAATAAAAACAAAAGCCTGTTTTTATTTATCCAAGCTCATATACGCCAACAATGTGGTTAGATTTATCAAATTCATATGCGTAATTGTGTGGGCTTGGTTACACGAATAAAAAACGGCTTAACGCTTTGCTTTTTTCTTTAAGATAGCGATATGACACCCGTAATTCAAATTAGCCCAAAATGCACTCAGGCAGAAAAACGGTTTTTGCATGAGTGATTATTTATTTTAGGCAACGTTCGGTTTCATAAACTTGGTAGCCTTTGTTTGACATTGCTCTTGTACGACTGCACAAGGCTTAGCCGCATCATCAAGTGATGATTTTGTGTTTTAGAAGCGTTTTAAAAAGGCAAAATATGGAACAAATCAGTAACTACATGTTGTTTTACACGACATCTTCACTCATTTGAAGTATTCCAGTCTTTTGCTAATACAGGGGATCTTCGACTCAAAAACATTGATCCGCTAAGACACGAATTTCAGTGTAGGTCGGAACATCCTGAATATAATACTCTGTAGTCTTATTAAAATCTGATTTCACTAACATGATGATGGTCTTTCGTTCTTTGAAGAAGAATTCGCCTTGTGTTTTGGCGTTATAATAAAAGTTTAATTTAATAAAACATTAAAGTGAAACTGAGTGATGTGCTTATGTAATAAAACATTAAAGCGAAACTGAGTGATGTGCTTGTGAAGTCTTCCCCCAGTGTATTCATCCCCAGAGAGCCGGACACAAGCTCACAATGGTCACTTATGCTGTAAGCAACGCTAAGACGGAACTAAGTTAAAAATTATTTTAAATATTTCCATAGTGCACATTCGTAAACTTGAAAAAGCAAAACAGCCGATATTGTTGACTCTTGCAAAGATAAATAATAATTGTAAAATTACTGTTCATGATATTTCAACTACAATGAATTTTAATGAACCGAGACCTTTTATAATAATAAATGCCATTATTATTGATCTAATGATATTGAACTTAGAGAAGAGATGTCTGTTGGAATAGTTTGTATCAGGCAGTATGCAAACCTTAGCCATCTAGTTTAGTTACTAGGTATCCGGGTAAAGATAAAATTACTAGTGGTAAAGGTATTGACAAGAGCAGGAATGCCATCACTCAAAGCCATCCTTATCCAAACTGAGTTAAAGATGAATTTTACACAATTACACAATTTTTGAGTAGATTCTATCAGAAAGTGTCGATACATTTCTATCATTTGTAATTGTTTTTGATATTTCAGATGATCTGATTGCCAGGATGTTTCTAGATTAAAATCGATAAACCTTGATCGTGATTGAAATGCTCAGAAGAAAAATACTAGCAAAACGATGCCAGTAGTTGCGACAGTTGATATCAGCTATTGCGTTTAAGTTAGACCGTTTAATGCCTTTATTTTGTCAGTCACTTTGCAATTATATACGTTATAATCACACTTTCACATGATCTGAGCGTTTTAATCGTGATTAAATTTTATCAATTTTAATCTTGAAACATCCTAACAGTCAGATCGCATAAAACCACAAAAAAATCAAATAATAGAAAAATATTAATACGCTCTGATAGAATCTTTCAAAATTTGATGCAAGTGACCCTTCAATGAGAACTTCCACTTTTACAAAAACAAAGCCAGTCATTGTATTATAGCATGAGGAACCATTACAGCGTTCCTCACTATGCTGCCGCTGTGCAGTTTTGGTCTTAACTTTGAACAAGTTGTTGACAAGTGAGTGGATCAGAGGCTAGATGAGCTCAGCTCATACATATGCCTTTATATGCTTTAAGATGTATTAAAATTCTTGGTTAAGGTCAAAGATAACAGTTTACGGGTAATTAGGGTTTTTAGGAATGAAAAGTATTATAAATTGTTATTCATAAAAACAATCTTACACAGAAATAAGAATGAGTGATAAACTCAATAAGCCATTTGTTTGTGTTTTTATTCGCCAGCAACGCTGATCTTTCATTTCCTGTTGACAGTTTGAAAAAAAAACAGGAATCGATTTAAGGATAATCCGTATAAGCAAAAATGCTGGAAAATTAAACAATTCAATAAAATTTGTTTATACGAAAGATTGTAAAGTGTTTTTAAAACTTTACTAAACAATGTTCAAAGACACTTCTTGCTGCTCAATGTGTGTGCCCAATGCTATATTGAAAGGTCAATGTGTGTGCCCAATGCTATATTGAGAGGTCAATGTGTGTGCCCAATGCTATATTGAAAGGTCAATGTGTGTGCCCAATGCTATATTGAAAGGTCAATGTGTGTGCCCAATGCTATATTGAGAGGTCAATGTGTGTGCCCAATGCTATATTGAAAGGTCAATGTGTGTGCCCAATGCTATATTGAAAGGTCAATGTGTGTGCCCAATGCTATATTGAAAGGTCAATGTGTGTGCCCAATGCTATATTGAAAGGTCAATGTGTGTGCCCAATGCTATATTGAAAGGTCAATGTGTGTGCCCAATGCTATATTGAAAGGTCAATGTGTGTGCCCAATGCTATATTGAAAGGTCAATGTGTGTGCCCAATGCTATATTGAAAGGTCAATGTGTGTGCCCAATGCTATATTGAAAGGTCAATGTGTGTGCCCAATGCTATATTGAAAGGTCAATGTGTGTGCCCAATGCTATATTGAAAGGTCAATGTGTGTGCCCAATGCTATATTGAAAGGTCAATGTGTGTGCCCAATGCTATATTGAAAGGTCAATGTGTGTGCCCAATGCTATATTGAAAGGTCAATGTGTGTGCCCAATGCTATATTGAAAGGTCAATGTGTGTGCCCAATGCTATATTGAAAGGTCAATGTGTGCAGTGCCCAATGCTATATTGAAAGGTCAATGTGTGTGCCCAATGCTATATTGAAAGGTCAATGTGTGCAGTGCCCAATGCTATATTGAAAGGTCAAGGCAAGGCACAAGCTTATCTAATCACCAAACTGCAATAAAAATAGGTAACTTTGTGCCACATTAAATTTGTATGGAGTAAGAAAAATTATGCCGTGTTTACAGAAATGGTTGCAAGGATGTGCCAAATTTGAATGACTTGCTAAGTTTTACTGTTGCACTCTTTTAACAAAAAAATGGGTTTGGAAACGTCTAAAAACAGATAAAAACCAATAAAAAATTAAAAGTGATCCTTTTAGAGCTAACATCAAAAGGCAGTTAAAACACTTGAAAAATACTTAATTGAGTAGTGCAAGGTATTGCCTTATCTTGCAATCTAAATTTCATACATTAGCAGACAAATGTATGAACAGACTTGTTCCTACCTTGTGGAAATCGTGAGAAAACACACGTATAGCACTTTTTAATGATTAATTAGTCTCAGTTTTACACCCGATCTAAGAATTATTACTAGCTAATGAACATAGTATCTGCGCAACCAACCAAAATAGCTCGTCACACACAGCAAATAGGATTTATGGCTGAGTGGTTCGCATTTATCAAAATTCCAAATTTAAAAGTTTAACAAGGAGATTTCAACAACATTATGCGGTAATAGCTTTTTCATGTGTGGACGTATGTCAAAACCAATTATAGATTTGCCTCTCTTGGTCTGCCTGATGTGCTGTTGAAGGCACGTAGGCATACTTAATCTATATATAAATAAATAACGGTATTTGTTTTTTGCCTTTTTGTCTTTTTGTTAAATTATGTGTCAGGTTATGGCAATTAAAACCTAGCAATGAAAAATCACCTTCATACTGGATTTGAACTCTGACATTCAAATCACAAGTCTACTAACAAGTGCCCATAACTACTAGGCTGAGCTGTTCTTATCACCCCAACCGCTCTTACCTTATACCGTATATCCTTTTCACAATTGCACACTCTAAAATATTAATTAAGACAGCGGCATCGAGCCACTGTTATAAGATTTTCTCGCGCCGTATAGTAAGAAACATGATGGTCTTTGTCTGTCGCCATACAAAGACGAAATTTATTTTTGTTTTTTCTTTCATACGATATCCACAAAAAATTTTCCCGATACTAAAATTCGGCTGACTGATTATGATGAAATAACGAAAATGCCAATATGTTACTCGCTGAAATCCCTACCACAACGCCTGAAAGAGATACGGTGCTCGCTTGCTCTCTATCTCACTCCAGCATTATTTTTTATAATTTAGGTATATCGCAAGATTGAAGCCGAAAACAGATAAGTGATAAAATTTTAGATTATGAGAAAATTGAATTTTAGTTTAGTAAAACACATTCTAAAACTTAGCTTCAAGTATGTGTTAGTAAGCTTAATTCATTAAAGTTAAATTTAACGTTCATGTTATACATGTATATGTCTATCTCGAAGGTAAGAACTCCTCACGGTATGTAGTGCGCGTAGTACATTGTAATGTTACATTTTCTTGCAGATCATAACCACTAAATACACTAAAGTACTGTAGGTAACTATAGTTATTAAGGTTAACATATATCATTTTGTTACTAATTTATAATATGTGCAGTACGTATATAAAGTTTTGATGATTTTTACCGGGGGTGTTTGCAGTAGATAACCACTAGGCCCTATGGGTTTCTATACCGCTCTATAAGAAATCTTCGCCTTACGATGCCGACAATGAACCAAATTAATGTCATATAAACATATACCAAATAATTTTTCATTATAATCGTAGCAAAACAGACTTTATTCAGCCATTACTAGCCAATTATTTCACGTCTAAACCATTTAACATCTAAACCTTCACAGTTGTTTTATTTTTTCTCTTAATGTATTTGAACTGCACAAAACACTTTTCTCATGATACGAAGTTTGAAAGATAGAATGGTAACTGTTGTTATATGTTAAATGAAAAACAAATTTTCTGTGTAAAGACTTTTTATTACATGAGCAACGCTTGGCATTCAGCTAGCATTTGTATATAGAGCAAAATTGGGCTGTTGTTATATTTTTAGTCCAAAAAGAGAGATTCTGCATGTATTAATTTTTTTAAATAGTCAAATACCGTAAAACTTCTAATTGAGCGCCACCTCTATTTGAACGCCACCTCTATTTGAACGCCACCTCTATTTGAACGTCACCTATCTTTGACGGCCACTATGAGAGAAGGGTTGACAAATAGAGCGCCAACCTCTATTTGAACGCCGCCTCCATTTGACAGCCACTCTGACAATCTTTGATTTTTATAAACCCAAAATATCAGATGATCAATAGAAAATTGTCTACAAAATCGTATTAATGATGAATCGTTTACATCAATAACAATCAATTCTCCTGTTGTCCAACTCGGAAGCTTTTGCTTCTTTTCATTAAAACTTTGAAAGCAACACCATAAAAATAATTAATGACTGTCCTAGGCTAATAGTAGTTCCTTGTTTAACGCAATCTTGATAGTTAAGAATACATGTATGTAAAAATGATTAACATTTATGATGGTAGCTGAACGACAAGTTTCAGGGCAAAGATTATATTTATTGAGCAAAACTTCGCGTTGAATTTGTGCTAATGCAACACGTAAAAGTTTCGCTCCGCCAAAAATGGTTTGGTGGCTCGTATCAACTAGTTCAGCAGTGCAGAAAAAGAGTTGAGGTCAGAAGACATTGTGAAAAGCATTGGACAACCAGAAGATGTTCGTTCCATTGAAAGCAACAATCAGAATGCAGATATTTTTGTTTCAAAAATGTTAATTTTTATTTCTGCATGTATTATAAGTATGGTTGGTTTATGTCACTTGTTCATATATATTTGTAACATTTGATATATTATCATTATATAACTTGTAAATTTTCAGATTTATAGCATATTATTTGAAAGCACCATTGCAGTAATCTGATCTTACAATTGATCGGTGCTCATAACTCCTCTTCTATAGCACATGAAAAGCTAGTTTTGGCTGCAACCCGTAGTAAACATACCAACGAGTGCTGTGAGCTTTTATGTAACATTGGTAAGTAAAGGTATAAAATAAAAATGTCTTCAAATTTAGAATGAAATAAAAATTGAAAGCTCCAACAAACTGCAAAGCAGGACACAGGCTATAAAGCCTAGTTCCCATATACGTTGCAGAGCACCGGCGACAGCATCACAGGCTATTAGCGGTGAAATGGGAACCTACGCGCCAGATACTGCCAAGCACCGCCGGTAGTTGCCGGCAGCATCGCAATAGTTTAGCGCTGTTCAACTTTTGCAAAAGGCCGCAGGCAAAACCTTCCCGAAATGCGCTGTACAGGTGAAGGTCACCATTATAGAAATGGCATGGCAAGCGAACATTTTATTTGATTCCGCGATTATGTTTAGCGATGCAGCTTATACATGAACAGATGCCGCCGAGCCAAGCGTCGCAAGCGTTTTGCTGCGCAAGTTACCGCCGGAGTCTCGCAATCGATATGGGAACCAGGCCCAATATTATCGCAGCTAGGTTAAGTGCAAGCAGTAGATATCAACTGCAGGTTAATTGCAAGCAATTATAGATACCAAATGATCGAGATATTTCTTAGCTTCTCAATGCATATTTATTACGAGACCTTTGATAAGTTGGAGGTAAGTTAACAGATTTCTTGCAAACAAAAAGTTTAATATCGCTTCGCTGAGAGAAAGCAAAATATAGGCGACATTTGCTTCGCCCATAAAAGGGCTAAATCTATCTTCTTAAAATTCTGACGAGTCATTTGAAAAATACAACGCCGGCCTCTATTTGAAAGTCACCTCCAATTGACCGCCACTATAGAAAAAGAGTTGAAAAATAGAATGCCATGGCGTTCAATTAGAGGTTTTAAAATAAGTTTGAACAAAAATCAAATAAATACTCAACTATCTTTAACTCTGTTGACTTTAGAACTATTGCAATAGCTATATAATATTGCAATAGCTATATAATATTGCTCATATTGATAAACAGTGATACGGTTAAATTCTTTGGCAGTGCGCAAGTAAAAATCTAGAAGTATGATTTGTTCTCTTGAGAAGTATTAGGCATCTTAACCAAAGCTCTTCAGAAGTCTCAGACTACGCAAAACAGCATCTCAATAATACATTACCCAAAGCACTAAATTTTCTAATTATCGAGCGGGTAGTCCGCTGCCTAACTATGCCAAAACTGAGTTTATCATTGACCCGTGTTAGTGTTTATAAAAATGCATATAAATGCTATGAACTGTTTTCCAAGAAAACTATTCAGTATTAATGCAGAGTTGTCTGCCCTCTAATGATTATTTGTGTAGATTTTGCTGCTGCCTCACCTCCTTTAAGCCAGTGTAATTATGCCCTAGACGTGTTATAACATGGGGTCAGATATAATGTGGTCAGAGAAAATGGAAGGTAAAATAACATTCATATAATATCATTAAAAATATTTACTATAATAAGAGCTGTGTCTGAGCCGAGGTCTCAGTAACAGCTTTAGCAAAAAAGTTTCTTAACACAGGACTTAATCTCTGACCCCCTGTTTTACAGTCTGGCGCACTAGCCACTACACTACTGAGCCGCCTCACTACTCGCTAGCATAACTATGCACACACTGATTACTCATGACGATCTCTCACAGTGCACGAGACTGCCAAGTGTACTCGTAGCAAATAAAATATGCAGTTAAATTTTCAAAACTTAATTAAGAAAAAAATGAAACAAACTTGAACCAGAATCAGGAAAAAAAATGTTTAAAAATCCTTTAACCCCCCTCGTTATAAAACGATTGCACCTATGACACAGTGGACTCGTTTGGCTCCTTATTATTCAGGCTCTAAGGTGTATATAAAATAGCTGTCCATGACAACTTGTACATGAATAAAGGTTATCTGAAGTCAAAATTATTGGACTGACAGAATAGCAGCTAAGAGTGATGGTGCCCGAGGTGTATTATATACTTACTATTCATGATTATTATATATATACAATATTATAATATACTATTCATGATTATTATATTATATATATACAATATTATAATATACTATTCATGATTATTATATTATATATATACAATATTATAATATACTATTCATGATTATTATATTATATATATACAATATTATAATATACTATTCATGATTATTATATTATATATATACAATATTATAATATACTATTCATGATAACTAAATAATGAAAACCATAGTTTTTGGCTGTTAAAATATGCTATGGATAACTTTAACACTTTCAACATCACAGCTAATTTAGATGCTGGTCTAGGACTGACCCGTGGCCCCGGGCTGTATAGATAATCCCCTACTTTTCAAAAGACTTTAAACTATGTTTATGGCTTCTGTCTTACTAGGGTCTTTATTAGCTGGCTGAGTTTTATCTTTACAGTCCAGTTTTCTAAAGGATTCCGTTTTATTTCAAGGTCACATCTCTACTAGTAAAGATTGGGCCACAAATATATTAGAACTAAGAGCGTTTTATGCTGAATTTGACAGGGAAGATTATTTTAGAATATTGCTTATGTATTCTACAAAGAAAATTTTGAAATTATTTTTAGATGGGTACGTACTGAGGTATTTCATTTTTCATTGAAACTTAATACCAACAAAAACACTCGTCAAAGTGATCTTTCAATGAAGTTAGTTGTGTGATAAGGTGAACAACTTGAGGCAGATTCTATTTATAGCTGAATAAACTGGCTCATTGGAGAGAAATTTTCCGTTGTAAATTAATCCGACCATTTTATCTATTTTTTAAGTCATTGGTACGATGGGACAGGCAGCAGTTTAGCTTTACAAAACTAAAAGTGTTAAAATGCTATTTGTGAATGACTGTCTGTGGTTCATGTAGTCAAATAAACAAAGGTTGAGAGCTTTGAAACCTTCCTTCCACAGGCGATACGCTAGCCATATTTGCTGCTATAAAGTAATGCATAGGAACGTTACAAAAACTTGAGAAAAAGCCAACCAAGTAATCTGTAAGTTTAAAAAAGTACAAATAGATGTTAACAAACTACTGGTAAGACAAGTACAAGCAGCTAATCTATAAACAGGCAAATTCGGATAACTCAAACTTCATAGGACCAGGCAAAACTGTTCGAGTTATCAGAGTGTTCAAGTTATCAGAGCACTGTCACAAGTTCATGTATTTATTAGTAGATACATGTACATATACAAACTATAATATAAATCAAAAGCATAAATGGCTTGTTGCAAATTAAAACGCTTCTAATGTAAAGTTTAAAAATTTTTTATCTGAAAGTATAGCAATTTTTCTATCACTTGAGATTTGTTTGCTGTTTTATGTGATGTGACTGCCAGGATGTTTTCAGATTAAAATTGGCAAAACTTGATCGCTGTTGAAATTGTCAGAAGAAATGACATCTTTTGCTTTTGAGCGTTTTAATCAAAATCAATTTTGCCAATTTTTCTTTAAGTTTATCCGAAAGTTACTTCGCTTTTTCTTGCTTTCGAAGGACTATCGCTAAGCGGATGTTTGGTAAAATTAGTTTTTTTGCAAACCTTTAGAAAAGTCGCTAACAAAAATATTTTGCCTATGATGGTAATCTCGACGCATAAAAACTACTAAAAGTTGTGGTTTATCTCTATGGTTTGGAATAAAGTGATATACTAGAGCGATAACAACCGTTTCGGTAGCCATTGGGCAAAAAAATGTTTGAGTTAACGAAGTTGAGGTCGAGTTATCTAAAGCAACTTATCATTACGTGGGCAGGGACCAAACAAATCCGTTCGAGTTAACCATGTGTTCGAGCTATCCGAGGGCGAGTTATCCGAGTTTGACTGTATTTCTATATATCTATATATATTTCTCAAAGGTTGTCGCTTGTAGGATTGATTGTCCAGCTATAGCTAATAAAATCTTGGAATTAAAATTCCGCTTTCTGATGGATTTGAACACACGGAAATCACTAACATAATTTTAAAATCCAGATGCTCTACCACTGAGCCATACAAGACGTAATTATCCACAACGTTATCATATTCGATATACCATATCCACACGCTAATTATTTTAGCATTGCGCCCACACGTTACGATGCCCCTGCTAAGAGATATTTTTCGTAAGGTTCAATTACTATATCTGGGGTCAAGGCCAATTCTTCTCTCTCGGACAATTATTTTATCTCTGTAGGAAGAGCGTCGACATTCTCTCTCCGTTCGGTCAGACAAAGACAGTACGATATCTTATTTTCACATTTGTACCAGTATCGAGAGGTACCAGTATCGTCGTATTCAAAGTTTTGATGGATAGCTTCTGGTGGAACAGTAACCTTTTTTATACACACACACACTTCTATGCAGCAATTGTTATTATTAATTCAACATATTCAGGATTTTTATTTTGTTTTTTCAGTTCATATTAATTGTATCATTACAGAGTCATCTTTTATTGTACTCGTAGCAAAACCGACTTAATTTAGCTATTACTTGCTAACTATTTCACATTTATATTTAAACCCTTTTATAGTTATTTTATTTTTTTAATTTATTTGACCTACACAAAACATTTTCTTCATGATATGAAGTTATAGTTGTTTGAAAAAGTTTAAAAACCTTTACAGTTGTTTTTATTTTCTCTCTTAATTTATTTCACCTACACAAAACACTTCTCTCATGATATGTAGTTTGAAAGTTAGAATGGCAAATGTTGTTATATGTTAAATACAAATCAATTTTCTGTCCAAAGACTTTTTTATTACCCGGGCAACGCAGGGTAGCACAGCTAGTATAATATATATGTAGATACATGTATGTATGTGGGTGCGCGCACGTGTGTGTCCACGTATACATGTGTATATACATGTATATGCGCGTGTGTGTCCACGTATACATGTGTATATACATGTATATTTATATACTAGCTGTGCTACCCAGTGTTGCCCGGGTAATAAAAAAGCCTTTGGACAGAAAATTGATTTGCATTGAACAAATAACAACATTTGTCATTCAAACTTTCCAACTACATATCATGAGAGAAGTGTTTTGTGTAGTTGAAATAAATTAAGAGAGAAAATAAAAACAACTGTAAAGGTTTTCAAACTTTTTCAAACAACTATAACTTTCAACTTCATATCATGAGGAAAAGGTTTTGTGCAGGACAACTGATTTAAAAATAAACAAAACAACTGTAAAGGTTTTCAAACCAGTGTAAATAATAAAGATTGAAAACTAATCAAGTAATAATAACAATGATAGGAAAATGAATAATGTTTAAACGTCAAACACGATACTCAAATTATGTTTAAAAGAATGCAAGTTGAAATAATAACGACGATGAAACAAATTTTAAAAATTCCTATTATAAACTTCATAAGTTATAAGAAGTTTATAAATGTAATAAGAGAATGTAAATTTATATATCTATATATATATTTTTCTCAAAGTATGTAGATGTATGTAAATATAAGAGTGAGGAATAACTGATACTTGTAATCTTACACGATAAATCTTACAAATTTTTGTTGTAAAATGTGAAATTAATTACGAGTTACTAATTGGTTAGGTTTAGAAAGAAAGATGTGTAAGCTAATACATCTAGCTGTACAACCCGGCGTTGCCCGGGTAATAAAAAAGTTTGTGGACAGAAAATTGATTTGTATTTAACATATAACAACATTTGCCATTCTACCAAAAAACGACTGTAAAGTTTTTCAAACTGTGTCAAACAACTTTTAAACTTCATATCATGAGAAAAATGTTTCGTGCAGGTCAAATATATTAAAAAAAATAAAACGACTATAAAAGGGTTTAGATGTAAAAGTGAAATAATTAGCAAGTAATAGCTAAATTGAGTCTGTTTTGCTACGATTACAATAAGAGATGATTCGTTAATGATACAAATAATACGAACTGAGAAAACAAAATGAAAGTTCTGAATATGTTGAATTAATAATAACAATTCTTGCATAAAAGTGTGTGTATAAAAAGCTACTGTTCCACCAACAGCTATCCATCAAAACTCTGAATACGACGATACTGGTACGATGATATGTAAAAATGAGATATTGTAGTGTCTTTGTCTGATTGAAGGTGAGAGAATCTAGAGGCTATTCCTACTCGAGATAATACAATTGTCCGCATGAAAAGTATTAACCTTTACGGCAATTTAGCAATTGAACCTTAAGAAAAGCCGGAAATAGAGGTTCACAAAAGCGCAAAAAAGGCATCGTGTTTCATAGAGTTAATAAAATTTAATCCCCAAATTCTAATATCGAGAAAGTCTATTGTCGATATCGTTTTGCCGAAAACAAATTAGCCCCTAATACGGCGAGGACAAAAAAGCATCGCGTGTCATAGAGCTAAAAAAGTTCATAGAGTTGTAATTATTACGCCATTTTTGTGTGTAAATGGAAAACGATGAATAGGTTATGTATAGAGGCGCACTAACTAGAGATTCTGGTTAATGCGCCCTAGCAGTGAAAGAAAAAACCACAGAATAGCCGCACCTTTATATAAGCCGCATGGCTCAAATCATCAGAAAAAAGTAGCGGCTAATAGTCCGAAAAGTATGGTGCTCATATTAATTCAGTTCGCTTCGTACGACCGAATCGAAAAAAGGAAAGATCGCTCTATAAGGTGAACTTACACACACATACACAAATATATAGATTCTTTGCCGCTTATATAATAGATATATACTCCTGCTACAGACAGTGCTGTTTCGACTATGGAAGCCTCATCAAATATATATATATATATCCATATATATATATACATCCATATATATACCCGTATATACATACATCCATATATATATCCGTATATAAAATTGTTTCCTCGCCCTAGTTTACCCAAGTGAGTGGTAATGCCTACTCAAGCATTGGCCTCCTACCAAATACCTGGAAGTTTTAGCGATCGTTTTAAGATCTTAGCAACAACGCACTTTTCTGCAACTCACTCG
Organism: Watersipora subatra; assembly: GCF_963576615.1. Classification (NCBI taxonomy): domain Eukaryota; kingdom Metazoa; phylum Bryozoa; class Gymnolaemata; order Cheilostomatida; family Watersiporidae; genus Watersipora; species Watersipora subatra. The sequence goes on from NC_088709.1 coordinate 23,699,037, forward strand.
TATTGATTGTCGCTGGTATATGGACCACATTTGATGTGCAAGTATTAATGCATCCAATACTCCAATGACTACTGGAATTACAACTGTTCTTACATGCCAGCACTTTTCAATCTCCTCTCTGAGTGAGAACTATTTCCCTACTTGTTATTTTCTTTGCTGGCTATGTTGTAGTCATTGGGTACTACTACTATATCTATTATAGTAGCTCCCTCGTTCTCCTTGTCTATAACTATATATATACAGTCAAACATGGATAACTCGCCCTCGGATAGCTCGAACACATGGTAAACTCGAACGGTTTCTTGGGTCCGTTCCGACGTAATGATAAATTGCTTTAGATAACTCGACCTCAACTCTGTTAACTCGAACAGTTTTTTGCCCAACGGCTACCGAGACGGTTGTTATCGCTTTAGAAAATCACTTTATTCCAAGTCATAGAGGTAAACTTCAACTTTTCGTAATTCATAGGCGTCGTTATTATCACCGTCAGCAAAATATTTTTGTCAACGACTTTTATAAAGGTTGGGTGAATTTTGATTTATACCAAACATCCGCTTAGCGATCGCCTTTCAGAAGCATTGAAAAGTGACGTGACCTTCGCATAAACTTCAAGAAAAATCGGCAAAATTGATCTTGGTTAAAATGCTCAAAAGAAAAATATGTATTTTCTTCTGAGCATTTCAACAATGATCAAGTTTTGCCAATTTTAATCTAAAAAACGTCATGGAAATAACATCACCCCAAACAACAAACCAATCTCAAGTGATAGAAAAATCTCCTATACTTTTTAATAAAAAAAAGTTTTAAACTTTACATTAGAAGCATTTAATTTGAAACAAGGTATTTATGCTTTTGATTTATATTATAGTTTGTATATGTGCATGTATCTACTAATAAATAAATAAATACATGGACCTGTGACAGTGCTCTGATAACTTGAACGCTCTGATAACTCGAACACTTTCGCTCGGTTCCGTGAAGTTCGAGTTATCCATGTTTGACTGTATATATATACATACTCCTAGAGACGCTCCTATAACAGATACCTTCTATAATGTTAATTCTACACAACATAAATAATTTATGTAATGTTTTTCCTATGTAAAAATTCCATATAATGTAAAGGGTGAAATTGGCACAGGTTCTCAAATTCGATTTGAATAATGCGCATCTCATGGTTAGCCTTTGAAATATGGCTCTCCCTCTTGCCTCACATGAGAGAGAGAGAGAGAGAGAACGACGTATAGGATTATCTCTATTATAGTAGATACTAGACACTTGTCCATACAGGATTTATGGCCGAGTGATTCGCATTTATCAAAATTCCAAATTTAAAAGTTTAATAAGGAAATTCCAGCAGCATTATACAGTAATAGCTTTTTAATGTGTGGTCATATGCCAAAACCAATTATAGATTTGCCACTCTTGGTAAATCTAAAATTGGTTTTGATTAACTGATAATCTAGTTTGTCGTGAGAAATCATCAGATGTGTCGATAAAGTACAGATAATAAGTAGCTGTACAATTAGTTGGAGTAGGTGTTAGAGTGTCCGTCTACCGATATGAATGTCACGAGTTGGAGTATTGACAAATATTGTTGGTCTTTTACCATAACCATGGACATTGTTGATGGATAGACGGATGGACAAATAGACACTGTTCTTATTATAGTAAAGTTATACCTTTTTATTGTGTTTTAGACATATAAAACATTTTTATTGCTCTCCTTTTGCCAAATAAACCTTGCTATTTCAAGGTAAATTAGCATTAAAGGAGTGTGTTCTCCTTAACTCATTGTGAAATTACCACAATCATGGACCATGAACTGAGTGGAAGCAGGAGAAAAGTTGAAAAAGGAGAAAAGTTGTCAATACAAACCAATAATACTACAGTTATGATACAGCCATTTAATTAAAAAGTCATGTCTAGTCTTTTTTCCTTCCGAAGGAACAAAGGGGTGAGTTTGGGAAGATCTTGGAATGAATTATGCAGTTTACATGTATTTTACTGTTCGTATAATGTAAAATATCTATAATATAAACGTTCCCGGAACGGATTGTTTACGTTGTAGGAGCATCTACTGTATTTACATATATATTTGCTCATGTTTAGCTGTTATCAATTTATGAGACCAGCTCTATTTGACAAATACATGCATTGCATACACATAACTAAATCTAGTTCAAACAGAAGAAAGATAAAAAAGTTATCACTCCTTAAAACCTGTCTGTCAGACACGCTTAAGAAAACTTCTAAGGGCACCTTAACAAGTTTAAGGTATTGAATCAGACCTCACTATATTAATTAGTTGGCATGTTTAGCACTGTTTACTGGAGAAGGCTTCTGCTCATTACTTTCGCAACTGGTGATATCATTCTAATCGTAAAGTTAACAACAAGACAAACAACTACCGCAAAACGTAATCGCTTGTCAGCTAATTTGTGAAAGAGAACATAAATCTTGAGTTAAAAGACATTTAAAAAGAGATTTCTGATTATACCTAAGCATTAGGCCTGGATGTTCACCATTATGTTGCTGGTACTTGACAAAGACAATAACAAACACAGACGGGACTCCAGGCTTGTACCGTCATCGCTGAGGCATCTGCTGAACCATTACACTCGTCCTAAAATGAAATAATGGACAGAGATTATCTCGACTGCAGGAGACAAGATTGGTTTATTAGGCTAGGATTAAAGATAACTCGAATGGTACATTTGGCAGGATAATAGATAATGCCCCTCAATAATGATTGATCAGATAGACCAGCGAACTCAGCATGGGACAAGTCTGAAGGGCCTACTTTATGACAGGGAATTACAAACTACAGAAATCATCTCAACAAACAAATAACTATTTGTATTGGAAGCTATCTCTAGGGAACTTAATAAGAGCGCGGATTAACTATCGCATATACTTTTCTTGAAAGACAATTGGCCAGTCTGAATCAAGCATAAAAAATTAACAAAGAAGCAATCTTTCACATGATTTGTTGTCTGCAAAACAAGCGTATTGTGAAATAATATATATCCCAATAGTATTGTCATAAGCCACCCACAGTTATGATGAATATTCTTACATTTAATTTATTCTTTATTACAAAATAACTCAGAAGAATATAAAATCTAACTGACTCAGTTTTGTAAATAATCAGTTCAAAACAATCAACTGTTTTTTATGAATCCCAAGATATAAACATAACTCAAGTTGTGTTTGATCAACTGGCACTGACCTTCCCATTGCCATAAATATAACACAAGGGCTAATAGAATAAGGTGTCAGACGCAACCTCACACCACATTTCAATGATAAAAATACAACTGAACACGAACCTTGTCTTATTATCAAACCATGCTAGCTAGAGTTGATAAGACAAAACTGACTTTGTGAAGTACCTGTACATACATGTCAGATTTTGACAGTGTACTACTCTGGAAAGAAATAATTGACCTAACTACCAGCAGTAAGAGGCTGAGCATATCCCAGCCTGACATATAAATTTAGTGGTAAAAACTTGGCTAGTTGTTTACACATTACTGGAGTGAGTAACATAACTTACTATCATCCAAACTCTGCCTGCTCAGTTATTCACAATAAAATTGTGAACAAAAAATGTATTTCGAAAGAAACAAATGGTGGACAGATTTTATGTTAGAGACAACCATAGAAGAATAAAGTTACACAAATTTAAGACTTTTCATTACTATTTTTCTGTATCAAAATGGACAAGTTTGACATCCTTTTTGTCTTGTCATGTAATGAAAAACAATTATTAGATGAATACTAGTGTCAATAAAAGGTTACACATACAACAGAACTTAGCTTCAGTTGCTACTCATTCCTCTAGTAAGCTGGAAGTATGAACATGCATTTGTTGCTTCTCGATAGTTGACACAAAGGCTAAAGTTGAGAAATTCACAAGTCTGAACCACAGTCCAGAATATTTTTGAGACTTTAATAGTGTTGGTGTGAAACCTGCACATCAATATAAACCTTAAATATCCGGAGGTTTGTTTTCAGACAAACATGAAATAGTGAACATAATATACCATGTTATACCAACCATACTAACTGGGCTGAAGCCATCTCTGTTGTGGCTTCCATCACTGATAGTTACCAAGTAATTTCTATCGTCAGCGATGGCTGCTTCTTATAAGTTAGGAGAAATCTGTAGGTGAGTCAGCGATCACATTTTGACTGTAAAATGTTAAGTTACACGCAAGGTTAGTGTAACATTCATATAATTTACTGCCCTGCCAAAAGTGGATGAGAGTTTTGTAAAATGTGATAAATATGCAGCTATACATTGGCACTAATGCGTTAAAATGCTTCGCTATGTATATATGCTTATAATATATAGTCTAATGCTCTGGCAATCTCTAGTGTCGTGAGAGATCGGCATGTGTGTCAATAAAGCACAAACAATTAGTATATGCACAATATTTCAAAATCCTAAAAAGTGAACAAATGGTGCAGGTGGTAGTGTGTTGATGTGAAATGTTGTGGGTTCGAATCCCGTAAAATGAAAATCTTTTTTCCCAACTTCCACCCATGGCTTTGGATAGACATGATTCTTGTTACAGTAAATATTAGAGTAGACCCCCTTGGATTGTCATATGTAATAACTATACGTACAAGTAAAGTTCTAGTGATTTCTATATGGCTATATAGAAATTTTCTAGAATACTAATCTATATATACAGTGAAACTCGGATAACTCGTCCTCGGATAACTCGAACGCATGATTAACTCGAACGGATTTGTTTGGTCCATTCCCACGCAATGATAAATTGCTTTAGATAATTCGACCTTAACTTCGTTAACTCGAACGGTTTTTTGCCTAACGGCTACCAACATGGTTGTTATCGCTTTAGAATATCGCTTTATTCCAAGCCATGGAGATAAACATCAACTTTTAGTAGTTCTTAGGCGTCATTATTACCACTATCGGCAAAATATTTTCGTTAACGACTTTTCTAAAGGTTTGCAAAAAATCAAATTTTACCAAAAATCCGCTTGGGGATAGCCTTCCGTAAGCAAGGAGAAGCGCGGTAACCTTCAGATAAACTTAAAGAAAAATCGACAACACTGGTTTTTGTTAAAACACTCAAAAGAAAAAAAATGTTTTCTTTTTTTTTCTGAGCGTTTCAATTGCGATCAAGTTTTGCCTATTTTAATCTGAAAACATCCTGGCAGTCACCTAAAACAAACAAACAAATCTCAAGTAATAGAAAAATATTTATACTTTCTGATAAAAATTGTTAAAACATTACATGAGAAGCCCCTTAACTTGCAACAAGCAATCAATGCTTTTGATTTATATATAGTTTGTATATGTACTGTTAAATACATGCACTTGTGACAGTGTTTTCATAACTTGAACGCTCTGATAACTCGAACACTTTCTCTCGGTCACGTGAAGGTCGAGTTAGCCGAGTTTCACTGTATATTTCTCAAAGTATGTCGTCGTATGTCGGTTATCTTAAAATCTTGGAATAAATATTCCGTACCGAAGAAGATGCAATCTCGGACACTGCCGTTTTCCAGTCTGATGCCTTGCCCACTAGACTGCGGAAATCGAATTGCTACCTCGCCAATATAAGTCATTATATGAGAGCAAAACCTAACTGCTTTGCGTATGACGCGGGTCATAGCATAACCTCATGAGAAGCTGTTCGCTCACATTATTAAACTGGCTAATAGCAAAAACTCTCACTACTTCTCATTGTTTATAAGACAAAAAACTTTTCTCATGATTTGCAGTTTGAAAGTTAGAATGGCAAATATTGTTATATGGTAAATACAAATCAATTTTCTGTCCAAAGACTTTTCTATTACACGAGCAACGCCGGGTGGCACAGCTAGTATTACTATAATCTAGTAGTAGTCTAGTATTGTGTGTGGAGTTGTTAGAGTGTTGGGCTACCATACTGAAAACCATGAGATCGAATCCTGCACTCCAATCCCAACCTCTAATCGTCGCTACAGACACACAGACAGACTTATTGTAGTAAAGATTAAGAATCTTCAGAACAAAGATGGTCAAGGTTTAACTAAATGGTATCAAGCAAGATTCTAGTACAATGATCTTTCCAGCTGCTTTTTGTATTACTAAAACGATCTGTACCCAACAAGGATAATAACATTAAACACTTGCGGAAAATCAGGTCTAGACGTGATTTCATCCTTTGTCTTACACATTCGTCACTGAAATGGGTCACCAAAAGCACAGGCAATGAAAAAGCCATATTGGAAAGACAGATCTCCAGGGAATTCAGGTCAGAGAATTCTGGGAAGATCAGAGAATTCTCACTGAAGGTATTAACTGTAAATAAGGTAGACTTTAATTGAAGTACCTTCAGTTAATATCTTTATTCACAAACTGCAAAAATGGGCTCTAAACAAAACAAAATGAATTTGCACTAAATTTTCTAATAAAAATCAAATAACAATAATAGAAATGCCCAACTTCTCCTCACGTAATTGACTTGACCCGTTTTTTGATTATTTTGAAAACACTGGTGTTTCCACTCATTTAGCTCCAACAAAAACTTTGTAAATAGAAAACGCTATACATCTAATAAAAAGCAATGCTATTTAGAACAAAATGCTGGGGAGAAAACTTAATGTAACTGAAGCGATGTAAGTGTGCATTAAAAGTAGCCTTGATTTTACTACCTGGCTTAGCCATAGGCCTCCGCTTGTGATTACAAAATACTAGATACATAATGAAATTAAATTACTGGTCAGATAGGTTATGGAGCTGATTTCCTTTAGCATCATTTTACCAAAGAAATCTACCTGCTGCAGTACCTGCGAGTCATGTTAAGCCCAATATTTTAAAAACTAACACAGCATTTAACAACAAAAACAATTAAACTCTTAATCGTTATTTAACAAATATAAAGACTATGCTTAAAGGCTCTGTGACATTATTATATATTATATTATTATATATTATTTGATAAAGAAAGCTAAAGTTAGCAGTTTCTGTTATATAATATTGTAAAGGTGTATGATATTGCGAGCAGTAAATCCACCCCACCCAGTCAGCATTTCTTGAATGTAAAACTAGGCAAATTACAGGCAAAAGTCGATAATCTAAATTGACTTTTAGCTTAATGTTAATGGTAAAAATGTTTTTCTTTTAAAAAACTTAACATTTGCCTGTTACACCACCTTTAGCAGGCCAAAAACATTCTTTACAAATTACTTATTTCCATTTCATCCTCATAATGGTATGACTGACTTTGAAGATAAAGTTTTATGTTTTCAGCTAACCTAACAATCTATAGACACATGGATGTGCTGATATATCTTCTATAATGTTCCCCACTTTAATCAAAGTTCTATTATAGCAATATTTTTTACATCACTCATTGAAACACTACTTACTAAAAATATATTGATTTCAATTAGAGATTCAGCCAATTAGATTTCAATATAGCACCACTGATTGAATCATTGGTTGATAAACTGCAATAAACCTTCCAGACCTGAAACAGATTTTTATTTTTAGATCTCATATAAATGCCTCGGATTTTAATGACTAACATCAAAAGACTTGGCTGAAGAGCTCTTATGCTATTATGAGCCTTATTTATGCCTTTCCTTCAGCAGTGTTATTTTATAAGAGCATTCATCAAAGTCTTTACATTGCTGCAAAGGCTTTGTGACATTGTTTTAAATATATAAATGTTATTATAAATAATTTGTAAGTTTTATAAGTGCCTGAGACATGACATAAAAACATACCAGAAATGTTCTAAGTACAGAACCTTCCAATCAGTGATTAGTTATAGCACTTCTGTACCTCAGCTACCTCTGTACTGTTTACTTATTCTTTGGATTTTACTAAAAATTTGTCTGCCAAGTTAAAAACTTATGTAAAACTCACAAATACCGTACGAGCAATGATCCTCAGCATTTAATACATTATAAGTTTATCAAGACTCATGAAGTTTGTGAGACCTGAACAGTGTACCAAACAGAAATGAAGAGGCTGCATGCAGTCATGATGAGACAACTACGCAGCATAATGAATATCACCCAGAAAATAAGGTCAAGAGCACCCAACTCCTAAAACAGGCTGGCCTATCCATGAAGGACATTCTGATAGAAAAAGGCCTAAGTTGGCTGGGCTATGTGCACAAGATGGGTCATGAGTGATTGTCAAGACAATTATTATACTCACAACTCTATGAACAAAAGAGGAATTAGTGTAGACCTAGACTGAGATACAAAGATATAACTAAGTGTAACATGAAGTTAGGGAACTAGACGCAAACAGATGGCAAAAGAAGGTAGGAAACAGAGCTACATGGAAGTCAGTGATAAAGCCTAAACCATAAGACAGTCATCGTTGAGCCGACCAACAGCAAGAGAGGGAGATGTTTGTGAAACCAGAAAATTTTTTGAAACCAAATTAAAAAAATTTTTTTTCAATTAAAATCAGGATTTGGCAAATTATGAATTGCAAGCAAACATACAGAACAACAAAGTATAAGATGAATGAGTAATTCCATGCTTAAACAGGGCTATTTTGAGTAAGTTCTTTGGAACTCAATACAAATACTGAATTTTTAAAATTTAAGCTTAACTGGTCATATACTCGTCGTACTCAAGGGGTGATAGTGAGCAACGTGGAATCAGTAAGGTAATGAAGGAGTGGCCGCAGAATCACTAGGTTAGCAGGAATAGTTTTAGGCAGTGGATGATCACTTGACCTTTTTTAGACCAATCTACCTGACTATCCATTGCAGTCCTACTTCCCCAAAAATCTGCTACACATTATATCAGAAACCAACACCTTGCCAATCTATATTATAGAATGGCGTTATGCAGAAAGAACTTTATTTCCAATACTAATAATTTTATATTACTATTCTTTATTATAGTTTTGTCTCATGGTTTAATTTGATTTGAACAGTATTGATCGGTGATAATATAGTTGATATCTATCAATACTAGTGATTCTTGAATTTTAATTTTCTAAAACTTTCTAATTTCTAATAAACCAATTATAATAACATCTAGCCAATTATTATAATTATATTATAATAATGATTATATATAATTATTATAATTTGTTTGTTAAATTATTAAATTAACTAACTGCGTTCATTACAACTAATAAATTTTTTTTTAAATTTAAATGTTATTGTAAGGCAAATTTTTATTAAATTGTAACATGTAGTTTGTGGTCTCTAAAATAAGGGATGGGAAAGTCAGGTAGTGGCTGAACTTTCTCAGTTAGTTGCAAGTTATGATGAAATAAGTGTGATGTGTTGGCATATCAAAACTCTGAATGTCTTGTTCTTTCCCTCAGCTTTTCAGGAGCCAGCCTTAACAACTACAGTTAGGAATTAAGCACGCATCACCGTTATTTCCAAGATATTGCTATGCTTACCCGAGTTATTGAGCTCTGTGTGACCTTGATCTAAGAGTCTTGCCTTGATTCGTGGAGCCAAGCTAACTGTTCCTTCACTCAGGCCAAGACATACAACCTTGTAACCTTTACCAGCAAGTCATGGCTGACATTGCTGAAAGCATAGAAATCCGTAATCTAAAATACAGTTTAAACATTCATGTACAGCTACTAAACCAGTCAGTTTGTCAATAAGTCAATAAAATCTAGTGCAAACTTTAATTCATTTAAACAAGGAATTGTATGAACCATTCCTCCTAAAGGCAGGGTAGTCAATAATATTCATGGGAGCCAAGAATAAAAGAGCTACTAAATTTGCTATAAGTAAATTGTTTCTACTGTATACAGCTAACAAAATGTAAATGTGGAATAGCTAGTACGGCATAACAAAGCGCACAAATTTAATACACTTGCAAATGATGTAGTAGTACAACGTCGACTTCATGTTATACCACATTACAAGCACTTCAAATCTCGCTTTGCATTTGTGACTTATTAATGTACTTAACTATGGGTTAAATCTGGACATAGAAAGAATAGCAGTGCAGTCTGTCACCAACTCTCTACAAAGCTTACTCGTTACAATGCTGAGTTGGAAACCTATAAATATTAAAACTAAAATGTTACAAACGAATAAAATCAAAGAATCGACGAATGGATAAAAAAACTAATCACTCACAAAAATCTACAAGCTACATCCAGTAAATATTTACTTTTCTGCCGCATTTGTAAGAAAGTTGACCAATCGTCTCTGAGGTGTGCATAGGTAATAACTCATCTATAGTTACATTATGGTGAAATGCAGGCCAGAAACTGTCAGAAAAGTTGAATGTAGAGAGAAGCTCAGCAGGTGTATTTTCAATGAAAGACATCTGAAATATAGAACATTCTATGACATGCAAACATATGATTAGAACAATCCATAGTGCTTGTAACATTAACAAACTATGACTAGCAAGTGCCTGGCGAGTAGGCAGATTTAACTTTGCGATTTCTCCACTTTGTACTGAGTCAATTCAAGCCAATTCAATTTTGGAAATAAATTCAAAATTTCAAATTATCTTATTGAACAGTCATTTTTGACACAAATGAGTTCACTGAGCAGCACATGTCTCTACTTGATATTTGATTATTATTAAGATATATTAGAGTGTTGAGTACCCAGTGAAGACACTGAGCCCTGCCAATACCAATACAAGGAAACTATCTTCATGACAAAATTAAGTCAGTGTTGCAATCAGGTCTCAACCAAAATAACCACAAGCATAATCTATCAGTTTTCTTATTAAAACTGGAAACACATTAAATACAAACACTGTCATTGCAAAACATTTAAACTTCCTAGATAGCCATTCCAGCTTCATAAATGACTATAGGATAAACAAACAAAATATTCCTTAAAGGTTGACTTGCAACAAAATTCACATTACAGTTATTTGGTATCAAAAGGCTCACCATGTTTTACTCTGTTGTGTTGTAGGTTCGAAATATGTAGAAAAGTGATTACAAGTGCTTAAAAGCTCAAAAACAAAGTTAAAAAAATGGCTGTAGGTTGGAATCTTTTTATTTTGACGACATACTCAACTCGACGTGGTTATTGTTTGACACATGATGTTATCACGTGAAATGAAAGGCCAATAAAAGGCTGAATATGAAACATCTCATAGCACGAGTTTATGACAAACACTTTGGGTTCTACCAGAAAGCTCTAATCAAATATAGATGCTCGCTACTTTACAGTCTCGTTTCAGCTTGATCTAATCCGCTAGTCATAATCTGATCATGTGACCCCTATTTTCTGCCAAATGGCGCGAACAATTTCTGCAGCATTTTCGATCATCACAGATGACCAACAGGCTCCTCATGTTCAGCACATGATGATATGCATCCCTGGAGCTAAGGTTAAAAATTTAAACTAATTTTTAAGCTAGGTTTTGAGATATCAGTGCTCAAAGTGACAGCATTACAACGATAATGAAATAGATGAGCAAGGACAATAGACATGGTTTTATTGAACGCGTGAAGTTTATTTGTGAATATATTTCGACGAATGAGGTTGCATGAAAGTGTAAACAGAAGCACATCGTGTTCAACTACGCCACATTTGAGCTGTTTTGAGAGGGATTCCAACCTATGGCCATTTTCGTGATGGCTGTGATTAACTGTTTGTTTTTGAGCTTTTAAGAGCTTGTAATCACATTTCCACATATTCTGAACCTACAACAGAGTAAGACATGGTGAACTTTTTGATACCAAATCCCTGTAATGTGAATTTTGTTGCAAGTCAACCTTTAAGGTTTTTGAATACTCTGTTATATTTTGTTTAAAATGACTGTACAACCATAAATGAGCACAAGACAGGTCATAAGTGACCATAAAAATATAGCATTTTTCCGATCATATCTGTGTGTAGCTTCACATCACACCTGCATACAACAGCAAATCTCAAGGCTATTTCAGCTTATGATTGATGGTGAATCAACATCACATGTTTTGAGATAAAAGAATTCTGCGTGATATGTGCTAAAGGTCATACCCTATATATAGATATTTGTGCCATTAACTTTTTATGTTTACTTTTGTTTCAGCTAAGTCGATTGCAATGCTCTTGCATCAGTACACACAGTTTAATCCATGAATCCTATCTCTTTTTTTGCTCTCTGTGGGATTAGGTTGCAGTAAATTGCATATAATGATGCCATAGCAGTTCTCTGCTTCAATCTATTTTAATATCTGTTTGATGTATTGTGAGACCTAGAGAGGAAGCAAAATCAGCAAAATTATATTGCAATCTAATCCAGAAATATATGAGCCTAAGTCTTTTTTATTGCCTATTGACTAACAAAGTTGCTAAGTTAAAGATATTCTCGCAGATCGTTCACTATTTATAGTAGCTGCAAGAATCATTGGCATATAAATTAATTCCGGTAACTTTCAATAATGCCAGAATATGCTTGTAGCTAACAGAATTAAACTAGGGGATGCATGCAGTGAAAAAGCAGTCCAAGCAAACGCCAATATTTTAGACCCAGTGTTGGTTTCATTAGAAAAATTCCTGGGTCGAGCGATATTAGCAATGTTACCATGGCTTCAAATGGAGAAATTTGTATGAGGTCATAGTAGTCGAGAACAATGTAAATTCAGGTTAACAAAGCTATCAATTGAATGTAGGTATGGCCTAACCGGTGATGTGAGGTTGGGGATAAAACGAAAGAGATCATCAAGCTAAGACGAGAATTGATCAGCCACTACACAATTGATCATAATCACGTACGATGTGATCAATGTTTAACAGTCCAAGAACGCTTTTGGCTTCCCTATGTGTAAGTGGTACACAATTAAGATATTTGTGAGAAGTTCAGATTCCAATTGCACATTATCATAGTTTTAGAATTACAGACGTTTTTGCATTGGTTGGGGTTCATATGAGTGACCAAGTTAATCACAAGGATAACCAAGTTGGTGAGGGTTCACTGATGGTACATAAGTACATGCATGGCAATGTATCAGTAAAAGAGGTCATCTGAAACTTTTATAATTATTTTAACGTTTCTGGCTAAAATAACCAAATCATTGCCTTATAACATAGACGTTGGGTGTTTGCTAAAAATATTTCACTGAATTAATTTGCTGGTCATCAGCAAAGTATTTATAGGGCTACTGAAAGCAGAAGGTAACAAACAATTCCAAGTTTTTGGGTCAGTGCGAGACTAAACTAATACAGTGGAAGCTCGTTGCTCGACCTTCTTACCTGAAAAATTCGGTCAACCAAAGAATTTGAGTAGAAAATGCATCTGAATTCGAACAAATTACCGCTGCTTGAGCTAGCCGAGTCGAGCCAGAGAGGGCGGTGTGAGAGTAAAGAGAGCCAAACCGTACATCCTCTTTGGCCCTTTTCAACCATTTGGTAAGCATCTATGCAGCTCAGACTTTTATCGTAGTAAAACATACACAATTCGTCCAAGTATTTTTGCCAATGTTCCACTTTGTGTTGCTTTAGGCCTTAATAATGGGTCTGAAAAAAGAGACAAGTTCTTTTAATATTTTCAGATTTTTTTAAGGGTGAAAACGGATTAAAGTACTTACCATTGTTCTTTACAGGAAGATGTGGTTCAGTTTTCAAACAAACCAAATCCAAGTACATTTGGTCAAGCACTGAGGTTCCCCAGTCCTTATCGTGTATTCCATTCCATGATATTGTTTAATATTTTGTCATGTATACCTCTCATGTGTAAAGAATCTGAAAATACCTTAAATGTTAGCAAAAAGTAATAAAAATGAAGTCATCCTGATAAAAAACTAGAAACAGAACTGGCCTTTTAAACACATGTGAAAAACAGAAAACCCTGACAAGGTGGTGATACCACTGAAATACAAGTGAGATAAGATCTCTAGTTCAGTTTAAGGATGACCGTCATGTAATGATCTAACAAAAAAAACACATTTTGAAAATTGAAAATAACAAAACATGAGATGTGACAAGATGTGGTTTTGTTTGGTCTATACAAAAATGTGAAAATATTAGATTATAAAGCTGATGAGATTCCTGATGGGTTCATGACCTCTACAGGCAATGGCAAAATGCTATAATAGCAGACAACATGTGCTAGTCTACAATCCTTCGTTTTTTGTGACATCATTTTATCGTTGTCGGCCATCTTTATAGACAATTTTATCGTTAGAAACACGAAGCTTTTGCAATGATCTTTTGAAAACGATGCTTTTGTTTGCAATTTTTTTATTATAGTATCAAAACAACACCAAAAAGTACTAGTAAATAAAAGAAAAACAATCATTTTCTACAAATATGGCAGCTTTTTCGTGAACGAGCGCATGTGCAAACGACTTGATGACATAAAAAAACGATAGATTAGTGAAAAAAACAGCTAAATATTGTTTGAATCAAGGCGTCCACAACCTTTTCAACGATGTTTCAGTGTGCTGAAAAGACCAAAGGGAAGAGTAAATATTTTAATTGAAAGATATTAGAAAAGATTGTGAATGAAGGAGTGAAAGAATGAGTTGGATGGTTACATGCTAAAAATGTAGGTAGTTTGATAGATCACACAGAGGCTGATTACGAGAAATGATCATTTTGGAGCAAAAGAGATCGGGCCATCAGTATGAAAGCATTGTCATAAAATTGAAATTAAAAAAGCTAATAATTCTTCATTTGACTCCATAAGTGTTGCAAAGCCTAAATATGGGCTAAATAAGAGCAATGAAAAAATGTAGCTGAACTGGTCAAGTCACATATTTCTACGTGCTTTTAGTAAGGCAGTGGGCAATACACCGGTATCTAAAATTATGAGATGTTACAGCATAATTATCAAAGATAGATTTCTTAAACTGCTAAATTATAAAAGATTATAGAAATTTGAGATGAAGTATCTGGAAGGCAAAATCAAGGACTGGTTGAAAAAAAATGAGGCTGACATGCTTGCCACTCAAATGAGCAAAGAATTGTCTATATTGCAGCTGCAAGGAAACATGATGCTATATAGTATTAGATAAAAATGTCACTGCTATAAACTAGAGATGCTCCGATTCTAATTTCACCAGCCGATTCGATATACCGATTCTTATTGAAAAATAATCCGATTCAGATCTTCTGTGTTGCATAGATAATTGTTAATTTTCTTATGAAAATATAAATATAATACAAAGAAAATATAAATATTGATGTATTTATTTGTTTGTATTTATGAAAAAAGATATACATGTATATATATTCACATACTGATCAACCATGCATCTAATAACAAAACAGTCCATGTTTCTTGAAATCTTTTATTAATAATGGTAATTACTGTTAGCGGTACAGCTTTCTCTGTGATAACGAAGTCTCTCTTTTACTGCTGGACGAACTGCTGTACCTGTACAACTTTAGAGCAAATAAATGTTTCTTTTAATTACCGTTAGTGATTCAATTATCTCCGTGAGACGTCTTTATCTTCTATCACTATCGATGTAGCCAGTTGTACTGAAGAAGGACTCACTTGCCACCAATGATGGAGGACAGGCTAAATACCAATAAGCCCCTGAGGTTATTTTATGCGATACAAACCATACATCATATCATCTGGATCAAGAGAGAGAGATAGATAACTTTATGCATCGACTGCTCAAAATACTTTTGTAATGCTAGTAAATAGAAACATTACACCGCATTCTTGTTTCTCATTAGGGTTCTCTTGTTCGTGATTGGCTGAAATAAATCATATCGCTGTAATTGGGAAATACCGCACTTTGTAATTACACCCTGACTAAAGCCAAAAGATTCCTTAGCTGTGTGGATGTTTATTGGGCTATAGACATGAAATAGATTGTGTGACAGGCCCGGAATTCATTAAGTAAAAGTAAGGAACTTGCTGGTGATAATTTTTTTATTAGTGTAGCAGGTTAAAATACGGTTTTCTGCTAAATAGTTGATATGTAAAAAGTATCTGAAGTTTCCGATTTTTTAAGAAAAGATCGGCCGATACCGATTCAGATATTTAACACCCATATCGGCACCGATACCGATTTCGATATTAAAATCGGGGCAACTCTACTATAAACACCAGTCTGTTGGAAGGAACCAGCGGACATGATTGTTATAATGAAGATGTAAAACCTGCTTAAAATTGTGTAAAGCATTGAGTCAGACTGATGTCGGAAATTCATAGTATACCAGACTGAACCAAAGTAAAGTTTTTATAAGCAAGAAGAATACATGTACGCAAAAATTGCTCAAAAATAGAGTAAAAAAAGTTTCTCATTGTTTTCACACTTTGGTTATAAGACCCTGAAAGTATTCAGGAGTTTTTCTCAAAACCCTTTTAAAAGATGCTCTAACCCAGGGGTCAGGATCCTTTTTGACTGAGAGAGCTAAAAAACCCACATGCTTCAAAATTTAATTCTAGGAGAGCCATAGGGAAGGCGGGATAATTTGTGCCACGGGGTAATTTGTGCCGCGGCACTTTTTGGAAAAACTATTGTATGTATGGCAATGTCTTCTCTCTCACATAACACCCATTAGATGGTGGCTGTGTTGTTTCCTGTTTCCTTTCTTCAAAACACATGGTGAGTAATTTATTTTCACTTTAATCATTTTCTTAGTAAACAGTATTTTTGATGCGTGATATCTGGGAATAACTTTTTGAAGAATGAACTGCGAAAGATATGCCAAACCATTTATTATTTTTTAAGATGTTTGTTGGGTATAATGAAATAATAGTGTAAATTTATTATATGTAATACTTTTTCATAATTTCAATTTTTGTTTAAAATGGAAGCTCGGGGTAATATGAGCCACTGAAATTTGGGTAATTTGTGCCTGCACAATTTACCCTGTGCTTTTACTTTAACATATAACTTTATATAAAAAGTTGTTTATATATAGATTTGTAATGGTGAACCTTCATTTTTGTAGTTTACTTCAACTACTACAGGAAAAAATGCCAAGAAATTACAAAAGAAAGACAATGCGTGCTGACAATGGCAGCGAAGTGCAACTAGAAAAGGCTGTTAAATTGGTTTCATGAAAAGAAGTCCAGTATCAGGAATGCTGCCCAAACGTATGGTTTGAACAGAATAATGGCTAGGTATATTACTAATAATTAGCAAAGAGGCTATGAGAGGATTGCTGTTGCTCACAGGGTTTTTGCTGATGAAGAAGAGAGATCTATAGTTCACCATATTAGAACTTTAGGTGGTTGCTTTCAAGGGCTCAGCAAAGATAAATCTCGAAAAGTCAGCAAAGAGCCGAGAAAAAAAACTGCGAAAGCTTCTAAAAAAAAGCAAACGTGAAGCACCAGCAAAGAAGCGCAAAGTTAAAAAAGTTCCAATACCCGAGTCATCGTCAGAAGAGGATATGGGAGTTGAATTGCTACAGGCAGATTCAGACAGTCCAAATGATGAGTTTGGTGAAACTGACACCCTAGACCAGCCTACATTAGTTAGAGAGGGGACTTTGTGCTGGTGAAGTATGTGACTGATAAACAGCACAACAAGTTATACATGTATGTCAAAAAAGTGATGGCTCTCCTAGAACACAATTTCGAAGTTAAGTTCATGTGTAAAGTAGAGGGGCCGGCTGCATAATTCACTTTCCTTGATGATGATGATCTATATTTGATTACATTTAATGATGTGGTGCTATTTATTGGAGAGCCCATTTCTATCGCTGGGACCAAAAGGGCTGCAGGTAACCTCATGCTTAGTATTGACTTGGGTGATCTCACCATTGCATAAAATAAATTTTAGTGTTTTAAATACTGACTTATATAGTGTCACCATTTAATTAAGATATATTATAGCATTTAAATACTTAGCTGAGTTATATTAGCTAATACGACTATTATAAAATGTTATGACAGTAAAGTCCCCCAAAATTATACAATTTTGTTAATGTTTTATGCTGGCACAAATTATCCTGTATAAAATAAGTATGAGGCACTACTTATCTCGCATGTGGGGTAAGTAGACATTAACAAGGTTTTATAGATAATGGTACCCTTGGTCACCTTGTAAGTTTTATTCAAACTGATTGATATATCTTGTTAGAGAACATCTTAAACTAAATACATACACATTTGTTGAAGAGTTAAAAAACACTAGTACATATATAAACAACTGAAAAATGGCACAAATTACCCCGCTTTCCTCCATGTATATTTTTAATATCGAAAACATAAAATTGAAAAGGAAGACGAACAAATTTAGTATGTTTGAGCAATTTTAGAGTATAAGAAAACTGGATTTATTTTGAACAATTATGTTCAAATAACAATTTTTTCTTTTAGCCATCTTTTGGTTTGAAGGGTTTACCTTTTGATCTAAAGATGACTCGTGCGCTCTCTGTGCGGCCTGCCCAGAGTGAAGTACAGAAAGCACTAGAAACTCTGCTGCGCGCCACATCAAAAAATTGGAAATGAAAATATATTTCTATTAAATGGACGTTATTTTTTATTTTGTTTATTGTTACTGTAATTTCAGCATTATTTGTATTATTATGTTAATTAAATTAACAGCCAAAATATGGATTATTTTTCCACATTTTTCCAAAAGAGCCACATATGGCGGGAGCGCCATATGTTACCTACCCCTGCTCTAACCTGATCTAAAGTAAATGAATGAGGATGCCACATTAGGCCTGCAAAAAACAGCTGTTATATTTTATAGTGCTCAGTGTTTTTCAACTCTTTTGAGCCAGGGCACATTTTTACAGTTTGAAAAATTTTACAGCACACCACTAACCAAAAATGTTGTAAAATGACACTCTAAACAGTACATTTAATCAAAATATAGTTTCTCAATTTATTTATAACCAGTCAGTGTGAAAGCTGGGTCTGTTTAGATGAACACAAAGTTTTTCTAAAGCGTTTCAATATCCCTCTCGAAAACAACACAATCAGCACAACAAACACAGCCCACAAGTATGTGATGTATGCTAGCTTTTTAGAACAGAAGTTAGAGATGTATAGTCCGATTTAGAATGAATGATAGAGATGGGTGTCTTAAAACCCATTATTATCTAAAGTCACCCTGTAAAATAATCTCAGTCTTTTATGAAAGGTAGATAAACTATTTAAATGGCTCGTAGCTTGTTGCATGATGTTCAATAGGCTGAACGCCGAAAAACATGAGTGTAAAAAAGCGCGATTTTATCACAAGCTGGCGTTATTATCGCGCCTTTTTGAGCTTATTTTTAAATATGCAACGCTAAATAGTTTATCTGTCTTTCAGAAAAGACTGAAATTATTTTGAAGGGTAAATTTAGATAATAATGGGTCTCATTACTATTCATCACCATCATTCTAAATCGGAATAAACATTCCCAATTTTCGTTCCTCAAAAACTAGGCTATGTCACATTTTTGGGCGGAGCTTATTGTGCTGATTGTGCTGTTTTCGAGACCAATAATAAAACGCTGTAAAAAAGCCCTCATTACTCTGAATACTAGTGGACCAATCTTTATTTTGAATACAAAATCGAAATCAGCGTGTCTGATTTACCTAGGCAATACGAGAAAAGTTGTGCGTGACAGTTATGGTTTAACTAGGCATACTAAACGACCAGTCTGATTTCGAAGGACTTGAGTTTGTGGGTCAATATTAAATGATTGACCATGCATCAATCGCGTGAATAGACGTACCTAAATCATGGCGCCTGGATACTGAGCATACTACATCGATGAGTAGGCATTCCATTAAAACGCTCCTACGGTAAAGTTGTTTGTTAAACTTCACAGTACTACGAGAACGTACGTAGGAACTTTTACAAACACGTTGAGCAGGCACAAATCCGAAGATGCTATTCGGCAAGACGTTCAAGGGATGTGGACTGACCAACGCTCTAAACGGCTCTGAAGATAACAATATCTATCGTTTCATGACAGACGCACGGGCATAAGAATCAGCCTGGAGTGTCTCCAGTAAGCGTGGGCTAATGCTGGTATTACCAATAAAATGACATTCAACTATTCGACGTTGATTCTAGAGTGATTCAAGAACTGTTCCACAGTTCTAGAGAATGACGAGTACTGTTGCAATAATGATGTATCATTTGATTTTCAACATTAAACATTTTATTACATACCAGTAATCACCATGTTATTTTGTATTATTTGTCTTGTATTATATTTTTGGTCTTATAATCTTATGTTGGTTGATATTTTATCATTGGTTGTTCGTTGAATTATCTTACATTATAACTTTATGTTGGATATTATGTTATCATTCGTTATCTTTCGTTAAATTAAGTTTAACTTACCAAAATCTTGAGCAGCTAGTTGAAATCTTGAATGCCACCCTTTTAATGAACGTCACCTTTCATTAAACGTCATCATAAAAGAAGGGCCGAAAAATAGAACTCCATGGTGTTCAAATAAATGTTTTACGGTAAATTACCCTCCCAGTCTTTACATGTATCAAGGACAATGGAACGACATAATATTTACAGAAAATGATTAATAAATGTTTTATAAAAATTTAAATTTTAGAAGTGACATTGGATAATTTCTCACCGCACACCTGGCAATCTCTCGCGGCACCTTAGTGAGTGGTTGAAAATCACTGTAGCAAAATTAAATTTACAGTAAAGATAAACAGCCTCAGTCGATTGTAGGTAAATGCAGTGGAAAAAATTTATGTGACAGGCAAACGAATAGATAAATTGAGGGTTAAAACAGTATTTGGAGATGTTTTAGGCAGCTAGCAGAATATGTTTAAAAATACTCATCGCAAGAAATGTACAAAATTAATAGACAAGCAGCACCAATTTATAGTAACAAACAAAAAATCTAACATCATGAATGTTACATCTAATATCATGAACGCAAAGCTCAAAAGGAAAGCTGACAAAATAATTGTAAACTTAGATTATTCACGAGATGGTTTAGTCAAGAATCCTCATGAAACATTGGGTGCGGGTATTGATCTGTCTCAGCCAAGTTTCAAAAAAACAATTCTAACACTCATAAACAGAAAACAGGCAATTGCATTTTTGTGGCAATATGCAGTCGGACAGTCATATCAGACATGACAACCTGAAACATACAGCTATATAAAGTGTTTTTAACAAGCTTCAAGATTATCTTTTTATGAACTAAGCTCTTAAATCGAAGCTTCTTGAATTGCATTGAAAATTGAAAAATGTTACAATTGCATTCATTTGCAAGACAACATACTTTTGTCTGATGGTACTTTTCTTGTGGTTGTACAAGCGTTGAATAATCAAGAGTATTGTCACTGTGACTTATCAGCCAGAGTTTTGCATTATTTGAAAAATGAGCTTTGAGAAAAAAGAGAAACTTAATACCACAGAAGTGTGCTGCAATCTATATATAGAATAATCTGTAAATATATACACTTATATATATATGATTTATATATATATATATAAATCTCAAATATTGTCTGTTGTCCCTCATTCGTCTGTCCAGTTATAATGATGAAGTTTTAGCAACGAAAAACTTTTGTACTGGATTTGAACTTGCAACAATCAAATCGCAAGCCTATTAACAAGCGTGCGTAACCACAAGGCTAAGCTTTTCTTGTCACGCCCATCCCTCTTACTATATAGGCCTACTGTATTTCCTTTTCACGATTGCACATGCTGAATTATTACTAATACAATGCGCCCTCGGGTTACAATACCCTTGTTATAAAATTTTTTCGCCTTAGTCTTTGGAACTGACGCTTTTTCATTTGTTGGGTTATTTATTTTCACAATTGATTTGTACTTTTAGGTTTAGGCTGGTTCAGTCGCTTTATACAAAAAAACAAGCTGTCAATCCGAAAGCCAGAAGCAACATTTTTAGCTCGTCAAACTGCATTCAACAAAGGGACTGTTGCCAGTTTCTTCGACAAGCTGACATCATGTCCAGGTATAAATTTACCTCCTTATTTAATTTCAATTCTTTTTCTTATGTATTCATGAATTTTTATAAAACTTCCACCCTTAAAAACGGCTTTAGTACTGTACTTTGAATTTTAGATTCAAGTTTGCTCCCCAAGACATTTACAATCTAGATGAAACTGGAATTACGACAGTTCAGGGGTCAGGTAAAGTAGTTTCAACCACTGGAAAAAAAAGCAAGTAGTTTCCACATCAAGCCGAGAACGTGGATAACTTATCACTATCTGTTGTGCCATAAGTGCTGGCGGCAGTCAAATTCCATCCTTTTACATATTTCCCAGAGTGTTTATAAAACAAGATTCCATGAATGGTTGTGCGCCAGGTGCCAAGGGGGTGGCAGACAGAACCGGTTATATGAACAGTGAACTTTTTGCTAATGAGTATCTACCTTTTTCATCTCGAATGTCCGCTGCTCTAAAGATAAATGTTCTGTTCTTTTAATTCTCGATAATCACTGCTTGGTAATCATTCCCTCCAGGCAGAAACTCAGGAATACATTTGCTATCACTTCCTCCACACACATCCCACAAACTCCAGTCTGTAGATCGATGTGTGGTTGGCCCATTAAAGACTTATTTTAAAGCACTTCAATTACATATGTACTGTTTTAGCTTATTCAAGTTCTTCAATATCTTGGCTTTCAAATGAACCATTGTTTGACATGGCGAGACAAACATTGGTTGGTGTTTATATGATTTCCCCAGAGCTCTACCGCAAAAATATTCAATGGTATAGGTTCGAAAATTGTGATGTCACAATTTTCATATTCGGTGCTGTGTGCTCTTACCGCTTATTTTATCGCTTACCGCTTGTTTTATCGCTTACCGCTTATATTTATCAACTACGATAATAACGTTAGTGGCATGCAAAGGTAGGACAACTCCATGCCAGGCAACATCATCAGACGGTGAACCCAGGGATTGGCCTGTTCGACCTAACAATCCTCACATTCCCATGGAACAGAATTACATTGAGATAAATGTTTTAATTCCTCAAACAGAAAATTTGCGTTGAAGAAACCCTCTTCAGAGCAAACTCTACTGGCTATATGATTATTAGCTGAAGATTATCTTTTGGTGTACATACTACAAGTGAAGGCAGCATTGCTATAAGAACCAAGCATTATTAACTATTAAAGCTTAAAATAAGAGTTCTTTAAAAGTTAAAGCTCCATGATACAATATAATATTCTTCTTTTCATTCATGTATCATGATTCATGACTAACAAGATAAAATGGGTCTGGATAGTTATGACATGTTATGACAAAAAAATCACATAAAATATTATAAAAAAAGTTGTTTTTTTGACAGTTCGGACTTTTTTTGGGTAGAATAAAATGGCATTTCAAGTAAACTAGTATTGAGTTAAAAAAGCTTGAGTTTTTTTTAACTCAATACTAGTTCAAACTGGCAGAACTTTTTTTTGACGATAAAAAAAGCTTGAGCTTTTTTATCTTCAAAATATAAAAAGTTTTAATAGTGTTACATTTACATGTATCTCTGTTCTTGAATTGTATGTGTGTGGTTTTAGTTTCACCATTGATTTCTACAATGCGTCTTACTTAGCATCTTCTTTGTATTATCTGACCAGTTCAATTTCTCAATTTCTATATTTAATATTCTCTACAAATATTTGTTTTCTATTGTATTTTCCTCTAGTAGTATATTATTTCTTCACTTTCTTATTATGTTATGTAACTAATAATAAGCTCTGGCAGTTTTGTATTGTCTGACTAGTTGAGCTGAGCTTGCGCAAAGCTGGTTGCAACATATGTAGTACCACTAAAATGAATATCTCGATCAACTAGTGGCAGGAATAACGCAACAACTGGTGTCAGAGACAATTATATAAGAACTCACTGCTTACATATATTTAATACTACTTAGTGCTGACTGACAGTAGACCCTAGTATGAAGGCTTTGATAGCAGCCGTGCAGCTACAACAACCGTTCCAGCAACAACAGGTGGATATGCATAAACAGTTAGCTTCCTTGCTAAAAACTAGCAAGAGTAACACAGCAGCTGCTATAGCTACACCCAAGTTTGAAGCATACAACAGAGACGAAAAAAGTGGGCTCAGTACTGCCAGCGCTTGAAAATACATTCTAAAGTATATCATTTGACTGACGATGCACAAAAGCATGCTTGATTATTGTCTTGGTGGCTGTGGATACCTATGATCTACTTGCTAATATATTTGGTTCTGAGAAAATCACAACCTGACCAGTCTTAAGTAGATTGGGTGGCTGAGCCTTGTGGGCTTGCTCAACACTTAAGTTTCACTTGTAAAACACAGGTTGTGGCCAGAGGTATGTTGATGAGCAGATTGGTGACATAATCAAAGAAGTCCTACATGTAGATACACATCGTCAATGTCTACCACAGGCATGTCCAAAGCTTTTACTAGCCCGCAACCTCTATCATAAAATCAATAGTATGCGGCTTGCCGGAACTGGTGACCAAAGTATAAAGTACACATGTACAACGATAGCTATTTTGCATATCAAAAAAAGATGGCAGTATACCTGTGGCCACACCCTCGCCAGCCGCCGTAACCCTTGGCTTTGTTAAATATTTTTCAGACAATCCTATTTCTGTCATGGCGACTGCACTAAAAAAAGAAAATTTGACAGCGACTGCCGCCATTTCCAGAACAAGTAAAAATTGGAGTACATTTTCACTAAACCAAAAAACAACAGTATCTGCCTAACTTGCCAAAAGACTGGGGCTGTTTTCAAGGAATTTAACATCAAGAGGCACTACCAGACAACATGCAAACTATGGCAACCTAACAGGTAACGAACACAGTGAGAACCTGAATCAACTTGAAATGGTTCTAATGGGACAGCTGGACTTTTTCATGACAGCTCATGAATAAAATGCAGATGGCACAAAGGCGAGCTTTGAGGTGGCAATGCTGATCGTCAAGCACTGAAAACATTTCACTTAAGGTCAACTGACAACTGACAGACTTATAAAACTAGTAGAGCAAATATGTTTTACCAAGAAGGAACCCTTTGCCAATGTTTGCCATAACACTGTAGCAAGGAGAATTGAAGTTTTATTAAATATTAAGCGACAGCTACAGGCAGAATGAGCGAGTTTGACTTTAATTTGTAAGTTAGAATGAAAGCATGGATGCCTCTGACACTGCTCAGTTACTAATTTTTTTAAGAGTGGCCATGACGTGAATGAAAAGCTTATTGATTTTAGTAGCATGTAGAATTAATTAAGAGGAAACAATTTACTTGTTTGTGTTTGTTCCACTGTAGATGACATGAAGCTACAGTAGAATAAAATTACTGGGTTTATTACGGATGGCTCACATGCCATGGCTGGCGAGCATAGTGGATTATCAACCTTTGTTTGAGACAAAGATAGCAGAGAAGGAGGCAAAGCTATCAAACTCCACTGTATTATCCATCAACAAGTCCTGCGTGCCAAACTTTTGAAATGTGATCATGTTATGAAACCGGTGATTAAGACTGTTAATTATATTCGCTCCAGAGCCCTGTGCCAACGGCAGTTTCAACAGTTTCTGCTGAACATTAAGACTGAATATGGGATGTTGTGAATTATAGTGACGTAAAATGGCTCAGTTGGGAGTCTGCACTGCAGCGCTTCTACTCTCTTAACAGGAAAAAAGGGAGAACCATTGCTAGAATTATTGGATCCTGTTTAGGTGACTAATTTGGGGTTTTAGTTGACATAACAGAACATCTGAATTTGCTGAGCAGAAGACTTCAGGGTCAAAATGTAGTGGTAAGCCAACTTTGTTCACACATCAAAGTCTTTCAGACCAAGCTGCTTCTTTTTTAAAGGCACCTTTCACAAGCGCAGCCTATTACTGCACATAAAAATACTGCATATTTCCTATCGCTGCAGGAATCACGAGCAGTTGCCCACAGAACAAGTTCGATGCGCAAATGAGAAAGTATGCAGCAAAAATTTCATTACTGGTTGAGAGGTTTCAACAACACTTTCAAGATTTTATGGCTATTGAAAAGGAGATCACGCTTTTCCCTTTCTTTCTCTGTGGACCCGAAAAATGCTTTAGACCACTTGCCGCTAGAGCTCATTGAGATGCAATGTGACGCAGAGTGTTGCAGTTAGAACCAACAGATACCTCCTGTTAACTTCTACCGACAGTTGAATGAAGGCAGGTTCCCAGAAATTGGAACATTTGCTCAGAAAATGCTGAGCTTGCTTGGGTCAACATATTTGTGTGAGCAGACATTCTTGACTATGAACATTAACAAGAGCCGCGTAAGGATGGAACGAAATGAGTATCACACGCGTAATGTCTTGCGCATCAAAGCGACTGTTTTTGAACCAGACCTGGACTGCATATTGCAGTCAAGATCTTACTACCACTGTTCACAATAGTGCAAGCAAAATATTTGTTTTTTTGTGATGATCAGAGCCAGTTTTGAATTTGCAAGTTTACAATGAATGTTTAATAGTGATTAAGAAACGACATGTTCAATCTTCCCAAAAATGTTTTTTTCTCTAGACTTTTTTGGCACTCAATTTGGTCTTCAAATATAAAAGATGGAGTGGTTTTTTAACAACTTGAAAACTAAACAAAAAGTAAAGTATTCATTGAAAAGCTGCAACAAGAGTTTAACAATCGAACTAGTCAGTTTCAATCGTTGAAACACATCACACAAATCAAAGCACTTCAGAAGGCAAAGCCTAATGGAGAGTGGGTCACTCAGTTGCTATTGAAGAGTGTTAATGTCTCATCTGCAAGTCTCATCTCCGCAACTGGAGATGTGTAACCTCAAAGGTACAGATATAGATGAAATTGAGGAGGGCTTCTATTTGAAAGCTTCAACAAAGGCTGAATATTCACAGCTTTCTCAACTAGGAAGATTGTTGCACACTGTGTTTGCTGACACATAGATATGTGAATCAGCATTTTCATACATGAATAATATCAAGAGGAATTTGACACCCACTTTGACTCAAGATCACTTGTGTCAGCTCCTACGAATGCTGCAGTATAGAGCCAGATTACCAAGAGATAATGAGCAGCCAAAAACAATTCCATGTATCTCACTAAACTTTAAGTTATACAAAGCTCTTTAGGCTTACTGCAACATTATTCAATGCTATTGTAAAAGTATTCTAATAAATAAATTTAATTACAATACAAACTTGTATTATCAGTATGAAATGTTATACTGTAATACATATATTATGCGGCTTCCAAAAATCTTACAACTTTGAAATTTGGCTCTTTGAGAAAAAACTGCTTGCCTCTGATGTATAATCTTGGTGTGATTCTTAGGTAACCTAAAAACAATACTAAACCATGATTCAAAATATTAGCAGCACATCATCAGGCAGACCAACATTGGAGCTGATGCATATTGTTGTACAAACTGTTTTTAAGAAAGGGATATCAGAAAAACAGGTATCTAAAGATTTAAATATACCTTGAACAACATTGCAGAGTCATTTAACAGTAAAAAATACTAATTTTTGACAGGCAAGTATAACTACACATATGTTCATACCAGAACTGGAACTTATGTTGAAGAACTATTGCTTATAGCCTCGAAACACCAGACTCATGCAGAAGCAAGTTTGCACGAGAGTTTGCTAATAAGAACAAATGTATTTCAGACTGTGCGATGACCAAATATGTGTAAATAAAAATTGGGTATACAGCTTTAAAAAGCGTTACTCTGAGCTCTCTTGCACAAAAACCTGAAGTCACGAGTCCAGACAGAGAAACTTGTATTATTAAAAAGACTGTCAATGACTTCTATGACAATCTAGTACAAGTTATGTTCAAGAACTCATTTCAACCTAAGGATATCTGGAATGTTAATGAAACAGGGTCAAATACAGTCTATAACACTTTTAAGCTCTGGGCTGATTGCAAGGCTTGCCATATAAGAGAGGAACATCAGTTATTACAATGGTTGTGAGAGTGCTGCTGCAAGAGCGATTCTAGTTTTGCTAACATTTCCCGGAGCAAATTTTAAGCAACATGCTAATTGTAGCACTGTCTTGCATTATGCTAATCCATTAGATTGGATACCACCTGATCTTTACCTGATATGTCTGAAGCATTTCATTTAGCACATTTGACCATCAGCAGAAAATACTGTTTTGTTGAAGCTGGACAATCACAATACTCATCTTAGCATTGCTGGAACCGATTTAGCAAAGCAAAACTGTTATTTTTGCTGTAATACTGGCGAGTCCACTAAATTAATTAGTACAAAAATAAATAGTTCCGGTCTAAACTAAAATCATGAGTGTTCTTGTTTTATCTAAAATGAATAGGTAATCTACAATCATTCAGGTATATCAACGACAAAACAATAATCCGATATGGTGACAGCGTAAATCGTTACCCACTCATTATTAATGGATGGTATTTCACCGCTGGATAGCGAGATTTAATATCTAAGGACATTGCTGGTGAATGGAGAAAATGGTCCAGAGCTTTTAAGGATTATCTTCTCGCTAATTATGTGACTGCAGGGACTCTAGCTGTTGAAAAAATAAACAGCACTGCCAGAAATATAGCCAGAAATATAAGAACGTATCAACTAAGAAGTCTATTGCTTTCTGCTGGTCTAAAGTGCATCAGAGTGCATTTGATATGGTCTAGCAGCTTATGCAACTATTGCTCCAACTATTGCCGCTGCTGGCGTCAGTCATGTTGGTTTAGGTTGTGTTCTGTATCAATTTCAAGGTGGCATTTCTGGAGTTGTAGCATATGGTCATTGACGTTTATTTGACGTAGTCTCGATATTTTCAGATAGAGCGAGAGGTCCGAGGTCTAACGTGGGCATGTGAGCATTTCAAGATACACTTGCTTGGTACAAAGTTCCTGTTATTCACTGATCATAAGCCGTTAGTTAGTACTTTTGGTAAACCTAACTCAAAATCAACTCCTAGATTGGAACGCTGGAGTTAGAGGTTACAGGCTTATGATTTTGTTTTGCGGTAGAAGCCCAGGTGCTATAACATTACAAATCTTCTGTCTAGGTTGAGTGTGCATGAGAATGACATTGTAGAGCCTGTGGTAAATGATGCTTATATTTGCTCAATCGCAGAGTTCGCTGTTCAGTGCGCGATGAAATGGTCAAATATTCATGAGGCTGCCAAGTCTTGTCTAGAGACTGAGCTAATAAATGAAGGTATTCAGTCAGGTGACTGGAAATGTTGTTCTGCTATGACGAAATCAGTACGAAATGAGCTGATTACATGTGATGATGTAGTTCTTACAGGTGATAGAATTTTAATACCTACTAGTTTGAGTCAAAATACATTGCATTTAGCATGTGAGGGTCATCAAGGTATCGTGAAGACCAAAAGAAGGCTCCATCTTAAGGTTTGGTGGCCTGGCATAGATAGAGAGGCTGAAGTTTTATGTCATCAATGTTTGCCCTGTCAGTTGGTCAGTAATAGCGATTCCCCAGTTTGTATCACCCCTACCAAATTTACCGATGGTCCTTGGAAGTTCTGTAGTATAGATTTATTAGGTCCTCTTCTTAATGGTCGTTCTGTTGTAGTCATTGTTGATTATTTTAGTAGGTTGTTTGAGTTTAAGTTTTTGAAGAGTACTAAAGCTGAGAAAATCGCCTCATTTTTGGAAGTTTGTGCTTTATATGGTTACCTAGAATGTTGAGGTCTGACAACAGTACACAATTTAGTTCTCATGAAATGCAAGGCTATCTTAGTAAGTGTAGAATTAGATGAGTGTCTACAACACGGTTATGGCCCCAAGCTAATGGAGAAGTGGAGAGGACAAATGGCACCATATTAAAAGTCCTCAAGATTGCGAACTCTGAAGATTTGGGGAGAGCTTTGAATGAGTTCTGCATCTTGTTCAAGAGCACACCACATACAGCAACAGGCATGATTCTATTTGCTTGGATGTTTGGTCGAGAGATAACCAAATTGCAATTGATTTTTACTGATATCAAGGGTACAGTAGAAACTAGGGACTTTGACTTGCAGTAAAAGCAGAGGATGAAAGAATATGCTGATAGAGGTGCTAAATAAAGTTCTATTAATACAGGGGATACAGTGTTGCTGAGGAGAAAGAATTGAGGTAAACTAGATACAATTATAATCCAGATCCTCACCAGATGGTTGATATTCAAGGTTCTGACATGATATGTTCCAGCCCTTCAGGTAATGTTGTAAAGCGTGACATTTCAGTGGCTAAGAGAGTTGATCACCAGGTTGATTCTGCTCTTCTTGACCCAGGTTTTGAACCCAAGTTAGTACTAGCAGGCCAGCCCGGGCACGTAAATTACCATCAAAATATGAGGGTTTTGTTATGGGTTAGTAATGGTTATCTGGTCTGTAGGCTGTTTTACTTTAGTGCTATATTTTAATTCACTAATATAGTTTTAGTTCACTGATATAAGTTAGTTTAATTAGTTTCATTTTGTCTAGTCCAACGCTATTATTCCGTTCGTAAATGTATTTTTGCTTATATAAGAGTTTGGTTATACAGTATTTGTACTTTGCTTGTATGCGTGTTTTGCTCGTGTACACATACGTTTTGAGGGTCAGAAATATAACCACTTTAAAAAAGTTTGCCATAGCCTACCAGTACTCAACAATAAGTGCATTAACTTGCAGATAATAAATCTGAAGTTGATGTTGACTCAGATGAATCGCTGATGTGCATTAAAGTGGTAAGAAAGAACCGAAAGCTTTTATCTGCAATCAACACTTATCTGCAACTACGGGGAAACTAGTAGCAATACAATATCAACTGGACACTAGAGCATCGGACAATATATTCAACTATATGTTATGATATTCTATATTCATCCCGTATTGTTCTTGTGATTTATTATACTTATTCGCGTGCGTATATTCTTTGAAACAAAACACCACTTTCGGTCACAAATTCATTTGCGTTTCGGTCACTTTTGGTCACAATTCGGTCACTTTTTCATTGCTATTATTACTAATTTAAATCGCTAAATATTCCTGCAATCTCAAGTTTAGCTGAATCATAATCATAGCTACCCACACCAAAAAAACTCGCTTATTCTCGACCTGATGGGTTCACCAGTTGGCTAAAACGACTTGAATTGCACAGGATCGCCAGCGGATTTATAAGGAAATGTTCAAATTGTTATTTTGTTGTATACGATGGGTGGCGATGGCCAGCAACTGTATGACACTGTTTCATTTACCAAGGAGGAAGACAAGGACAATTTTGGCATTGTGGCTAAAGCATTTCAGGATTACTTCACTCCCTAAGCACAACACAAGTCACTTGAGAAGTCAGTTTCATGCTAGAAACTAAAAACCAAACAAATCCATTGAAAATTTTGTCACAGAACTATATCGACTAAGCGAGCACTGTAACTTTGGGTAAGAGAGACAATTCTGTAAGGGACAGGTTATTAGTAAGAATTATTGGCAAAAAACTATTTGCTAAGCGCCACTCGAAAATACTCTTGACCTCGCCAGGGCAATATAAATCTCTCGACAACATGAGCTTGTCAAGCGAGAGATTTCTACCTAGGTTGCTGTGCAAGCAGTTGCGCGCAGTCATTACAATCGCAGTTTTTGAGACCACGAGAGGAGGCATGACAATAATATAAACAGCCAGTGGAACAGTAACCCTTGCAGCTATACCGGTGCAGCCAATGCCTAATCTCACATCATCATCAAATGTAACGACTGTAGGAACGCCGACAATGCTCTGCATATTGCAAACAGCGCCACAACTGCAGAAAGAACAATCCTTTCTCAAAAGTATGTAGGAGTAGGCGCAATCCAACGCCGAATCAGAGAACGGCGTCAAAAATCATCGATCAGAGTATGCCAAGTAATGATAACGTATTTTAACTGAATACTGTAACTAACAGAACCGACAACAATGATCCTTGGTTTGTGAGTATACCTGTAAAGTGTAAACGATTGTATTGTAAAATTCAAAACTGACACTGGAGCAGATGTGACCATTTTTAATCAAAGCAGACTTATGATTCATTGCCTAACAACCCATGCTATCTAAAGCTGACATTCAACCGAAATCTGTCAATTCTGATGTTACTGTATACGGCTATTTTGTTCTAAATACTACGTATGATAAAAATGACTACTCTCTGAACTGTTATGTAGCTGATACTAGAGCCAATCTTTTGTCCAGGAGTGCGGTGGAGCAGATGGCAGCCATAGGTGCAGAGTCGAGCATTGCGTTAGGTATGATTAAGGGTGAGCCAGCAACCATTCAGCTCCGAGACGACATCAATCCCACATATCTTTATGTTCCCCGCCATATACACTTTCTCATGTTAAAGTAAACAATTAATTAGACAGAATGATTAATGATGATTAATGAGTGCATCACAAAAAAAAGTTGCACAGCCCACTGACTGGTGCTCCACTCGAGTACCAGTTGAGAAAAAGTCTGGGCAAGTTAGACTCTGTATTGACCTCCAAGCAGTCAAACATGCGTTAGTTAAGGAAACTTACCCGATACCATCCTTTAATGAGCTAACCTAAAAATTCAACAGTGCTAAAGTATTCTCAACTCTTGATGCTTGCAGTGGGTACCACCAAATGGCTATAGATGAAGCGTCTAGTTTGTACACGGCATTTATAGTGCACCGTGGTAGATTCTGCTTTAACCGCCTGCCATTTGGCATCACCAGCGCGAGTGAAATCTCTCAGATAAAAATGGAAGAAATTCTACAGTTTTGTTGGAATAGTTGTCTATTAAGATGACATCTTGGTATTCGGGCCAAATACAAACGAGCATGACAAACGACTTAACATGCTAATGAATGGAATTGCAGAACATGGACTACAATTGAATGAAGCGACATGCACCTACAGACAATCAAATGTAAAATTCCTTGGACATGTATTCAGCGGTGAAGGCAGCCAGCCAGGCCCAGACAAGATCCAAGCCATATCAGTGATAGTAAAGCCAATGGATGTCATTGGCTTTACTATCACTGATATGTAAAGCCAATGATCGCTCCCTGTTGAAAACAGTACTGTACCTTTACCACTGTACCTGTACCAATACCTTTCTATGACCTTACATAATGATTACCCCATACTTGTATGTGAAAATAATTAATATCTTAATAAGCTGGTTCTTGCATATTTAGCCATCACACCTGTCTTAAGCTGACCTTGTATGCGATTCTGTTTGCACTCATTATGCACTCAATGACTGCCCCGTCTGTGTGACCATGGCAATCAGTTGTTGTCTGGATTTCGACAAATAAAAGAGTTTTACTTGAGAAGATCTATCTGTAGCTATAAACTTACAACAATGGATACACATTTTACAACCTATATTTCAACAGTCCCTGCACTGAGAAGATTCTTAGGCATGGTTACATATGCAATGTTACATAGCAAACCTATCAAAATTAGCCAGCTTATTGTACCGCCTTCCACGCCTGCTATCACATCCCACCTCCCCAAGAGAATTTGGGCTCAGGCTGTTAATATTGCTGCTTACATTTGTAATCGTCTCCCCACGAGCGCTCACGGTTCTACGCCATATGAACACTGGCATGGAAGGAAACCTGATTTAACAAAACTTTGTGTCTTTTGGTGCATGGCATATGCATATATCCCTTTAAAAAACCAAGTGACTGAGTGGATTTTTTAAACTTGCAATTATGTTTCTATGACCAAATTGGAAAAATAACACATAAAACTAAGTTTTTTTTAAAATGTATTTTATCGGCAGCACTACTGACTGTCCCCTGTAGAGGACACTGGAACTCGGTGACTATAAAAGTGGTCTAAAACACTTGTTATAAATGCAACATAAAAACTAAGCATAAAAGCGTAACGCAGCAATCATAAATTTAACATTGTAGGCAAAACTAGCAGGTGCTTTTATGAAATAACATACAAGCAATTTCCGCCTGCATTGATAAACAAGAAAATATTGCACTTTGTGCAGCGTATGCTAGTTTTGTTTGAGCAACCTTCTCATCTACAATGAGCACTGTTATTCAGCTTCAGTGCTTCTGGCAAATGTTTTGCTACCTTTTCTCGATCGTACGCCATTGGAAGTGGAACGATCTTTCTGGTAGTTTGTAGCTCCTCATCCGTCGTGCCATCACTTTTAGTTTCTTTTGCTGCTGATGCTATTAGTTGTTCTCCCATTACGAAACGATAGTCAAATAACTGCATGAGTTTGTAGAGTTAGAGCTTCTCTGAGTGAGCCAGCAGTTATTAACTGTTAAGTCTAGAAGATGCATTATTACGGAAATCGGCCATCGTTTTGACCTAGCTGCTACTCGGTGGTAAGAAATGGCTTGGTCACACAGATCAACACCACCCATCGATAAGTTTTATTTTTGAACAACTGCCAATCTGGGTATAGTAATAAATTACCTTTTTGCTTACACCATCTTTTACAATCTTTAACAGGATGCAATCCATGCAAAGAAGATGCCATTACAATGCTTTTTGTGTCGAACCATTTTACGATGCTAATCGGTTCATTCCCTCTACTCACTGTAACAAATTGCTCCATTGTACCCCTTCCTTTTGACTTCATGACCTTGTCAGAAGAGAACTGCACTGGCACATATTTAGCAGTTATCGTTCCAGTAAGAGAGATACTTCGCTTGGCTAGATGCTCAATCAGCGAAATTGTTGTAACAAACCTGTTACAGAACACAGGCTTGCCTGGCCCTAAATTCTTTGTTAAATGAAGCACTGCTCCTACTCCTTGCCCTATCTTTTAACTTGAATTTAGCAAATGTTCCACCTCCTTTATGAATTTCAAAATCATAAAATAGTCAACTTGAACCCGCCAAAACCTTTTTAAAACCTGCAGGGTTTGATTTCCTTGGAACATACCGCCTTGCTGGACACCTGCCTGTGAACGAAATCATCTGCTCATCAATGCTAATGAAACTTTCTCGTGGTAATTCTGTGCAGATCTTTCTGATATGCTTCACTAATGGTGTAACTTTCCACAACCTGTCCTCTTTTTTGGCTTCTTCACTTATGAGCACATTATCTACAGCGTTCAAGTTGCTGCGTATCTTTAAAAAAAAATTCTAGTCATCGCATTTGCAATAATAGACACTTTGGTTTTCTTTTCCCAATACATCCTGAGGGCGTTTTATGTCGACGCATCCTATTACCAAGCTGATCCCTAAAAATGTTTTGATCTCTGCAGGGGTCACCTTCAGAGATTTACCTGAATGTTGGGTATGATAACGATTTGTTAAATCCGCAATTGACTCAAATATTTTATTGGAAAAATACTTGATGATGGATTCTACCGGGCTCTAACAATCATCTATTTCAACAGTTTGATGTGATAACTTGAACTCGCTGGCATAGCTATCACTTTTGCGAATTGAGTATGTTTTTTTAAAGATTTTTTGGTCTTTATTGATGGCGGTGGCTCAACATCACCTGATTCCTCAGAATGATTCAATAAGAATGTATTGCTAGGATCATAATCTATATCTGCATCACTGTCATCTGAACATAAGTCTAGGTCAGAGTTGTCAAACTTTTCTAATACATCAATGGCATCAATGTCAGTTAGATTTCCTGATGATTTTTTCTTTGGTAACCATAAAATGAATAAGAACAAAATGCTTCAGATTTAACATTAATCTTGATAGTAAAGATAATCAAAATGTATTTTGTTTCAGTATTTTCAATTATAGTTATTCAGCAACACATTTAGTGGAGATGTGAAAATTTATTAGCTAGCATTAAATGAAAAAAACTAAATAAGATGAAAAATCTGTTAGAATGAAACATTCACCATATCTTTTAATTTAAAGCTGGTCTGATTCATAGGCATCAAAACCGAATGTCCCTTGCAAGGGACATTGAAAAATTCTTTTTGATAAAAACAGTACAAAAACGTTTTTGAAAAGCTTGTTTGAGTCTATGATAGAGGAATATGTTCCAAGCAACAATAATTAATCAAAACTTTTTAAACAGTTAAAAAACCCAACAATTGAATAATTTACCTGAAGAAGTTGAAACACATGGACCAAAACAGGAAGCAGCCATCTTCTTTTTGTTGTACAATGTAGTTCTCAACTGAAGGAGGTAGCAAATATAAAATTGTGAGAGAACAACTCACAACTTGTCCCTTGGATAGGAAACCTGGTTCTTAGTTTCTATAATTGATGTATGTTGATGATACTGTATAGTTTATGACTGTCCTTTGAGGGGGACATAAGGACTCAAATGCTTTTTACACCACCATAAAAAACTAGACAAAAAATGTGAAAAAGTGTGATTTGTGGGCTACAGTATTCAGTCTAAGGCATACAGAGTGTATGATGAGAGCACTAATGCTGTAAAATAATGACGTGATGTGGTATTCAATGAAGAAGATCTTGGCTTGAACAAAAAGTTCAGCACCTCAATCGCATGTGATTCAAATGAAATGTCACCTTCTGATCAATCAACAGAAGCCAAAACTGAACCTGAACCATTTCATATACGCCGTTCGTCTGCTAGGTCACGTCTACCACCAGTACGTTATGGAATCGATGAGTTTGACCAGCATGTAACTAATCATGTGAATGACTTGCCTGAACCAACTTCGTATGCTGACGCAATTTAGTCATCTCACTCCGAGCAATGGATAAATGCTGCTAATACTGAATACCAGTCGCTCTTAAAAAATGAGACATGGGATTTAGTAGAATTGCCAGCTGGTAGAAAAGCTATTGATTCAAAGTGGGTATTCAAGACTAAATACAAGGACAATGGCAGTATTGATAAATTTAAGGCTGAATTGGTCACTAAAGGTTTTTTCAAAAATCTGGCATCGACTACCATGAACCATTCTCTCCTGTGGTAAAATATTCTTCTATTCGCGCGCTATCAGCTTATTGCCTAAACCGAAATATGAATATTCAGCAAATGGACGTCGTGACCACTTTCCTGAATGGAAACTTACAAGAAAAAATATACATGAAACAGCCAGAAGGGTTTGTTCAACCTGGCACTGAAAACAATGTCGGCTCGGTAAAGCCTTGTATGGGTTAGAACAGCTGCCGAGATGTTGGAATGCCATGCTTCATGAGTTCCTAAACAAACCTGATTTCGTACAGTCGAATGCTGGTCAATGTGTGTACATTAAATCCAAACAAGGAAGTCAATTTATTATTGCAGTGTATGTTGATGATCTTATCATAATGACTGACAGTGATGTTGAGATGGAATGGATTAAAAACGCTCTCGAAAAAAGATTTATGATGTAAGACCTTGGTGATTTACATTACTGTCTTGGTATTACTGTGCAGTGATATGAAAACACACTGCAAATACACCAGAGGTTCTATATTGAGCAAGTTATAGCTTGGTTTGGCATGGAAATCGCTAAATCTGTCACAACACCTGCTGATATGTCTGTAAAGCTTCAGCTAGATGATGGTATAAGCAGTGTGGTGGATGCTACCACATATTAGGCAATGGTTGGCAATGATGTATGCCGCAGGTGATACACGGCAAGATATAGCGCAACCAGTGGGATAAGTATTAAAATTCAATAACTCACCCAATGAAAGCCACCTAACAGCAGTTAAACGCATTATACGCTATTTGAAAAGAAAAAAGCTCAAGGTAACCTATATCTCTGATGCCAAGCCAGTAGTTGCATTTGCAGACGCAAACTGGGCTGGAGATTTGAATAGAGGTCAATCAACGACAGGAAATACAACCATGTTAGGAAATGGTGGTATAAGTTGGTTATCTATTAGGCAATCAAGGGTTGCGACATACACAGCTGAAGCTGAATATATTGTTCTATATCACTGTGTGTTCAAAATGCCATAGTGATGGGTAGTATGTTAGCCGAACTAAGCCAATCAGAAACCAATGCTCCAACTGTCTCCGTTTACACGGACAGTCCATCTGCTATAACAATCGCCAATAATACAAGCAGTAAATCTAGAGCCAAGCACAGACATAAAACATCACTTCATTAGAGAGTTAGTTGCTAAGCAGACCATAAAACTGACCTTCTGTCCCTCAAATGAAACGATTGCCGATATACTAACTAAGCCAATAGTGAGAGATGAACTGACACTTGAATAGATACGGTAGTTACATAGCATTTGTGAAAGCTGGGTTGTGATATTTTTTAGTTTATTACCTGGTTATCTCTTGTTTGTAGTTACTTTTATTTATTTTTTTGGTTTATATTTTGTGTAGCAAAAGGCTGACAGTAGGCCGAAGTGTTGAAAATGGTAATGTAACCTTTCTATAACCTTACATAATGATTGCCCCCATACTTGTGTGTTGAGATACTCAATATCTTAGTGGGCCAGTTGTTGCATATTTAGCCATCACGCCTGTGTCTTTAGCTGACCTTGTACGCCATTTTGTTTGCACCTATTATGTACTTAATGACCGCCCTGTCTAAGTAGTCATGGTAGTCAGTTGCTGTCTGGATTTCAACAAATAAAGGTGTTTCACTTGAGAAAAGAAATCTGTGGATACACATTTTACAACCCATAATTCGACAGTCCCTGCACTGAGGAGATTCTTAGGCATGGTTACATATGCAATGTTATATAGCAAACCTATCAGAACTAGCCAGCTCATTGTACCGCCTTTTACGCAAGGACACCCTTAATTTATAATTATTAATAGTTACATTATGGGCCCCTAGGGTAACTGGTAATGCTTTTGTATCAGTCACCTCCATAAAGGAGCATTACCAGTTTACTTGGGGCCCATGAGTTAGACTCATCATGTTGGTTGAATTATTATAGCCAAACCAGCACAACTGGACTGGTCAGTTAATGGATGGTGGAGGGGAAAACTAGAGAGAATGAACGATAGAAGCTGGGACAGTGGAATGTAATGCACTTTTATGTCAAAGAACAAAAAATTCGAAAGACCAAATTCACTTCTATTCTAGTCCAGTCTTCATGAGTTCTAGCTATTACTAACTGGGTAATGACTTTCAACGTAAGACAATGTCAAATTGTGGGTTTTTGTCAGGGGTTGGTGTCTTTGTATACTATCAATAGTATTACAGGCATTTTGAAGTTGAAAGTGTCTTCAAATACCCACATGTCACAACGATTTTTGCTGGAGCACACTTATTTACAAGACTAACATTAAGACTGGAAAAAATTATTTTTAGTGTTACCAATATCTACCAAACAGGGCACCCGTCTGTCGTCATTTTGTAAAAAGCTTTAGCTTTATTCTCTCTCTGCAATTTAATAGTGTTTGTAGTAGGCACGCTCAAGGCAATATTGAACTTTGATCTTCTTTAAGCATGCACACCAGTTGCTGGTACCAATGATGGTGAGTGCTTTGCATATTTGGAAGTTCCTTTGTTTGCTTACCATTAGCTTAGTTTCTAATTGCTTGCTTAAGAAATGCATATATGTTAAAATTTACCAATCTTTTTTAATAATAAAATAGTTTATCAAATTGAAATGTTATTTAGAATAGTATGGCTGTTTTTCAATCATTTGTATAGTTAATTGCATGTTTGCTGCCAAACTGTTCATGGTCATTAGGCCACAATTGCTCTTGAGAACTTTAGTAGGCTACTTGTTAATGAAATTTGAATTTATTTGCTTTTCACCTTTCCTTATCTTTCCTCACTGCTAAACAATACCTGTTGTTAGTTTTTTGTTGAAGTTAAAGCTTGACTTAAATCTTTGACAAATTATAGTCAAGGTATAATAGTTGATTTTGGTCATGTTTTCATGGCTATCAATAATATGTTTATTAGCTAGTTGGAGAAATTGAAGACCTATCAGTTTTTCTGAATGCGGCAGAGAGCTTTTTCATTGATTTCATGTTTGATAAAGTTAGCTATGTATAACAAGTGACTGGTTTGCAAATACCAGTCATTTGCGTATTTTTAATCATGAATCTAATTTGAGGTGAGTCTAATGGAAAGCAAGCATGCTGTTAATTGAACATGCAATTGTAATAAACTTTAAACAAAAAATGGTTACATGAAACATGTGGCGTCAGGGATCATTTATTTAAATATGTATGTTCTGTTGAGCATAAAAGAGAGAGCTAAGCTTTCATTTTATTCTGCCAAACATATAGTAGGTCTAAGGGACTGAACCAAATCTGTAGATTTTTTCATTCACTTTTTTCTTATTGTAGACTCGGAGTTAACTTCTGTTGCTGAAGCTCCAGTTTGCAGTGATGTTGAACAATTAGCTGAACCAGCCTTACCAGTGTCTGTTATGTTTACAGAAGTTGGCCAAGCTTTGGCTAGTAGGATAAAATTGAATGATTCTCAGCGACTTCACCTTGAAAACCACTTTCAACCTGCACTTTCATATGAGTTTCCTTCCAAGTTTTTTGCTGGAAGGAGAAGATTCAAGTTGGTGTGGTTGTCAAAAGAACCATGGCTCAGATATTCACCTAGTCAGGATGGAGGCTTTTGTATTTACTGCTCCCTCTTTGTCAGAAACTCAAATGCTAAAATATTTGTCACAACTGTGCTTCGTGATTTTCAAAAGTGTGGGAAGCTTTTAACAGGCACAGAAAATATGAGTCACATATGTAAGCCATGGAAGATGAGTCACATATGTAAGCCATGGAAGATGCTGAGAATTTTGCTAAAACAACAAAGAATGGTAGTCTGAAAATGACTAACCAACTGAGTGTGACATCAGAAAATATTGGTAAGGAGGACCTGCACATTTAAGGCATAGTGATTAGCAAGCTTCATTATCTTGCAGGACAAAGACTAGGAATTCGTGGACACCGGAACCATAGCACTAGTGACGCTGCAAATCGTGGGAATTTTATTGAACTGCTTCACAATTGTGCTGATAAGGATTTTTTGTTGGCAAGGCATTTAGAGTTGTGAGAAAAATCAGAGGTACACCAGTAAGACAATCCAAAATGAATTGCTAGAAATCATGGGTCATATGGTCAGAGAAGACATTGTGAGAGGAGTAGAAGGCTGAAATCTTCAGCATTTTAGCAGATGAGGTGACCAATGCTGCTAATCAAGAACAGTTGTGTGTGTGTCTTTGGTTTGTTGACATTATAAAAGGGACCCAAACAGCTTGTGAAAAGTTTGTAGATTTTAGAAGTTGAGAGAAAAACGGGTGAGATGTTGGCTACTAACATAATTTATTTGATGGAAAAGCTAGAGTTAGACCGGATGCAAGTGAGAGGACAAGGATATGATGGTGCAGCAAATATGTCTTCAATGAGAAAAGGAGTATCAGGAAGAATACTAGTGCAAAATGACCTTGCTATCTATTCCCAATGTGATTCACACAAACTGAACTTAACTATAGTTTGTGCTTGTAGCATTCCAACAATCAGAGATGTGAGTGCAGTGATGGGTGAAATTTCTCGTTTCTTTAAGAATTCTCCAAGATATGAGAAATATTTGGACATCATCATTACAGAAAATGCCCCGGAAAGAAAGCAGAGAAAACTAAAAAGCGTGTGCAGAACACGCTAGGTTCAGAGGCATGAAGCCTTTGCTATTATTGTAGAACTGTTTACCATCCTTGTTACTGCATTTGACAGCATGCAATTCGATTTTTCTTTGATCAGATGTTCGTGCAAAGGCTGCCTTTTTTGTTAAGGTCATGAGAAATTTAGAGTTTATAGTTACTTACGTGGTTCTGAACAATGTTCTGACAGTTTTACAGCCATTGAGTATAATGCTGCAGGGTAAAACCATGGATGTGTTGAAAGCAAACCAGTTGGTGGATGCCACGGTTAGGAACCTGCGTGGTTTTGATGAGACAAGCTTTGCCGATTGGTATTCTTGAGACTGAGAAATTGACTGAAAGTGTTAATGACGTACTTGCCAAACCAAAGGACTACTGCAAGACAGGTTCACCGAGCAAATAATCATTGTGACACTGCTGAAGATTACTTTCGGGTGACAATCTTCACCCCTTTTCTAGATCATATTCTGAGTAAGGTGGAAAGCAGGTTCACAGAGAGCGGAGTTATGATGAATTTGTTGTGCAAGCTTTGTCCTGATGGTACTAACTCACCACTAAGTTTTGAAGTACTAAAAAAGCTAAAGCTATTTTACTATAATGATCTTCCTTCACCGTCACAAATGAATATAGAGTATTCTAGATGGATTGAAGGATGCCTCAAAGAAAATAAACTTCCTGGCAGCATTAGTGACTTTGTCGCAAAGTGTGATGCGGACATTTGCCCTAATGTTCTCTGCTGAAAATTTTGTTGACAGCGCCTGTGACTACATGTGAGGTCGAGCGAAGAAATTCTAAACTAAAACTGCTCAAAACATGTCTGAGGACCACTACATCTGAAAACTGGCTCTCAAGCTTAGCATTGCTATTTGTTCAATCCAATTTTTCTATGAATTACAAGGAAGTTGCAGCTAGATTTGCTAATGCTAAGCCAAGAAGAATGACAATAGCGATGTCCTTGTGGTGATGGATTTTGTTTCTTCTTTTTGCTGTCTCGTAGTCTTGCAGACAGTTTGTCTAGTCACCTAAACAACATGCTGTATATCTTTGTTTAAAGACAAATATTATTCAGTAATTCTTCTGCATTTGTATCAGTTTATAGCTATAGATGTACATGTAACACATGGAAACTTGATTTTATTTTATTACACAATTGCTTTTTAACTTTCTGTTTACATGTAATCTTGCTATACATAGTATAATAAACATTATAAAACACCAATTAAATTAGTCATATTTAATGTCAATTTTTACTTCTAAACTTGTTGTTTGCTGCAAACAAATGATTACACTTTTTTGGGCTCAAACACACCTCTCCTTCATTTTAAGATGCCTAAATTTCAAAAAGTTCCGCTAGTGCAGGGCCAGGCAA
Source organism: Watersipora subatra (assembly GCF_963576615.1). Lineage (NCBI taxonomy): Eukaryota > Metazoa > Bryozoa > Gymnolaemata > Cheilostomatida > Watersiporidae > Watersipora > Watersipora subatra. Next base: position 23,741,666 of record NC_088709.1, read on the forward strand.
AAGAGGGTGCCCTGACCCCACCCCCGCGCACACTCTCACCCTAGATATATTACACAAATTTTGCACCACACACTTTTTTCCTAGATCCGCACGTGAAGAGCCATACTTATTCACCAGTCACCTTGCTTGCAGCAATTACAGTTGTGCATGAGAGCTATTACTCATTCAGTATATAACAACTTGCACGTATAACCCACTTGCAAGTGGCTAGTCAGCCCTGACTTCCACAACACGTGGTTTATGGTTACACCATCCTGTAATATGCCTTTTCTTGTTTTGACTACAGTATTTACTGCTTGTTGTTAATACCACCCTTTCATCTTGCGTACAAATTGAGGCTTTTTTCCTATTCAACTCAATATAGACTTCATCACCATCAAGTAGCGAAGGTAATTCCAGACAAACCAGAAACCGCTCAGTAAGTAATATACAGTTGATGTGCAGGCCTACATGCACAGCCCGGGAGAGATCGCGCACTGTACACACTGTTTTCTGGAAGTAAATAGTCCCTCATGGCAAAAGTTCGTTTCCCGTTACAACGGTTCTTTAGTTGACTCGCTGTTTGCCGAGAAATTTAATATTCTGGTACAATGTATTCGCCGGTGAGTGAACGTAAGTTGCCGTTGAGTATTGGAAGAGTATACGACTATTATTATAATACGTACACGTAGTTCCTATTGGCAAAAGTTCGTTTCCCGTTTCACAGGTTCGCTAGTTGACTCGCTACTTTTTCCAGTTGTTATAGATACCTGTAAACGCTATGACCGCAAAAACAAGCTGAATTGAAATGCACTGTTACTAATCTGTTCTTATTGTTTTAATTAATTGTTGTTTTTATATGTAACGGCTACTATTTTGGTTACAAAAGTTTATAATTTAAAAAAGTGATTAAAAATTAAACAAAAAATGCGTGCCTGGCTCCATTTACTGTGCTAAAATAGGTTTAACCAATGATATACAGCCCCATGTGGGGGCTGTATACCATTGGTTTAACAAGATTCTGAAAATAAAGGAGCTCCCTTTATCTTGCAACACTGAGCTACTATGTATGTTGAACTTATCACAGTAGTTAGTAACTTATTACTAAACAGTGTCAGGTGTAAAACAATACAAAGTATGTGATAGCTATTCACAATTTTGTTTCTACACAAAAGCAACATTTGGCAACCATTTTTGTAACCCTAACATTTTTTCTTCATACAAAAAGATAATGTGATAGTTATTATTAGCAGTAAATGTGCAACAAAACAGAGTATGTGATATATGTTCACTGTATGTGTACAACGCAAAGTAGGTAATACTTGTAACAGCTGACAGTAGGTCTACAACACAGAGTATGTGATATTCTGTGTTATGCATGCACACCTATTGTAAACAGGTATGCCATCACATTACATTCACAGTAGACATAGAACGCAATAGATACTTATTAACAGTGTTTATATTAGACAGAATATATGTAACCTGTTTCAACAAGAGACCGGCATAAGAGTATAGATTGCAGATAACGACGAGATATCTGCTAAATGATATGAAAACATTTACTTCAAGTACCTGTCTTTGTCAATACAAGGAATTACAAAAATAATCATCAGTTGATTTGTTAGTGAAAAGGTGATGATATCTGTTACCTCGAGAGTTATACACCTCTGGTGGTACCACCTTTCACAAATAATGCACTAAACCATAGATATGCTATTCTATGATATTCGTTCTCAAGCTGATCCTTGTTGTATGGCCAGTGACACACAGTAAACCTACAAAAAACCAAGCATAAAATTTGTGACCCCCACCAAATAATCTCTCCATCCAGGTTTTTCCAAATGGATGTCATTGTGAGGCATACGACATGCACACTACTGAAAAAAACGGAGCAAAGTCAAACTTGTTAAAAGAAATCTACAGTCTTACATTAAAGAAGTAGTAAGGAGAGATCTTTCATGAGCAGTTTCAGTTTCATGAGCAGTTTCAGTTTTACGAGCAGTTTCAGTTTCATGAGCAGTTTCAGTTTCACGAGCAGTTTCAGTTTCATGAGCAGTTTCAGTTTCATGAGCAGTTCACAATTGTCCAGACAAATAGGCTTGCATTGCTACACTGACTATGCTTTGGTCAGTGTGGGAAGTTGATGTGTTACACTATCAAACACCACAATGTAAGGCTACAACATCCTGACCAAAACTAAACCATTTTATTAACCATAATGTAAGAAATTTTATTTCTTGATACATGCAATCTACAATGGTATTTATGGACATAGTCTGAGCAGATGATGGCCTATATGCATTACTCAACATACAATATACATGTAAATATTCACGGTATTATGCAATAGTTTCTTACCTCTCTTTCAGTCTTGTATTTCACTTTCTGTTTTATATTCATATCTCCTTCTCTGCTTGCATTGGTATGTCCTGGTGCCTATCACAGTTGTTGCCATTCCTTCTACAAATCTTTTTCCCGTTATTTTTATCTTTTTTATTCAAAGTAAGTCATGTTATTGAAGTCTTGATGTGGGTAAGCAGATAATAGTACAACTCTGAGTGAGCATAACAAGTTCCAGTACGCAAAAACAAAACTCATGCATTCATTATTCAAAAGCCTCAGTCATAATTGCTTGCTTTGGTGATTACTCTCTTGCTCTGGAAGAAACAATGACTGTACTGACTAACACAACAGTTTTTTCAGTCACTCACCAAAATCCAGAGGTGTTGTATATGATTTTTTTGACCTAACAGGCACAAAATTCACTGTGTGTTTATTCTCATGTCTATTAACCACTGCTTTCACATTATCAAAAGATGATACTCTCGCAACCATCACCTTGCTAGAATAAAAAAAAATTTTGATTAGAGGAAGGAATAGTTTGCTGAGATAAAAGTGACTTATGTACGCATGCGTGTATACAGGTCTATATGCTAATCTCTCAAATAAAGGCGTGGCAGAAACACATTTAAAAAGTATAATAATGGTACCTAATGAAATTTGGAGTTCAATCTAGAGCTAAACAAGCTTGTTTACCTGGGTGTGTGTATGTGCAGATTTTTAGACTTTACTGGGTTTATAAACAATACTGTTCAGAAGTTTAATGCCACCCCTTTTGACCTTTAAAACCGCTTCTTCTAAAGCTAAGAGAACCGCTTATTTGGTATTCGCTTGCCTATAATGTAGTACGTGTCAAAGATATGGAGCCCTGGTCTTAAATACTTAGCTAATGACTTAGAGAAAATTAACCACAAGGCTTTTTGATAAACATATATGGCTTTAGTAGACTTGAAAATTTTTTTTTTTAAATGATAAGTAGCAACTGGAAACTCCTTGAACACAGACGAAGGCTGAAAGATTTGCGTGCCCTCATTAAAATTCAATGTCAAGATCTTAAAGTTAATAATTATCGGTTTACGCAAACCAACTCTCAATATTTTACTAAACGCAGCAACATATGGCATACTATAAATACTAAAGCAGTAAAAAATGTATATTTTTAATCGAAGTATTAAAAATTTTACAAATTATCTAACTTTTTTCTTTTATTTTCTTTTAATTGAACCACTTTATCTTCATAAGCTAACCACGCCATCGGGTACAGAAGAAAGTACAACTCCTACCAACTCCTACAACACTATTCACTCACCATCCCTTATTGCTTTCCCCTTTGCCTGACAGATTTTCTCCATTATCACTTATTCTGAATCTGTTGAAAGATTATACCAGGTTCCTATTGTACAGTTTCCAGATACTTAAAAACGTTAACTTAGGTTCCCTACTCAGGTGAATGTCTTATATTTCCCGACAAACACCGAGTCAACTAGCAAAACGTTGTAACGGGAAACAAACTTTTTCCAATAGGAACTATACTCTTCAAAATTTTTCCAATAGGAACTATACTCTTCCCACCAAAAGGCCATTTGGGCAGCGTTTCCATTAGCATTTAGTTTCGATGAAGTGATGAAAAGACGAGGCAGCCAAGTTGCTTTATGTGTATATTGTGGTGAAACTATGTGGTCATGCTATGCATTAGCCAGCCTTTAATATAACGCTGTTTCTCAAACAACAGTCCTTGCCTTTCTGGAGAGTTAGCTTCTCGTGAAATCTTGCAAAGCTGATGATAGTCTGTCTTTTGCATCCGTTTGTCAACTGTAATCGATAAAAGTATTATTATTCTTTATGAATACCAACTTATAGAAAAACTAAAGTTAGGGTAATTAGAAAATTGCTAAAAGAAAAGCCGAGGCAGTAAATGAGAGAGAAAAATTTCGTGACAAGTGACACGACACGCGTTTGATATACACAAAAGGTTATAGCTGCGAGTTTGCTTGAAATTGTTATAGGAAAAGGCTGTAGCTGCAAGTTTGCATAAGAGTTGAAATTGCTATACAGACCGGTTTTAGTACATATAAACGGTTACGCCAGTTTTTCAAATCTTTTTCATCTACTTTTATTATTTATTATTATTATTATTTTATTTATTTATTGTCTCTGACGGCTTAAAATTATCTTCTATGGTAGCAAATATTAGTTTGTTAGAATATACATTGTTGTCGTAATGGTCTGCACACAGTCTTTTATTTTTGCTCAGTTTGTTCTACTCTTGCACTTACAACTCATCACAAGTGTTACTGAGCCATTGACCAAAATACGTAGTACACGAATACAGCCATATTTATATGATCAAACTTGGTAAGATTGGCCAACTTGTAATATATCCCACATGTTAGTGTTTGCAAGTTCACTAATCTACTGTACTAGTGAGAACCGCACATAAAAATTCACTACAATATATATATACAAAATTTATGGACATTTTTATGCAGTTGACAACTTTTGACGATTTTATTCATTGTGTTCCCATGTTAGTAATTATTATTTATGTTCATGGTAGCATGTCGGAATAGTCTAAGTATCTATTCCAAATAGTTACTAGTTTTTCTAATTAATACATGTTCATTGTGTTTATAATTTTTCTAGTGACTAGGGTGTGTATTTATTACTTTTTGTCCTCAGAATATGCCTTTCTATTACGCGAAAGTGCTGTTGACAACATATTGTACGGAATTTTTCACGGGTTTTTGTTAGTGCCTAGTTTATTGCCCCATTTCGGTTAGCCATGAATTTGTCAAACACAAAATGTTATGTCAGTTTTAAACAGAATGGTTTAAAATTCTTTATTTATTTCCTGCCATTATAAATGCAAATGTCCTGATATAAATGTGTAAGCTGTTAACATATGTTAACATATGTTAACATATGTAAACATATGTTAATATATGCTGGATTAGATCTTAATGAAACTTTATTTAATGGGGAATGTCATAAATATAAATAAACCACATATAAAACGCTTGCAAGGCTAAAATAAATTTTAGCACAATGATTTAGCACATAAACTCCTTTACCACATAATGATGCCGTCCTAGTCTGTATTCTCACGCGCATATCAACTCTTGCAAACCAAACCATGTCGCCCTTTCAACTGATATTTTAAGTCAAATTATTACAGTAGTATGTTATCAGCATAAAAACAAATAATTTTTACACGTTACATACATTTCACAACCCGAATTGAATAATAAACAATATTTTGTTCGAACAATGCGAAGACAGATACATGATGGTTGCTATGACATGACCTTCACCTTTCCTCCAGCTGCAGGAAGTGATGATCACTACAACTACAAGAAGCGCAACTTTTTGAATAACTATTCCAACAATGGCAACAACAGTCAAATCGGCAGTCACGGTCGATTTTGTCGTTGTTGGTTGAATGGGTAAGGGTATGGTTACACTTTCTGTCCATGTCACATTCCAAGTGATGATGACGGAGTAGTGAATCTACAACTACAAGGAATTTGCTGAGAGCAATGTAATATCATTGCATCACTCCAATTGCATTATTCTTATGTGGACACTGGTTCTGGGCTGAAACATCTAATGACGAATTTCTAACCAAAATTAGAACTATTTTCAGTGATGCTGATGTGCAACAAAAAGGAGGTTCTTGGTCTGTTTATATAACTTTTTTTCAAGAGCACAAACTTTGTTGTTATTGGTAGTAACATTCCAGAGTGAAAAGTTGCAAATGTGTACCGGTCTGATGCTGTTGCTAGTATGCAAATATGAAATTCACTGCAAAGATAATCACTCTGGTTAAGTTCGTTTTGCTCATACATGTTAGTTTAGCGATCAAATAATCTTGCGGTTTGACCGTTTGTGTACATAAACTTATCTAATACTTTTAACAGTGAATCCTAACCATTTCACCTAGCTTGCTATTTAATAAGATCATATGTCATGATAAAGACAAATGTACTCATCTATAGCATAAAATGTATTATACCTTAGTATATGATTAGCGTATCTCGCAATGTTCCAGGCTTTCCATTGCATATTGGGAATTTCGTTTTTAATCATAGATTGTGTTTCTAGCCTTTTGCTATTGGAAAATAATATCACTTAAAAATGAGCAAACACCTTTCTGTTTGTTTATAATGGTAGTTTTGCACGATTGTTTTTATCATGAGTAAAACTGAAGGATGAGAAACATGTCTTATTTTGAGTCAATGAGCAGTTCAGTAGCTACAAGAAGCAATGTGAATCCTGAAAAAAGTTTTCATCTCCAGATTCTTACCGGTTGTCACATAAACCACTAAAATTGAAAGCCTTAAAATATTGACACTAGTATGCTGGCAGCCCCATGCACCATGAGAGATCATAATGTGTAATCAGTATGTACACAATTATTGTAATAAGTATGTACACGACTATTGTAATAAGTATGTACACAATTATTCTACCATTTAGTAAAGTAGTTGAGTGGTGCAGTTGGTAGTGTGCCTGGCTGCCCTGCAGAATATCCAAGTTTGATTCCCGTGTGTAGATTTTTTTCAACTTCTCAGCAAAGTTTTCAACAGATAGCTCTGCACAACTCTTATTATAGTAAATATTAAATTAAAGTTCTTGTTGAGGATATTTGTTAAGGGGCAGAAGCACTAATAATGGTAACAGTTTGAGATATATGTAGTAAAAGTGTGGCATTTGATACTTCTCAAACTTATCATCTATTATTAAGGTCATATCTATTAATACCCAAACCACAAAGCTAAAATATGTAATGACCTTAGTTCATTATAACTAACTTTCAACAAGCAATTGAAGCTCCTATTAGTGATGATGATGGGCAGCAAAAGAGAGGTTCCTTATCTACATGTATTACTCTTTCTTTTGTAGAGCACAAACTTGTCATTGTCAGTAACTTGAAATTACATATATGCTAGTGGTCAGGAGTCAGGAGTTGGTCAGGAGTTGTTCAGAATTTCTTTTATGTTCAAAGCAAACTCCTATACTGCATTGACAACAACAATCCATGAACACACAATTTGATTATAGAATCCCATTGATAACAAGTGAAGCAGTCTAGCAGTCTGTTCTCATGACTCTTCCTTCTTCAGATTCCTGACTTTTTAATCAGAGCATTTATACTAAAGTCTAAAGCTCTTAAATTTGAATGTTGAGACCAATTGAGACTGGCATAGCTTGAATGAGGTCTGCTTTTCACATTAAATAAACCATAGATAACAAGTGGAGCTTTCGCTGTCTTTTCTCATAACTTTTCCTTCATGTGAGCATTTTAAACGTCGTGAAACACTCTTATTATAGTAAAGCTTTTTCCGCAAAACTGGGAGACGGTTGGATTAGCATAGTTGGTAGAGAGTCGGTATCAAAAGTTTAATACCACAAGTTTTAACCCGATACATAGAAATGTTTACTGATGTACTTTTATTACTAACTAATGACTACACAGCTTTCATGGCAACAATCCATAGGCATGTTAGTTGAGGTCAAATATCCTTATTGTCCTTATGTGTGTGAAAGCGCATTCCTGAGTTTCCAATCAGATAGATCTTTGCACACGTATATGAATAACGACCGTTTTAGGATTGCCAACTGAGACTAAAATTGCGTTGAGTGGGCGGCTCTTTTACATTAAATAAATTGTAGATATTGTGTGGAGCTCTGGCATTCCATTGTTATAGCTCTTCTCACATTTGAGAATATTTTAATATCATAGAACACAGCTTTTATTATAGTAGAGATTATACTGAAATTCTAGAAAATGGTTGAATAAGAGAAGGTAGTAGACAGGCCTAAAATGGAGTGCTACCAAGTTCATTCCAAACTGAATGCCATGTGTTGGAGTTCTGCACATACATGTAGCAATCCTTTATAAAGCACCTGTATTACAAGCTTAATAATAATAATACAATAATACAAAGCACTTGTGTTATTGTATTGCAAGCTATAACATTTCTTCAGTGCAATGGCTTTAAGCAAGATTTCAAGACAATCAGTGTTATACAGATAGAATTAAAAACCTATGTATTTGACATAACTTCACGTATCTGTTGAGTTTGCCCATAAACATAGGAACTCAAGAGCGCCTAGACACTGTTACTTTATTTGGCAAAACACAGCAAGTCTATTTTTCAAATTTCAGTGTCGTTATGCATATTTTGTATGCACAAAAAAGTAAGTAATATTTATTAAGATTTTATGTCCAGACATTTTAATACTGTAGCCTGACTAGGAATAGCATTAAATAAAAGAATTAAACAAAAGAAACAAATTTAATTGAATGTAAAAGAATGGTAGCAAGTTTGTGATGAATCTTACTGGAAAGACATGTTTTTGGCCTAGATTCAGTCACACATGTCTGTTGCTCTCTGTCGTGAAGTTGTATTCATATAAAATCGATCTATGTAATGCAATATTGAATAATTTTATTCTAGGCTGATGGTTTTGCAACTTGGCGCATTTTGCAAGTTTATTGCAGAATAATTCAACTCACTGGTATTTTCAACTATTCCAAACTTTGCTGTGTTATGTCACATTATCAGATAAACTACCTATCCATGGAATTGCCTAAAAATGTAAAGTTACTACATGCACTTGAAGTTAGTTTGATATTAAAATATCAAGAGGCGTTAACTTGCCATGTAAAGCTAGGCTCTTAGATTATTATTCCTAAGCTAAGACAGTTTGGATTGAGGTGAATAGTAGATAACTTTATTGAATGAAGACAACAAAAAAGAAAGACAATATTTTCTTTAGATTTCCGTTGGCTGACGTGACAAAGAAACAAGAAAAATAATAACAGCATTTAAGTTTATGGTAACTTTTTGACATCATTTGTAGCTTCCTTGACTGATCACAGCATGAATTTAACTCTAAAACAAATAAGGTGAACGCAACGCTTAAAACAAATTTCTGTTTTTAGATCAAAAATCTTGTATGCCAATACATTTTGTTGAGAAACCACCATATTTACCTTAATTGTATCGTAACACTAAAAACTCAATAGAAAAGCCTATTTCTGCTAACTATTTTGACATCGGCACTCCCTCACTAACATATAATATCATAGATACATGATGAACAGCTTGAACCTTAACAAGTATCTGAAATAATATCTTAAAATCTGCAACATGAATATTTTTGTCAAATTGATTTTTGCCTTTTTTTCAAGCAAACTTCTGTCAGTTGCTGCAATCTGTAGTTGAAATCATCTGGCTCAGAATAATGAGATGAAAAACAAAACTACCATAGAATAACATACTTTTAAAAAACGCTAGCAATTGCATATCTTAAAATTGCTTGAAATGCTTCAATAAACTTTATGCTATATCAAAAATTTTGTATGCTGCAATGCAAGAAAAGGAAGCAGTGGGCTATATTGCAGTCTATCATGGCTCATGTTTGAACAGGATGTGACCATGACTGAGTTATGAAATAAACCTGACAGGCCTCAACTTTACAACCACGAAGTGTTATGCAAGACAAGTTTTCAATAATCGTAGTCATAAGAAATCCTAAAGAAGTCAGAGATACATTCAAAGGAGTACACAAGTTTAGCAAAACCTAAATAAACTTACTTGTTTATCATAAGATAAATCTGTTTACGGTGAAACTAAGCGGCCGTTGGCTTTGTATGAGGCTCGGAAGCTCTACAAAAATAACACAAACCTTACAAGAGTTGTCGTAGTAACACAAAGCACAACAAAAAATAGATATACCGTGAAACCTCTAATTGAACACCACCTCTATTTGAGTGTCACTTCTAGTTGACCGCCACTACAAGAAAAGGTTGAAAAATAGAGCGCCACCCTTTGTTAGAATGCCATTCCCATTTGCCCCCCCCCCCCCTATGACAATCTTTGATCTTTATGAAGCCATAATATTAAGTGATCAGTAGCAAAGTGTCCACAACATCGTATTAATAATGAATCGTTTACATTATAAACAATCAATTCTCTTATTGTCCTCCAAAACTTTGCGCTTTTTTTCGTTAAAGCTTTGAAAGCAACACCATAGAAATAGTCAATAACGGTCTCAGGCTAATAGTCGTTCCCTGTTAAACGCGGTCTTGATACTTTGAAATACATGTACCTATATAAAAATAATGTAAATTTATGTTGGTAGATGAACGTTGAAAGCAACACCATAGAAATAATTAATATCTGTCTCAGGCTAATAGTCACTCCTTGTTTAATGCGGTCTTTCTACTTCGAAGTAGATATACCTATTTAAAAGCGGTTTAAATTTACATTGGTAGATGAACTTTCAAAGCAACGCCACAGAAATAATTACTGTCTCAGACTAATAGTAATTCCTTGTTTAATGCGGTGTTAAAGATGTGGTTGCATCAAATTCGAGTTGATTTTAAAAGAAAGTATTTTTCTTTGTCTATCAGTTGATATGTTGTTTGTTGTGTTAGGCGATCTCATTGTCAATATATTTGAAGATTAAAATTGAAAAAATTCAATCGCGGTAAAAACGCTCAGGCAAAACAAAACATACCTAGACTTGCCCAAAATGATGTAACGCGTGATACAACCTGTCTCTATCTCTCATATTCACATAGGCTATTGTGATAAAAGTCTAGTCCTATGCGGCTCTATTTGCATATATTTTATCTTGTATTTGCTCATGTTGGCTAGAATAAAATTTTAAATCCAGCTACAGATACATTATTACCAATGTCTTAAAGGCCTCAAACAAGGAAAATTAAAAACTTGTCATATTTGCTTTTTCTAAATGCTGTGTAAACATCTTAGTACCAGCTAGCAATTCTACCGGTCTACGGTAAATCTGTCAAGCAAACTATGTAGAATAAGGAATTTGTATCAGCACAATTACATCCCTACCCACACTAATGATATACAGCCTCCCAAAAGCCCTGCCCACATTATGCCCATCGCCTTTTCTGGGGATGGGGCTGCATATCGTTGCCCACACCGAAAACTAGTTTCTTACTACCGTAAGTAAAACTGTATAGTCAACTGTCACCGTTATCGAGTCAATATTGGTATCAATGTGTAGAAAAAAATTCACTGGTCTCATTTGATTAGTTGATTCAAGTACTAAACAAATGGCCTGTCCATGCAGCTCTGATTTCACTTCATAAATCCATCTATCAGAAAAGATTTTAGCACAGGTGCTAACGGAGCTATGATGTATTCAATGTTTTGCAAATCATGTGTTGCATTATCTTCAACAATATTATTTTATTATATTATTTTTACAAGCGAAAAAAAGTTCATCTCGGCATGAAGATTTTATTTAAAAATATCTATCCATAATCCAAGTCGTGGCCACTCACATAGTTTTAGCTCATACAATAAGAAAAATTCATCTACTGCAGCAAACTCAAACAAAACATGGTTTATGCAGTACACATTCAAGCCTCTCTTTCCTATTTATGGCAGTTTCCACACTGACAAAGCTGCTTCGGCTGGTGGGACCACATAAACATCCTGTAATCAATAAAACAAATGCAATAAATATATGTCTGAAAGCTTTCAAATTGGGAGTTAGATAGATTGCGAGTGCAATTTAAAAAATGAATAAATGTTTTACAAAAGCATAAGTACACCAAGCCAATGATTCGAAGCTTTGGTTCTGGAAGTTAAAGATTTACATTGATCAATTGATTTTCTTCATTTTCTACAAGTGAGAAGTGAACATCTAAAGTCAAATCATAAATCTAATTTACGAGATAAAACTGCGAAAGAAAATTTGAAGCAGATATAGCTAGTTGAAACAATAAAAGTTATAAATTGTTTATTGGTGATCACAAAAAGTTATAATGTTATTAATAAGTACATGTATTAATGAGTACTAAGAATATTACCTTTAGTATATTCATGAATCTAAGCCATTGTATTGCTAGATGCTATGGGTTAAAAAGAAGCCGTCAAGAACTCACTACATATGTATCTCGCTCGTGCAGGAAATTACATAATAACCTCAAACAGGGAAATATAATCTGAATGTAAACACAACAGTATATCTATAGGAGACTCAAAGTAAAAGATAAATCTACCTCCATCCTCCTATCTTCCTCCGTAGCACTTTAACCACCTGATGCCCAGAAAACTCAGGGTCACCTCCGCAGTAACTTTACAGCAGTTTTTACAATTCTGTTGTTCGTCAATAAAACGTGTCGATCAAGTAATTCATTAAATTAACGATATTAAGTAATTTAGTAAATATCAATGTCCATGCGATTTAATAATAGTGAAAAATTCCTAAATTTAAGATCACAGACAAAGTGTTTTACGAGTGATAATGTTTATTACGACCTACATAAAAATTTCGTGCTGATGATTGGCTAATGAAGAGGCCTTATATTTATCGCTTGTGGACTCTTTTCAGATGTATCACTAGTTACGTCACGAATGAAGCACCCGCTGGAATCTGAGCTTTTCAAAAGATGGCCTTATTCAAACGCATATATCTCTGGACAGGATTAGTCTACAAAGATAAAAATGACATCAAATTGTAGCTGATTTTTTAGCCTTTTATTGGTCTTAATTTCATTAAATCGACCTTTTTGACGCAACCACATCTTTAAATACGTTGAAAAAGATGCGTATAAAAACGGTTTGCGAGTTTTGGACCAAAAGTTACGTTTAGCGAGTAAGCGTAACTACGCGTTGCATTTGTGCTAAATACAACTCGTAAAATTTTTGCTCTGCCAAAAAATTGCTTGGAATGCTAATATTGACTAATTCAGAATTGCAAAAAAGGAATTGAGGTCAGAAGACATTGCGGAAAGTACTGAGCAACCAGAAGGTGTTCGTTCCATTGAAAGGAAAAATTAGAATGCAGCTATCCGAGTAAACGATGAAAATATTTTCGTTTTAAAAATGTTAATTTTTGTTTCTGCATATAATATAAGTATGGTTCAATTATGTCACTTGTTCATAAATATATATTTGTATCATTTGATAGAATATCATTATATAACTTTTAAATATGCATGTTTATATTTAATTAAATAGCATGCTATAAATTTATAGCATGTTGTCTAATAGCATCCTTCCAGCTATCTTAACACGGCTTACAATGGATCAATGCTCATAGTTCCTCTGCTGTTGGCCATCAAAAGCCAGCTTGGCTGCAAACTGTAGCAAACATATTAATGAGTGCAATAAGCTTTTATGCAACATTGTTAAATTTAAATGTATAATAAAAATATGTCTTCAAGTATAAAATAAAATAAAAATTGAAAATAGCAGCACTTTACACCAACAAATTGCAAAGAAGTACGCAGGCTATAATATCATCGCAGGTCAATTGCAACCAATAGATATTAACTGGTAAAGATATTTCTCGGTCTCTCAATGCATATTTATTATGAGATCTTTGACAAATTGGAGGTAAGTTCGCAGATTTATTGCATCCAGAAGGTTTAATACCGCTCCACCGAATAGGAGAGCAAAGTATAGGTGACATTCGCTTCCTCTGTAATAGGGCAAAATTTATCTTCCAAAGATTCTGACTAACCATTTGAAAAATACATTGCCAGCCCCTATTTGAATGCCGCCAAGTGCCAAGGCATTCATTTAGAGGTTTTACGGTATACTAGTCGCATGCCCAGCGCAGTATGACCAATAGAATAATTATCTAATGAATTTGAGTGCTTTACCCAAAAAGCTACATCTGATTAAAATCTTTATAAGACAATACCAGCAGTTTGGGTCAGCTTAGCAATCGTTAGCGTAGCAGTCAACACTATGAGTTATTAACCCCAAGCGAGCACTTCTAAAGTGAATATTTTAACCAATGTAATGACTATTTGCTCCAAGAATGCATTGTATTCCATGTGGCTAATTGGTAGAGTTCACCCCCTCTATATCTGAAGGTCTTGAGATAAAATCCAGTGCCATGTGGACTTTGTCACTATGAAGACTTTTTAGAAAGTTGGGCAAAGAAAACTGATTCATGTTGTGCATGTTGTTGCTGACCTTAATATTTTTACCGAGACAGAGAGTTTTCCTATCATCAAGCGTAAATATAGACAAGATAACTGCAGTATTACTCATCTTTATTTGAAAAGATAAAAAGCCACTTTTAAAGAAAAAGAGCATATCCTTCGTTTTTTAGTGACATCATTTTATGGTTGTCTGCCATCTTTATGGACAACTTTTATCGTTAAAACAAACATCGTATTGCATCGTTATTGCAAACACTGCTTTTGTTTGAAAATTTTGTATCTTAGTATCGAAACAACACCGAAAAATACTATTAATCAAAAGAATGACGATCATTTTCTACAAAGATGGTGGCTTTTTCGTAGACGAGCGCATGTGCAAACAGGGTGATGACGTCCAAAAAAACGATGGATAGTACTGTACTGTACAGTATGTGTTGAGTAATACATTCAGTATGTTCTGATTAACACTAAACCTGAATTACCCTGTATATTATGAAAACATCAGATTCGTAGGTTGACGACCTCTTGTATTTTATGATTAATAATATTATTTATGAATGCCCAAAAAATACACCTGCAAACCTTGAATAAAGCAAAGCTACTGATTATTTTTAAAGTTAGAAAACTAGAGCACGAGTGACAAACACATAGAGTTTAAAATAAGACAATAAAATGATAACGTGAGACATTATTTTTATAACGTACTATAGTTAATTATTTCTGAACACACAGGTAAGTCGAGTACGCCGGGAGAAATCATCAAATGTGCTGATAAATCACAGAGAATAAATATACACACAATTAGTAAAAATTAACAGAAAGGCGCTGACTGGTGAAGGTGTTTAGACAGGCGGATGAACACGGCTCTTATTATAGTAAATATTGTGCTTAGTACTCATCAGTGACTTACTTGATTATTTAAACATGTTAATCAAGGTCTATCAGTTTACTAGCTGGAAGTCAGTTCTTTACATTTAGTAACTTCCACCTTATAATCAAACAAGAGAAGCCACAATTTCTGATATAAAAGATATAGGCTGGATACAAACCCTTGTGTATTCTTTCCAGCAGCTCCGGCTCCAGCACTTTGATCCTCCATTCTACCTATTGTGTACATAGTTCAATGACATCAACATAAATAGATTAGAGAGTGGCTGAAGAGGATATTAGTTTCCATGCAAAATGATGAGCAATGATATAAAAGAATTGTCACTTTTCTGTAATTACATTTGACAAATTAATCATGTTATACATAAAATAATACCTAATATGCAATATATAAGTTAATAAATAAGAAATTGTCTTGTAATAGTTTTTTAGTAATCTTTAATGTTTTTGCTGGTTGCATACGTACTTTAAAAAGCTTCTAATACTAAAAGCTAAAACTAAATGGTAGTTCACTTTATGCTTTTAACCAGAACTGTAAAAGAACTGGCCGAGTTGCTTTAGTTGCTTTCAAAGAATCAAATTACATGAGTATGAAGCAATAAGTGTATATATTTGCGCAACAAATAGTTATAAAGATAC
The DNA here is from genome assembly GCF_963576615.1 of Watersipora subatra. Taxonomy (NCBI): domain Eukaryota; kingdom Metazoa; phylum Bryozoa; class Gymnolaemata; order Cheilostomatida; family Watersiporidae; genus Watersipora; species Watersipora subatra. The sequence goes on from NC_088709.1 coordinate 23,757,465, forward strand.
AGCCAAATATGCCATCAAAATACAACGAACTGCACACTGAAACTTTTAGGTGCTCTGTTTTGAGTCACTTCTGTGGAGCTTTATATAGTTTCTGGCTGGGCTAAGCTCGGCCCCTCAGTTGTAGAGCCGATACTTCAGCCAATCTTTGGCCAACCAAAAGTATTACTGAGAGCCTTGTCGTCTATGGGTCAAAGATTTGGCCTGATCCTGGCATCAGTCGCCTCACATTGGCAATTCTACCGCTCTTGGTTCTGGCCACAGCGAATGGCTACCACACTCTCGCCCCCAATTGGAGGGAAGAGTGTGGTGGCTTTAAGGCCTCAAGCATTGCCTGCAAGCACCGCCAAGTAGACGGCAACCTCGCTCCTGTTAGCGATAGTACAGAGGTTCGTGTGGGGGCGTCCAAGAACACGAGCCAATCTATTGAACATGACTTGGGCCATGCCTGAGTCTCCTTTGGTTGTCTCAATGTATTGAGGGTCTGACTGTACGCGGTCTAGTTCAGCCGCTTCCCAGATCTAAACTGGCTCGATTGTGAAGAAGCAACCCTAGATCGCCAAGTTTATTTTAGCTCTATTGACTCCACTGGTTTTTTGGGTCAACGCACCCTATTAGTCTTGTGCCTGTTTACTTTGACAAAGCTTGACATTCAACTCTTTGCAGGGCCGACCAGTTGCCGCCAGTTTGTAGACTCACTGCTTTATAAGAAGGTCAACAGGCCATCCTCTCGTTTTTAGAGAAATCACTCACTTGACCTCATCGGCAAGATATACAGCAGTCCCTGTTCACCATCTCCTTGCGGTTCTCAAAGTGACATGACTTGGTCATGTGAAACGTGTTGCCATCGACAGGGACTCATGAAAATTGTAAAGCGGTATAAAATGTGCTGTCGACAACTCTGGATGCTAGTTACGACTCCGCACAGTCTACAAGTGTCGGGCTTGTCTTGCATAACTTTGGACACTCTTGTTCAGGTGGCTTTGCTAACAAAGTGTTCTATCCTGATGAGGGCCTTCTTGAGTGGCTGAGTCAGCATGTTCTCTAACTCCACTACTAGCATCTTCGTCCTAGCCAAGGTGTGAGCTGCTGTCAGTTCCCTAGTTGACTCAGCTTTGGTAAGGCAAGAGATCTAATCCACTTCGACCAGCTCCCCCTTCTTGATTCTAACCAACCAGTCAAGGTTCTTGTGAATCCCGAGTGAAAGAGACTCCCTTTTCCCTTGGCTAGCCGGTAGCGTTACCTATTTTTTTGAAAGGCATAAACTTGTCTGCCTTTGGTCGGTCACTAAAAAGCCGAGCGTCAATCAGGTTTCGCTCAACATGAGTGTCTCTGTTGAGCGTGTTGACAGGCTAAAAAGCATACTGTAAAGTGTTGGACTTATGAATATTTTGGCAGTAATGCTTGTCGTAGTGTGCGTGTGCAACTGGCTCAGTCTACTCTTTCCTCAAATTTGAGACCTTCCCTCAGCCTTTGTACCCTTCGCAAGTGTCGCTCAAAAATGGACATTTTCAGGGAGACACACCCATTTCCCATATTGATGACATAATTTCATGACAAGGCCAACCTCCAGGTATTTGGGCTTTGACTTCTTAGAAGTTCTTGTAGAAGTTCCGGATAGCTGTGGCTGGAGGCTCCTTCATTGCAATCTTGTCTGGAGTGGTGAGAGCAGACTTCCTCCATGTTGCATCCCTGTCACCTCTTGAGCTCTTTCGGGCTGAAGTCCAACATGGCATGGTGTCTTCAACCAACAGGTAAGAGCGTCTTTTGCCAGGGTTGACTTGGTTTGGGACCTCAGTGCAACCAGTAGTTGGCACTATGGTTGCAGTCTCTTGCTGGTGTATCAGTTCTGTTGCATCTGGTCGCGGCAGTCTTCACGAACGTGACCCTCGACGCTCTTACACTTCAGTATTGAGATGTCGTTCTGCTGTAACCTTTTTAAGCCTACTGTCTTTTGTGCTGCAGTTGCTGAAACCTCTTCATCAGTTGTTGTATGAGTAGCCCCAACTGGATGACAGTTTGATCTTGGACTACAGCAGTCCGGTATGCTTGCCCTTCTTCCATGGACCAGACTACCATTGACTGGTGCCAATTTTTTGTGGAGTCATGATCCACAATTCAACTGCTGCCACCAGTAAAAAGACACTGACCAGGTTTGTCTACTCTCTCTCCAAAAATCAAACCGCTTTAGTACATGGCAAAAAGAGTATATATTTTTAGTGAATATATACAAAAATACAGTTATATATATCATCAACTTATAATTAACTTTAGTGTAAGATTTCCAGACGCTCTGCTATTGGTCGTTTTTATGGCAACATATATAGCTCATATCTGGGCTTTGCTCCACTTCTCGGTTGCTGGGCAAACTTGGAAGTTGACTCTCGGCCAGCCGGAAGGATTACTAAAAGCCGTGTCATCTATTATGTCAGAGCTCACCTCAGTCTTGGCATCGATTGCCGTGGTGTCAGCAGTTTTCCTGCTCTCATCCTTGGCTCTAGTGATCAGTCATTGCAATACAGACTACAGTAGAATCTTCAACTTACAAAAGCCTTTGCACGCAAAATTGTCAAGTTGTAAAATACCATATGGTAACAATTCTCCTTCGACTACAACGTTTAACATAAACTTACTTTTTTACGAGAAATTCTAGTTTTTTGTCAAAATTAATTTCTAACAGTAAAACAGGCCCTTTAGGTACAAAAGAAAGGATACGTAATAGCTAACCACTTTTGCTCCCACCTGTTCGTCTTCTTATTGCAAATCCTGACAAAGCAACCATTCCAATAATCAGTACACCCGCCCCTACCGCGGCTCCAATTGTAGCTCCGGGTCCAATATCTCTCTTATCTGCTCCGGCAGGATTAGTAGAGGTAGCACCATCTGATCGCCATTTGATATTCAAATTTTCAGTTTTATATTCCAATCCTATTATAAACACAGAGTTGCCAACACCTTGTCAGAATACAGATTATAAAAAAAAGAAGAGATAACGGCAGAACTCATAAAAGCAAACTTAATCATTGGATATGCTTGATGGCCTGAATCGCATGTAAATTACCAAAGCTACTGGCCAAAAGTAAACAGAAAAGTTATAAAGACATTAGTGAATTTTTAAGGTGTGTAGAAAGACTGATGGTTGTTTAGTAAGGGGGAGTGAATCAAACACAGCATAAATTGCTCTGCAATGGCTAGACAAATATCAGTATAAAACTTGCTAAGTATGTTGCCAAATGAACTTGTAAACAAAACAAAGCATAACTCGAGCCAAAACTGGAAATGCACATTGTTTTAAAAAAAGGATGAGTTGAAAAAAAAGAAAAATAATTGAAGTGATGGATAAACAGGTTTGTAACAAAACAGTTATCTTATGTATAGCGGCGATCAGTGGTATGAATGAACTTTGAAATGCTCATAGACTTCCAGTTTCAGTTTAATATCGGAACATCTGTGCGTCACCTGTACGATGGAGGCCTCTAAACATTCAGTATTTACTTCTCAGATGTATCCATTAATAGTTTTAATGTTTAGTTTCATGTTATCAACAGTAGTGTAATTCTTTATTGTGACTACTAGTTACTGCTCAAGAGAATATAAAATTAATACATACATTTTCTTTTTAGTTATTATTGACTTGACATGTTGAAATGTCTTATCAAAGTATTCAGGAATTGCATGTACAATGTATCTTCATACATGTAATGTCCAACTTCTTCAAATAGGTGTTTGTTTTTCAATCATATCATCAATAGAAGTTTTTAATGTTTGATTTGATTTGAAAATTGTACTTCATATTGAAAGAGCTAAACGAACAACTGCATATATGAAAGCTGATTGAAATAGGTTAACGGTTGACCACCACTTATTTTACTTCAGCATTTCTTTGCAAAATCGAGAATACTAATTTTTGTTAGAAGCACTTGTAAAAATTTACCAATGTGTTCACGCTCTGAAGCTAACCATTGTGATTAACTCAATAGTATAAGAAAACTTGTAAAGTAAATCTCTCCTGTAATAAAATATAACATACCTGTCCCAGGAACAGTTCCAATACAAGACATCACTTGTTCATCTCCATCACTTGCGGAATTAGCAGGAATAACAGTTTGCTCACCACTCCTTGATGTACAGACCTCGTTGCAATTCCACCTAATGATAACACCAGCTCCAATGACACCACATTTGAGTGTCTGATCATAGTCTGGGTTGAGGGTCAGAGATTGTTCTCCAGAATGTCCTTTGTCAAAATCAATATCTGTAAAATAAACCTTGATCGTAATACTTTAACAGTTTAATTACTGAAAATTTAGTAATTTCGCGGGTGAAGTAAAGGTAAAGGTCGCATTTCTGAGCCCTTGACAAGTTATTGATAAATTTTTCTTCTAATTCATTTTTTTACAAACAAATTAAATTTATTATATCGCTAACTCTGTAGCAACCTAATAGTCCTCAAGCCTGTTATGTTTATTACAACCATGACTGCAAAGTAGTTCACATTAGCTAAATTGAAAGATTGAACTACAAATAACATCACATGTGTGCTTAATAGCTAAATGCCTAACATTGCACAGATACTACAAACAATTTAAAAACTGTGGCAGGTAATGCGGTTGATAAATATTAAACCACAAATAAATATATATGACCATTAAAGCAAAAAACAGTTTAAATAATGCTATTAACGGCTGGCTCTAATCTTGCTATGCCCTTATTTTATGAATGTCTTATACTCTGGTTATGCATTGAAACACTTTAACACCTACAGCGTGGCTCCAGAGTAATTTCTTGTTTGACAATATCAGGATAGACATTCTCAAGAGTTGAATGAGCTGTATTCCTGCATTTCAAAGTGAGCCCATCTCTATCATCTTTAGTTGGAGTGTAGGTGTTGTTGCTGACTATCACCATATCCCCTCGTAGTACCTCTGTAAACCAGCAAGAACAAACTAATCAATGTTCTTGCACAACAATATACAACATAGGAGAAAAGAGCACATCCTTTAAGGTGTGCTCTACTGCATCTCACTGTGTGTGCCATGAACAACCATAATGAGAATATGTAAATAGGAATTTATTCCATCATATTATCGGTTGTCTCTATATAAAATAAGTGAGTCATAGTTCTATTACTTTATCATAAAAATTACAGTTAGACCAATTTTACTTTACAATATTCAAGCGCAAAGTGGTTTTTAGAGAGGTTTGAACGAGTCTTTTAAATAGAAAAGAGGTTATTATAGTCCTTACTAAAAATGGTCTTCAATAAATGCATAAAATTCACTAGTCACTCTGTAGTTAAAAAGTAACTCACATATTTAGTACATATTTTAATTCCTCTAAATACATAATCAATGTGTAATATCAAACTGTATGATTTATACCAAATTGCATAATTGATAGGAGAAGCAAAGTTACACTTTAGTGTTGAATTATTCACTTAAATTTTTAGCCTTAAAACATGGTTATGAGATGCTTTTATACTAAGTCTATGAGATGCTCTTATACTAAATCTATGAGATGCTTCCATACTAAGTCTATGAGATGCTCTTATACTAAGTCTATGCGATGCTTCCATACTAAGTCTATGAGATGCTCTTATACTAAGTCTATGCGATGCTTCCATACTAAGTCTATGAGATGCTCTTGTACTAATTCTATGAGATGCTCTTACATGTATACTAAGTCTATGAGATGCTCTTATACTAAGTCTATGAGATGCTTCCATACTAAGTCTATGAGATGCTGTTATACTAAGTCTATGAGATGCTCTTATACTAAGTCTATGAGATGCTCTTATACTAAGTCTATGAGATGCTCTTATACTAAGTCTATGAGATGCTCTTATACTAAGTCTATGAGATGCTCTTATAATAAGTCTATGAGATGCTCTTATACTAAGTCTATGAGATGCTCTTTTACTAAGTCTATGAGATGCTCTTATACTAAGTCTATGATATGCTCTTATACTAAGTCTATGAGATGTTCTGATACTAAGTCTATGAGATGCTCTTATACTAAGTATATGAGATGCTTCTTTACCGAGTGCCTTTTTACCGAGTGAATCCTCTCCTTGCGAAAAACACTACATACCAAATTTCTTTAGTTATAAAACGTCGAAGGTTGAAATTTTGCTTTAACTTACAAAGAATGTCTCTAAATGAAAAAGACCAACTGGCTTTTCGCATTTTAGTCAGTTTGTCGATTTTATACTGTTTGCCCGTTTGCTTCATTTGGGTTCGACATACAACACATCTCATTTTCTTCATTGTGAGCAAAATTTAGCACACGATAAGTGTTTTGATTTCATTTGTTGTATAATTTGAAACTGCATATTACATACACAGTGGTGTAAATAATCTTGAGCAACACTTTACTTTTCCACATTTAATGAACCAGCCACTTCAATTTCTTTTTAATATTTTTGGTTTTTAACAAGTAAATCTAGCACGCTATACTAAGTAAATGAGATGCTTTCATATCAAGGTAAAATGCAAAGAAAACAGCAAAACACTACGAGTGTAGTGATTTATCCAGCGCCATCAATCATATAGTCTCTTGATTGTGGATAATGAAGATAACACAAGTTGTAACTAGTGATAAGTCATGAGATACATAAATTTAAAGAAGTGTACAAGTATTAATCTCTAGTAATTAGACATTCATGGCAGCTTTGTAAGCAAACTTACACAGCTTGTGCTCTAGTCATTCTGGTTTGATACCATTTATCTTACAACACACACTAATATATTTTCTTTGGTTCTATCTACCGAGTTTGAGCAAAGACTTTTACTGAGTAAGTTTTATAACATTCTTAAATCAAACCATTTTTTAAAAATCTTCCAGACTTATTTCAGTTAAACACAAACCGTATCTCAGCTCGGAGTCAGGATTTCCTCCAGTACTGGTGCAGCTGAATGTAAACTCAGTTTCCTCGACTATCTGATCTGGTCCATTTATTTTAAGACTCTCAGGTTTAACTATAAAAAAGGAGATAAACCGACATAAAGCAAGGCTACTGAGAGAAATCTCAAAGAAAAAAACAGCATAAGTAAATAGAACATCATCCCTGTAAGATGAATCAAAGACTGTTTCTAAGATTTATAAAAACAGCCATTCAACGCCAAAAATAGGCTGAATTGACATATATCACTCAGGGTCACTTGAATTACCAGTTGTTTATGAGAAACAAAATTAGCACAATTTTACATGGGGTGAATACAAATGCGGTCTATATAATTACAAATAAAATATTTACAATAAGAGTTCTGCACGTTTAGTTTGGCAGGTTGAGAATGACTTCTGTTCACAAGAAACTCGAGTAGTGTAGCTGTTTTTACTGCTCGTTACACACTATAAAAGTTATCATATTGAGTAAACAGGAAGGAACTAACTCTATCTAGAGACCAAAGGAATGAAGTTATGTTGGTACTATTTTTATGTGACAATAAACACTAAATAACACACCAAAGATTTACTCATCTACAAGTATTTATAAATTATATATTTCTTTTAAGAGTACTTAATCAACACATGACTTTTTAAAAAATAAAATCCATAAGGTACATTTTGGAACATTTTAAACAGATATCAAATTTCTGTTTGAAAATAAAAGGTCAGGTATTGTAGCTATTTCGCTTTAGCTTGTTTATTTATAGTAATCATATATACAGCTACTATATATAAGTTAAATAGTTACTATACATGTCATATCATTTGGTTTATATCATACATTATATAGTATAGGTACATTTTGGTACATAGTATAGTATATATATATTATAGTAGTGTATATATTACAGTAGTATAAATAGCATATATATACACTGTATATATAGTTTATCTATAAATATAATATGATAAAATATATTATATATCATATAGTTTGGTAGTATATCATATAGTATAGTATATATATATTATAGTGGTGTATATATTACAGTAGTATAAATAGCATATATATACAGTATATATAGTATAGTATATATATATATATAGTATAGTATATATATATTATAGTAGTGTATATATTACAGTAGTATAAATAGCATATATATACACTGTATATATAGTTTATCTATAAATATAATATGATAAAATATATTATATATCATATAGTTTGGTAGTATATCATATAGTATAGTATATATATATTATAGTGGTGTATATATTACAGTAGTATAAATAGCATATATATACAGTATATATAGTATAGTATATATATATATATATAGTATAGTATATATATATTATAGTAGTGTATATATTACAGTAGTATAAATAGCATATATATACACTGTATATATAGTTTATCTATAAGTATATTATGATAAAATATATTATATATCATATAGTTTGGTAGTATATCATATAGTATAGTATATATATATATTATAGTAGTGTATATATTACAGTAGTATAAATAGCATATATATACAGTATATATAGTATAGTATAGTATATATATAGTATACATATATATATATCTATATATATATATATATATATATATATATATATATATATATATATATATATATATATATATATATATATATATATATATATATATAGTATATATATTATAGTAGTGTATATATTACATTAGTATAAATAGCATATATATACACTGTATATATAGCTTATCTATAAATATAATATGATAAAATATATTATATATCATATAGTTTGGTAGTATATCATATATTATAGTATATATATATTATAGTAGTGTATATATTACAGTAGTAAAAATAGCATATATATACAGTATATATAGTATAGTATATATATATATATTTATATATATATATATTATAGTATATATATTATAGTAGTGTATATATTACAGTAGTATAAATAGCATATATATGCACTGTATATATAGTTTATCTATAAATATAATATGATAAAATATATTATATATCATATAGTTTGGTAGTATATCATATAGTATATATATATATATTATAGTAGTGTATATATTACAGTAGTATAAATAGCATATATATACAGTATATATAGTATATATATATATATATATATATATATATATATAGTATATATATATATATTATAGTAGTGTATATATTACAGTAGTATAAATAGCATATATATACACTGTATATATAGTTTATCTATAAATATAATATGATAAAATATATTATATATCATATAGTTTGGTATATATACATATCATATAATTTATATGTATCATATATTATATTATATACATCATAAATTATATATATTGTCATAATATATGTGTATATAAACACTACATATACAGTGTATATGTATGCTATTTATACTACTGTACTATATACACTACTATATTATATATAATCCAATGCTATATATAATACTATACTATATGCATAGCTTCTATATAAATTATAATAATAGAATAGAGCAATGCAAAACAATATTAAATAAGATAAAAGTTTAATATCATTTCTAGAAAAATCTATTCAGGAAAATTTCTGACAATATAATCAACTAGTACAAGTTACTAGTGCCCGCTGATAAATCCAAAAAATATTACAAACTAGAGGTAGAAAATTACAAAACTCTGCTGAAAAACAACATATCCACTAATTACAAGAAAGTTGACAAGGATACTATCATGCGTATCAATGGTGAACCTAAAGTTATTGTAGATGGATTAGATATAAGTGATAGAATTAAGACTATTGCGGAGAGAGAAGCCTAAATCACATCAAAGAATCATAAGTCTAACTTTGAAAATAACCCATCATGCTGACTGTTAATCCAACAAGTCAGAGATTGGCAAAGTCAGTAAACTATTGCTGCGGCACATCATCAACGATATACAGTAAATGACAAACTCCAAATTCATCAATGGAAGAATACTGCAGCAGTGTTGAACTGGTTTAACAACATCCCAAATAAGAACAAATATACATTCATAGAGTTTGATTTGGTAAACTTTTATGCTTTAATAACAGAACAGCTGGTGAATAACGCACTAGATTTTGAAGAAGAAGAGAAAGCAGAAAAAATAAAGATAAAACTTTGTTCCATATTTCTTTAAAATGGACTGCATATAACCGTATCCGCAAAAAAAGGTGGTCAATTTCTTAGATGTAAGCCTCAACCTAATTACAGGTATACACAGAATCTACCACAAGCCTAATGCACATCCGCATTATGTACATACCAAGTCTAACCATCCACATAGAGCAATAAACAACATACCACTAGGTATAAACAAGAGACTTAGTAAATTATCATCAGACTCCACTTCATTCACTGCCGAAACTGACATATACCTGCAATCACTCTATCAATGTGGCCATAATTACAACCTAGTGTTCCAAACTGACCAGAAGATTGATGCTCAAAGTAACAGAAAAAAAACAAGGCAAAGAAAATTACCATGGAATCATCAACCTTTCAACAAGAATGCAGCAACTAACATCAGTGAGACGTTTTTCCATATTGTAGACATAGAGTTCCCAAAATCTCGTATTCTACAGGAAATTTTTAATAGAAACTCGGTTAAACTCAGCTAAAGCTGCAGGAACAATGTGAGCAATCTCGTCAGTGGTCACAACAATAAACTGCTGCATCGCCATAGTACATGTACTACACCAATAAATCCAGAATCAAGAGACTGCAACTGCTGAGATAGTAGTAGCTGCCCACTACAAGGAAAGTGCTTGAGCAAGTCTATCATATACAAAGGAACAGTCACTACCCAAAATAGCTTACCAGATGAGCATTACATAGGATTGACAGCCACTATGTTTAGACTACGATATCAGAACCATATGTCAACCTTTAAAAACGAGCACAAAAGATCAAGCACTGCGCTAAGTGTGTATATATGGAAATTGAAGGACAAAACATAAATTATAACATCAAGAGGGAGAGAGTGAGAAGAACAACATCGTATAATAAAACAACGGGCAGATGTAACATATGTCTATATGAAAAATACTACCTCGTATGAAGACCTGAAACCGCTACTTTGAACAAAAGGTGTGAGCTTGTATCAACATGTAGACAGGCTTGCAGATTCCTTTTGACTAGTTTTAATTTTTTTTACCCAAATTGTTACGCTTTGTCTCATTACATTGTACATCCTCGCAATGCTTGCTATTTTTAACAACTATACTTTTATTTTAACCTATATATACACGACGCTTTTAGTGTTAGCAATTTTATCTGATGGTTATTGTTTTGCAATAAAACACTACTAGTAATAAAAATGTTTTAAACGAAACTTACAGTTTTTTGCCCAACGGCTACAGATGTGGTTATTATCGCTTTCGAAAATCACTTTATTCCAAGTCATAGAGGTAAACCTCAACTTTTCGTAAATCATAGACATCGTTATTACCACCATCAGCAAAATATTTTTGTCAACGACGTTTCCAAAGGTTTGGTGAATTTTGATTTTTACCAAACATTCGCTTAGCGATCGCCTTTCGGAAGCATGGAAAAGTGAGGTGACCTTCGCATAAACTTCAAGAAAAATCGGCAAAATTGATCTCGGTTTAAACGCTCAAAAGAAAAAGATGTTTTTTCTTCTGAGCATTTCAACAACAATCAAGTTTTGCTATGTCTAATCTAAAAAACGTCCTGGCAATAACATCACCTCAAACAACAAAACAATATCAAGTGATAGAAAAATCTCCTATACTTTTTGATAAAAACGTTTTAAACTTTACATTAGAAGCATTTAATTTGAAACAAGCCATTTATGCTTTTGATTTCTATTATAGTTTGTATATGTGCATGTATCTACTAATAAATAAATAAATACATGGACTTGTGACAGTGCTCTGATAACTTGAACGCTCTGATAACTCGAACACTTTCGCTCGGTCCCGTGAAGTTCGAGTTATCCACGTTTGACTTTATTTATATATATATATATAAATATATGTATATATAAATATATGTATATATATATATATATATATTTATATATATGCCAGAAGAGCAGGGTAAAATGTATATAATGTATTTATCCCACCACCTGGAAACTGCTCTCAGGAATAGTTGCAGATCACATGAGTCACTATATGACCAGTGCTCAGAAAGGAATATGGCGCAACACCCGAGGAGCCAAACATCAGTTACTGGTGGATCGGACGGTCTGTCAAGACAGCGCGAACAGGCAAACCAATCCTGCTATGGCTTTGATTGACTACAAAAAGGCCTATAAATCAAATCCCCATTGTTGGATACTTGAGCCCCTCAGTATGTACAATATTCACCCTGCTCTTCTGGCATTCATCAAGATGTCAATGGCCAAATGGAAAATAGAACTGGGGGCAAATGGCAAAAAGCTGGCGAGTGTAAAAATTAAGCGAGGCATCTATCAAGGTGACTCCTTATCACCGCTGCTCTTTTGCATATGCCTAAACCCTCTAAGCAATATGCTGGAGGAGAGTCAATATGGGTACCAGTTTAAAAGTGGCATCAAGATAAACCACCTCTTCTACATGATTAACATCAAGCTGCACGCTAACAAAGAAATGGACATTGATTCGCTAATACACCTCACTCAGGTATACAGCAAGGACATCGGAATGACCTTCGGTATGGAGAAATGTGAAAGGCTAATTCTTAAGAAAGACCATTCTATGCTCACAGATGGCCTAAGAATGCCAAATGGTACCATCAAAGATATAGAAAAAGGGTACAAGTACTTGGGGATTATGCAAAACAACATCAACCACGAAGCCGAGGTACGTCACAAAGCCATTACCGAACACAAGAAACGCTTTTGGCAGGTCCTACGGGGCCAGCTCAATGCCAAGAACCGAGTCATGGCAATAAATACCTACGCACTGCCAGTAATAAGATATCCAGCAGGTATAATAAAGTGGACAGAGGAAGCCACAAGGAAACAGATATTGCAACTCGTAAACTGCTGACCATGCATGGAGCACTCCACTCAAAATCTGATATTACTAGATTGCATCTCGATAGGAAAGATGGCGGTAGAAGACTCAAAAGTGTACAGCAGACAGTGAAGGAGGATGAGCAAAGCATCAAAGCATATGCAGCCTCCATGGCCACTTCAGTTAAGTTGCTAGCTGAATTTCAATTGACTGCTCTTACAATGGACCTACACCCTGATGATGAGGAAATTGACTGTTACACGGAACCTCTTCATGGTGCTTACCACTGACAAATATCTAAGGTTGGCGATCTTCTCCAGACATATATGTGGCTGAACAAAGGAAACCTAACGGCCAATACAGAGTCGCTAATCATGGCAGCCCAGGAGCAAGTGCTCCCAACAAGGCAACTCCAAACAAAAATCTATCACACTAGAGACGATCCTAGATGCAGACTGTGCAAAGATGCACCTGAGACCATCCAACACATCATCAGTGGATGCATGCAGCTAGCAGGAAACGCATACACTGAGCGGCATAATCATGTCGCAGGTGTTGTGTATAGAAGTCGATGTGACAAGTATAGCCTTAATAAACCACAACACTGTTGGGAAGCTCCTGGTAAAGTGAATGAAAATGACCGCGCTAAGATCCTCTAGGACTTGTACATCCGGACTGACAAGCATGTCGTAGCAAACCATCCAGATATAGTGGTGGTGGACAAGGAGAACAAGAGGGCTACTATAATAGATATAGCAGTACCCAATGACTACAATATAGCCAGCAAAGAAATAGAAAAGGTAGAGAAATATCTCCCTCTTGGAGAAGAGATTGAAAAATGCTGGAATATAAGAACAACTGTAATCCCAGTAGTCATTGGGGCACTGGGCGCAATAACACCGGTGCATAAAATGTGGCTTGCCCAAATACCAACAGCAATCAACTCAGGTGTGTTGCTGAAAAGTGCGCTATTGGGAACAGCTAAGATCATGAGGCGAGTGCTCAAACTCCCAGGTCTCTGGTAGGAGACCCGAGTTATAGCAGAAATTACCACCCATACGGAGTATCCGAGGTGAGGAAACAATTATATATATATATATATATATATATATATATATATATATATATATATATATATATATATATATATATATATATATATATAGGGCATATATATACACTGTATATATACAGTGTATATATATACAGTATACATATACACTGTATATCCGTCATAATTTAAAACTCTTTACAGCCTGCCAGTATGCCTCCTCATAATCTTTAACTATGTGTTGATGCCCGAGTTATACTTCTTCAAAATTTAGATTTACCTAGACTTTGTAATGGAACAAGAATGATCATCACAAATCTATCACCAAATCCTATTTGTGCTACAGTGCTTACTGGAGCTGTGATGGGTGAAAATGTTTTTATTCTTAGAATACCAGTAATTGCCACACAAGCGTCATTTCAATTTAAACGTACTCAATTTCCTGTTCAACTTTCATTTGCATTGACTATCAACAAATCTCAAGGTCAATCAGTAAAAACTTTCCACATTCACCTCCTAACACCTTGCTTCTTACATGGACAGTTATATGTTGCACTATCCCAAGTAGGCAGTAAAAATGACCTATATATTCTTTTGCCATTCAGTCAGACAAAGAACATTGTTTACCCTCAAGCGTTTCAATGATACACTAGCAGCATGCCCGGAAAATGTTCAAGAATATCTTCCACAGCAACAGTAACTTTTCATTGTTATTCTTACGATATATTCATGATTTTCTGGTTTTTTCATTTTGTATATCATATTCCTATCAATTCATATTTTTGGCAATCATTGTAGCAGAACAAACTTTATTTAACAATTGCTTGCTAAGTATTTCACGTTTAAACACCTTTACTGGTGTCTTATTTTTCGTGTAAATTAATTAGATCTGCGCACACAGCCTTTCTCATGAAATTTTTTAGAAAATACTTAAAACTATATATTAAAACTGTCATTTTCTTCAACAACACAGTTTACACTGGGGAATGAAGTCGTAGTCCCAAGGATCTTTTCAATAAGTAGTTGAGATATGTGGTCAACAGTGTCATTTTTGGGTGGCAGAATTATGTTTTCTTTCAGCCATTAGTGCTGAAGAAAGTTTTCCTCAATGTTGGGGTAAACATTTTGTAGTTAATTGTTTTCTGTGTCTACATTCGATCCATAATTTTCAGGAAAAGATATTAGCACATTGCTAACTAGTAGCTTTCGATCACTGATATTTAAAAGTTGTTCAGAAAGCTATCCCGAAGCGTCAACTCCTCGCAAACGCACTGTCATATTTGTCGTTAGTATACACTCTTCTACACAGTGCCATATATAAGAATCCTTGTCTAAGGATCCTTTTGTTTATTTGTATTTTCTGTGGATATTATTGAGTCAACCTGAATTGAGAATATTTTTTCTACTAGCCATAGAAGAAGAAGACAATGAGGCAGACCTTGTTTTTGCTATTCAATTGAACAAAGAAAACATTGAGCATATCCAAAATTTTTCCCGTTATTAGCAAGTGGAGCAGTAGTTATAATTTTAGTCCAAACACTCTAGCTACAATGTCATGTCTGTTAGGAGCTGCTTGCCCATCTATGGGAGCTTTTTTTAGTCCAAACACTCTAGCTACGATGTCATGTCTGTTAGGAGCTGCTTGCCCATCTATGGGAGCTTCTTTTAGTCCAAACACTCTAGCTACAATGTCATGTCTGTTAGGAGCTGCTTGCCCATCTATGAGAGCTTCTTTTATATCCGTCCATTTTGGATTGCGCGTTGATGTTATGAAGAGATCTAGCTTTACGTGTTGTCTGACACATGGACCCTGCACACAAAGCTATTTTGTTTTCAGCAAACCGAGATAAAAAAATAGATTTTTTCAAAATTAAAACTTAGCGATTGTTGTACGAATTAAAACAAAATCATGATTTTTTATTGGGTTTTCTCAGTTTGTATTATTTGTATCATTTTAAAATCATCTGTTTGGTAGTCTACGTACTTGCTATTTATTTTACATTTACATTTTGCTGCTTTTCTACATTATTTTAGCTGCTACGAAGACTTTTATCAGCAACACTGCGTTTCCTTAATTATGATGATAGCGCATTAATTTATAAGTATTTCTTGACGTTCACATTGCCATCCACAATCATTAAATGCGAACTAAATCTTTTTCTTTTGTTTAGTTATGAGTTTTACGTTATTTCTTTAAATAAAAATAACTTATTTAATCAGATCTACTTAAAAAATTTTTGTTTGTATAAAAACTTTCGAGTTTTAGTTTGACGTTTGTTTTAATATCGATATAGTATATTAACCTGCGTAATTTCCTTTTCTCAACAGCTGAATATAGCGTTCGTTAACCACGAAAGTTCATTACAGTGCATGCTCTGTGTAATAGCTTACACATCATTCCTTCCAAACCTAACAAATTAGTAATTCGTAATTAATTTCATATTTTATAACAATTATCTGTAAGATTACTGTAAGAGTAAGATTATCTGTTAGATTATCTGTGAGATTTACTCTAGGCCTAATATCGTGTAATATTACAAGTATCAGTTAGTCCTCGCTCTCTTTTATTTACACATATTTACATACTTTGAATAATAATATCTAGGTTTACATTCTCTTATTACATTCATAAACTTCTTATAACTTTTGAAGTTTATAATATAAATTAGTATAGTTTGTTGCGTTATCATTTTTATTTTAACTTGCATTTTTTAAACATAATTTGAGTATCGTGTTTGAAGTTTAAACATTATTCATTTTCCTACCACTGTTATTACTACTTAATTAGTTTCCAATCTTTATTATTAATGTTAATTTGTTGGTAGATATCGTTCCAATAAAATTTCAACTACAAGATATTACCATATTCTGTCATATTTTGCTATTAATCTGTTAAATACATGTATTTTCAGAAGTTACACATCGTTTTATGCCTCCAAAGAACAGAACCTGCCCTGCACAAAATCATTTCCTCATGATATGAAGCTTGAAAGTTACAGTTGTTTGACAAAGTTTTAAAACCTTTACAGTTGTTTTTAATTTTCTCCTAATTTATTTCAACTACACAAAACACTTCTCTCATGATATGTAGTTTGAAAGTTAGAATGGGAAATGTTGTTATAATATAACAACATTTCCCATTCTAACATATTATGTTAAATACAAATCAATTTTCTGTCTAAAGACTTTTTTATTACTCGGACAACACCGGGTAGCACAGCTAGTACATCTATGTAAAACTCAATGCTTTTTTCTGTTCGTCTGATGTTCGTCTGTCCGGTTATAGCAATAACATTTTAGCAACAGAAATAATCTTCACAGTAGATTTGAACTTGCGATATTCAAGTCTCAAGTCTACAAACATCTGCACGCTTAACCACAAGGCTTGGCCATTTTTATCATTATTGACACCTTTACCATTTGCTGTATATCCTTTACGTGATATCACATGCCAAGTGTGCACTTTTTATTCTAAGGTGTATCCTAGGGTTAGGTTGACCCTGTTACATAACGTTTTTGTTTTGCGATGTGGAACATGATGTTTTTGCCCTTGCCTTACAACATCTTTTGCAACACGATATCAGCAAAAATTAATCTTGAGTTTCAAATGGGACAGTTGGTGTACTGAGTACAGTATGTCAGAATAACGTAGATGCCAAATTTTTTCCCACAACTCATGAAAGAAATACGATTCTTGCTTTCTTTCTGTTTACCGTTATTTGGTATGAGTTGCAGTGAAAATGAAACCAGAAACAGAGGAGCATCAGCATTTTAGCCAATCAAAAATTTGAAGTTTAGTAAACTAGAACTAAGCTTTAAGTATGTGTTTAGTCAGCTGAATTCATTTAATTTGAATTCAACATTTATTTTATATGTCTGTCTTGGAGGTAAGAACCCCCTACAGTACAAACCACACACAATATATTGTAATGTTACACTTTTTTGCAGATCATAATCACTAAATACACTAAATGACTAAAGTTACTCTATGTAACAATAGTTACTAAAGTTAACATATTATTTTTTTACCAATTTTTAAAATGTACAGCTTGTATATAAAGTTTTTATAATTGTCATCAGGGGTTGTTTAGATTAATTACTTTGGATTTCTATACCTCTGTATACCACATTTTTGTCTTACGATGCCAACGGTGGAACAATTAAAGTAATATGGCAGGTTCCATACGCCTATTAATTAATATTACCTTTTGCGTTTGTATTTTTAAGATTTTGAAAGATATTATTTTTTTGCCATTGCATCCTCTTTTTTAATTTGTGATTTCAGACATGCCGTTTCAATTTCAACTATGCATTACAGTCATGTTTCCCATTTCAGTAAATCTGTAAAAGCTGAAAGCTTTTCACTTGTGCAATTGTATTCTCTAAAGTAAGAATTCTCTGTGCATTCTCTTTCCCTTTATTCAGACAAAGTATCAGAGTAAGAAAGTCTGATATCTCATTTTATTGTGATTATAATAGTATCGAGCTTATTACCCACATAATGCCGGACATTAACCTAGTTTATATATAAACTCGGTTAAAACACTTTATCTAATTAGAAGAAAAAACACTGTGTATCTTTATAATTACTTAACATCTGGTCCTGTTCATCATTTAGCCTAAAGATTTTATTTAAACTGATTTTATATTTTTCTGGAAGTAGAACGAGTTAAAAAAGGTGGAATATTTTCTTATGAAAATACTGTACCTAACATGCAACAATCTGTGCATATAAAGCGGAGTGAAAAGCAACTTACTGCGCACACTTGTTGCTAAACATGAGCTAAACAAGAAATGCCTTGTGTACTTGTACCGTCAACTTACCACTAATAGTGGAGATAGTGAATGGTGTAGAGCTCACACGAGATGTGATGTCAGCGAAACATCTAAAGTCAACGCCTAGCAACTCATCTGATACAGTTCCTGGTACTGAGAAGACGAATGGAGGAGCATCAGTTGCAGCAGCATCACAGTGAGCTTTATCTATTGTAGCAAATCCCGGCGTGTTCAGGAGATTAAAGGCTGCCCATTCATTACCAAAGGTATCATATTCACAACTAGTACTTTTGCCTTTCACTACTTCACCATTAACCAGAAAGGCAGCAACAACATCTGTATCCCCACTAGCAGTACATGTTAGAGTTATCGACTCATCCTTGTAGAATGAAGGATACCCTGTGGAATCTACAGACAATTTTACTTCATCATTTCCTATAATCACAAAAGAGCAACAAGACATTATATGATACGACTAAACAAGGTAAGTTCATTTGTATAATAACCTTTAGTCCTGAGTTGTATAGTCAACTTACAGTACACAAAGTAGCGGTATACTCAGATGTTGCTAATGCTAGTTAATTCAGCACAAGGATGAATACTACCTTTATGTATTAGAAAGAACTAAGGAAGGTATTTTTGCTCCACTACAACTCCACAAGGCCTCATGCATCATAAAAAGCAAAAAATGATGTTGTTGCTCTTTATGATACATAAAGGTATCATAATATTTGTATTTATGATTGATATTTATATCATTTATATTTGATACAAGCTTTTTGGTAAAACCCGAAGTGTTTGTCATAAGCTAGTGCTACAAAATGTTTTATATTGGGCCTTTTATTGGCCTTAAATTTTACGTTATAACATCAACCACAATGTTTGAGTACGTCATCGAACTAAAGAGATTCTAAACTGCGGCGTTTTTGTATTCGCTCCGATTAACTGCTCATTTTTGAGCTTTTAGGAGCTTGTAATCACATTTCCACATATTTTTACCTACAACACAGCGAAGTAAGACATGGTGAACCTTTTGATACCAAATAACTGTAATGTGAATCTTGTTGCAAGTAAACTTAAAAAAAAAAAATTTTTGCCTAAACCTTTTAACCCAACACTTTTTAGCTCCAAGCTGTGCAATCAAATTTTAAAACAATTATGTATCGTTATCTAGTATTAGAATATCATAAACAAATATATTCCACATACAATTTGATGAATTATTTCTTAGAATATAAACTGAAAATTAAAAAAACTGAAATAAACTGAAATTATTTGCAACTTTGTGTCAAAATATTTTAAGGTAAACACGCATTGTGTACTTAACTTATAATTGCTCTAGCGTGTCAGCTTTCAACTGTGACATAATAAAAAATACAAACCTATAACAATAAATACTATATTGTTTAACCTGTATTATTGTACAATTTAGAACAAAGGGTTTACAGTAGTTAGGCAAGTGAATAAAATAAACAGAGAAGACAAATCTAAATATGATTAATATTAGAAGCGCTGCCTTGGCATAGGTTAACCTAATAAAAAGTGAAGCTATTGACTGATTTCATGCAAGTGAAGATAAAAGAACACCGGGTTGTAACGATAGTTAAACTAGGACTTTTGATATTTATAAAGAAGCTGCAGGGTTTTAAAGAAATAAATAAAAAATTGATTTTATGAAAGTTGAGATCAAAGACAGATGAGAAAATAAATGTGTACAAACCCTTACTTTTACAGTTCCTACGATTACTTTTTACCTAGCTATGACGTAGATCCAATAGCTGCTAATTAGGCAGTCATTCATGTAAATAAAAAGCTACTATGAAATTTGCACAGTTGATGCACCAAAGGTTTTACCTTGGCTTAGATACTGAACGTAATGTTTTTTTCAAATTCGTAGCATTGCATATTAAGTGTAAACTTACCGGATACGAAGTCTCTTCTTATAATTGATGTGAACAGGAAGAAGAAGTTGTACCTAAACCATAGCAATCCTTTCATGACAGCAACAAATAGTTACAGATCAGCTAAATTTAAGCGACACCGTATTATTCCAGATACACCCTCTTTGTTTGTTATTTACAAATATCAACTGCGGATTCCTATGGGATATGATTAGATGCGACCAAAATCACAATCCTTTCACACTAGTCAAATCAACTGATAACTTCACGATCGACACAGTGTTGTACGGAATGTGCCAACATATAACGTTAATTTGTATGAAGTATAGGGTATTCCCGCATAGCTAGCATCATTAACACTACTAGTATCTGCTTGTTCGGATAGGTCGAGCACTCCATTTGCCTCGTTTCTAAATCGTCTGGCTCTTCTTAATTGCTTCCAGTTTTTCACCTTCATCCTTGACAGCTGTATTCAATACATCTTGAATGCAAACCTCCAGAAAGATCTGAATTGATTTTTTTTGTTGGATTATGCTGCCGTGAGTGCTCATGTATCTGCTTAGATACTAAGTTATTTAATAGACATTTTATTGGTTATCGGTAGGCCTGACAATGATAGAATAATCTGATCTAGTACATCTTTAGTCATAGTCAAGAAGCGTTTTTTGACTATTGATAGGATATCACTATTGATGTGATGCTCGCATAAAATTCTATAGCGTTTTCCAACTCTTGCTTAGTTTTTGTGTTCAGATCAACTGATTTGACCGCTGCCTAAATTGTGTTGACTTTTCCTAACATTCTCTTGATTTATTAAAACTGTGACAAATAGCTTTGTTGCCTAGAAACTGGTAATATATACAAAAAAAAACATTTTACTCACTAGAAATTCCACTGTCATACAGCCCACGACCAAAGTGATATTGGAAAAAAAGAAAGGATACCGATGGTTGAGAAATGCAATATTAGCCAATTTGTTTGTGATCTGCTAGATTACTGTGATTTTAAAGTGATTTGTTATTATCTGAATATATGTCAGCCTACCGTAAAACCTTTGAGTGAATGACACTTTTAATTGAAGGCCACCTCTATTTGACTGCTATTAGAGAAGAAGAATGGAAACATAGAGCACCAACCTTTAATTTAATGCCACTTCCATTTGACCGCTATTTTGGCCTTTTTTGATCTTTACAGACACATAATAGCAAGCAATCAGTGCAAAGGTGCCCACAAAATTGTACTAACAATGACTCGGTTACAGCAATAACAGTAAAAACTTTGTAGAAATATATTCCACTTTATAAACGAGAAAGTAAGGGTCAGAAAGTTGCCATTATGTTCATTTCTTTCTCTGCCCATTGTAGATATATTGCAAGTGCCTTTGAATCAGATGGAATTGAAAACAGTTGGGGGAAAGCTGAGCTGTGAAAGTCTACGGTGAAACATTGCAATGATATCATCTTTGTACTAAATTTTCTTGCGGAACTCATTACTCATAAATGAGACAACTGAACTGGTCAGTAATAACTGGGAATAAATAAAGTTATCGGCTAGCAACCGAACCAAGGAGTAAAACTTTATTCAACTTCCCTTCTTGCTCAAACACGGAAAAAAATTTATCAATTGAAAATTGCTACATTGTTAGGTTGAAACATTAACTACCGTTATCAATATGGAGTCAAATTTTAGTTGTCAAACTTTCACGCTATACCTCGATTTAATCGAATCAATAAAACCAGTTAATTGTGCCTATATAGCGAAAGGCCCGGCTTCCCGTTCCACTTGGCTGGACTTGATTCAGCTTGGCTCGGCAGTCGGTACACACAGTCCACCACAATATCTCAGAGTAGTCTGCCCATACTTGTGATAGCTTTTATAAATCACTATGTTTCCATGGTGCGCAGTACTGCGAAGCAGCCCCCTCCGAAGTCGAGGGATTGTACGTTTCCATGCTGCGCAGTGGTTTTCAGCAAATACAGCAAATTAGCCAGAGAAGAGAAGTTGTATAAATCGAATCGCCTGATGGAGAAATAGAATCGATCACGGATACCGAGCGTCATAAACGGTCTTTTTATGATTCTGCCGTCATTATACTTTTATTTACAATACACATTCACAAGGTTTTACAAACCTTGTCACACTTTTTACATAGTAATATATTTTTAACAAGTATTTTCAAGTAATATATTATTCAAACGTTAATTTAGGACTTGCCACCTATTTTTCGAAAAGTGTTGGCATCGATAACAAAGTCCAGGAAAGTAATCACCCCATCATCCTTGTGAATGCAGACCATAATTAAATTTAGGTGAAAGAAGATCGGAAGAATAGTAAAAAAACAAGATTAGCAGGACAACCTTTGTACTAGTTTATGGTCTTCGAAGAATCCGTCTCCACGGCATGAGAGCTATGCGCAGCCACTGCGCAGTCGCTGTTTCCTTGCTGCGAATTTGCACTGGCTTCGCACTGATCAGTGCGTAGTGATTTCAGTGCGAAGACGCCGTTTCCATGATTCGGAGATAGCGCAACTCCGAAGCACTGCGCATCATGGAAACATAGTGATTAACACTCTACTCTAGCGAGCAAACTATAGAACGAAGCGATAAAAGTTTTGCTATGTTAACTATAGTTTTCCAAATAGATCACTTGACCCTTAAAAAGGATATCAGGTAAATCTAAATTTTCACGACAATCCAAGTCAGAGATTCTCAACCAGGGAAGAATTACTCCCAAAAGAGAATTTTGAATACACAAGGGGGGAACAGAGAGGTGTCTGATTTGATAAATTTTGAGTTTATGTCCTGTTGTGCCGTGTGAGTTTGGGTTTCATCATTTAACAATTTGGTTTTATCTATAACACAAGTTGCTAATAATGAGCTACTAGTCAGAACTCAGATATACGTGAACACATCTATCCACATTTTGATTGGATAGTAAGTTAACCTAGTCATAAACCAATTCACTGCTACGCCGAAGGTCATGTATTGTTGTGTGTTGTATGCATGCTGTTTAAAAATATATATTATGTTGTTATATGTTTAAATAAGTAAAATAAAGTGGGATTATAATTTTTATCAGTCGTTTTGAGTCATGTGAGTTAAAGTTTGGGGGAATCAAATTTATGAAACGGCAACAGGGGGAATTGAATGAAAAAAGTTTGGGAACCCCTGATCTAAGTGAAGCTATCATACATTGACTGTATCCAAGTCGATTTACAGTTACAAAAAATAGTAGAGATGTTTTCTCAGCCTTTTATGCGATGGTATTTTGCTATACCACTTGTTTAGTTAGGAAGTGTAAAACAGACTCTATCTTTTCTTGTGGGCGGTCATTGATCCTCCGAATTTTTTTCAAGTTTTTCAAGTGGAAAGTCCAAGGTTCAAAGTTCAATTGTCCAACGTTTCAACTGCTTGAGCCCTTTTCAACCGCTTCAACCAATATTGAGTTTGCTTCTGCTTACTTATATAAACAGTTGTTTATGCATTTGAAGGGCAGTTGAAGTTTAATTGGTGTGGTGTGAAATACTACGATACTATAATAAATTTATCCACCTATAACGCATCTTCCTTAGTAACTGGACAGCTTGGATCAAAAAGTTATGCTGGTATATAGACACTCTGTTATTGGCTGTGATAGAGAGTACACTGGTTGTGTAAAAATGTGTGCCTAATTATCAACGGCGCCTCAGCGAGCCCATCCCGCATCTTAGTACCACTAAATGAGTGGTTTAGCCGGTGGCACCACTAATACCACTTATTAGCAGGTATTATTAGTACCACTCATGATGTGGTTTTATTAGCGTCACTCATACAGAGATATTTATCTTGATGATTTATTATAAAATGTCTAGAATGCAGCAACATAATTATAGCATTGTTTAAAACTGCTCAAGCAGTGGTATTAGTTTAGTACCACTTGTGGTGTAGCAGCAATTAAAAGCTGGAGTTGTACACTCATTGCACCATGCAGTTACGCCATACATCTAGATATTTTATTATAAATCATCAAGATAAATATCTTTGTATAAGTAATGCTAATAAAATCGCATCATGAGTTGTACAAATAATACCTGCTAATAAGTGGTATTATAGTGGTGCCATCTAAACCACTCATTTAGTGATGCTAAGATGCGGGATACACTGCCTCAGCAACTATTAGAAAGCGTCAGTTTCTGCTTGGCCTGGTAGAGGGTCGCTCTGATTTGATTGTAGTAGTTTAAATCCTATTTGCCAAAAAACTCAATATTAAAAATGAAACAGTAAAATGTTCTAGAACTTAGATTGATGCGTTTTTGAATTGCAGCTATCAAGCTATGCCCATCTAACTTGTGTGACATACATGTATATAATGCTATAGAAATAACTGTAGGTAATATAAAGAGCTCTGGCAGTTTATCCTTATAACTCTTCATCGTGTGAGAATAATGCCGTGAAATGCTGCCTATATTATAGGGAAGCTTATACAGCAATTTAAGAAATGGGTTGGATTAGTGCAGGAAGTAGAGTCATAACCTACCAAGTCTAGCGCCAAGGGTTTGAGTCTTGCACATTTCAATCATTTATGAAACTTTAATTACAACCTACTGTAAAATCTCTATTTGAATGCCTGCCAGGGTGGTCGATTTTTTAATCCTTTCCATATAGTGGGTCTACTTAGAGATGGCATTTAAGTAAAGATAAAGGGTAGCCTTTTATTTTTTGACCAGCTCATTAAATTTTTGGGAAGATAATTTTAACCCGTCCCCAGGCGGCGAGATGCTCATGTCTATATTTTACACTCTCTTTATTTTACACTCTCTTTCAGGTGGATAGATATTTATGCTGTTAACCTCAGAATTTTTGTTAAACCGTTTTTCAGTTTTAGCAAAGTATCAAACCGAGTTAAACAAGGAACCATTTTCATTATGAAATATTAGTGAGGTGCTCTTATTAATTATTTTTATGGTTTTGCCTTAAAAGTTTAAAACAAAACTGTAAAGTTTTGAAGTGAGAAAACATACATGAGGTTTTTAAGTTTTAAAGACGCCTTTAGCGTTTCAAAGCTAGAACATGCCATAACAGTGGCTGCTATCACGGTACCATTTAGGTAAGATTGTAAACCACATTATGGACAAATCTGAAAACAATGGATCAGATTAGACCTTAATGACTTTGAATCAGAATGTAGTTCTGATGCTATTAATTATGCTATTGATACTCATATATATATATATATATATATATATATATATATATATATATATATATATATATATATATATATATATATATATATATATATATATATATATATATATATATATACATGTATATATATACATGTATATATATACATGTATATATATATATACTTGTATATATATATATATACAAGTATATATATATATACATGTATATATATATACATGTATATATATACATGTATATATATACATGTATATATATATATATATATATATATATATTATATATATATATATATTATATATATATATATACATGTATATATATACATGTATATATATATATACAAGTATATATATATATACATGTATATATATACATGTATATATATATATTACATATCTTTACTCATTGGTAATGGGATTTGTGTCCCTTGTCAAAGCTCTGAGCTGCACTGATGAGGCTTCAATAGCCGAAACAGTACTGTCTGTAGCATGAGTATATGCTCCCTCACTTCGGTTTGGTTGAGCACTCTGTGAGAGGTGCGACCTTATTAGCCTTTGTGCAAAGCTCATCACTTTTGTGATTTGAGCATTCTGGTGTCAGCACATTGACTTTCTTAAAGTCTGTGAGGCAACTTAGTTGTTTCGTTGCAGGAAGTCAACTCTCATTGGTAATGGGATTTGTGTCCCTTGCCAAAGCTCTGAGCTGCACTGATGAGGCTTCAATAGCCAAAACATTACTGTCTGTAGCATGAGTATATATATATATATATATATATATATATATATATATATATATATATATATATATATATATATATATATATATATATATATATATATATATATATATATATATATATATATACTCATGCTACAGACAGTAATGTTTTGGCTATTGAAGCCTCATCAGTGCAGCTCAGAGCTTTGGCAAGGGACACAAATCCCATTACCAATGAGAGTTGACTTCCTGCAACGAAACAACTAAGTTGCCTCACAGACTTTAAGAAAGTCAATGTGCTGACACCAGAATGCTCAAATCACAAAAGTGATGAGCTTTGCACAAAGGCTAATAAGGTCGCACCTTATTATGGTTGTTTATTAACCTTATTAACTTAGTTGTTTTGTGGCAGGAAGTCAACTCTCATTGGTAATGGGATTTGTGTCCCTTGCCTAAGCTCTGAGCTGCACTGATGAGGCTTCAATAGCCGAAACAGTACTGTCTGTAGCATGAGTATATGCTCCCTTACTTCGGTTTGGTTGAGCACTCTGTGAGAGGTGCGGCACTACTAGCCTTTGTGCAAAGCTCATCACTTTTGTGATTTGAGCACTCTGGTGCCAGCACATTGACTTTCTTAAAGTCTGCGAGGCAACTTAGTTGTTTTGTGGCAGGAAGTCAACTCTCATTGGTAATGGGATTTGTGTCCCTTGCCTAAGCTCTGAGCTGCACTGATGAGGCTTCAATAGCCGAAACAGTACTGTCTGTAGCATGAGTATATATATATATATATATGTATATATGTATATGTATATATATATATGTATATATATGTATGTGCCTCTTGTTCTCCTTGTCTACCTCCTTGTTTGGTGGTAGACAAGGAGAACAAGAGGGCTACTATAATAGATATAGCAGTACCCAATGACTACAATATAGCCAGCAAAGAAAAAGAAAAGGTAGAGAAATATCTCCCTCTTGGAGAAGAGATTGAAAAATGCTGGAATGTAAGAACAACTGTAATTCCAGTAGTCATTGGGGCACTGGGCGCAATAACACCGGCGCATAAAATGTGGCTTGCCCAAATACCAACAGCAATCAACTCAGGTGAGTTGCAGAAAAGTGAGCTACTGGAAACAGCTAAGATCTTGAGGCGAGTGCTCAAACTCCCAGGTCTCTGGTAGGAAACCCGAGTTATAGCAGAAAGTACCACCCATACGGGTTAACCGGGGTGAGGAAACAACTTATATATATATAATATATATAATATATATAATACCAGATGGACAGAAATTCTTTGGACAGAAATTGATTTGTATTTAACGTATTACAAAATTTGCCATTCTAACTTTCAAACTACATATCATGAGAGAAGTGTAGTTGAAATAAATTAGGAGAGAAAATAAAAACAGCTGTGAAGTTTTCAAACTTTGTCAATCAATTGTAACTTTAAAACGTCATATCATGAGAAAAAGGTTTTGTGCAGGACAACTGATGTAAAAATAAATAAAATTACTGTAAAGGTTTTTAAACAACTGTAAGTTTAAAATTTCGTAACTTCAAAGAAGTGTTTCGTTGAAATAAACTAGGACAAAAAGTATAAATGTAAAGGCGTTTAAATGTAAAACCATTAGCAAGTAATGGCTAAATATAGTCTATTTGGCTACATTTGCAATAAAAAATTATTTGGTATACAATTATGATTTCAGTTCAATTCATTGTTGACATGCAAAAATATTGTAGGCTATAGACGTACATAGAGTGGTATAAAAACCCATAGTCATCATCTAATGAACTCCCCTGATAAAAATCATCATCATTAAAAATAGTACTAAATACTATGTTAACCTTAGTAGCTATAGGTACCTACAATGACTTTAGTGCATTTTGTGGTTATGATCCGCAATAAAACATTACAATGTACTACGTGGAGAGTTCTTATCTTTGAGACAGATGTGTAACATAAACGCTGAATCTAACTTAAATGAATTTAGCTTACTAAACACATACTTGAAGGAAGTTTTAGTATGTATTTTAGTAAACTTCAAACTTTTAACAAAAGTTTAATTATAAATTTTTATTGTAATCATTTTTATTGTAACGATATACTGAATAATGGTTACGAATAACTTGCCATGGCGAGTTCAGCGACATATATCTTTTAGTAACGTACATTATATGATCACTACAAATATCGCCAAATTTTAGGTTTGAGATAAATTAATACCGTGGGGCGGAACAAATTTGCCCTAATGAAAAAAAGACGAAGAAGCATCATGTTGCATATACTCGGGTCCCAAAATATTTCTTAATAGGGGCATCGTAACGCGTGGGCACAATGCTAAAATAATTAGCGTGGTATAGCATACGTTGTAGTGTGTATGAGAACATTCACCATAATGATGGCTGGTATGGCTCAGTGGTCGAGTGCTTGGATTTTAAATTTGCCATCGCTAGATCTATGAGTTCAAGTCCTTGAGTTTATGGAATTTTATTTCCAAGATTTTAATACCTATAGCTGGACCCACCTCCACACCAACACTTAGAAATGCATTGTATATAAATTTGAAAATCAATGTTTTACATAACTTCATATATTTGCTACATTTGCCGATAAAAATAGAAGATCAAAAGTGCTAGAACACTGTTACTTTGTTTGGCAAAACACAGCAAGTCTATTTTTCAAATTTCAGTGTTGTTATGCATAATCTTTATGCACAAGGGTAAGTAATACTTATTAAGATTTTAATTGTCTAGACAATTAACATTGTACCACAACCAGTAAAGCAGCTTGATTGTGAACTGTTAACTATTGCTAGCATACACAATCAAAATGACCCAAAAAAGTATAAACCAAGTTATGTTTCACTGTAATGCTTTTTGACTAAGTTCATCAAGTCGAAATTAGGCGCTTTGCTTTTTGTTAGTTGTGGATGAAATATGAAAACTCTATTGAAGTTTATCCAAACCTTTTAATTTCTTAGTTTTATTTTGTAGTAGCAAATAGTGAAAATGCTTGGTGATAGATTGTTTACCATGTCTTTGAAAAAAATCATTATTCCTGCATCATCAACCGCATGACAGGCTCTGCACTATTCCAATTTAACACACAATATAAAGGTTTTATGAGCTGTTCTGTTCTTGTTTGTGTGTTGGTAGTTTTTACACCAAAACCTTAGTTGTAATATGTCCGGCGCTGCATGGTTATAAAAATTGATTTATAAACAATAATAGCAACGCTACATTTATAAACTCAGCTTATAAATAATGCCACGGTCCACTAGCCTGGCACAATTCCAGTGGCTAATTTATGTAAGCTAGTTATCTACGGCTCCTATTAATGTATAGAATGTCGTTGCGTTGTATTGGAAAGCAGTAGCATATTTTCTCACACTTAGCAACATATAACGCCCAATGAATCCATCAATCTCGCGCAACTAAATTGGTAAGGTATTGTCCTGGCAAACGGAAGTTCTGAGATAAAATCTTATGCGGTATGGATTCTTCATTCCAATATATTGATAGTAATAACTGGACATACTGAACTACACAAGTACACGCTCGGACAACTTTGAGATTTATATATACCTATATAGATATTATATATATCCGTATCAAAGAACCATAATTATACTAGTCAACTTACCATAAATCTTTAGCAGGTTTTGCAGTGAGGAAAATTTAAAATGGCAGAACATAGTAACTTTGTAAGTTACAATGTATGCAGTCAATCCATGAAATGCAATATACATGTATATGCACTAGATAAATGCTCAGCAATGCCCAGGTAATAAAGGTCTTTGCACAGAAAACTTATTTCTAGTTAACATATAACAACACTTAACATTCTAAATTTCAAACTTCATATCATCAGAAAAGTGTTTTGTGCAGTTTATATTAATTAAAAGAAAAAGTAAAACAATTGCAAAGATTTTCAAACTTTGTCAGACAACTGTTACTTTCAAACTTCATACCATGAAAATTTTTTTTTATGCAGGTTAAATAAATTAGGAAACAAAAAAACCAACTATACAAGTGTGAACGTAAGATATTTAGCAAGTAATAGCTAAATTGAGTCTGTTTTGCTATAATTAAAATAAAAGATGATTTGGTAATGATACAATTGATACGAGCTGAGAAAACAAAATAAAAATCCTGAATATGTTGAAATAATAATAACAATTCATGTATAGAAGTGTGTATGTATTAAAAAGGGTTACTGTTCCATCAGAAGCTATCCATCAAAAATTTAAATACAATGATACTGGTACCTCTCGATACTAGTACAAATGTGAATATGAGATATCGTACTGTTTTTGTCTGACCGAACGGAGAGAAAATGTAGAAGCTATTTTACTCAAGATAATACAATTTTCCGCGTGAAAAGATATATCAATGGAACCTTACAAAAAAACCTGAAAAAGAAGTTCACGAAAACATGAAAAAGCATCATGTTTCATAGAGTTCATAGTTTCAATTAATACACCATTTAGCATGTGAAATTGGGAAAAGGGTGTATACTGTATATAGTAAGAGTTATGAATGAGAAGAGCCTTCGTAGACTCGTGGTTAGACATTTGGATTACGAACCTGTGGTTGCGATCTTCGTGACTTCGAATCCAGACATGCAAACAGACACAAACTTTGATATATATATATAGATGTATATATATATATATATTAACTGTGTTACCCGGCGCTGCCCGAGTATTAAAAATCAGCTTAAAACAATGAGAGGTAATGAGAGTTGCCTGCCACTTGCTATTAGCCTGGCTCATCGGCAATGGATAATTTGAGTAAGCTTACTAATAAGAGCTACCGCTTCTCATGACATTGCGCCATCACTTTGTGTCGTGACGGAAAACAATAGCGTATTTTCTCCCACATAGCGAATTATATCGCCTAATGAATCCATCAAGATCGTATGGCTGAATTGGTAAGGTATCAGACTGGTGATCAGGAGGGTCTGAGATAAAATCTTCTGCAATACGGAACGTCTGTCGTTTGATGTCTGTCAAACATTTCTCAAAGTTTGACGCCTGCCGTCTGCAAAGGACAGGTGTTTGTTGTCTATCCTTTGCAGACGACATGTTTGTCGTCTGTCCTTCTGCGAAACTACATGTAAGAAATGTATATCTACATGTATATATAGATTGCAATTCACGGACTAACTGCATACATTGTAATTCACAAAGTTACTTTATCATGACAATTTGAATTTTCATCACAGGAAAACCTGTTTTAGGTTTAATGTAAGTTGACTAATATATAGTTCTTTAAATCAGGTTTGAGGCAAGCAACCTATATGTTCTCCACCATGTTTACCGTATCTTCCGTTAGCATTGCCCTTTCAATTTTCCTATTAATTTAGTACGTCCACAACTTGAATGAGTTTCTTTACCTGCAGTTTGCACACATTGCAAAACAGCTTGTTGAGCAACAACAAGAAATTTGTTAACTATACAGTTAACAGTGCTGTGAAGTATTTTGCAGAATTGTTTTTAATAAATCAGGCACACCTATTAATGACATAAGGATTATTTGGAAGACTAAGCCTTCCACAACTGTTATGCCTATTTACTCTGGGCTGTTTTTAAATTACAAAGAGAAATCTCAATTGAGTATATGCTTAAAATTTTATCCTGGTATATTTTTAAATAAATATATATATAGTAGAAGATATGTCACTGATTTCAGATGTTTAATACGATGATGGAAAATAATAAATACAAATGGTCAAAAAACGTTTTGTCATATTTAGTTGATTTAAAACGGCACCTTTGTCAATATTATCAATTTGAAAAGATATGCATTTGTAAGTGCTGTAGCTTAGATTGTTACAATAATTCTTTATAGATACGTATGTCCACATTGTTTTGGATAATGCTGAAAAATATAAAGTAAAATTTCACATATTGCTATAAGTATGAGCGACCATTAATTAAGCTGCCTCATGCATATATAAAAAGTGCATAAATAGTTTAATACATCCTATGAGATGAAAAACACAAAAAAAACTATAAATGAGATGAACAAATGCTAGCTAGTAATCTCTTTAGAAAGTATCTGTTTAAAAAGAAGGAAGACCAACATGTATTGGTACATGTAATCCGTGAACACAGTGATGTAAATGGATGATTATCTTAACAAGATTAATGAGGTACACTGTAAACATGGTCAGCTGACTTCCTCTTGGTCATTTCATACGCAGGTTCAACATTAGCATAGTGAGGTGTTTGTGACTCACTAGAAGTATTAACAACACTGTAGACTTGATCAGTTGGATCTCTTCTCATCCCTTCATATACAGGTACAGTGTTAGTAGTATCATGGATAGTAACTCGGTCACTAACAACGAGTACTTCTCTGTGTGCTGGATTCTTTGTACCTTCTCCGGCTCCTGGAATGCAACAAAAAAATATCATCGGATAATCATGTTCTACCCTCAAATTCCTTTCTGATACGCCATAGAGGTTATCTGCAGCAGTATTTATTTTGACATATACCACTGGCACCCATAAGAGCTGCACCAAAGAAGTATCCCTCTACATAAATTCTTTTTACTGTAACACGCAGGGTTGGCTCGGTTTAAACCAATGGTTTAAACCGAGTGGTTTAAACTCGGTTTAAACCAGCCCAAAAAAAACGGGTTTTATGGTTTTTTCATTATTTTTTGTGAAAAACATAATATTTTAAGCTCCTAGTGGTTCATGTGCGGTAGAAATGCAATTATATGTAATTATCAGCTGTGGAAGTTTATTTAGGACACAGCAGTAAATTGATGGCAGAGCTCAAGTTGAAACTACATGAAAACCTAGCACAACAATGAATTAGTGAATTTCATTTTCAATTGGTTTTATCAAGTGATATAATGATCTCTTTATTGATGAAATATAAAAACCATGAGAAATCTAATCCAATCATCGTCTCTAATAATGAATGAATACTTTCTCAAGTCTGGCCAGTGAGAAAGGATTACTTACGATTAGAAATTAAAACAATAAAATCCTTTTGGGCAAAAGCTTCAAGTTTGCAAACTAATATTCCATTTATTGGGCACAAGCCAAAGTAGTTGGATTGTTAGAATTCAGTTTATCAAGTTTTTTGTGTTTTGAAAAGTTAAAGTTGTGTCTCAAATTTCCAAGATGCCTCGCAAACAGGATCCCGTTTGGCAGTTTTTCACTCGAACTGCAAAATTTAAAGGTTTTAAGGCAAAATGTAATAGGTGTGCTGTCGTAACGCAAGGTCACGCAGATAGGCTTGAAGCTCACGTAGCAAGATGTCAAACTGACAACACCAATTTAGACAGTGATGCTAGTATTCAGATGATAGAAGTTGAGTCATCTGCCACTGGTCCAAACACTAGCAATGCATCTGCATTATGCTCTGCTCTACACTACCACATGACAAATCACTTGGATTAAAGTTCCTACTTATACATAGAGCTGTATGTAAAATATTCACTTTATGTGATAAGATTTCTGCTCTGTATTTCATAAATCATGTTTGATTTAAGACTCATTCTAAAATTTCCATATGTTTTCTCTCTTTTTTCCCATAACAACTCCCACAGTACCATCTTTAACAGATGATTCCACATATGTATGTTCAATACTCAATCATGCAGCTATAGTAAGTGATGTTAATTAAACTTAAAATTGCAAAAATCTTGGTAAAACTATAAAAACCATAAAAACCGGTTTAAACCATAAAAACCGGTTTAAACCCAAAAAAACCTGTTTTCTTCATAAAAACCGTGGTTTTTTCCAACCCTGATAACATGAAGGCGCCTGGGAAGCGATAGTTAATCTCACATAACTCTCTGGTGCTGTTCATGAAGAAATATTTATTTTCACACAAACTTGTTACCAAACTTCATTCACCCTAGCATATATCTTTAGCACAAAATGCTCTTCCTATATGAATCCATACTCACACACCCCCTATGGTATTTTAATGCTGTTCATAGATGTATCAACACTCAAACTTTCTTCCACCATATAATGATCTGTCCACAAAAGAATCCACACCAAAATACCCCTCCACAATATGGTGATGCATGCATCCTCATGCATCCACACTCACATACTCCTCTACCCAAAAAGGATGTGGTTCCTAGGAATATCCATACATGCATACTTTTCCACAACCTAATGATACTGTCCCTAGATGTACCCACTCTCACATTCTCCCCCATCATATATAGAGGTTGCCTCTATATGTATCCACGCACGCACATACACACACATTCTCCTCTACAACATAATGATGCTGCGCTTGCTATCCACACTTGCATAGTCTTCTACCACATCATGAGTCTGTTCTTATATATGTATCAACACTTACATATTTTTTGGATGTATCCACACTCACATAGCCTACTTCTCTACCACATAATAGTTCTGGCTCTAAAAGTAAACTCACTCACATACTTCTCTAGCCCACAATGGTTCTGTCCATAGATGTATCCACACTCACTTCGCTACCACATCATGATGATGTCCATAGACGCATCCACAATCACATACTATGACATTACCTCTTCCCTTCCTGCAGCATAATATGATGATGATTACAGCTGCTATCAGCACTACTCCTTCAATAACTATTCCAACAATAGCACCAGGAGTCAAGTCAGCAGACACGGTCGGTTTTGTTGCAGTTGTCATTGGTGGTATGGTTACATCCAATGTCCATGTCACATTCCAAGTGATGATGATTGAATCCACGACTACAAGGAGTTTGCTGATAACAACATTATATCATCGTCTCAATACCATTCATTATTTTTATGTGAACATTAGTTCAAAGTGGCAGCTTGTATGCAAGAATAAAATATACCAATGAAAAAGCTGCAAATATGCACCAGCTTGATACTTTTCTAGTGTGCAACAATGAAATTAGTTACGAAGTTCTATGAAAAACTTGGCTAAATATACGATTGATCTAATTACTGTTAGGAGTAAGTTGTGCTAAAACGAAGTCTTTTGTGTGTGAAACTGCTATCCATAAGAAAAATTAAACTTTTCAACATCATGAAACACGCTTTTAAAGATTTTTTGCAAAACTAGACGGAAGTCGGAATGGCATAGCTGGTTCCGCACTTGCGGAAGAAAAAACACAGTGCGTATAGCGTTGTATCTATTAATATATAACTTTCATAAAGCGTTGTATCTATTAATATATAACTTTCATAAAGCGTTGTATCTATTAATATATAACTTTTGTATAGCGTTGTATCTATTAATATATAACTTTCGTATAGCATTGTATCTATTAATATATAACTTTCATATAGCGTTGCATCTATTAATATATAACTTTCATATAGCGTTGTATCTATTAATATATAACTTTCGTATAGCGTTGTATCTATTAATATATAACTTTCGTATAGCGTTGTATCTATTAATATATAACTTTCATATAGCGTTGTATCTATTAATATATAACTTTCATATAGCGTTGTATCTATTAATATATAACTTTCGTATAGCGTTGTATCTATTAATATATAACTTTCATATAGCGTTGTATCTAGTAATATATAATTTTCGCAACATTCTAATTTGTCGCAATAGGTCGTTAAATGCGTCAACAAAAGGAGAATAGGATAGCTGCGCAATTGTTCATAAATACAACGACGATTGATTGGTGCAGGTGTTACAGCGATAGTCTACCAATCTAAATGTCACGAGCTGGAGTATTGTCGAAAGTTACCTTTTATCGTAACCTTGACCCATGGATACAGATACTGATACACAAACTGGTAGAACCGCTTTTTATAGTCAAAAGATTTTGTTGCTTTGCATTATTGTAGATGCACAAAATATTTTTTATTAGTTTTACATTGCAGAATAGACTGCCTTTTAGAAAAAAATAAGCAAATCATTGTAGATGAACGTCAAAGATGTGCACTCCCAATCAACTTATTGCTAAATTACCGCAATCATAGTCTATAACACCAAGGAGATTGATCGTAAAAAAGAGAAAAAGTGTTAATCCAAACTAATAAGGCTGCAGTTACAGTACAGTCCACACATTAGAGACGTCAAGTCATGTTTTTGGTTTTTGAATAGCTAAAGGAAAGGGTTTGAAAATATCTTGGAATGGATTAGTCAATTTACATGTATTTTACTGTTTTTGTAATGTAAATTCCCCTATAGCGTAAATGTTCCTGAAATGGATTATTTATGTTTTTGACCGTCTACTTTACCAACTAGTCTAACGATATGATCGGACCAAAAACATGATTGGTCTAAAACTAACACATCCAAATATACAGTCGATCAAACTCTGCCTCTAGGAATAATTTACGCCGAAATGGAGTCTCCTGTGTCTAAAACGGTGCTATCCGGAAAATAGCTTGCTAGGAGAAAAGCTTGCTGCAGATGGCTAGCTATCTGTTCACATCATGTACACAGATGAAAAGGAAAATGATATATTCAAGGTTTATATAACTGATTTTAGCGAGGACAATAACGATCTCTAAACATGTATCTACTAGCAATGGCACCTAATCTAAAATTTTCAGCTAGCGGTATAACTATAACCTCATTTACCATGTTCATTTTTCATCTCCAAATTGTAATCTTAAGATTCATTTGTACAGCAAAAATACCTGAAATTACATTTAATTAAATAGAACTGCTGCTATTTCAACTTAGTTGTACTAAATACAAGTCTGTAATTTAAGTATTTCTATCCTTGTTTTAACATCAATTTTAGACTAATCGTCATTAGACCAAATGGTGTTATGAATGAACCAGAGACGGAATGCCTTCGGACGAATTGGTCCATTGGACCAATAAGATTTGAATCAAATGATCTTCAGCCAATCATCATTAGACTAATCTTACTAAATCCCATACAATAATATTATACTAGTCACTACGCTATTGATAACCATATTTCAATAAGTATTAAATGAATAATTATCATGTAATGGCAACAACATACTCTTCAAATGTACAGCATTTGATGATAAGAATAGTATATCTGACAACTTAAAAAGTGCTTTGTAGTTCTTTGATTTTTATGCTAAGTGGTGAAGTGCAAAAAGTTATTTTCACACAAAGTATTAGGATTCAAAGATTTCAAATAGATGTGGGAACAGCTTGTGTTCAACACCGCATTCAAGAGAGTATGAGAGACTCCATTGCACTCCAAGCAATGAGTTACCAACAGAAAGACATAATTCAAAATGAAAATGTGCGTGATGCACAATGAGGCTACTCACATTCAATGGATGCATTACAGACGAACTGTTCTGTTTGACCATCCTGACGAGAGTTCATAGAAATTACCAGCTGATCAGACACATCTGCATCTGAACAAGTACCGCATGACCACTTGTATATAGGTAGGGTTAGAATTAGAGTTGGTCAGCACTTCACAAGAGAGTGTAAGAGGCCCTCCAGGGTTATGTTCTAAATCATAATGTGGCTCCCCTTTATAGTCAATATCTGTAACAGAATTAAAATGGTACTGCGGTGAATAAGAAGAGTAGTAATAATGAAGGAAATTTGAAATAGACATGACTCAAAAGAACATAATTCATTTAGCCTTCCATAATAGAAATTTAATTATTTTTTATGATTAATTTAGCAGAAATAAAGAGAAATGTTTGTCTGTTGGTTTATTGCATCTTGAATGATCAGTATTTTAGTCTGATACACGAGACCTTATTCAGAGCAATGATGAGTGCTAAAGTGATATCTGCAGCAGTTTCATGAATGATGCGTCAAAGTTGGTAGCAACAATAGATGATCCAGTCCTATATGTAATCATATTATTCACCACATTTATTGATTTGTGACAATGCTGGTACCTTTGGTCACAATCGGACTGATCTTTCAGATCCAGCTTTCCTTGAGTCGGTGATATTTTTTTGACAGACCCGATCACTTTCTTTTTATCGATCTAATGTATCGATCATGTCGTTATAAATTCTGTCAATATTACATATGTTATGTAGGCCAACAACTATAGTTTTGTTAAACTCTGATGAACCCTGATGAACCAATCTTTCATTGAACAAACTAGTGGCATGGACAGCACCCCATTAAGCGCAAGGCTACAAGAGGTTCCTGAAAAAGCAGTTTTAGTTAAGGCTAGCGACAGTCAATGGCTTAAATAGGTAAGTATGCATTTCTCCAAACGCTGAATAGATTTATATGGTTAAAAGACTGACTATATTTTAGAATTGGAATGTCAATATTCTACATGAACTGCGTGTAAGCCAAAAAATATTTTGGATCACCCTCATCATCCACCAACTCTCTGAAAAATGTGACATGTGTAACTGCTCTTCACATTGTAGGAATATTTTGACTTTGTTAACCAAAATGAACATTAAAAGTGATGATGCCACTTTATTACAGAAATAGTTGAACTCAGGCACTTTGGTCTATAATGCTGGTGTTTACAATGAAAAGAATGAAGCTATTGTACACATCATGACAGTTTGCTTTATTACAAAAATAGTTGAACTCAGGCACTTTGGTCTATAATGCTGGTGTTTACAATGAAAAGAATGAAGCTATTGTACACATCATGACAGTTTGCTTTATTACAGAAATAGTTGAACTCAGGCACTTTGGTCTATAATGCTGGTGTTTACAATGAAAAGAATGAAGCTATTGTACACATCATGACAGTTTGCTTTATTACAAAAATAGTTGAACTCAGGCACTTTGGTCTATAATGCTGGTGTTTACAATGAAAAGAATGAAGCTATTGTACACATCATGACAGTTTGCTTTATTACAAAAATAGTTGAACTCAGGCACTTTGGTCTATAATGCTGGTGTTTACAATGAAAAGAATGAAGCTATTGTACACATCATGACAGTTTGCTTTATTACAAAAATAGTTGAACTCAGGCACTTTGGTCTATAATGCTGGTGTTTACAATGAAAAGAATGAAGCTATTGTACACATCATGACAGTTTGCTTTATTACAAAAATAGTTGAACTCAGGCACTTTGGTCTATAATGCTGGTGTTTACAATGAAAAGAATGAAGCTATTGTACACATCATGACAGTTTGCTTTATTACAGAAATAGTTGAACTCAGGCACTTTGGTCTATAATGCTGGTGTTTACAATGAAAAGAATGAAGCTATTGTACACATCATGACAGTTTGCTTTATTACAAAAATAGTTGAACTCAGGCACTTTGGTCTATAATGCTGGTGTTTACAATGAAAAGAATGAAGCTATTGTACACATCATGACAGTTTGCTTTATTACAAAAATAGTTGAACTCAGGCACTTTGGTCTATAATGCTGGTGTTTACAATGAAAAGAATGAAGCTATTGTACACATCATGACAGTTTGCTTTATTACAAAAATAGTTGAACTCAGGCACTTTGGTCTATAATGCTGGTGTTTACAATGAAAAGAATGAAGCTATTGTACACATCATGACAGTTTGCTTTATTACAGAAATAGTTGAACTCAGGCACTTTGGTCTATAATGCTGGTGTTTACAATGAAAAGAATGAAGCTATTGTACACATCATGACAGTTTGCTTTATTACAAAAATAGTTGAACTCAGGCACTTTGGTCTATAATGCTGGTGTTTACAATGAAAAGAATGAAGCTATTGTACACATCATGACAGTTTGCTTTATTACAAAAATAGTTGAACTCAGGCACTTTGGTCTATAATGCTGGTGTTTACAATGAAAAGAATGAAGCTATTGTACACATCATGACAGTTTGCTTTATTACAAAAATAGTTGAACTCAGGCACTTTGGTCTATAATGCTGGTGTTTACAATGAAAAGAATGAAGCTATTGTACACATCATGACAGTTTGCTTTATTACAAAAATAGTTGAACTCAGGCACTTTGGTCTATAATGCTGGTGTTTACAATGAAAAGAATGAAGCTATTGTACACATCATGACAGTTTGCTTTATTACAAAAATAGTTGAACTCAGGCACTTTGGTCTATAATGCTGGTGTTTACAATGAAAAGAATGAAGCTATTGTACACATCATGACAGTTTGCTTTATTACAAAAATAGTTGAACTCAGGCACTTTGGTCTATAATGCTGGTGTTTACAATGAAAAGAATGAAGCTATTGTACACATCATGACAGTTTGCTTTATTACAAAAATAGTTGAACTCAGGCACTTTGGTCTATAATGCTGGTGTTTACAATGAAAAGAATGAAGCTATTGTACACATCATGACAGTTTGCTTTATTACAAAAATAGTTGAACTCAGGCACTTTGGTCTATAATGCTGGTGTTTACAATGAAAAGAATGAAGCTATTGTACACATCATGACAGTTTGCTTTATTACAAAAATAGTTGAACTCAGGCACTTTGGTCTATAATGCTGGTGTTTACAATGAAAAGAATGAAGCTATTGTACACATCATGACAGTTTGCTTTATTACAGAAATAGTTGAACTCAGGCACTTTGGTCTATAATGCTGGTGTTTACAATGAAAAGAATGAAGCTATTGTACACATCATGACAGTTTGCATAAAATTTAAAAGTGGCTCATTGTGTCTAAGATTGGCTTAATTATTAGTTTCCCTGGAATACAACTTGCAGGAAACACCATTTAGGGAAACCACAAGTATTCCATGTAACAATTGTGGTTATGTAGTCAGTTGAGCTATTTTAGCTAATCTGATAGTAATATGAAAATCTTTTCTAAAGATGGTTCAGCAACGAAAGATATTGAGCCCAATTATAGCGCAAACCATGACCCCGAATAAACAGTCTGAATCATTTTCGCTGTAAAATCCTGCAAAAGAACAACCTCAGAGGGCAAAATAAAATTTGCCCTCGCTTGTTATCTGAATAAGACAAAGAAAACATGTTATAGTCTACTCAGATACACTTGTGTATAATGAACAATAGAAGAACAGACTGAACTTACATCCAGGCTCCACATCTTCCGACTTTATTATGTTATCAGGGTAAATATTCTCCAGAACTGAATGAATTCTGTCTTTACATCTCAGAG
The DNA here is from genome assembly GCF_963576615.1 of Watersipora subatra. Lineage (NCBI taxonomy): Eukaryota > Metazoa > Bryozoa > Gymnolaemata > Cheilostomatida > Watersiporidae > Watersipora > Watersipora subatra. Next base: position 23,798,965 of record NC_088709.1, read on the forward strand.
TCAAACCAACTCTGTCTTCTTTAACAGGTGTGTATCTATTGCTGTTCGCAACAACTATATCTCCTTTCAACAGCTCTGTAAAACAAAGGTAAAATAATAAACAGATTTTAGGATTCCAAAACGAAAAGAATCGCTACAAAGCAAATAGATCTTCATGAAAACTCAAAATAAAATAATTTTACTTTAGTAATTAATAGTCATCCTTGACAATAGCCGTAAGAAACTATCACTCATCTTAGCATTTCTCCTATGCAAACGAACCTCGTACTACTGTTGAAAACACATACGTTAGCCTCACTACTACAAATATTAAAGGCAAAAAATGGAGCATAGGCATCGGATTGTTTGGGAAAATAATACATTAATATCATAAATTACTGCTGATAAAAGCTATAAAATGCTGTTACTGGAGGCTAGCTATACTACAGCACCATAACACAATTATTAACTTAAGTAAAATGAACTTCTACAAATGGTTGATTCACTCACGAGTAACTTATCATATGAAATCCTTACAATATGCCATAAAATTTCATCAATTGTTTGCAGCTCTATATCTGAAGTTATTTCAAATGCATGGCATCTGAAGTTTCGCGAAACATTGTAGGTATCTGAAGCATGAAAGTTTATTGAAATTAAAAATGCATTGTAAAAAATATATCAACAATAACGGTTATAAATATTATGTTGATTTCAACTTTATTTAGTATAAGCTTTGATATGTTTGCTGAATATCTCTATCACCAGTTCTACTACTGAACCTATACATGGCCAATCCTGGACTTTCCTTAGCTTGTCTCCACAGTATAGTAACAATATATACTTTTTTATTGATTTTTATTATATTAACTCTGTCATTCACTTATAATTTACTAATTTACATTTTATTTGACGCATAGCTTCGTACAGTGGAATTGTTGACATAATATGAGCAATTACCCACAGCTGTTCGTGACGAGGTTTTCAAAATTAGCAAATCTTGGAAGATGTTAACTGGGTAGATTTTACTAAAACTGACTCAGCAAAGCAATTCAAAATGTTCATTGTCAGCCAATCAGAAACCACTCAGAACTAAATTTGCACATGCTTAATTATTCTCTGTTGACATAACCAATGAGATAAGCTTGCAACACCCAGTAGGTTTCTTGTAATCCCCAATAATGACCAGTTTTACTTTAATGTTTCTTGTTCCATGTTCATGACCATGCCCATTCACTAGCGGTATTTTTGATTTTTGATTTTGATTCATAACAGGGGTTAAAAAGATTTCTGTTATGAAACCATCTGTTAGAAATTTTAGTGCTTTGGTTCAAATTGCGAGACGCAAAAATTCTGATAATGCAGTATCACTAGAAATTACAGCAAAATGTGAACAAGCTATTATTATGTAAAATTATCAACTAGTAGCTGTGGCAGAGGTATAGCATTGTTGATTTATTGTGATAACTTTGGCCACACTATCAGGTGATTATATAATTGCCATAGAAATGGCAATTATTTTGTTTATAATTTTATCGCCACCATATAAACTGGATTTGAACACACAATATATAGAGTCAGCTGGTTAATAAACTTGGCAGCACACTAGTTCATATGTTTTTCGTGCTGTTAGTTATCCTATAAAATATTATAAAGACTATCAATATATCAATATATTACAAACCATAGTCATATACAGAGTCAGGACTCCCTCCAGTAGATGAACAGTTGAATGTGAACTCTTTTCCCTCTACTATCTGATCTGGTCTGTTCAGTACAAGATTGTCAGGTTTAACTATGAAAGAGAACCAAAACATACATGCAGTTAGGGTAAAGGAAAAAATAGAGCACACATATAAATGGTAATAAAAAGAGCTATAGTAGTGTCTATGCGGAAAGGTAACTTGAGTATAAACGTGCAAACACACTAGGCGATTTTATCGCTTGCGTCATGAGGAGGGCGGAGATAAGGCAGGCATGTGCCTAAACACACTTGGGCGATTCACTGGTTAGCGATAATGAGGACACGCTAAGAAACAGCTAGAAAAATTCTGTATCACCAGTTTCTTCCGAGTTTCTAATAAACTCAAAGGTTGACTTGCAACAAAATTCACATTACAGTTATTTGGTATCAAAAGATTTACCATTTCTTACTCTGTTGTGTTGTACAGTAGGTGAAAAATATGTGGAAATGTGATTACAAGCTCCTATAAAAGCTCAAAAACGAAAAGCTGCCATTGATTGGAATCTATTTATTTCTCTTACGTAGTCATGACAGTGTAGTTATTGTCTTGTCACGTGATGTTCTCTCGTGAATTGAAAGGCCAATAAAAAGCTCAATATAAAACTTATCGTAGCACTAGTTTATGACAAACACTTCGGGTTTTACCGAAGACCCCGTATCAAATATAAATGCTCACTACTTTACAGTTTTGCTTCGGCATTATCTAATAATCAAGTCGTAATGTGATCATGTGACCCAATACTTCGCAAACAATTTTTGCAGCACTTTTCAATTGTCACAGGTGACCAACAGACTCGTCTTGATTATCAGACAATGATATATACTTCTTCGAGGTGAGATTAAAAAATTAAATGAATTTTTACGGTAAATTATAAGATAACACTGCTAAAAGTGACAGCATTACAATGACGATAAAACAGACGCGTGAAAACAATAGACATGGTTTTATTGAATGCGTGAAATATATTTGTGAAAATATTTCGACGAATAAAGTTGCATGAAAGTGTAAACAGAAACCATCTCACACAACTACATCACATTTGAGCCGTTTTGGAAAGAGAATTCAATCTACGGCGGTTTTGTAATGGCTGCGATTAACTGTTCATTTTTTAGCTTTTAAGAGCTTGTAATCACATTTCCACATATTTTGCACCTACAACACAACAGAGTAAGAAATGGTGAATCTTTTGATACCAAATAACTGTAATGTGAATTTGTTGCAAGTCAACCTTTAAGTAAATATGGCCCCTTCAAGACAACGACGTAAACAACTTCTGCTTTTGTTATTAGGCCTGCCTACTTTCACGGTCATGCTTCAGAGACCTACTTTCACGAATTGCATGCTGGAAAAAGAAAACAAAAACAATTTTTGTATTTTTAACAGTAATATTTCACGATATTCACACTTTACTTTACCGGAATTTTCATTTTTAATATAATAAATATTCACCATTCTCAAGATGGTCAACCTGCCCAACAGTTGAGTACCAAATGTTGATTTTCAACTGGGTATCTTTATAATTCTTGTGTGTTGTGTCATACAGGGCTGGATATGCTCTTAATAAATCTATGAACAATTCATTGTTCATTTTGATGATGTTTTAATCGTAACAAAATGCTGTTGCCATATGTTAGTAAACATTAACACAAGAAAATTAGCAGCCAAAGATTGTATTATGGGGAAAAACAACCAATCAAAATTCAACTCGCGCCCGATAAAATTCTGATAGAGAAGGTCTAGCGTTACCGCTCAGCATCAACTCCCTGGGCAAGATCCGGCGCAGATTACCGACACGTGGCGCAATATCGCACTACATATTGCCTGGTGCATTCGAGAAACTGGTCTGACAAGCTCTGCTATCGCACTATTGGCTTATACTTTAAAGACATATATATATATATATATATACCTGAAAAGCGACATATATATATATATAAATATATATATATGTCTTTGATAAATATAGATCAAACAAATTTTTGTAAGCAATATGAAAAGATGTCGTTACAACTTTGGAGCTCAACGTGTTCGAAACTGCGCATTGGAAATGCTATTTGCTATGTTTCCATGACGCGCAAGTTAGAGCCAATCCGCAAGCGATCCACATCATGGAAACTGTAAACATGCACAAGTTAAGCGAGTTTTGCTATTCAGAAATCTTCATCAAATATTTCATGCTCGTGAATGATAGAAACAGCTCTTTTGAAAACTGTGAATGATGCGCAATAAAATATTCGTCAGCTATTCCATTCTAAGCATTTTTACACTGCAGTCATTTTATTTCGATTTGAGCAGTTCGGCTAATGTTCTGAATGCTGCTAAACTTGACAAGACTGCATCACTACTTATCGACCTGTGGGGTCAATAATTAGTGCTGCAGTCCAGTCTTACCAAATAAATAAGAATGTACATTGAAACACTCAGTCAGATTGCGCACAAATCCAAATATGCATCATGCGCCATGGAAACATAATGATTGAGGAATTTTCAAATAGAACTGCAAATTTCTCAATAGTAATAAATAGGTAATAAGGTAATGTAAAGTGATGACAGTCCATCAACCTGTGCAAGTTATGCAGTAATCTGTTGCAAAGAAGGTGATATTTGATTCATGAACATTGTTGGTTGGTTAGGAACCTGGTATACCATCCATCAGGTAACCATGAGATCAATACCACCTGCATCCTGGGTTGGCGTCAACTAAACCGTCATACTAGCTTAAATTTGGAGGATGAATCACTGTCCAAGAGAAATACGAACAGACAAGGTAACAACCACCTGAGAAACTAAATGTTGATAAAATGAACAGTTCAAAGAGAGCTAGAGGACAAGATAAATAAAACGTTAGACAAGAGGTAATAGGGGAGATCGCTGAACGATGGGAGACTTTAGAAAAGAACCAGACAATTGATACACCAAATAAGGTACTGAACAAACCATACCAACCACGAAACACCGTGACTGCTTTTAGAGATGGTGGAAAGTAAAACTGGCTGCTTTGAGAGAAAATGCTGCAAGTAGACGATGTCACACCAGAGCAAAACTGGGACAAACCTTATAAGAGAAGGTAACAAGCTCTAGGCATAGACCAAATATATAAAGTCCATTGGTAATGAGAAGTAAACAAAAAACTTACAGTTTGGTGTTGATCGCACCCATATCAGAGAATTCTACAGGGGCCTCAGAAATGTATACTTTCATGAAGCAATAAAAAACTTAGACACCTCAGCAAAGACTCACCCTAACTATAAATCTAACATTCTCTCTTTATAATACCTAATCGACACATGACATAAGTAATCATACCAAGATGAGTACAAAATGTTAAAAATCTTTTTAAGCAACTTGAAGTCGACCAAATAGCCTATGTACTTAGAAAATAGGATTACAGTGAACCCTCGTCATACGATTTTAATTTGATTCAGTAATGGCATCGTAAGGAGAAAATGCTGTATAGAGGGGTATAGAAACACACAGTACAATGCGCCCTTGGGTTACTATGGCCATGTTATACAATTTTTTTGCCCTGTGATCTAGAACAAGCTGACTTTTGCCCCTCTCCATACAGAATATTTTTCGCCATATGAAATCAACAAAAATTTCTCTCGAAATTCAAATTTGGCAGTCGGGGAGCTGATTACATTGGAATAGTAAATATGCTGATATGCTATTCGCTGAAATTCCTCTAACAACAAATTAAAGAGATACGGTGCTCGATATCTCACTCAGTTCAGTGTTATTTGTTATAAGTTATAGTGAAAACAAGACTGGAAACGGATAGGTGATAAAATTTTAGACAATGACAAAATTAAAGTTTGGCAAAATACTTATTATAGTATTATATTTCTATATATATATATAGTATTATATTCTAGTATATTTCTGTTTTACTTTATTGTAGACGTATAAAATATCTGTTAATTCTCATTAGCAGAATAGACCATGCTGTCCATAAAAGTTAAACAAAGTGTGGTAAGTGGACGTCAAAGATGTACGCTCCTCTTAATTTATTGTAAAATCGTTGAACCATAAAATGAGTGAAAATGATAAGAAAAAGAAGAGAAGTTGTCGATGCAAACCAATAATACTGCAGTTACGGTACAGCTAACAAATTAAACAGTTATGTCTAGTTTTTGCTTTCTGTATGGCAAATGGGGTGAGTTAGTAAAGATTTTGAAGCGAATTAGCAATTTACATGTATTTTACTGTTCGTATAATGTGAATTCCATGAAATGTAAACATTCCTCGAATGGATTATTTACGTTGTAGGAGCGACAACTGTACTAGGGCAAATAAATATAAAGAGGTTATTTTTATTAAAAATTCAGGTAGTCCCAATTGGACTAGCTCAATATCTCTATGAGCATCTCTACATCCACATCCTCAGCCTTCCGTTTCTTGCCATAACATAAATGAAAAATGATAACAAAAACCGGTAAACAATGGTTTGCTCTCCTTGTACAGACATGTGTGTTCAGGTGTTCGACAGGTGTCAGACACATGTAACCCAAGCAAAAGTATTTATTACCCACCCTGAACCTATTCACATCTGGTGCACTGTCCTGACATTTTTTGGACACGTTTCCCAAACCTGTACTGGTACATGTGAATGATTCCATTGCTCAGCCTTATGCTACACGCAATAAGTGTATACGGTGGCTCGCCACTGTATACACCTATTGTGTATACATGTGTGTACGAAACGTGTGTATCCACATGTGCCAAAATGTATTCCCCTGTATAGCATGTGTATACACATGTACTGAAGCCTCCAGCCACATGTATACATATGTGCCAACAGTGTATAGGTGTACTGATACAGAGAGAGCAAACCACACTTGACCCAAAAAACCTATTCACGCTGATTGTCATAATATTAGTTTAGTTTCTTAGATATTAATTTGTCATTTCCATTATTTGGTATTCAACACTCATTGATATATATAAATGCTTGAAGTATTTCTGGCTAAGTTTCTGGGCTGCGAGATAGAATTAAACAAAATGCTCTGCATTTTTATAAACAATATTTTTTCGTCTGACTACGAGTTTGACATGCGAAGGAAATAAATATCAAAGTGTATTAACCTTTGTTTGTCAAGGTTTAACTGTTGAACAGTGCAATAAATTAACGGTTAAATCAACTCTAGCTGATAAAGATAATAGAAAATCCAAAGTTTCATCTATAGAAAACTTAAGTTACACCAAACCATGTTGGGCCAACACGATGTTCACAGTAAAAATAGGCACAAAAGATTTAAAGATTTGATGGCCACATTCAGCCAAACATAAATATAAGCCGAAATTTTAGAGATACAGCAAACTGATAAAGAACTGAGAGAGAGTTAATAAAGTTTGATCTCCAGAGTCTTATGAGGGAACTACGGCAAAGAAACCATGCAACAGTGCAGTTACAAGGTGTGGGTAAACAATGAACTAACAGCAATTGTCTCATCACAGAATTTACTGGTACCAACTCATAATACACAGGTTAATCATAACCTAGATATATACGGCCATCTCACAATCAAGTGTGCATTTTGTGTTTCACCTTAGTTAAAAAATCAAACAGCTTTAAATAATTTGAAACCTAGATCATTGTATGCGAAAAAGGCTGGGCTTTCAGAAACCTAATGATAAAGCACACCATTCCAGTAGGTCTGATTTCAACTAACATTTTATCAGGGTATGTCTATAGGGGTACAGACACTACAAAATTAGAGTATGACACCCAATGCAGCTCTCATATTAACATTAAAAGCTATGCCAGCCATTTCAATGTGCAGGAATATAATAAATAAAGTATAAACCTTCACTTATAACACAAAATGGAATTGAAATCATTGTTCTAGCAGAGGAACTTAGAGTTCAATAGTTACCATCTAATTAACCAATTTTGTAACACTCAGTACACTTTTGAAATTTTAAATTTTAATTGCCTCTCAGATTTGGTTCATGCTCCTACTGGGAATTCCCAAGTCTTCCAGGTTGCAAGTTAACATCATATAAAGTTTCGAAAGGCTAGCTTAAACACAACCATGTCTATGCATAAAATAATGTGAAGCTAATTAAAGGGTACGAACACTACAAAAAAGGCTACAGAAAATTTTCATTGGAAAACCTCCATTCATTTATTTATTGTTCAATTGATAAACTATAAACAAAGTAGATTAAAGTTGAAGTTGAATTAAGCTGTATAATACAACATTTACACATATTCCTATCATTTAGGGGTACGGACATCACATAATATACTAAAAGTAAGCATCTTTGTATGAAAGGTATTTTTGTTGTATAACATCCTATGACTTGATTGTGACATATTTCAGTTAAGCTGAAATGGCTGTATGTCTTCACTTTTAAGCACAAAAAAACAAACTTTCTTTCAACAGTCCCTTGCTCTCTAGTTCATATAAATCTTTTGTTGGCACCCTCTTTCATGAACTGTACATCAAGATTGTTTCGAACAACTCCAATTACTTCTCCAACAGCAAAGCTATCCTCATAGGCTACTGCCACCACAGACATGCGTTGTCTATCATTTGTCTCCACCACTGGCACAGATGTAGCACTGATTGTTGGAATACACACGTCTGCTACTCTTGTCCTCTCAGCTTTCTTCACTGCCAGTTTCTCCTCCAGCCAGTCTCCACAGTAGCTTTTGTTGATACACCCATCGCCCTCTTTGTCATGACAGAATTCACAGTAGCAGGATAAAAGCCGACCTTTCAGAAGACCTCGGGAAGCTGGTGTGCTTTTCACAGTATGGAGTTGTCTCACTCCCATCTTGACTGGCAGAATATTTGGTCGCTCTAGGTTGATAGTACCTTGCTTCAAAAAAAGTATTCAGGCTTGGTGACATAACCCCTAGCCATTCAGAAGGGAATCTTCAAGTTTTCTTTACAGTATTCATAGAAATCCTTTGGATTTGCTGACAGCTTTTCCAGATATAACAGCCTGGTACACACTGGACTTCACTGTAGCTCCAAGGCCATCACAAACTGACTTCCCATGGCTGGTCTTGTAGAAGTTTCTCTGCAGGCTAATCTCACGTTGGCTGATGTCATGAAATAAGTTCCTCATTTTGTAATGTGCTGGAGCACCATCAGTAATTGGTGTACTTGCTTGAGAATTACTGGTTTCTCTTCCTCTACTCTTTTTAAAGCAAAATCCTCAAAGGCCATGACCACAGTGGCGTCCTTAGCTTTCTCCTCTGTAATGCAGATTATGCTGTTTCACCATTGTCCTCTCATTTTGACAATGGCAATCTTGACAATCTTTATCAATGTCAATCTAACAACAAAAAAGCCCCCATTAAACTATGTTTACTATCAAACTTACTTATTGCATCACATTTCTGAAGTCATTTTGAGCATCAACCAACTGATATACTGAGCATTACGGCTGACTTTGTGTCTTACATCACGTAATTGTGAACAACAAAATTGAATGAAGCTGTGTTTGTTGTATCTATCTACATTGCTAAAAATTATTTTGTATAAATTATATAGTGCTTACCTTCTTTCCTATGATAGCAAGTCAGCTTCTGATCAATTCTAGCAACTTTCTCTGATATATATATTCGATGGGACCCAAAATAACATAATGCGTAATTCTGTTGTGTCTGTACCCCCATCAGGTCAGAGTTATAATTATCATTGTTTCACCATTGCTATACAAGCTATGTTTATGTTGACATTTTCTTTGGATAATGAGGTTGTCAGTGACAAAATAAAGACAGAAGAAGTGCGCTTACTGTGTCTATTGATTGGGAAACCAGGCAGCATCTATGATGTCAATGACCCTTCAAACCAGCATCTTAGTGAGGTCATCAAAACATTATTGTCCTAGGTCAACTAAATTCAGCTATAAACAACACTCATATGTCAGCTGAGACGGCTGACTTAGAAAAATAATTGGTACTTGATTGCTTTTCTGTTTACATGGCTATAAAGATAGGGGGTATGGGACACTAATCAGGTGACGGACACCACAAATGATTACTTATCCTCAATACACGCATGACTCAATCAGGATATGTTGCCAGTTGTTTTTTTGAGCAAGGGGATGAAAAGCCAACAACAAAACATTGAATGTAATAGTCCATATGTATTTCTTCTCTCAAATCAGAGTGGGACACTACATATTTTACCTTGTCAATGCCTTGTTTTCAATAGAGATTATAGCTGGCGCAATATGCATTGTACAAACAAAATGGAGCATTCATTTTGAAGGTAAGAGCCAGAAGAATCCTATGAAGTTCACAATGACAACCTGATGCATTAATGTTTCAAACTACAGTCAAACATGGATAACTCGCCCACGGATAGCTCGAACACATGGTTAACTCGAACGGTTTCTTTGGTCCGTTCCCACGTAATGATAAATTGCTATAGATAACTCGAACTCAACACTGTTAACTCGAACTGTGTTTTGCCCAACGGCTACCGAAACGGTTGTTATCGCTTTAGAAAATCACTTTATTCCAAGCCATAGAGGTAAACCTCAACTTTTCGTAATTCATAAGCGTTGTTATTACCACCATCGGCAAAATATTTTTGTCAACGACTTTTCTAAAGGTTTGGTGAAATTTGATTTATACCAAACATCCGCTTAGCGATCACCCTTCGGAAACAAGGTAAAGTGAGGTAATCTTTGCATAAACTTCAAGAAAAATCAGCAAAATTGATCGTGGGTAAAACGCTCAAAAGAAAAAGATATCTTTTCTTTTGAGCATTTCAACAACGATCAAGTTTTGCCAATGTCAATCTGAAAAACGTCCTGGCAATAACATCACCTCAAACAACAAACCAATCTCAAGTGACAGAAAAATCTCTATACTTTTTGATAAAAATGTTTTAAACTTGACATTAGAAGCGTTTAATTTGAAACAAGCCATTTGTGCTTTTGATTTATATTATAGTTTGTATATGTACATGTATCTACTAATAAATAAGTAAATACATGGACTTGTGACAGTGCTCTGATAACTTGAACGCTCTGATAATTCGAACACTTTCGCTCGGTCCCGTGAAGTTCAAGTTATCCATGTTTGACTGTACCTCCTTCTAAAAACACACTTAAGAAAAACACTAAAAACTCATAACGGGTGGGCATTTTTAATAAAATGAGCAAAAAAACGAGAAATGGGAGCTTTGCGACATGAGAGCCATATTTTTTATTGGAAATTTTACTGGGCTATGGGAATCATTATCAAAACATAATAAATAAATACATAATTATGTTTTCTTGACGTTTGAATCATGATATTGATGATGAAAAATCAAGTGAAACGATATAACGTTAAAAAATGGGAGATTTTGATGACATAAACGGCTATAGCTTCCGTTCTAATTTATTAAAATGAAGATGGTTTTCTGCGTTGTAAAGGTTTTTCTCTTACTTTATCAGGATCTTAAACCTCACAAGGTCTTTTGCTATTGAAGAATCAGTACAGTGTTATAACAAAATTGAAATCCTTGATGTACACTTGATTGTGAAATAGCCGATAGAGTTCAACAGAATTTGAAAATTACCAGTACCTGAGATCACTTGTGAGTGAGTGCACTGAACATTCATTATCTTTATCATCTATATACATGTATATATTTCTCAAAGTATGTGTGTGGATCTGTGTGTTATTGTGACTACAGCTATAGCGCACGCTGATTATTTTACCAATGCGGCCACACGCTACAATGCCCGGTTAAGAAATATTGTTCATAAGGTTCAATTACTATATCTGGGGTCAAGGCCAATTCTTCTCACACGGAAAATTATGATGTCTCTGTGGGAAGAGCTTCAACATTCTCTCGCCATTCGGTCAGACAAAGACAGTATGGTAGCTCATCTTTACATTTGTACCAGTATCGAGAAGTACCATTATCGTCGTATTCAAAGTTATGATGGATAGCTTCTGATGAAACAGTAACCTTTTTTATACACACACTTCTATGCAAGAATTGTTATTATTAATTCAAAATATTCAGGACTTTTATTTTGTTTTCTCAGTTCGTATTAATTGTATCATCACTGTTACATCTCTAATTGTAGTTGTACCAAAACCGACTTAATTTAGCTATTACTTGCTAATTATTTCACATAAATTTATATTTAAACCCTTTTATAGTTGTTTTATTTTTTTAATTTATTTTACCCGCATGAAACATTTTCCTCATGATATGAGAAAATATGGGTTTAAAAGTTGTTTGACAAAGTTTGAAAACCAAGTACAGTTGTTTTTATTTTTTCTCTTAATTTATTTCAATTACACAAAACACTTTGCTCATGATAAGTAGTTTGAAAGTTAGAAAGGCAAATGTTGTTATATGTTAAACACAAATATTTTTTGTGCAAAGACTTTTATATTACCAGGGCAATGCCAATTAGTACAGCTAGTCTTTATATAAATCTCAAAGTTACCATTCACTATCAATCTAACTATAGCAATGAAAATTCTGCTTCGTACCAGATTTGAACACACGAAGATTGCAACTGCAAGTGTGTAAAACAGGCACACTTAACCACAAGGCTATGTTGTTCTTACCATTACCATCTATCTTACCATACAGTGTATACTAATACTCGGCACGGGTAATAAAACTCGTTGAACTCACGGGCTTATCTTCTCTTGAGTCTCAGGTAATAGAAATTTTGAGCGTTTCGATCTTGCGGGTTCGGGTTCTGACTTGCGGGTTCAGGTTTTGACTTGCGAGTTCGGGTACACGAATCCATCGAGTAGAATAGATGAAAACTCGGTCTATTGCGCCCTGCACTGTAAGCACTGTTTAATAACCCGCCTGTTAACGTTGCGAGCATGAATATCAGTCGATATAAAATAGTAAAAAATAATAAATAAATTGTATAGAATAGAATTACAATTGCATTGTAAATTTTAAGCTGTCTGATGTTTTGAAATTTTACACATAAAACCCGTATCAACAAACCCGATACTTGAAAAACTGTTTGGCCAAAAAGTACTCGTGCCAATTACTACCAGCTACCTGATACGCGAAAAAGTTGAACGGAAGGGGGCGGAGTCTAAACTCGTTGGCCAAGAAGTACTCATGCCCAGAACTACTATATACCCTTTTCAAGATTCCTAATTATTAATTAATACAGTGCACCTACAGGTTACGATACCCCCTGTTATAAGATTCTTTCGCCTTACTCCATAAAACATAATGCTTTTCGTCTTTGCCATACTAGGGCGAATTTGTTTTCCAAAATTATAATTTGGCAGTTGGCGTACTGATTAAATCAAAATAAAAAAAATGTTGCTACGTTATTCACCGAAATCCCTCCCACAATGCCTGAAAGATATATATGCTGCTCGCTATTCCAGTTCAGCGTTATTAGTTACAAGTTATAGCGAAAATGAACTCGAAAACAGATGAGTGATAAAATTTTGGTTGAAAGTTGAAGTTTAGTTTCATAAAATACATACAAAAACTTAGCTTTAAGTATGTGTGTTTAGTAAGCTAAAGCTATTTAAGTTAAATCCAACGTTTTTTATACGTCTGTGTCGAAGGTAAGAATTCCCTACGGTCCATACTGCCTATATTACAATGTATTGCTACATTTTCTTGCAGATCATAACCACTAAATACACTAAAGTTACTGTAGGTTACTATAGTAACCAAGGTTAGCATGTTGTTCAAACTATTACTAATTTTTAATGTGTACAGTACAAATTTAAAATTTTGATGATTTTACCAGAGGGTGTTCGCATCAGATGATTACTATGGGTTTCTATACCACTCTACACGATATTTTCGCTACAACACTGAAACGAATTAAAATCATAAAAATGCATAACAAACAATTTTTCATAGTAATTTTACAATTACGATGAAAAATTATTTGGTAGTTAATTAGTTAGTTGATTATTAAGCCTGTTTTGCTACATAGCAACAGACTTAGTCTGTAGTTTTGCTACATAGCAACAGACTTGGTCTGTAGTTTTGCTACATAGCAACAGACTTGGTCTGTAGTTTTGCTACATAGCAACAGACTTGGTCTGTAGCTTTGCTACATAGCAACAGACTTGGTCTGTAGCAAAACAGACTTAATTTAGAAATTATTGCTAATTATTTCACATTTAAATTTAATCACTTACAGTGGTTTTATTTTTCTCTTAATTTATTTGAACTGCACAAAACACTTTCTTTTTCATGATATGAAGTTTGAAAGTTAGAGCGGTATCTGTTGTTATATGTTAAATAAAAATAAATTTTCTGTGCAAAGAATCTTTTATTGCCTGGGCAACACCGAGCATTCACCTAGTATTTAGTATTTACCATCTGAGTAAATACTAAATACCAAAAATCTACTTGCGATTCACTTCTAATAATGTTTAAAGCAAATATTTGATTTCACACTTTAAGGGATTTCAAACATGCGGTACTCCAAGATTCTGGAAACACAAAAGTTTTGCGAGTAACACTTGAGAGGCGAAAATGAAAACTACAAAAAAAAACTGTAAGAATTCAAGTTATACCCTTTAAGGTTAAACATTAAAGGTTAACTTGCAACAAAATTCCCATTACAGTGATTTGATATGAAAATATTCACCATGTCTTACTCTGTTGTGTTGTAGGTGCCAAATATGTGGAAAGGTGATTACAAGTTCTTAAAAGCTAAAAAACAAACAGAAAATAGCAGCCACACGAGACCGCCGTAGTTTGGATTTTCTTTCAAAAACGACTCAAATGTGATGTAGCTGTGAGAGATGGTTTCTGTTTACACTTTCATGCCACCTTAATCGCCGAAATATTTTCACAAATATACTTCACGCATTCAATAAAACCATGTCTATTGTTCTTACGCGTCTGTTTTATCATCATCGTAATGCTGTCACTTTCAGCACTGACATCTTATAACTTACCGTAAAAATTTGTTAAATTTTTTAGCCTTAGTTTGAAGGAGTACATATCATTGTCTGATAAACATGACGAGCCTGTTGGTCACGTGTGATAATCGAAAAGTGCTGCAGAAATTATTTGCGAAGTATTGGGTCACATGATCAAATTATGACTTGACGATTGAATAATGCCGAAACAAAACTGTAAAGTAGCGAGCATCTATATTTGATACGGGGTCTTCAGTAAAACCCGAAGTGTTTGTCATAAACTAGTGCTACAATAAGTTTTATATTGAGCTTTTTATTGGCCTTTCAGTTCGCGTGAGAACATCACGTGACAAAACAATAACTAAATTTCATGGCCACATCATCGAAATAAAGAGATTCCAAACTACGGCGGCTTTACTTTTTTGAGCTTTTAGGAGCTTGTAATCACATTTCCACATATTTGGCACTTACAACACAACATAGTAAGACATGGTGAATCTTTTGATACCAAATAACTGTAATGTGAATTATATTGCAAGTCAACCTTTAAGGAAAGTTCTATAAATTTTAACATGCAAGTCTGAGCATACAAAGCAGAGTGAGAAGTGAGAATTTTTATCTCACTCAGCTCACAGATAAAAAGAATAAAAAACAACAAGAAAAGGAAATATAACAAGTTCAAAGCATACCTACACCATCAACTTACCATTAATAGTTGAGATAGAAAATGGTGTAGAGTTCACACGAGATGTGATGTCAGCGTAACATCTAAAGTCAACACCACGCCAGTCATCTGATACAGTTCCTGGTACTGAGAGGATGAATGGAGGAGCAGCGGCTGCAGCAGCATCACAGTGAGCTTTATCTATTGTAGCAAATCCCGGCGTGTTCAGGACATTAGTGGCTACCCATTCATTACCAAAGGTATTATAACCACAACTAGTCCTTTTGTTGTTCACTTGGTAACCATTAACCAGATAGACAGCAACAACATCTGTATCCCCACTAGCGGTACATGTCAGAGTTATCGACTCATCCTTGTAGAATGAAGGATACCCTGTGGAATCTACAGACAATTTTACTTCATCATTTCCTACAATTACAAAAGAGCAACAAGACATTATATGAAACAACTAAACAAGGTAAGTTTATTTGTACAATAACCTTTAGTCCTGAGTTGTATAGTCAACTTACAGTGTATATATAGTAACTGTATACTCTACTGCTACCAATGCTAGTTAATTCAGCACAAGAATGAATAGCTACTGCCTTTATGTATCAAAAAGAGTAAAAGAAGATGTTTTTGCTCCAGTACAACTCAACAAGATACCAATTTACTAGTTCATGTATTATCAAGATTGGCTGAATGCCCGGCACTGCACGGGTAATAAAAGGCTTTTGCACAGAAAAGTTACTTTTAGTCAACATACACAGCATTTACTATTTTAACTACCTGGTATTAAATTAAGGTACTTATTTATTTCTGTGTACTGTGTTATTTATGTGTACTGTGTTTATTTCTGTGTACTGTGTTTATTTCTGTGTACTGTGTTTATTTTTGTGTACTGTGTTTATTTCTGTGTATTGTGTTTATTTCTGTGTACTGTGTTTATTTTTGTGTACGGTGTTTATTTCTGTGTACTGTGTTTATTTCTGTGTACTGTGTTTATTTCTGTGTACTGTGCTTATTTCTGTGTAACCCATACTGGACCGGTTGCAGTGCATTCTACAGCTCTTTACTGATTGCAAGTCTTGCAGTAGTTTAAGCCTTTTCCTTCACAGACTGGCACATACATTTCTCCTGTTATGGCTTAACGCTTTTCACAAGCTCAAGTGGTAAATGTGAAGCAATGAAAGATTAATGGGCGTGATAAGTAGGATATGTTCACAATTTATTTCATACTATAATCAGTTGGACAGCGTAGCGTATTGGATAAACGCCTGTTAGAGGAACTGGAAGTTCCGAGTTCAAATCCAGTTTACAAAGGATTTTTATTCCAAAAACTTTAATGCTACATGGAAAGACTTGAATGCTTGACGCGGAAAAAATTTAACACTGCAACTGGAAAAGCGGAGAGACAAACAAAAAATTCAAAAAGATTGGATGTTGTGGGGTTTAAATCCAAAGTGTTGACAACTTGACAGACAAACATTGAGTATTATATATCTAGGGACTAGCTGTGCTACCCGGCATTGCCCGGGTAAAAAGTTTGGAGAGAAAATTGATTTGTATTTAACATATAACAACATTTACTATTCTAACTTTCAGACTACATATCATGAGAAAAGTGTTTTGTGTAGTTGAAATAAAATAAGAGAAAAATATAAACTGTAAAGGTTTTAAAACTTTGTCAAACAACTGTAACTTTCAAGCTATTAGCCTGGCAGATTGCCAATGAAAAATTACAGTAAGCTGCTAGGCTTCTAATGACGGTACTCCATGACATTGCGCCAGCATTGTTGTCCAGCTGCAGTTATTCTAATAATAGCTATAGCCGGAATGCAGACAGACATACGACACACGACATACTTTGAGGAATATATATATGTATATATAAATACAGTCAAACATGGATAACTCGTCCACGGATAGCTCGAACACATGGTTAATTCGAACATTTCCTTTGGTCCGTTCCCATGTAATGATAAATTGCTATAGATAACTCGAACTCAACACTGTTAATTCGAACTGTTTTTTTGCCCAACGGCTACCGAAACGGTTGTTATTGCTTTAGAAAATCACTTTATTCAAAGCCATAGAGGTAAACTTCATCTTTTCGTAATTCATAAGCGTCGTTATTACCACCATCGGCAAAATATTTTTGTCAACGACTTTTCTAAAAGTTTGGTGAAATTTGATTTATACTGCGATACGATGAATAGCACGGGCTAGCCGGGGCACGCGTGCAAGGATTTTCGCCACGCATATACAAAACAAAAATCGCATGTTGTTTTTGTTTTGTATGTGCGTGGCGAAAATCCTTGAGTGTGTGGCGTAACCCAGCTAGCCCGTGATGAATAGTTTTCCGACGTTGATTCCGTGTTGAATCAACGTCGGAATGTTGAATGTTTAAATCGTCTTAAAAATTCTTGTAATTAAACGTATACGTTGTCTGAGCTACAAAAAAACTATTCATCGTTTGACCTAAACACAGAATACGTGTGTACATTCAATAAGTATCTATTAAAAAAGCGTGAGTGATATAGAATGTACCGTAAAACCTCGTAAAACTTCTAATTGAACTGCCTCGGAGTGTTGCTCTTAACGAATCCCAGGTAAAGTAAGGTAAGCTGCATAAACTTCAAGAAAAAACGGCAAAATTGATCGTGGGTAAAACCCCAAAAGAAAAAAAAAAGTCTTTTCTTTTGAGCATTTCAACAACGATCAAGTTTTGCCAATGTCAATCTGAAAAACGTCCTGGCAATGACATCACCTCAAACAACAAACCAATCTCAAGTGATAGAAAAATCTCTATACTTTTTCATGAAAACGTTTTAAACTTTACATTAGAAGCATTTAATTTGAAACAAGCCATTTGTGCTTTTGATTTATATTATAGTTTGTATATGTACTTGTATCTACTAATAAATAAGTAAATATATGGACTCGTGACAGTGCTCTGATAACTTGAACGCTCTGATAATTCGAACACTTTTGCTCGGTCCCTTGAAGTTCGAGTTATCCATGTTTGACTGTATATACATGTAGATGAATAGATGAATAGCAATCATGTTATCATGAGTAGGAATAGTCTCTAACTTCTCTCTCCGTTCGGTCAGACAAAGACAGTCCAATATCTCACTTGTCATTTTTATCAGTATCGAGAGGCAGCATTATCGTCGTATTCAAAGTTTTGATGGATAGCTTCTACTGGAACAGCAACCTTTTTATACACACACGCACGCACACACACGCACGCACACACACACACATACTTCTATGCAAGAATTGCTTCACGATTTTCGTATTCAAGATTTTATTTTGTTTTCTCAGTTCGTATTAATTGTATCATTACCAAACCATCTTTTATGGTAATCGTAGCAAAACAGACTTAATTTAGCTATTGCTTGCTAATTATTTCACATTTACATTTAAACCATTTTGGAGTGGTTTTTTTATTTATTTGACCTGCACAAAACATTTTTTCTCATGTTAAGAAGTTTGAAAGTTACAGTTGCCCGACAATGTTTGAAAGAGCGTACAGTTGTTTTTATTTTTTATCTTAATTTGTTTGAACAGCACAAAACACTTTTCTCATGATATGAAGTTTAAAAGTCAGAATGGTAACAGTTGTTAAATGTTAAATACAAATAAATTTTCTTTGCAAATACTTTTAGCACCCAAGCAACATTGGGCATTCACCTAGTACAATCATATATTCAGATTTAGTGTAAAAGGGTTATTTAAATGTCACATAATGACTTGAAGTATTCCTGTGTATGGCTTGCAAGTACATCATGACAGCGTTGAAAATCTTCTAATAACACGAGGATGATATTGTACTAAATTTATGCATAATCATTCGTATTGAGTTATTCCCTATGTAGGCCTATTTCTTTGTAAAGGCAAAAAAGTGGTTTATCACTAATTTCAATTGATTATTTCACACATTATCATGTTGTCAATGATAACAACACAGAATAAAATATGTAGCCTCGAGCAATATTTCACTTGCATTGGCAGGCAGTGTGTATTTAACTTCATCAATCTTATGAGCATATACAGTGCGCCCTTGGGTTACGAGGTCTCTGTTGTAGAAACCCTCCCATAGAAAATATTTTTCACCTTGTGATATCAAAACAAATTTCTCCCAAAATTAATATTTGGCAGTCGGTATGCCAATTATGTCGGAATAACAAATATGTCGATATGATAATTATTGCCAAAATCCTTCTAATAGCGAATGTAAATAATACAATGCTCGATCTTGCTCAGTTCAGCATTATTCATTAATAGCTATTATGAAAATAAAACTGGAAACAGATAAGTAATAAAATGATAGCTGATGAAAGATTTATAGGTCAGGAAAATAGTTAAAAATACATACTAAAACTTAGCTTTATGTATGTGTTTAGTAAGCTATAACTCATTTAAAATAAATTCAACATTTATGTTATACGCCTGCCAAAGAGTAAAAACTCCTTACAGTAGCCAACATACTGCACACAGTACATTGTAACGTTACATTTTATTGTAGATCACAACTACTAAATGCACTAAAGTTACTATAGGTAACTATAACCACTAAGGTTAACATACTATTTTGTTACTAATTTTTAATATGTACAGTAAATATATAAAATCTTGATGATTTTTACTAGGGGGCGTTGCATTAGGCATTTACTATGGTTTTTATACCTCTCTACACTGAATTTTTGACTTACGATGTCAACATTAAAAAAAAATTTAAAATTGTATGACAAGGGTCCACTGTGCAAACTATTAGTGCAGGAGTTCTGCACTTAGACTTAGTTCAACTTACCACTAACAATAGATGGTACGATTAGAGTTGCTAGTGAACAGAGTATGAATAAGTCTCTGAAACAAAACAAGGTAAATTAGATGATATAAAATTAGTAATAGAATGAACAACACAACATGAGATGAAATTGTTGCTCTATAACTCAAGCTATAATAAACAGTGTAGCAGTTGGAATTACCCCCTGAGCACAACATCTTAGAAGAATTTCTCTCAAGTGCTCCATGAGCAGCTGCCCAAATATAGGTAATATAAAATCGTAATATAAAAAAAGGTTGCGCTTTAGTTTGTAAATTATTTTTAGAGAATTGATGGTTATAGGTTGAAAAGTACAGCACCACCCTTAAATTAAACACCATCTCTATTAGACCGCCATGTTAACATTCTCAACATTTACAAGCCCATAATAGAGAGTGATCAGTAAAAAAGTATCCACAAAATCGTACTAATACTTTTATAATAATTATAACAATACTTATAACAATTATAATGATATTAATAATGTTACATCAATGACGATTAATTCTTTCGCTATACTGCTGTAGTGGTTGCCATGGTTTTAGTGAGTGTGTCTACCTGAGAAGATCGATCATTACAAACAAGAGAACTGCTGTAGTGGTTGCCATGGTTTTAGTGAGTGTATCTACCTGAGAAGATCGATCATTACAAACAAGAGAACTGCTGTAGTGGTTGCCATGGTTTTAGTGAGTGTATCTACCTGAGAAGATCGATCATTACAAACAAGAGAACTGCTGTAGTGCTTGCCATGGTTTTAGTGAGTGTATCTACCTGAGAAGATCGATCATTACAAACAAGAGAACTGCTGTAGTGGTTGCCATGGTTTTAGTGAGTGTATCTACCTGAGAAGATCGATCATTACAAACAAGAGAACTGCTGTAGTGGTTGCCATGGTTTTAGTGAGTGTATCTACCTGAGAAGATCGATCATTACAAACAAGAGAACTGCTGTAGTGCTTGCCATGGTTTTAGTGAGTGTATCTACCTGAGAAGATCGATCATTACAAACAAGAGAACTGCTGTAGTGGTTGCCATGGTTTTAGTGAGTGTATCTACCTGAGAAGATCGATCATTACAAACAAGAGAACTGCTGTAGTGCTTGCCATGGTTTTAGTGAGTGTATCTACCTGAGAAGATCGATCATTACAAACAAGAGAACTAAAATTGAAAATATTTTTCCATAATAGAAAGTGATCAGCAAAAAATATCCACAAAATAGTACTAATAACGACTCAGTTACATCAATAACAATTAATTCTTTCATTGTTGCTGTAGTGGTTGCCATGGTTTTAGTGGCAGTGTATCTACCTGAAAAAATTGATCGTTACAAACGTCAGAACTACACCCTGATTCAGAGTCACCCAAGTCTAAATCAACTCAAATTTATTCAGACTCATCCAAAATGTGGTTTACAATCTTTCATGATTACTTTAAGCATTTAGATGAACGACGAGGTACTTTCCAGAAACAGCGTAAATGTAGTAGCAATCACATCAACTCTTCTGCACTGCGGAACTAGTCAATATAATGTCCAAACAATTTTTTTAGCAGAGCAAAACTTATGCGTTGCTATTTAGAATACATACTTATTATGTATATGAAGAAAAATTTCTAGCCGCGTACACAGCTTACACATGCTTGCTAAGCACAAATATTAGCCTCAAAATAGTAGTACATATTCTATCGTCAATAATCGTCAATATCGTCAATACTCAATGTCAATAATCAAAGTCCGTTTTCTAACTCTAAAGCTTCACAGGTTTTTCTTTAAAACTTTGCAGGCAACACCATCAAAATAATTGATAACTGTATCCGGCTAATGTTTTACATTGCTTTGCCCCTACAAGGTTAAATTTATCTTCTCAAAGGTCTGACAGGATATTCGAAAAATTCAACACCACCCTCTATTTGAACGTCATCTCTAATAAAACACCACAATAGGGCAAAGGTTGAAAATAGAGCGCCATGGTATTCAAATAAAGGTTTTACGGCAATTATAAAATTAACCATAATTATAAAAAAGACTGTCGTTTTCCACCCTTACTAGTAGTTGCCCCGGCTCTTTAACAAGCTTTAACTTTAAAACAGAAAACAGTTTTGATGTTTAAAGTGCTGCTAGCTTTGTAAATGCTTACACACGCTGCAATAGCAACAAAACAGGATTTATACTTGTAACAACAAAGTACAATGAATTCAAATTACATGTACAATAAATGTATGTCACATTCAGAAAAAGATTTGATGAAGTAGGATAATTATCCAGATAATAAATTTACATCACATTTACTCGTAAAAGACATGTAGTCAACTGCTATCAACATCAGCATGATAGCTGATCATAGCATCCGCTGACATCTCTTCGTTTGACATGTTCCACGGCTTAAAACTTGATGATGGATAAATCAAATAACTGCATTAAGATATCTTAAAATCTAAAATTAAGACATCTTATAGCACATTTACCTAAGTGTAAAAGACATGTAATGAACTGTTATCAACAGGATAGCTGTTCATAGCATCTGATGACAACGGCCATCAGCACAAATAAGATTGATAGCAATGCTTTGTAGAATTATGTTGAATGATGCGAGGTTAGTACCCAGAGTAACATTGAGTACATCCAATTTTACCGACAAACAGCCTCTCAATATTTTGCTAAAGAATACTTACTAAAAACCATAAACTCACCCAAGATGGTGCATTTTGAGTGTTTTCCGAGCTCATAAGATGATGGACTCAAGTTTGACAATTTCAAAATGCTTTCTAGATAACAAAAGAAACAGAGATAATTATTTGCATGCACCAGAACAGCAAGACTGAAGCTCTATAATTGAAAAGGCACAAGTATTATGTACATGTATCATGTACTACATGTACATGATACATGTACTACATGTATCATGTAGTACATGTATCATGTACATGATACATGTACTACACATACATTATACATGTAGTACACATATCATGTACATGTAGTACATGTACATGATATATGTACATGTACATGTACTACTGGTACTAACAGTGTTGAGACTCACACGGGTGTCACAGTTACACTCAAAGTTCTTCTGCTTGTAATATTGTAACTACACTAGTTTGACTGATAACATGGCAGATTCAGCATATCACCTTAGCACATAAAACATTTAGTAGATCATCTGAATCCATAAATATGGATAAGGCATTAAAACAGAAATTATAAAAGAATTAAATTTTTAACAGATCAATCATGGCAGCCAAGTTTCAAGCCTTAATTGTATCAGACACAGTATTCATATGATTTGGAAGAGAATAGAAGAGTCATTTGAACGTCATATAGAAATAAATTTCAAATATTTAATATAGTAAAATGAATTTTAGATTTCTCTCCAACGGTTGTTCCGATTAAAATAAATTCTTGTTTTTTTAACCAGATTGTTTATCGTCACTGCACAGGGAGTAACAGTTGCAGTTACAATATAATAATATTGCAATTGTTATTATCATTGCAATATTCACATCTGTTGCACATGTCAGAGAATTACCAGATAGTATTCAAGCTGCTTTTGTCGCTATGATATAGTTCATTGCATTACACTGCTACTACTTGCTTTATTTTTTAGTTGTTTCACAAGTGTAACCTTATTTTCAAAAACACATGAATGCCATTCTCACAACAGCATTACAGTATTAGAAGACATAAAGACATCAACCATGCCATCAACTGGGCAAACATTAGACCATGAAAATGCAACGCAAATTAGAAGCAAAAGTTTTTTGTAAGCCCAAATTGTGCTCAACTAGCTGATATTAGAAATAAACAAAATGCAAATATTTATAATAAACTATTTCAGCCATTCACGGGTGCGTCGATTTTTGTCACCAATGTGCACTAAAATATGTCACATCTCGTGTTACTGCTGACGCAGATCAAGAGAAAAACATTAAGCGTGCAGTATATTGAAAATATCTATATCGCAAAGACCTAGAACACAGGCAGGGCAAAACCTGTATTAAACAACTTGGTCGAACACGTAGCGACTTTGATGAAAATGAGTGAGTATTTAGCCAATATAGTTTTACACAAGCACGAAAAAAGCAACACGATGAAAGTTTGAAAGCAAATATAGGGATCTTTTAAAAACAGGCATAGTAACAAGATTTGGCAAATCGTTTCTAAACTAGACATGTTTTTATTCAGTCATGTTACCAAATGATGGGTCATTGGGTTCTCGCGTTAGCAAGTCTTACCAATTAAGCAATTAAGCTACTGTCAAGGGCGAAATTTGATATTCTATTTTGCCTATGAATATTTCTTTGTCAAGAGAGAAGTGTTTTGTTATAATAATTATTTGATACTTAAATAATAATATATTTGTCTATTTAGTTTTGTAATGATAATAGTATCAGTATAAAATGTATTGCTTTTTGTGTTTCCTTTGAATGAAATACTACAATGGTTCTATTATAGTTCTATGTGTAATGGTTAGCCTCTGGACCTTGAGGTCAATTTCTCCCAAGACCAGTTTTAACTGTAGACAAAGTGGCACTTCTGCCCCACAAAAATCAGACAGTTGCTATAAAGCAAAATTGAGCCAACAAATCACTCAATGGAGATGGCGCTACTATAATTTTCCTTGAAATCGTTTTGACAGTATTGCACTGCTGCTAATAACAACCCAAGATCAATGCTCACAACAAGTAGTGTTAGGATTGTGAGGTTTGTGACTGCCTGCAGGTAATTATCTTATAATCGACAATAATGCGCCAGTAGTTTGTTTCGGAATGTCTGTGATCACTATTTTCTTCAAAAAGTTAAAATATAAATTATTCTGTCAAAACTCACTAGCTCAAGCAAAAATCACAATATGCTTGTATACTTAGCCCTATTTGTTATGGCCTTTCTAGGTTCAATGAGTACGTGTCTATTAGGTGTGTAGCCGTAGCTCTTTCTGTGAACAGGAGGTTGAATAAACTTTATTCTCTCAGAGCTTTATGGCTTCCTGGCTTGCCACCTCTTTTGGTGAATCATGTTTGCTGTGTATTTTTTCGGCAAGCTGATTGCTGCTGGCTCCTTGGCTATCTTGGGTTTCTGTTAGTCTTCTCCTGTCTTGGCTCCTCTTTCTCTGAGTCTCCCCTTTGCGCTTGTCTCACTGTCTGGCTCGCTGCCAGTTCCTTCCTGGCTCGCTCCTTAGCTCCCTCTTCTATACTTGTTCTTGAACCATAGTCAAATGTCAGTGGTTGGTTGAGTTTTACTCGCGGTTTTCGGTTTTCGTATTAATCTTTGCGTAATATTCATTTTAGAATCACTGCGGTGAGCTAACATTCCTTACTGATGCTGGAAACCCATGACGACAAGCAAAAAATATTTCAAGCCCAGTAACAAAATGTACAAAACTGGCTATAACTCAAAAACTATTAGTAGTAGCATTGTGAAACTGATTTGGCAGTAATCCTTATCCTAGGACGCTATTAGCTAGCTAACTTATATGAAGCAAGAAAAATATTATCGTTTTATGCAATTCTTTTCACAGCCATGTCATCAATTTTTTTCGCATGAAATGCAATATCTGAGTTCATAAATAATTGTGCTATATTTTTCTACTGCTATACAATACACCATTGTCTAGACTAAAATGATGCTATAAGCTATATCTAAATATACTAAATAAAATGTCGTAAACATTTGCCTCGCTAATGACTGGTTGCTGATCTGGTGCATGCTGACTGCTACTTCACTCCAACAAGTCGCCAATTTTGCTGGCTCCTGTAACATGGGTAATAAACCTCTGCTTGTGCCTGACACTCTGTAGAGTAGTTTGCTTCGCTGAATATCCAATAATAATTGTTGTAACCAGTTAGTCTTTTTCATATTAAGTGGTGTTGATCAATAATAACCCTGATTTAGTAACAATTTTATGCTGTTTTTCATTCATAATTTTTTCATTATCATGGTCAGACAACTTCTAATCCAACTTATGTCCCATATATTCACATTGCATCATTTGTGATGGTAGAACAACTCCCATGCTTAATGTTTCCAGAAGCATAGCAATTGCCCTAGATTTTCATGTTTGCTTGTAGATGTATCGCAGTGCTGGCTGCAATGTTTTGCAGAAGTTGTGATATTACGTGATTGCACAATTTATCATTCGCTTGACTTATTGGTCATCTATCATTTCAAACTCTGACACTACAATGACAGAACCAAATGCTACTTTGCTAACATCATGTAAAGTTCTCAATGATGTTTGCTCGGTTAAATGTGTAGATGTGGTACATTTGTTCCGAACAGATATATTCGAAAACATTTTTTCCAAACAGAACACTTCCTTCGGCTCCTGACAAGTGGAAATGACCAAGGATATGCAACTGTCCTGCTGGTGCTCTGTGATGCTGTTACAATCTGAGATGCTGGTGCAATCTGAGAGATTGTCAGCTTAGTTGCTTATTGGAGGTGATGCTTGCTGGTACACTTGTGCTTGCTGGTGCACTTGTGTTTGCTGGTGCAATGCATATGCTGGTGCAATGTGTGTGCTGGTGCAATGTGTATGCTGGTGCAATGTGTGCTGGTGCAATGTGTGTGCTGATTCAATGCCTATGCTGGTGCAGTTCAGGTGAAGTCGAGCTAGTTGATGTTCGTAGAAAGATCTAGTGAAGATTGCAGTATGCCTTGTACTGTGCACAAGAATGAACATATCCATACAGGCAGGGTATTTATATCTTAGAGGGCAAGCCTTAGTGTGATGGACGCCGGACCATGACTTTCTTATATAAAAACTACTTATAAATCTTTCTTATAAATACTCATATATATATATATATATATATATATATATATAAATACTCATAATATATATATATAGGTAATTATATATACAGTCAAACTCGAATAACTCACCCTCAAATAGCTCGAACGCGTGATCAACTAGAACGGATTTGTTTGGCCCGTTCTCACGCAATGATAAATTGTTTTAGATAACTCTAAAATATCTATATCGCAGAGACCTAGAACGTTGGGCAAAAAACTCGAACAGTTTTTTTGCCCAACGGCCCCTGCGATGGTTGTTATGGCTTTAGAATATCACTTTATTCCAAGCCATAGAGATAAACCTCAACTTTTAGTAGTTCTTAGACGTTGTTATTACCATCATCGGCAAAATATTTTTGTTAACGACTTTTCTAAAGGTTTGCAAAAAATCAAATTTCACCAAACATCCGCTTAGCGATGGCCCTTCGGAAGCATGGTAATGCAATGATATACAGCCTCCATATGTTAGCCGACAGCTCACATATGGGTGAGGTTTAATGATCGAGCTCTGTTGGGATGAACCCGAACACGGCACCCGAAAAAACAAATATGCTGAATAAAGCCCCATATAAATTTACAAATATTATGAACTATAGTGGTTATTTCACTAATCTGTTGAATTCATTTTGTTGTCAAATAAATATAGTATCCTAATATTGTCACCATTATGATCAGTCAGTTGCCATTCGCAAGCATTCGTGATATTAATAGTCACAATCGTAAAATAGCCCAAATTCGGCTTTGTATTTAGATTTTGAGTATGAAAACTACACTGCACAGCTTTGCCTGCTGTCCCATCTTATTGGCCAGGTAAAACGATGTGACAACAATGAAAGACTGTCATTTTATATTAGGGGTGGCAAAATATTAATCAAAAACTAGGAAAAAAAGGCGGTTGTTTGGGTAATGTTGGGTAAATCATTTTCAAATTTAAAGGTTGACTTGCAACAAAATTTACATTACCGTTATTTGATATGAAAAGATTCACCATGTCTTACTCTGTTGTGTTGTAGGTGCAAAATATGTGGAAAGGTGATCACAAGCTCTTAAAAGCTCAAAAAAGAACAGAAAATCGCAGCCACACGAGACCGCCGTAGTTTGGATTCCCTTTCCAAAACGGCTCAAATGTGATGTAGTTGTGAGAGATGGTTTCTGTTTACACTTTCTTGCAACCTTATTCGTCGAAATATTTTTACAAATATACTTCACGCATTCAATAAGACTATGTCTATTGTTTTTAGGCGTCTGTTTTATCGTCATTGTAATCCTGTCACTTTTAGCACTGATATCTTTTAACTTACCGTAAAAAATCGTTAAAATTTTTAACCTTAGCTCGAAGGAGTACATATCATTGTCTGATAATCATGACGAGCTTGTTGGTCACTTGTGATAATCGAAAAGTGCTGCAAAAATTATTTGCGAGTATTGGGTCACATGATCAGATTACGACTTGACGATTGAATAATGCCGAAACAAAACTGTAAAGCAGCGAGCATCTATATTTGATACGGGGTCTTCAATAAAACCTGAAGTGTTTGTTATAAATTAGTACTACGATAAGTTTTATACTGAGCGTTTTATTGGCCTTTCAATTTACGTGAGAACATACGTGACAAGACGATAACCAAATTTCGTGGTTACGTCATCGAAATAAAGAGATTCTACGGCGGCTTTTCGTTTTTGAGCTTTTATGAGCTTGTAGTCACATTTCCACATACTTGGCACTTACAACACAACAGATTAAGACATGGTGGATCTTTTGATACCAAATAACTGTAATTTAATTTTGTTGCAAGTCAATCTTTAAGCATATACTACGACCTTTACCAATTTCAAAATTGGTAAAAGTAGGTAGTTTGAAATGTTTTATTTTGCATGGATCCATTATTTTGGTTAGGTATTACCCCTACATTGTAGAAATTCAAGGTTTGCTATTGTGACCCGCGGGGTCTGCTGGCTTAATGAGCTAATTTAACGATAACAGCGAGTCATGTTTTCCAAAACCTAAAAAGGCAACACGACTGCCCCGCGAATATTGTGTTAGCTCCGAAACCAAGGCCAGCACAATCCTAACAGAACTCGATCATTAAACCCCGCCCATATGAGAGCCGTCGGCTATCCTTGGGGGCTGTATATCATTGGGTAAAGTGAGCTAACCTTCGAATGAACTTGAAGAAAAATCTGCAAACTTGATCTTGGTTAAAACGCTCAAAAAAAAGATGTACTTTTTTCTGAGCATTTCAACAGCAATCAGGTTTTGCCAATTTTAAATTGAAAACGTCCTGGCAATGACATCACTTAAAATAGCAAACGAATCTCAAGTGATAGAAAAGTCTCTATACTTTCTGATGGAATTTTGTTTTAATTTCACAGTAAAAACCTTTTAATTTGCAACAAGCCATCTATGCATTTGATTTATATATAGTTTGTATATGTACGCTGATCTACTAATAAATACATGGACTTGTGACAGTGCTCTGATAACTTGAACACTTTCGTTCGGTCCCGTGAACTTTGAGTTATCCGAGTTTGCTTATATATATATATATATATATACGATATAATATATACGATATAATATATATACGATATAATATATATATGACATAATATATATATGATATATTATATATACGATATGATATATATATACTATATAATATATATACGATATAATATATATGTTATATCGTATTGTATCTTTTTTTATTGTGTGTTAATAACTTGTTCATTTATACTGTATCATTATTATGTTTTATCTTCATTTCTTTTGTATTGTTATTGTAATGTTCGTTTATCATGCCAACACATTAGCGATACCATTAATTTTTTTTGTCGGTTTTTCTTACCCAGTTCCAGTATCCGGCACGGGAAGATAAATGTATATGAAGGGAGCTCAATAAGAGCGGTAGTCGCAAGCTCCTCGACTAATGGATTTCCTTCATAAATAAAACGAACAAAAAGCCATACTTAATCTTGTGGCTAGTTGATGATTTTCTCGTCACACACAGAGTACAATTAGTCAAAGCACTTTATTCGCAGCTAGTGATTACATGTACACAGCAGCACTGTGCTAATTCAACTGACTCATCGCATAACATACAATTGCTCTATCATGCCTACTACAATGTTTACATAAACATTCCTCAGTCAAGTCAAATCAATTAATCGCATTCGCCCCATAATGGGGCATTAGAACGATATCTTTATTAGGTAACATGAGTAGATTACTCTTAGTTTGAGTTTCTTCTTTCCTATTCTTTCTCTTTATTTTATCTCAATTTTGTCCTCTTTTTTATTGTGTTTTTTAAGTTTGGTTGGGGCAATTTTGTTATTAAAGTGGAGGGTAGGGATTAGGGAGGGGGGCAAGAACTGTTAATAAATATTGAAGGCTCTTAGTAGGGTTGCACAAAAAAGAAAAAGAAAAAAGGGGGCTAGCTGTTAAGGGTTCGCACAAAAAAGGAGTGTTTTTTAACATTGGTGTTGATTGCACCTTTAGTGCTTTTGTGGCGTGTATTGTGTAAGTGGGCATTTGAGAAAAAATGGGTTGGTATTGCAATTCTTCCTTTGTTATTTTGTTTTTTAGATTTTGGTCGGCTGTCCTCCGACGCTCTGCAAGTGTGGCCCAAGACCACTCAGACATGAGGTCAGAAATCCTCTCATTTTTTTAAAGCTTAAACACCCACCTAAAAGCTTTTCTGTTCACAGACTCGAGGGAGTCTATGTGCTTGGATAAATATGGAGACCAGACAGTGGATGAATATTCAAGAACTGGGCGGCAGATGCTTTTAAAAGAAAGGGTTTTTGTTCTGGGTGAGCAACTTTTGAGGGACCTCATGAGCATGTAGAATGTGGATAAAGATTTGGTTATAGTCTTTTCTATGTGAAGGTTAAAGTTGAGTTTATTGTCTATAATGACTCCGAGGTATTTAAAGTGATTGACATAAGTTAGTTGTTGGCCTTTTATGAGATATTTGTGAGAAAAGGGGATCTCACGACACCTAAAAAAGAAGTTGTCTCACATTTTGTGATGTTAAACTCCATCTGCCATTTATCAGCCTAGTCTATGAGCAAGTCAAGATCTGCTTGAAGATTTGCACAGTCGCTGGCTGACTCAATCTGGGAATATAAGAGAGCATCATCAGCAAAAAGTCTGAGTCTAGAGGTTTTGATAGCCGCTGGCATATCATTTATAAAAATCAAAAAGAGGAGGGGACCTAAAACAAATCCCTGGGGCACACCAGAGGAAACTGAACATGGTTTGGAGTATGCTTCATTTATAAAAATGGTTTGTGTGCGATCCTTCAACCAATCCTCCACCCAGGCGATAATTGTTCTGTCTAGATTAGTTTGAGTAAGTTTGAATAAAAGTTTGTTGTGGGACACTTTGTCAAAGGCATTAGAAAAATCAAGGATAATGGCATCAGTTTGGATTCCAGTATCAAATGATTCAATGAGTTCATGAGTTGTGAGGATTAACTGACTTTCGCAGCTTCTCCTCGAACAAAAACCATGTTGGCAGTCATGGAAAAAATCAATGGAGTCTAAAAAGTTGCGGATGGAGTGTGCGACTATGTGTTCTGTAGTTTTTGAAAGTACACATGTCAGAGAGATGGGACGATAGTTAGTTGGCAGGAGCCTGCTACCTTTATTTTTAAAAATGGGTATGACAGTAGCCGTTTTCCAATCTTTAGGGACAGTATGGTTGGATAAAGAGTTTTGCATTATCTTGGTAAAAGTGGGTGCAATATAGGAAGGTAGGTGTTTCAGCAACAAGGTGCTCAGTTCATCTGGGCCAGCAGCCTTAGAAGGGTTAAGTTGTTTTAAAAGTTTTAAAATACCATCGTTGGAAACAGTTATTGCCTTGGTCTTCTTTTTGGTGGAGTTTGCTACAGTTTCATTTGTTGGGGGAATGGGATAAGCACTATTATCAACTGTGAAAATGGAAGAAAAAGTGTCAGCAAAAGTGTTGGCTATATTATCAGATGGCTTGCCAGTGTTGCCGTGCAAGGTTTTGACTGTGTTACTGGATCCTCTTTTTGAAGATATGAATTTAAAAAGAGGTTTATTGTTGCCTTCCGTCAATTCATGGCAGATATGGATATTTAGAAAGTTATTATAGTCTTGTCTAATTAGTTTTTTACAATTTTTAATCTGAAGCTGGAGCATCTGTTTATTGTCGGCGGTCGGGTACTTTTTAAATGTTTTAAACAATCTATTCCTTTTATGAATCTCTTTAATGCTGGTGTGTTTAATCCAAAATTTCTGTTTACATTTTTAAGGGGCAAATGAGGGATAGAGGCCTTAGCTGCTGCCATAATTCCAGTTTTAAAGGATTGCCAAAGGTCATTAATGTTGGATTTGATTGATATGAGATTAGTTATTTGTCTGTCAAGGGCTTGAGATTGGATTGTTAAGCTGACAAGAGTAGGTGGCTGTAAGCATTACACACACTGGTGATACAGTACAAATATTAGCTAGCATTACTTATACAGCAAAGCATTACATAAGACACCCACAATATTAAATGAATACTACTTCAACATGTTTAGACAATTCCTATTTACATGAATACTACTTCTACATGTTCAGACAACTCCTATTTACAATTCTCTCGTCTTTATGCAACATTCTAGGTGGTGTCTAAAAAAAGGCTGGCAAATTCCTTTACATTACCAAGTCCAACAAGGTTAAAGAGAATAGATAGGTGCATGAGAGTTTCTAATGAAAAACAGGCCCCGTCCTCAACATATGATTAGATAGTGGCTACACATATAATAACTATGCATACAAAAACAAGGAATAACTATGGATGTATAATTGGTTATTTGTATCAGTCTACATCACTGCCAAGAATAATTAATTTTCTTACTCGAACTGGAAATAAACGTCTTCCACTATTGCTACCGATGAAACAAATACTCCAACGATGATCGACTAGATAACATTTCCATTGGTTAAAACAAAGTGAATAAATGCCCTAGTAAAATCCAACAGTCGCATTAAGAATGATTCTTCGCTAGTAAGTACAAATTACGGAATGTACGTACAAACTACGAAGTACATTGTAAGTACAAACTTCGCAGGCGCACACTGATCCTTCCATAGCTAATCTTTCCTCATCTATCACGAAGGCGGAGTTATCAGCAGTAGGCGGAGCCAGATGATTTACTAGCTACGTTTTAAAAAATAAAGCCGTTTTGCGTCCGGTATGTTTTGGGAACCATGTTTTTTGGGCAATAACGCCATATCTACAACGCTACTCACTCACCATCCCTTCTTATTGTTTTGCCTTTGCCTGCCAGACTTTCTTCATCACCACTTGTTCTGATTATGTTGAAAGATTACATTAGGTTATTATTGTAGTTTCCGATACTTTAAAACGGTAACTTTGGTTCACTGCTTAGGTGAATATTTTATATTTTTCGTCAAACAGCGAGTCAACTAAAGAACTGTTGTAATCAAAAACGAACCTTTTCCAAAAGAAACTATGCTCCTCCAAACTTCTTCATATAGGAACTATACTCTTCCTTTTTCGGTTTTAAGTAGAACGCAACTAACTTTTCAGTCGCTCCATTTATTCTCGTTTATTTAACTACGTTTTTTTTTCGTTTGTATGGGACACTAAATATTGTTGTGGAAGTCAGAGCTGACCAGCCACTTGCAAATGGGTAGTCTCTCATGCACACCTGTAACTGTTACAAGCAAGGTGAATGAGTATTACTCTTTATTACACAAGCTCTATGAGCATGAAAAGACGGAACAAGTGGATGCAATTCAATACAATCAAACGTAATGCTAAAATGAGTTGTACAAACAATAAATACTCAAACAGTTGCACTTGTAAATGTAATGTCAAGATATATATAAGTATACACAAAGCTGCACAGAGGTAAGTTAATGTTACCACGCTGTTCTTAACGATGATTAGCAACGGAGTTCTCAGTTTTGCAGTTCGTAGTCCGTACTGCTTGCTCTGAGCTGTTTGTTCTCCGCCTTACTACTGTAGCACCTGGTCCCTAGCACCTTTACTTATATAGCAAGGGCTTGGTGTTAATCCATGGACTTTCCACGCAAGCTGGCTTTTGAATTACAGGGCTAATCTAAGAATAGCTAAAAACTTACGGTAATTAAAGCAGCTTTGTTTAGTAAATTCATCACAATATTAGTTGGGGCAATACATCAATGAGCGTCTGCCACACAGAGACTGTATACTCATACCTCAAAGAAAATAGAATAATTTTATAGTCAATACCCTGCAGAGCACACATGAGAATGTTTCATTGGGTTTAGATGCTTTTACTATATTTAGGAATGGGTATCAACAAGCAACTAATCTTGTATTATGTAGTCGTTTGATCATTTAGCAGTTAAAAGAATAGAAAAGACTTTGAGAATATCAACTTTTAAAAGGCAATTGCAACTAGACATATGTTTGCATCAGGAACTTATGTGAAAAAACTGATACTTATAGCCTCGAAACGCCACCAGAAACAAGCAAACTCACCCAGGGTTGGAATACTTCATGATTTTTTTTAAATTGGGTTTTTTTATTTGAATCAAATTTTTTTTAAACATCAATTACCAACTTTTTTCCTAGCCGCTAACATAATATTCCATTTTGTGGCATACATTATACATTTTGTTAAAGTGTGCCACATAAAAACATTAGCAACAACAAAACAACTTTGCATCACTTTAATTTATTAAAAGTTATTTTTATTTTGACTAAGTTGTGCAGTTCATATTCAGTGAGATGGGGAAGTTCTGAAGAAAATAAATCAAACATGATATTTTGGGAGGATTTTTATCACAGCCTTTGACATGAAACAAACCAAAAAAATCATAAAACATGATTTTTAGGATGATTTAAATCATGATTTAAATCAATGATTTAAATCATGATTTAAATCATTGATTTAAATCAACGACTTAAATCAATGATTTAAATCGTTCTATTTTAATTGGCACATGAACTCATCAGAAACAAGCTTGTAAGCTTACATGGGAGTTTGCTGATGAGAAAACGTATGTCCATCACAGATATTGGGATGACAAAGAAAACACAGATAAAGATTGGATGTATGGCTTTAGAAAGCATCAACCTAAGCTCTTTTGCGAAAGGTTTGAAGCCATTAATTTAAGTATAAGAACTAGTATTAATAAAAAGAATGTCAATTATTTTTATAATCAGATTCTTGTAAAAAGGTTTACCGTTGCCCTTTTTAAGAGACTAGCAGATTTTTTTCACAAAACATTATTTTAAGTTGTTTTAGGTTTTTTGGTTAGAACTTTGCTGAAATCTAACATCTTTCAAGAAGGTATGGAGGAGTCTGTTGTTTTTTAACATGGATCTTTATGCTGCTGTTTGCTAATTAGTTTTTTTACGTGTTTTTAAACTAAAGGGATTGCTACAGTTTGTCACCAGTATGGTCTGCTTAGGCACTCAGTTATGTATGGCCTATTTGGCACTAGACGGATAATTTCCTTTGTTTGCTCGACATCAGTCATGTTTTCAAGTTTTTTGCAAGTAGTGCTCTGCTCTCTAAACATATATGTGTTTGCTTCTTTATGTATAAGAACTTTGCTCATTTCTGCTATTAGATGGTTTTGTTGCTGCTTCCAGATGATTCTCCCCTGTGGTTATGTAATGATCACTGGCTGAGTCTTGGTGATATTACATCAAAAATGGTCACAAGACTTGTTGTTTGCTCACAGATGATCAAGTGTTATGTATGTGCATAGGCAGGTTTACTAGTCGGCTCAACACATTGTGAGCATCTGGGCCAAGGACATCTGGGCCAAGCATCTGGGCCAACAGATGCGTAAGGACAATAGACATAGTTTTTTTATTGAATGCATGAAGTATATTTGTAAAAATATTTTGACGATTGAGGTTGTATAAAAGTGTAAACATCGTGTTCAACTACATCATATTTGAGCCGTTTTGGAGTGGGATTTCAACCTACGGCGTTTTCATGATGGCTGCGATTAATTGTTCATTTTTGAGCTTTGAAGAGCTTGTAATCACATCACAGCAGAGTAAGACATGGTGAACTTTTTGATACCAAATAACTGTAATGTGAATTTTGTTGCAAGTCAACCTTTAAGAATTTTATTATTTATAGATTTAACTTTAAAATATGTTTTAAAGTTTCAATCTGTTTTCATCCCTGTTTATATTCCTGTTGCATCATCTGCTGTTCGTACCAAATTTTGAAGAAACAGAGAGACAGATCAACAATTTTTATGTTAGCTTAAACATGAGATCAAGGCATAACACCAAACTACGAAAGGATTTGTCATAATTAAACAATGAGATAGTGTTCCAAAAACTCAAATGTAGGGAAGTCTTCGATTATATGCCTGCTTGTGCAACCACTTCTATGTAGTACAGAGAAAATAACAGTCAAATAGGTTAAAATAGAACAGCTACACGATATAGTTTCTTGCTGAGGGAGATAAATCTATATATGCTAGTTTACAGCAACGCGTCTTAAATATTACTCAGTCTTGGAGCTCAAGACTGAGCTCCATCAAACCATCAAGCTCTTTAGAGTCAAATCTTCATCAATACCATTTCTACTCATTAAGCTCCTACCGGTACAATGATTATACAATTTTATCATTTGGTTATTTGTTACCGACTCAGCTCAGAAAATATTTTCCTTGAATCTGAGAAAAACAACCAATAAACTTCAATAGTAAATACCTTCACCACTAGCTACAAAGGTGCTCATGGAAAACCATCTGTTGGTCAACTTCTCAAATGTTTTAGCTAGTAGCTACTTCAAGCAGTGTCATCGCTTACATCTCACGTATATATACTTTAAGCAGTGCCATCGCTTTTATCTACTTGTAATTATTTATTTCACAGAATGAATAAAAGGTCAATCAAGAGAAATGAGAGAGAACTGCAGCGTAATGCAACAATTCTTACCCGATTCGATTGGCTGAAAAATGATAGGCAACGAAAGTGTATGGTACTTGTGTTCATCTTCCTTATTCTCTTGTTCCTGTTGAGATACCCTATTATCAAGTGAGTAACATTTCTTTTTAGTGCAGTAGATGTTCTTATAACGTATACCTCCTATTACATAACGTATACCTACTATTACATAATGTATACCTCCTATTACATAATGTATACCTCCTATTACATAATGTATACCTCCTATTACATAAATTCCACATAAAATAATGAACATATGTAAAGTTTTGGTTTCATATAAAGTAAAATATTTCACATAACGTAAAGCATTAAGCCGTAGCAAGCTCTCAAACTCAATTTGAATAACTAGAGTCTCATAGTTAGCCTTAAAAATATTGTTTTACCTTTTGCCGCGCTTGAAGGAGGGAAAATGGCATATAGGTTTATCTCTATTATGTATATATTAGTACTAGTGGCCTGGCAGTCTATTTCTTCTTGAGAAATTGTCAGACGTGTCGATAAAGCACAGTAACTGGGCAATTATTCAGTGAAGGTGTTAGAGTGTCCGTCTATCGATCTGAAAATATGGAGTTGGAGTATCGTCAAAAGCTATCTTTTATCATAATCTTCCACATTTTCGACGGTTAGATGGACAAACAGACAGACACCACTGTTATTATAGTAAAGTTATATTTTTGTTTTACTTTATTTTTAGAATATAAAACATTTTTATTGGTTTCTTTTTGCAAAATGTACCTTGCTGTCTAGAAGAAAGGGAAACCTAATTACAGTAAAACTCGGATAACTCGCCCTCGGATATCTCGAACACATGGTTAACTCAAACGGATTTGTTTGGTCCGTTCCCACGCAATGATAAATTGCTTTAGATAACTCGACCTTAACTTCATTAACTCGAACAGTTTTTTTGCCCAGCGGCTACCGAGACAGTTGTTATCGCTTTAGATTATCACTTTATTCCAAGCCATAGAGATAAACAACAACTTTTAGTAGTTCTAAGGCGTCATTATTACTGCTATCGGCAAAATATTTTCGTTAACGACTTTTCTAAAGGTTTGCAAAAATCAAATTTTACCAAACATCCGCTTGGGGGTAGCCCCTCCGCAAGCGAGGAGAACCCAGGTAACCGTCAGATAAACTTTAAGAAAAGTCGGCAAAACTGGTTTTTGTTAAAACGCTCAAAAGAAAAATGTCTTTTTTTCTGAGAGTTTCAACCATGATCAGGTTTTGCCTATTTTAATCTGAAAACGTCCTGGCAGTCACATCACCTAAAACATACAAACGAATCTCAAGTAATAAAAGGAAAATATTTATACTTTCTGATAAAAATTGTTAAAACATTAGATGAGAGGTCCCTTAACTTGCAACAAGCAATCAATGCTTTTGATTTATATATAGTTTGTAATGTACTGATAAATACAATAATACATGCACTTGTGACAGTGTTCTCATAACTTGAACGCTCTGATAACTCGAACACTTTCTCTCGGTCCTGTGAAGGTCGAGTTAGCCGAGTTTCACTGTATATTGATATCGACGGTAAGGCCTATGCGTTTTTCTTAACTCGTTGTAAAATTATTGCAATCATGAACCGACCGAACGTGATAGGAAAAAAGTGAAAATTTGCCGATATAACTCAAGAATATGGCAGTTATGGTACAGTCATTAAATTAAAAAATTATGTCTAGTTTTTTTAAGGAACAAAATGGTGAGTTTGGGAGGATTTTAGAACGGGTTAGGCAGTTCACACGTATTGTACAGTCCATATAGCGTAAAATCCCTATGATGTAAACATTCCCGATACAGATTCTTTACGTTGTAGGAGCGTCTACTGTATTTGACCTGCTTGCATTGAAGGTTTATGAGCGCTTGTTATTACATCATCGATTCAACATGCATTTGCATATATTCTATTCTGAAAACTAATAACAAAGATATTTTTGTGCAGTTCAGTTAGTCTTTGCAAATTTAATTATGGGAGTACCTGACAATTTTCTGGATTTAGCTTCCGTTGTTGGCTAAGCAATAAGTTCAAATTTTGCTTTGACCAGTACAACAAGGTTGTGAAACATTTTGTCTAACTCGAGGCGAAATGAAGTGCAAAAACCTACATCAAATTCTGATATCAAATTGGAAAATGGAATGGTGATAGTATTTCAATAGATTTTACATTATGTTATTGCTTTTTAAGCTAGCAAAACTTGACTGAGAACATTGCTACAGTTAAAGGACTGTATGTGAAATGATGAGAGTTTTATCTAAATCCTTAATTATGCAATGAAAGGTGTCATCACCAAGTTAGCTAATTTTAACTCACAGTTTCACATTTGTCTATTTTTGGTAATAAAAGAATTTACTGGATGTGTAAGATTGGATGCACCATGGCTTGTCTAAATGTTTAGCCACACTCGCATTCAACAGGCCTTCAATCTTCAAACTAGGAGTACTTCTCCTATTCACTGTGTATGCTTGATGTTTATTTTTGAGTTCCTAAAATATATACAGCTAACTGACCACCCTCACTTTGTCCGTAACAGCATTGACTCCAATAATGATAGAGTAATCACAATGCTAAGTATTTTTTAAGTGTGCGTAATTAAGTAACACGAAAAACTTAGTCTGAGTTCTGTGAGCACCAGCTACATGATTGCTAGTGATTACTGCTGGTTTAAAATGTATGAGATTATGTATCTACAAGTTATGAAAAGAAACAACTTCAGCAAAGAATTGCAAGTCACACTTTCATGAAAGAAATGATTGCATTATATTGAAGTTTTTATTGCTGTAAAACTATGATAACATTTGATATTGGGTTTCCTTTTTAATCGAGCAAAAAGAAAGAAATATATAGTGATAATGACTGAGGCGATTTTTTATAATCTTCTTTGATTTTAGATGGATTGATAGGCTACCAAATCCTCCCATGGAGGAGGTGGGGCGGTGTGAGGTCCTAGAGGAGGGTCTGTTGGATATCGGGCTCGTATATCTAAGTCCCGGCTACACGAGTGACAGCACCTTTGTCTCCTTCTCTACTAATCTCCCTACAAATAATTTTATCTCTGTCCAATACGGACCCGATGGACGAATGGAGTTTGAGACCTTCTCTCTGAGTGTGAGTTTGTAAAGGGGTTTTATAGAACCTTTTAAACAAGAAGTTTGGTTTTCATTATGATGCTTGGATCGATAAGTAGAAGGCTGTGCAGTGTTAAACCAACTGCAAAACTCATTTACGGATTAGAGGAAGGACGGTTACAAACAAGTGCAGATAAAATTTCGTATTTATTCTTTATTGGTTCTAACACACTGTGAAACCTGTGACAATAAAACTGGCTATCAATTTACAGTCAATTTGGTACATCACAAAATAATAAACAGAATAAACCAAACCATTCTTGCGAATGCATAATTCAAAAAGGGTAACAAAATGTTAAGAGAAATAAAACGTGGGTCTGTGCCTCCATCTAATCCACATAATATTCCATTATAACAATACATCTTGCAAGGTTTTTAGCGTGTACTTTATGACGTTTCAACATAAGTAATCCATGAACAGCAGACTTTGGACACTATGGAATGCAATTACTCAAATGGTAGGATTAACCATACGAATAGTTTTGTGTGTCAATTTTTCTGTACCAGAAAAGTTGGTCGGTTTACGTATGGTTTACGTATGGAGTTGTCTCCTTACATGAAGTGTATTACTGACGTACATTGTAACTAAGCAAAAAGATCTGTGGAGGTTGCCCTGCACCAGTCAAGAACATTATTGAAAATATGGAGTTGTCTTCTTCCATATAATTTGTTACTGCTTGTCATCATCTTTCAAAAAGTTTGCGCATTGGTTGTTATGCATCGGTAGAGATTGTTGGTCAGCATATGGAGTTGTCTTCTCCTGTGAAGCGTTCACATTCGCCTATCTAAGCAAGTATTTTGCAACTCTGTAATGAATTACTGTGCAGCTCTAGCATATCAATAACTGATGAATACATTTTTCATTCTTTTGCATTCACTCTTAAGAGCAAGCTAAACATGAACTGCCTTCGTTTGCTTGAAATGGAATCTCGAAATAATATCACGTACTTTCTATTAAAAATTATCATGCTCCTACGTTTGAAGAATAAAGCTGATTAGTGCCAGCTTGTTGATTACACAAGTGCATTTGTTGCAGTAAAATTAACAATGACCTTATGATCATTGACCTTATGAACTCCTAAATGATTGAGTTTCTAATAAGTTTATGTTTTTTGAAGCAGAGTTAAATTGGTTTGTTGATTTTTAGCATTTACTTGTTTTTGTAGGCTGACATAGGTGGACACGAGCATTTTCAATATAAGCATTCTGCATCACTCATCATACGCTCTTTCCCTATCAGATACTTCTACAGAATCACATGCAATGACAAATCTTCAAAGACCTACAGTTTTGTTCCCTGGAAGAGAAGAAACAATTGGTCTCCTGAAATAGCTGTCGTTGCAGGGAAAATTACTAAACCGTTGGTGCAATATCTTTCAACTTCTCACCGCAAGCCTTCTCTCATCGTAAACATGGCTGAAGCTAGCTCTAACCAGAACTATATGTATGCATCTTTGGAGCCTTTAGTTACAGGTATTCCCTTTCTACCTATACCAAGTTTAAACTCTACATTGGCACCACTTCCACAAACGTCTGCATTCCAGCACATGAAGATTGGTCCTGTGTACGTCGCTGTGTTTAATAAGCGCACAGTTGGCTCTCTAGACCTGCGGGAAGATTTGGCACTTCTTCAGCGACGTAGGGCAGAATGTCCTTGGTTAGTGCTGATGTCTGATCATCTCCCAATATGCGCATCTGATGATACGCCTTGGGGGAAGACGCCTGGTTGTCGGGCACTCACAGATCTTTTAGTAGAGTTCAAAGTTGATATGTTTATTGTGGGCGGCCAGAATGGTTACCAAATATCACGACTTGTTGCTACAGATTCTCAATTTGGGAGTGAAGGTGGCCTCAGCTCATTCATTGTGGGTCTTCAAACTGAAGGTGTGTCTATTCACAGCCTGCCAATATCACCCGAAGTCTTTAAAGAGCATCCTCCAGCCCTCGTTACATTGTTGAATCTTCATATAGAACATTCTGATTCATTATGCTTTGATGTGCACAAGCTAAATCATTCTGTTTTATTGGATCATACTTGTATTAAAAAGAGGGCCAGCGTTCTTTCCACAGAATTCAACGGATTGAATGTTACATA
The DNA here is from genome assembly GCF_963576615.1 of Watersipora subatra. Classification (NCBI taxonomy): domain Eukaryota; kingdom Metazoa; phylum Bryozoa; class Gymnolaemata; order Cheilostomatida; family Watersiporidae; genus Watersipora; species Watersipora subatra. Next base: position 23,841,002 of record NC_088709.1, read on the forward strand.
TGACAAGCGTGTCTGGTTGGTTTTAGTTGTCACTCTCTCACTAGTAATGTTACTGCTTTTGGTATTTAGACGCTACTTCTGGTTGCGCATTTGTAAGTTTCTCAACTCGGATGGAAGTCTTCCACTATACCATGAAAATATGTTAGCTGTATAACATAATTCACCATGTGATTGTTTTAATCACAAAGTTTTCATGAGGCGATGGTAAAGTTTCAGTTCGTCAACACCCAGAGATCTGTCAGTGCATATAGAGGAATGATTTATTACCGTTCTTACGATTCAAGGTGCTTTAAAGATTTTCTGCTCATCGTTATATCGTCACTTCTCTTATGTTACCAAAATATATGGACAAACCCTACAGACGTTATGTAAAACATTTCTCAATTGCATTAAGCTGGATTCTGTGACATGTACTCTACATTCGAGCCATTGTGCCAACGGTTGGTGATGATGCTTTGACCACATGTCGACTAACCCAGGAACATGAAAATTCGACTCACTATTGCATGATGATTTCATCAACATGAAAATGCTTCATGGAAAACTAGTAGAAATAATTTGTTTTGTATTTTTCGTATTTAAAATGCGAGAAGATATGCTGTAATATATGTTGCGATTTTTCATTTCAAGCCATATATTTTACGAACTTTTTTTTGTTGCCATTCATCATGTTTAACAGGCGAATTAGATTCATCTGCTAGAAGACATTTTCTTCTTCAAATTTTATGTTTTATTAAATTGAGTCAAAAGCTTCTATTTTCTAAATGGTGCTAACCTTTTTTAATTGTTAGTATTTTAGTTCCATCAAAACTATATAGAATATATTATATGGTGCGATTGTTACATTTAGAGGTTAAATAACATTTTCATGTGAATGTGATGGAAATTGCGATTTTATATATACCTAAATAGACATTAATTGTAATTCTTCTAGTGTTCTGTATATTTTCTGATCATGGATAACAAGATATTCAAACTGACATCCATTGTGATTCGTTCAAAGCTTAAAAATGACAATATCATAAAATTGAATATAGTGCTTTCCATGTGAGTAGAAAATATTGACTGCTAGTTTCATATGCTAGCAATATATACCTTTTAAATGGTAACACAAGAAGCAAAAAGCTGATAACAAACATACTGCTGTCATTTTAGATGTAAAAACTAAGAGACGTAGGTTAATTCCTTTAATAGTTTATTTCTGATTGTCTGCTATGAAAGCAAATGTCTTTGCAAATGCGTCGGGCTCCAGTGAACCTGAGATATGTGTCTCTCCATTAATAATAAAATGTGGTACACCTGAAACACAAAAAATGCTGAAGTATAAGCTGATCAATAACCAATAATACTACTGTGGTTGTAGGACATCATCTTTTACCCAAACCAAACGTGATATTTTTAAATTGTTCATAGATTTTTTGGTATTCGATTGAACAAACCAACTAGTCGGGATGATCAGTTATTATATGCAAAGCATTTAGGAATATAAATGACTAGCTGATTGTATCATTTTATTGTTTTATTGCAGTATTGTTTAATTGTAACTGCAATAGCTTTTTATGAAACTACTAATAGCTCGCAAAGCGCCTCTCAAAACACTTGAATGTTGTGTTTTTCGTCACCCAACCTCAAACTTGCTGCTTAAATGTGGTTTTACTCTGCAAACAATTAGCCCGAAGCATAAAAGCTGGTGAAAGTTGGCTTGTTACTGAAAAGAACTAAAGAATTTTCTCTTAATGGAAATAGTTTTGAAGCTTAGTAGCTCCGTGTGTTTGCTGCATACGTGGAGAGAATTTCGTATTGAGAAGCTGAGCTCTGAACACTACACTCAGCCTTTGAACTCAATTGTTTCTACTGCAGGAAATATCTTAACTATAAAGTGTGCCTATTAGACAAGAACTATTTCATACGCTGTAAAAAAGGTTTACATACTCGGGATAGGTTTTGATTTCCAAGAAAGAGCAGTCTCTTCTACTTTCTTGGAGTTGTCTGCACAGTCCATGTAACCCTCATAGGCAGCCATATCAAAACATAGCTCTTCTGCTATTTTGTTTAAGACTCCTCTGTTAAGCAGCTGATCTTCACAGAGGTAATTCTGAATAATAATTTTAACACATATAAGTTAGTTGATAAACTTTGAATATAGAATTGTAATTGTTTTTGTACCTTGAAAGACCACCTGCAATGCCAAGGTAACGCAACTCTAGAGTGGCGGATCTATTAGTTTATAGTACTAGTGTAGAATGTCTTATCGGTCATATTGACCACAGAAGAGGAGCAGCCGTAGATCAGTGGTTAGTGTACTAGCCTACAATCGTTAAGTCAGAGGTTTGAATAGCAGAAGAACCGTTGATGGTATTAGGAAGGGCATCCAGCCAAATCTCATGTGAAAAATGGTCGCTCTATACCAGGAAATACTATTTGCAGCGAGGACCACTAAATGGGAAATGCTAAAAAAGGGCTGAAAGAAAATTGAAAGGCTTCTCTTCTATGGCATTGGAGTTACTGTATCTGGTGAGACATCAATAGGATCACAAGCTGTATTTCTTGTAAAGGAGTTGTCTTTTCACAACTATCAAATGTATAAGTCTAGGACTTTCACAAACAAGGTATTACATTATAAAATGAGCATTCGTCTAGTGGTTTAAAATTAACAAAATTTTTCTTTCACCATGATAATATGATAAGTACTATTGGCATGAGTTACCTTGAATATTCGTTCAGCTACGTTGCTCTGCAAATTCGTCGAATTATCCAATGTTTTACAATACTCCAGCATTTGGTGGCCAGAAAACGTGTTAGGTAGTCGTTTAGACCGTCCACTAAATTTGATTCCTACAGAAGCTGCCCGCTGTCGCATTTGTTCAAGAATGCTACAAAGAAATGTCATCTAGACTAATTTTCAAACGTAGATGGCTGTACAATCTTTCTAATATACTGTTATGTGATTTCAATCAAAGGCAAGTCTATAAGTACTGTAAATATTAAAAGTATATTTTAAACAAGCATTACATGTGTCTACTCGGTATAGCAAAATTGAGCCACTGAGGTTATCATGATTAATCCTTGAGAAAACAATGTATTGAATCGAACAGGCCATATTAATATTCGATCTAACAGGCCATATTAATATTCGATCTAACAGGCCATATTAATATTGGATTGAACAGGCCATATTAATATTGAATCGAACAGGCCATATTAATATTGGATTGAACAGGCCATATTAATATTAGATCGAACAGGCCATATTAATATTCGATTGAACAGGCCATATTAATATTAGATCGAACAGGCCATATTGATATTCAATCGAACAGGCCATATTAATATTCGATCGAACAGGCCATATCGATATTCAATCGAACAGGCCATATTGATATTCAATCGAACAGGCCATATTAATATTCAATCGAACAGGCCGTATCAATGTTAATTAACACATTAATTATTGAAAAGGCTTTTCACGGTGTAATCACTCATTACATGTTCTACTAGAAATGCTAGTAAAAGCATACTAAGTAGTAAAAGGTATGTGGTACTAAGACAACTGGCTAAAGTACTCCATGATCATGAGAGGACAATAGAGTTAACCATTTGATGCTGTGTTGTTGTTTAGGAATCTACAGCTCGTTTGGGGTTTGCTTATCCGAAATGCTAACTGCTTTTTTAATTTTCAGCTTCCGCTAACCCACAAAATGTCCCGTAACCGCAAAAACCTTACTCAAATTGATTGCGAATAATGTGAATTACTCGCTTTCCTATATGGTTGTTAGTAAGTTTAGATTAAAAAGAGCATGTCTACTAATATATTGAGAAAAACTTTGGTGCTGGACAACATTTGATCTATGACATTAAAAGCTTTTGTTTGGATAACATGCATATGCTATAACAGTTAATTTACCTCCTAATCACAGTGACCCTACAAACTACTGATATATTTGGATATTATACATTATCATATATTAAATAATATATGATACATAATATATATGATATTTATGATAATATATATTATCATATATTATAACTCTGTATGTGCTGCTTTCATTTTTTTATTTGATTAAAATGTTTATCCCAACCTTGACCTTCTCGCATCTACTAACCTGGGATTTTTCATCCTGGGAAGTTTCTCAACTCCTTCATCTGTAAGACCAGGAAAGAGGAAAAATGGCTCCCAAGAAACATTAAAATCGTACAAGTCAGCCGTCTGCTGCATGGCAGCCTCCAGCTTTCGCTTGCCGATCCAGCACGATAGACACATAAAATCCCTGCAAGTAACAATCTCTCTAGTAGTTTGTCTGGTGAAGGTGATATGGTCAGAACAACCAGTATGCTTGGTGGTTCCTTTTTAGGTACAACTACAACAACTACAATAAATACACAGAGGTTCCAAATGAAGAAAAGTTGTGGAAAAAGCCAGATCTTATTTTTGTGATTGACTATATTGGGCTTGCTGGTTCTGGTTGTTAGACTTTAGTGACAGCAAATCATCTTAGTGTGTCTCAATATTTGTTTGTTTCTGTAGTTTTCATCTATTTCAACCACTATATAACCACTATATAACCACTATTTCAACCCAAATATATATCAATAACTTGCTTCAAGCACTTAAAATATTTTCACCTGATTTTCTTAAAACCGATTTTTAATGAGCTTCTTACTAATCAGGCTGAATACTACCATAGGATAGTCAGTGATAAAATTGATCAAATCACAGTCAAAAAAAGTTCAGTTACAAAATTGAAACAGCTTCTCAACGCTTATACAGGAAGAAACTGTGTAAAGTTTACACTTTGCGCTGCTTTTTTCTGTTAGAAATGCTTCAAGAACTTTTACACCTCTAACATAAATGTTTTGTGCATTAAATCACTCTCAGTATGTTTGAATTGGTGTTAAAAGTTTTACAACTCAACTTTTTAAAATGTGACTGTATCACTTTGTGCACCTGGCTCTTCAATTGCCTGTTTGTTATTCACCTGTAAAGAATAGACTATCATTGTTGAACTAGTCTGTTTATGGGTAAAGGGCACCCTTGGGCTGATGAAATGTATACCTATTACTACAAAGTTTAGTAAAACCCTTTATAAGAACTTCGAAATGGCAATTTAGCTCTTTGTGGAATAGCTAACAGTTTGATATAGCCACATTCATTCCAATATGGTATAATTCTAGTGTGTCATTTCTATCTAGCACCTGTTCGAACATTTCATCTCTATCTAGCACCTGTTCGAACATTTCATTTCTATCCAGTACATGTTCTAACATGTCATTTTTATCCAGCACATGTTCTTACTTGTCATTTCTATCCAGTACATATTCTTACTTGTCATTTCTATCCAGTACATGTTCTTACTTGTCATTTCTATCCAGTACATGTTCTTACTTGTCATTTCTATCCAGTACATGTTCTTACTTGTCATTTCTATCCACTACATGTTTTTACTTGTCATTTCTATCCAGTACATGTTCTTACTTGTCATTTCTATCCAGTACATGTTCTTACTTGTCATTTCTATCCAGTACATGTTCTTACTTGTCATTTCTATCCAGTACATATTCTCATATGTCACTCCCAATTAGTACTTATTTCTGTACATTAGTTTTATCTAGCACTGGCTTCTATATATCACTTAAGTCTAGTGCCTCTAGTTACATGTTATTGCTAATCAATACTTGCTTTAGTGTGTCATATCTATCCAGTGTTTACAAAACTTTAATGACTGAAGTCTAGCTGGAAAAAGCATAGGTATCTTTAATTAGTCTGTGGCAGGAATAGGTCTTGGATTTAAGCCAATTAAATGTGCTCCTGGCTGATAATGTCGTCAACGCTTCAAGCAGAATACGCCACATCATGCTGACTCACAGCGTTTAACAAACACTTGCTAATAAATTGACCTCTCTCTCTCAATGCTTGTAAAGTTATCACTGACGCAAGCATGGCCAATCAGCAAAATGTTTTCCTTTCAAAACTAACCACGAAGAATCTCAATCAAAACAGCTCAGGCATCACTACGATTTAGACTATTCTGGAGTGATTTGTATATGGTCGTCGTTAGTAACCCAAAAGACAAGGCTATGCAATGCCCTCACTAATCTGTAATAACTCTTGCTTTCATAGAATGGAACACTTCGGGTTTGTATATTATGGTCTGTTTTTATAATTTTTCCTCTATGTAAGCCACCAACTGATCATGTGACCTCTATTACAAGACTTTGATGAATAACAACTATTGACATGTGCCAGTTTGTCGCTGCCATGCTATCCTCTTTCCTTTTGAAAAGCTTTAAAATGTTTTCAATAATTTAGCTATCTAAGAATAAACAAAGTTCAAGGCTAAAGACAAGGATCTACAGTCAGGATTTTCAAATACTTTGGTAGTAATCATAACTCTACTCGAGACTTCTAGTAATTATATCATGAATGAAAGGCATTCCTAGGCTTGGAGACAAATGAACATTCTCAAGCATCTATATACATGTATATATAAATCTCAATGTTTGTATGTATGTTTGTCTGCATGTCCAGTTATAGCGATAAGGTTTGCAGAATAAAACACCAGCTGCACACCAGATTTGAATTTGGAGAACATTCAGTTATGCAGACAGTCATCTATTCAATACAATATGCTGTCCAATTGGCTATATGACAGAATAAATTGGGCACATGCTTATTACAAATGCCAATCTTTTATGGCTTCACTCTTAACTGCAGCTAGCACTATGAATGAAGCAATACCAGAAGAAAAATGCCTGCCTATACTTGAAGAAAAATGCCTAAACTCACATAGCCAACAAGATAATTGCAATAAATATAAATCTGTAGCCGGCACTGCAGCCAGTATAGTATGAATCACACAAAAATAAACACGGTACACAGAAATAAACAAAACACCTTCGTTTAAAAGTTAGAATGGTAAATTTTGTATGTTTAGAAAAAAATTAATTTTCTGTGCAGAAACTTTTTATCACCCGTGTAATGCTAGGCATTCATTTAGTATAGAACAAAGGTTGTCATATAGAATGTACTTACGCAACAATCTGTATGTTGATAGGAACCTTCTTAGTGGTCTCATCTGCCATTCTTAACAGAAATGAATATGCAGGGTTTCACTCAACTTGTAAGCCCTGCAATGATACACGGCCTTGGCATGTAGTTGTAGACAAATGAAGGAGTATTTATACCCAGGTCTGTTTTTGACCTGTCATTGTAATGTATGTCATTTATTACCTGTAGAATGTAATGACGTTGCACCGCACAGTGTGCATATCATCATGTTGTAACCACTGATGACATGACACAGTATAGTCATCTATATATATATTTCTCAAAGTCCGTGTGTTGGAATTCCGTCTGTTGGAAATCCGGTTATAGCCATTATTAGAACAGCTGAGCTGGACAACAATAAATACTCAAAGTCATGGCTTAGTGTCATTGGAAGCCTAACCTTATTAACTAGCTTAGTGGAGTTTTCCATTGGCAATATGCCAGGCTACTAAAAGGTACAGTTGTTTGACAAAGTTTTAAAACCTTTACAATTGTTTTTATTTTCCTCTTAATTTAGTTCAACTCAGAGCTGTGCTACTCGAGTACAAATTCGAGTACAAGTACTACTCGAGTACCAATATCAACTACTCTCTACTCTACACAAAGGGGCCATAATATGGGATAAATATATTCTACTTGTACTCCCTTGGGAAGAAAGTACTCGGAATCTACTTGCAAACTTAAATACTCTACTCTACTCTACTTTACTCTACATCAAATATACTCTACTCTACTTTACTCTACATCAAAATACTCTACTCTACATCAAATATACTCTACTCTTACTTGCACCAGGGAGTTGTCAACTCCCTGTTGACACAATATTTCTCTTTACTTTACCTAGACTGTGATTCAATTTGTATTGTGTACTACCTGATCTGTTCAGCACCACAATTTCTCTGTTTGTACTCTGTACATGTGTAATGTATGTTGGAACAAGGGCTTTTTCTTATTGAAATGTCAATCCAAGGTCACATAGACTACTTGTGCAAGTAACATGGTATGATAGTTAAGTGTCTGTGAGAATTCAGAAAATTAAAATGTGAGGAGAGATTTATTTTAACAATGGCAGAGGCAGGACCAGTGACAGTAATAGAGCCAGTAACAGATAGGAATACCAAGTCTTCCCCTACAATAATACAATTTGGATATACTGACTATAAGGTTAGTTGTTACATTCGTTTTTTCCTTCATTATGTGTGGCTTAGTAGCCCTTTTCTCTACCACAGCTATGAGTTTCTGTTCTTGTTTTACAAAAACAGACTCATAATTCAACAGACCGAGCAGCAGCAGGCTGATGGCACATCCACCCTTGCTATATATTATTGATTAATTGAGTGGCGATTGTTGCGATGTATCTAATTTTACCTGATCTCCGTTAACCCAAGACTAACTTTATGGCTTTTACGCAGGCATATTTGACTATATGCATATGGAACTGCATATGGAAGACATCGCTGTCACCAACAAGCCTTTCGGTCATGAGCTATACATGATAGCTGCAGTGCTGGATCCTAGACATCTAACTCAATGGCTTCCGGAGGATGACGAAGAGCTAGAACTGAAGATTCGTAGGCAGGTGATCGATGCAGCTGGGAGAGGTAAGGCTACGGGGTGTTGTGTTTATTATTATTATACTGTGTTTGTTTTTCAAGATTATTTGTGCAATAGCTCTGCTCGTGCTGAATCTGATGGGGAGATAATTATCATCATGCTTTGACTTGCTATACAAACAATGAGTGTTTTTTGGTGAATAGAATACAAGGAACCACTGGAAGCTGCTGCTGATGTTACCAATGAAGTTAATGTACCTGTTGCCGCCGATGTAGAGGACGCCGCCGGAGAACCTGTATTCAAACTGCCTCAGCTATTTGACTATCAGCAGGAGGAGAATATCCCTGTCAGTACCAGCAATCCAAATACAGTTCTTACCATCAGCGGCCAGTTTACTATGTATCTGGGGCTCGCCAGATCAACACCCATGGCAGCACGCGATCTGTTGGTGTTCTGGCACCGAAACCGGGAAATACTCTTCAAGCTGTACCCTCTTGCCCAAAAAGTGTTGAGTGTGCCGGCAAGTTCTGCTGCCGTCGAGAGAATATTCTCTCACGGTGGCATCTTGATGAGGCCACATCGCGCCTCAATGAGTGATGCCAGTCTGGAGAACCTCATTTTCTGCAAATGCAACAGTCTGCAGGGCCTAGTATAAATAAAGAAAACTAGAACCCGGGGATAGTTGGACATTATACTTTTATATTATCATATTATTTTATCATATTATTATCATACCCTAATCATTATCATTTTATATATATAGGCCTACCTGTACTGGTTAATTTGGCTGTTTTACTTGTTTGTTCGTTTTACTTTAATTTAATAAAAACTACTTGATATTTGATTAATGTACTCTATACTTGTACTTGAAATTCAGAAGGAAAACTCTACTTGATCTTGAAATTTGAGAGATAACTCTACTTGTACTCGGAACCAAGTTGTGATACTCTACTTGTACTCGGAATCAAGTTGTGATACTCTACTTGTACTCGGAAGGCAGAAACATGTGATTACTTGTACTTGTACTCGATTTTGTTTTGAGTACTCGCTTACTCTACTTGAAGTGAAAAAAAGTACTTGAGCACAGCTCTGGTTCAACTACACGACACACTTCTCTCATGATATGCACTTTGAAATTTATAGTGGCAAATGTTGTTATATGTTAAATACAAATCAATTTTCCGTCCAAAGACTATTCTATTACATGGGCAACGCCGGGTGGCACAGCTCCCGGATATATAAATAGATAGATATATAAACCTAGATTGGCCAATAATAGCTACAGTATTCCCATCGGTTGCCTTGTCAGACTTAAATAGCACGACATAACGTCACTGTATTGTACCTCATGCTTGACTGCACTGTTGTTTACAATTGAGCTAATGAGAAGAAGGTGACAAAATTACATTTATTTTCACATAAAAACCTTCTTGGATACATAATCCAGTAAACTAAAGCAATTCTGTGATAATAACTGATAACCACCATAGATTAATACTATAAAAGCTATGAATTGTTGTACACAAATCATGAGCCATCAGGGCTTTATTTGCAACCCTCTCCTATCCCCATTCTCTCTTTTCCCCTTCTCCAAAGAAGAAGTTAGAGGGGGAAAAGAGAGAAGGGAGTAAGGAGAGGGGGAGCAAATAGCCCACCCACTCAAAGAGCCAGACCCTGGCTAGGTGAATAGACTAATATCATGCTGAACTAAACATGACTAAATATGATGAGTATGCAAGTATGTCTTAAGTCAAAAATAAGACAGAATGATTTTTTACAGCTGGCTATGTAACTGGCTAGTTCACCAAAGCTGAAGTGTAATGATTGTATCAATAGCATCGTGGATGTTACCAACTTTAATGTAAACCAAGCAACGAATTCCCTAATCAAAATTAAGAATCGTGATGTAATGGCTATACTTTGTCTTCGCCTGTGGTGATTGAGGTTTGCAACCATAGTGAAAAAGCGATGAGAGTGTTGCGTAGTAGTGCTGGATTGGTGAAAAACTTTCCCAGGCTGGCACTAATTGCCACCATGGAGAAGTTGCTGAGGTTCAAGTTTCAACATCATGCTATTGTTTAAGTGTAATCATCAAGCTAGTAGACTAGCTCGTGAGATAGCAGAGAGATATATTTTGATTAGGGCGCATTATGAAGCTAAGAATAGAGCTGGCACGGGTAGCTCGTCTGGTCTTGACTCACCGGGTCAGAGGTGCCCGGGTCGGGCCACCCGACCCTCGGGTCTTCCTATACAAAGACACAGTTGGTTTATGGCTAAACAACAGCGGTTGTATATCGCTTTTTAAGTGCGATTGAAATGGAGTCGCATATAGTCCTAGCACGGAAGGACCAGGCGAAATAAAACAAGGTGAGTCAAGACTATATTTTTCCGTCTGCGACAATAGTCTTTGGATTATAGGTTTCACAACATTTTTCGGCAAAAAATAACCAAGATGTCGGTAGTCTGGGATTTCATGAAGAAGCCAGTCACGAAAGGAAAATACCAAATTATTTGTACAATATACAAAAGCAAGTTAAAGGTTGACTTGCAACAGAATTCACATTACAGTTATTTAGTATCATAAGATTCACCTTGTCTTACTCTGTTGTGTTGTAGGTGTGAAATATATGGGAATGTGATTACAAGCTCTTAAAAGCTAAAAAACGAACAGTTAATCGCAGCCACACGAGACCACCGTAGTTTGGATTCGCTTTCCAAAACGGCTCTAATGGGACGTAGTTGTTACAGGATGGTTTCTGTTTACACTTTCATGCAACCTCATTCGTCGAGATATTTTCACAAATATACTTCACGCATTCAATAAAACCATGTCTATTGTTCTTACGCGTCTGTTTTATCATCATTGTAATGCTGTCACTTTTAGCAGTGATATCTTATAACTTACCGTAAAACATCATTAAACTTTTTAACCTTAGCTCAAAGGAGTACATATCATTGTCCAATAATCATGACGAGCCTGTTGGTCACCTGTGATAATTGAAAAGTGCTGCAGAAATTATTTTCGAAGTATTGGGTCACGTGATCAGATTACGACTTGACGATTGAATAATGCCGAAACAAAACTGTAAACTAGCGAGCATCTATATTTGATACGGGGTATTCGGTAAAACCCGAAGTGTTTGTCATAAACTAGTGCTACGACAAGTTTTATATTGAGTTTTTTAATGGCTTTTCAATTCACGCGAGAACATCATGTGACAAGACGATAACCAAACTGTAATGACTACGTCAAAGAAATAAAAAGATTCCAATCTATGGCGGCTTTATGTTTTTGAGCTTTTAAGAGCTTGTAATCACAGTTCCACGTATTGGCACCTACAACACAACAGAGTAAGACATGGTGAATCTTTTGATACCAGATAACTGTAATGTGAATTTTGTTGCAAGTCATCCTTTCAAGTTACAAAGAAGGGTCCACCTCAATACTATTGAGGCATTTACAACGAGGGCATCCTGAGGAACTTAAAAGCGCATCTAAGAACCTTCAATCCAGCAAATATATTTTATTTTTAGTTTCTTTCACTAATACCAGAGGTTTTAGGAATGTGATGGATTTTTGCTTTCCACTATGCTGGGTTATGTATTTCTATATTTGTAAAGTATTTCTTACCTAATATCTTGTTGATTATAATAGCAGTTGAAAATAAAATCTGTAATAAAAACACTAGCCCAATCATGCTATTAATCTATCACCCATTGAATAGCATTAATCTACCAATGTCTAACCATAAATTGTAGATTGCATCTATAAACCAAGCTACAGGATATAATGATTGGTGTGATAATGGTTTCTTTTATCTTAGTTTAATGATGTCACAAAATTGGGCTGTAATAGAACTATCTCGTAAACTTAAATGAATAAAAAAATCGCGTGTGCTGACCCGGTCCGACCCGATATTGGCCCTCATTGCTGACCCTGAGTCTGGTCCGACTCTGCATTCCTTGGTCTCGTTCCAGCTCTAGCTAAGAAAGCCATTGATTCCATTTCCCTGATCAGATCAAAACTTCACAGGCTCATCATATTTAGTCATGTTTAGTTCAGCATGATATTAGTCTTTTACCTAGCCAGGGTCTGGCTCTTCGGGTGGGTGGGCTATTTGCACCCCTTCTTTTGCCCTTCTCTCTTTTCCCCTTCTCACTTCTTCTTTGGAGAAGGGGAAAAGAGAGAATGGGGATAGGAGAGGGTGGCAAATAAAGCCCTGATAGCTCATAATTTGCGTGCAACATTTTATAGCTTTTATACTTTTAATCTATGGTGGTTATCAGATATTATTACATAATTGCTTTAGTTTAGTTGATTATGTATACAAGAAGGTTTTTATGCAAAAATAAATATGATTTTGTCAAATTCTCCTCATGAGCTCCATTGTTAACGATAGTGCAGTCAAGCGTGAGGTACAATACAATGACGTTACGTCATGCTATTTACGTCTGACAGGCTTTTTCCCTATTTGCCAATCTAGGCTTGTATATCTATGAGGATAATAGTGCATAGTATAGTGCAGCTATGGCCAAATGGCGGATCTAGATCCGCATCTTTGTAGTTTTATTGTGGATATTTCAAGTTGCCTGTCAAAAAGATTTTTTAAAGTAGTTTTTTTTAATTTTGTTGAAAAAATATTTTTGTAATTTTTTCTTGGAATTTTTGTAAATTCATTGTTTTCAGCAATAAATTTTGTAAAAACCAATCACAGGACACGACTCACAAATACTCTTCATGAACTTCATGAGTCGCTAAAAGTAGCAAAAAACTGCGTTTTGATAGTATTGTGAAGTCAAAGACCACTCATCATTTTTATCACTGATATCAGACATAGTTATTACAGCACATTCATTCACTGATTTATAGTTCAAATTATATATACAAACAAAAAATTTTCAAATCGTATTTAAGGCCTTGTTTTAAGATGTGAGTAAATAATTGCAGGGCAGAATGCCCTTGGTTAGTGCTGATGTCTGATCATCTCCCAGTATGCGCATCTGATGATACGCCTTGGGGGAAGACGCCTGGTTGTCGGGCATTCACAGATCTTTTAGTAGAGTTCAAAGTTGATCTGTTTATTGTGGGCGGCCAGAATGGTTACCATATATCACGACTTGTTGCTACAGATTCTCAACTTGGGAGTGGAGGTGGCCTCAGTTCATTCATTGTGGGTCTTCAAACTGAGGGTGTGTTTATTCACAGCCTGCCAACATCACCCAAAGTCTTTAAAGAGCATCTTCCAGCCCTCATTACATTGTTGAATCATCATATAGAACATTCTGATTCGTTATGCTTTGATGTGCACAAGCTAAATCATTCTGTTCTATTGGATCATACTTGTATTAAAAAGAGGGTCAGCGTTCTTTCCACAGAATTCAACGGATTGAATGTTACATATGACAAGCGTGTCTGGTTGGTTTTAGTTGTCACTCTCTCACTAGTAATGTTACTGCTTTTGGTATTTAGACGCTACCTCTGGTTACGCATTTGTAAGTTTCTCAACCCGGATGGGAGTCTTCCACTCTACCATGAAAATCTGTTAGCTGTATAACATAATTCGCCATATGACTGTTTTAATCACAAAGTTTTCATGAGGCGATGGTAAAGTTTCAGTTCATCAACACTCAGAGATCTGTCAGTGCATAGAGGAATGATTTACTACCGTAGTTACGATTCAAGGTGCTTTAAAGATTTTCTGCTCATCGTTATATCGTCACTTCTCTTATGTTGCCAAAGTATATCGGCAAACCCTACTGACGTTATGTAAAACATTTCTCAATTGCATTAAGCTGGATTCTGTGACCTGTACTCTACATTCAAGTCATTGTGCCAACAGTTGGTGATGATGCTTCGACCACATGTCGACTAATCCAGGAACATGAAAATTCGACTCACTATTGCATGATATTTTCATCAACATGAAAATGCTTCATGGAAAACTAGTAGAAGTAATTTGTTTTGTATTTTTTGTATTTAAAATGCAAGAAGATATGCTGTAATATTTTGTTGCGATTTTTCATTTCAAGCCATATATTTTACGAACCTTTTTTTGTTGTCATTCATCATGTTTAACAGGCGAATTAGATTCATCTGCTAGAAGACATTTTCTTCTTCAAATTTTATGTTGTATTAAATTGAGTCAAACGCTTCTATTTTTTAAATGGTGCTAACATTTTTTAATTGTTAGTATTTTAGTTCCATCAAAACTATATAGAATATATTATATGGTGCGATTGTTACATTTAGCGGTTAAATAACATTTTCATGTGAATGTGATGGAAATTGCGATTCTATATATACCTAAATAGACATTAATTGTAATTCTTTTAGTGTTCTGTATATTTTCTGATCATGGATAACAAGATAATCAAACTGACATCCATTGTGATTCGTTCAAAGCTTAAAAATGACAATATCATAAAATTGAATATAGTGCTTTCCATGTGAGTAGAAAATATTGACTGCTAGTTTCATATGCTAGCAATATATACCTTTTAAATGGTAACACAAGAAGCAAAAAGCTGATAACAAACATACTGCTGTCATTTTAGATGTAAAAACTAAGAGACGTAGGTTAATTCCTTTAATAGTTTATTTCTGATTGTCTGCTATGAAAGCAAATGTCTTTGCAAATGCGTCGGGCTCCAGTGAACCTGAGATATGTGTCTCTCCATTTATAATAAAATGTGGTACACCTGAAACACAAAATATGCTGAAGTATAAGCTGATCAATAACCAATGATACTACTGTGGTTGTAGGACATCATCTTTTACCCAAAACAGACGTGATATTTTTAAATTGTTCATAGATTTTTTGGTATTCGATTGAACAAACCAACTAGTCGTGATGATCAGTTATTATATGCAAAGCGTTTAGGAATATAAATGACTAGCTGATTGTATCATTTTATTGTTTTATTGCAGTATTGTTTAATTGTAACTGCAATAGCTTTTTATGAAACTACTAATAGCTCGCAAAGCGCCTCTCAAAACACTTGAATGTAGTGTTTTTCGTCACCCAACCTCAAAACTTGCTGCTTAAATGTGGTTTTACTCTGCAAACAATTAGCCTGTAGCATAAGAGCTGGTGAAAGTTGGCTTGTAACTGAAAAAAACTAAAGAATTGCCTCTTGATGGAAATAGTTTTGAAGCTTAGTAGCTCCGTGTGTTTGCTGCATACGTGGAGAGAATTTCGTATTGAGAAGCTGAGCTCTGAATACTACACTCAGCCTTTGAACTCAATTGTTTCTACTGCAGGAAATATCTTAACTATAAAGTGTGCCTACTAGACAAGAACTATTTCATACGCTGTAAAAAAGGTTTACATACTCGGGATAGGTTTTGATTTCCAAGAAAGAGCAGTCTCTTTTACTTTCTTGGAGTTGTCTGCACAGTCCATGTAACCCTCATAGGCAGCCATATCAAAACATAGCTCTTCTGCTATTTTGTTTAAGACTCCTCTGTTAAGCAACTGATCTTCACAGAGGTAATTCTGAATAATAATTTTAACACATATAAGTTAGTTGATAAACTTTGAATATAGAATGGTTTTTGTACCTTGAAAGACCACCTGCAATGCCAAGGTAACGCAACTCTAGAGTGGCTGATCTATTAGTTTATAGTACTAGTGTAGAATGTCTTATCGGTCACATTGACCACAGAAGAGGAGCAGCTGTGGATTAGTGGTTAGCGTGCTAGCATACAATCGGTAAGTCAGAGGTTTGAATAGCAGAAGAACCGTTGATGGTATTAGGAAAGGCATCCAGCCAAATCTCATGTGAAAAATGGTCGCTCTATACCAGGAAATACTATTTGCAGTGATGACCCTAGCCTGCCTTGACAAGCTGTTGTTTTGCGTAGTTGTCCCCCCGGCGAGCAACAACAGCTTGTCACAAGACGTACTGCACCTGATGCATCAGCTGCACTTATAGGGAGTTGTTCTATTCCGTCTACGCGGCTTGGCCGCGATGTTATGTCGGTCGCTCCATTGGTAATCATAACGGATTTCACGCAAAAATTTATGTAGAACAAAAAACAAGATTACAACGTTTAACCAAAGACCAGTTTTTGTGATAAACTTTAGTAGAACTTAAGAATAAAATAAACTTAAAATAAAATCCATTAGAACAAATAAAACTGATACAAAAATAGAACTAAAACTGACTGAGCGCACAAATAACGACATGTTTAGTCGCTGTTGTTACCTAAGTTCTCAAGTTCTACTAAAGTTTAGCGCAGAGACTGGTCGCTGGTTTAACGTTATAATCTTAATTTTTCTACATAAATTTTTGCGCAAAATTCGTTATGATTACCAATGGAGCGACCGACATAACATCGCAACCAAGTCGCATAGACGGAAGAGAATAACTCCTTATAAGTGCAGCTGATGCATCAGGTGCAGTACGTCTTGTGACAAGCTGTTGTTGCTCGCCGCTCGACGGGAGGACAACTACGCAAAAACAACAGCTTGTCAAGACAGGCTATGATGACCCCTAAATGGGAAATGCTAAAAAAAGCTGAAAGAAAATTGAAAGGCTTCTTTTCTAAAGCATTGGAGTTACTGTATCTGGTGAGACATCAATGGGATCACAGACTGTATTTCTTGTAAAGGAGTTGTCTTTTCACAACTATCAAATGTATAAGTCTAGGACTTTCACAAACAAGGTATTACATTATAAAATGAGCATTCGTCTAGTGGTTTAAAATCAACAAAATGTTTCTTCCATCATGATAATATGATAAGTACTATTGACATGAGTTACCTTGAATATTCGTTCAGCTACGTTGCTCTGCACATTCGTCGAATTATCCAAGGTTTTACAATACTCCAGCATTTGGTGGCCAGAAAACGTGTTAGGTAGTCGTTTAGACCGTCCACTAAATTTGATTCCTACAGAAGCTGCCCGCTGTCGCATTTGTTCAAGAATGCTACAAAGAAATGTTATCTAGACTAATTTTCAAACGTAGATGGCTGTACAATCTTTCTAATATACTGTTATGTGATTTCAATCAAAGGCAAGTCTATAAGTACAGTAAATATTAAAAGTATATTTTAAACAAGCATTACATGTGTCTACTCGGTATAGCAAAATTGAGCCACTGAGGTTATCATGATTAATCCTTGAGAAAACAATGTATTGAATCGAACAGGCCATATTAATATTCGATCTAACAGGCCATATTAATATTCGATCTAACAGGCCATATTAATATTGGATTGAACAGGCCATATTAATATTGAATCGAACAGGCCATATTAATATTGGATTGAACAGGCCATATTAATATTAGATCGAACAGGCCATATTAATATTCGATTGAACAGGCCATATTAATATTAGATCGAACAGGCCATATTGATATTCAATCGAACAGGCCATATCGATATTCAATCGAACAGGCCATATTAATATTAGATCGAACAGGCCATATTAATATTCGATTGAACAGGCCATATTAATATTAGATCGAACAGGCCATATTGATATTGAATCGAACAGGCCATATCGATATTCAATCGAACAGGCCATATTAATATTAGATCGAACAGGCCATATTAATATACGATTGAACAGGCCATATTAATATTAGATCGAACAGGCCATATTAATATTGGATCGAACAGGCCATATCGATATTCAATCGAACAGGCCATATTGATATTCAATCGAACAGGCCGTATCAATGTTAATTAACACATTAATTATTGAAAAGGCTTTTCACGGTGTAATCACTCATTACATGTTCTACTAGAAATGCTAGTAAAAGCATGTGGTACTAAGACAACTGGCTAAAGTACTCCATGATCATGAGAGGACAATAGAGTTAACCATTTGATGCTGTGTTGTTGTCTAGGAATCTACAGCTCGTTTGGAGTTTGCTTATCCGAAATGCTAACTGCTTTTTTAATTTTCAGCTTCCGCTAACCCACAAAATGTCCCGTAACCGCAAAAACCTTACTCAAATTGATTGCGAATAATGTGAATTACTCGCTTTCCTATATGGTTGTTAGTAAGTTTAGATTAAAAAGAGCATGTCTACTAATATATTGAGAAAAACTTTGGTGCTGGACAACATTTGATCTATGACATTGAAAGCTTTTGTCTGGATAACATGCATATGCTATGACAGTTAATTTACCTCCTAATCACAGAGACCCTACAAACTACTGATATATTTGGATATTATACATTATCATATATTATATAATATATATGATACATAATATATATGATATATATGATAATATATATATATATATTACCGTATATTATAAATCTGTATGTGCTGCTTTCATTTTTTTATTTGATTAAAATGTTTATCCCAACCTTGACCTTCTCGCATCTACTAACCTGGGATTTTTCATTCTGGAAAGTTTCTCAACTCCTTCATCTGTAAGACCAGGAAAGAGGAAAAATGGCTCCCAAGAAACATTAAAATCGTACAAGTCAGCCGTCTGCTGCATGGCAGCCTCCAGCTTTCGCTTGCCGATCCAGCACGATAGTCACATAAAATCCCTGCAAGTAACAATCTCTCTAGTAGTTTGTCTAGTGAAGGTGATAGGGTCAGAACAACCAGTATGCTTGGTGGTTCCTTTTTAGGTACAACTACAACAGCTACAATAAATACACAAAGGTTCCAAATGAAGAAAAGTTGTGGAAAAAGCCAGATCTTATTTTTGTGATTGACTATATTGGGCTTGCTGGTTCTGGTCGTTAGACTTTAGTGATAGCAAATCATCTTAGTGTGTCTCAATATTTGTTTGTTTCTGTAGTTTTCATCTATTTCAACCACTATATAACCACTATATAACCACTATTTCAACCCAAATATATATCAATAACTTGCCTCATGCACTTAGAATATTTTTACCTGATTTTCTTAAAACCGATTTTTAATGAGCCTCTTACTAATCAGGCTGAATACTACCATAGGATAGTCAGTGATAAAATTGGTCAAATCACAGTCAAAAAAAGTTCAGTTACAAAATTGAAACAGCTTCTCAACGCTTATACAGGAAGAAACTGTGTAAAGTTTACACTTTGCGCTGCTTTTTTCTGTTGGAAATGCTTCAAGAACTTTTACACCTCTAACATAAATGTTTTGTGCATTAAATCACTCTCAGTATGTTTGAATTGGTGTTAAAAGTTTAACAATTCAACTTTTTAAAATGTGACTGTATCACTTTGTGCACCTGGCTCTTCAATTGCCTGTTTGTTATTCACCTGTAAAGAATAGACTATCATTGTTGAACTAGTCTGTTTATGGGTAAAGGGCACCCTTGGGCTGATGAAATGTATACCTATTACTAAAAAGTTTAGTAAAACCCTTTATAAGAACTTCGAAATGGCAATTTAGCTCTTTGTGGAATAGCTAACAGTTTGATATAGCCACATTCATTCTAATATGGTATAATTCTAGTGTGTCATTTCTATCTAGCACCTGTTCGAACATTTCATCTCTATCTAGCACCTGTTCGAACATTTCATTTCTATCCAGTACATGTTCTAACATGTCATTTTTATCGAGTACATATTCTTACTTGTCATTTCTATCCAGTACATGTTCTTACTTGTCATTTCTATCCAGTACATGTTCTTACTTGTCATTTCTATCCAGTACATATTCTTACTTGTCATTTCTATCCAGTACATGTTCTTACTTGTCATTTCTATCCAGTACATATTCTTACTTGTCATTTCTATCCAGTACATATTCTTACTTGTCATTTCTATCCAGTACATGTTCTTACTTGTCATTTCTATCCAGTACATGTTCTTACTTGTCATTTCTATCCAGTACATATTCTTACTTGTCATTTCTATCCAGTACATGTTCTTACTTGTCATTTCTATCCAGTACATGTTCTTACTTGTCATTTCTATCCAGTACATATTCTTACTTGTCATTTCTATCCAGTACATATTCTTACTTGTCATTTCTATCCAGTAGATGTTCTTACTTGTCATTTCTATCCAGTACATGTTCTTACTTGTCATTTCTATCCAGTACATATTCTCATATGTCACTCCCAATTAGTACTTATTTCTGTACATTAGTTTTATCTAGCACTGGCTTCTATATATCACTTAAGTCTAGTGCCTCTAGTTACATGTTATTGCTAATCAATACTTGCTTTAGTGTGTTATATCTATCCAGTGTTTGCAAAAACTTTAATGAGTGAAGTCTAGCTGTGAAAAGCATAGGTATCTTTAATTAGTCTGTGGCAGGAATAGGTCTTGGATTTAAGCCAATTAAATGTGCTCCTGGCTGATAGTGTCGTCAACACTTCAAGCAGAATATGCCACATCATGCTCTCTCTCTCTCAATGCTGGAAAAGTTATCACTGACGCAAGCATGGCCAATCAGTAAAATGTTTTCCTTTCAAAACTAACCACGAATATCAATCAAAACAGCTCATGCATCACTACGATTTAGACTATTCTGGAGTGATTTGTGTATAGTAGTCGTTAGTAACCCAAAAGACAAGGCTATGCAATGCAGGGGCGGATCTAGGAAAAAAGTGTGTGGTGCAAAATTTGTGTAATATA
The DNA here is from genome assembly GCF_963576615.1 of Watersipora subatra. Taxonomy (NCBI): domain Eukaryota; kingdom Metazoa; phylum Bryozoa; class Gymnolaemata; order Cheilostomatida; family Watersiporidae; genus Watersipora; species Watersipora subatra. The sequence goes on from NC_088709.1 coordinate 23,862,159, forward strand.
TCTAGAGTGGGAAGGGGTGCGCGGAGTGACCCCCTTACCTGGCCCCACGCTAGCGGACATTTTTGAAATTTAGGCATCTTAGAATGAAGGAGAGGTATGTTTGAGCCCAAAAAAGTGTAATCATTTATTTGCAGCAAACAACAAATTTAGAGGTAAAAGTTGACATTAGATATGATTAATTAAATTGGTGTTCTATAATATTCCTTATACTATGTATATCAAGATTACATGTAAACAGAAAGTTAACAAACACTTGTGCAATAAAGTAAAATCAAGACAAAATCAATCACAAAACCTCAACAGCCATTTGGTTTGGCTGTGCAGAAATTAGCCATCATTTCTATAAAGTACCATAAGAGATGTTTCGTAGTATTAGCTACATAACGATGCTATTATAAAACAGACATATTGGGGCATACCTTTTTGAGTTGTTGTTTTTTCGTCGAAAGAAATGATCCAAATTTCATTCTTGACCTTTTTTTGAGACTTTTTGTTTTTAAAATTGCTTGTAGTACTTCTTTCGAAATAGTTGTGGCTCAATTGGGGATGTTTATTGGAACCGCTCACATTTGTTTATAAGCTAAACAAATTCAGGTCAATGTTATTAAAACTAGTTCGTTATAACGAGCTCTACTAGGCCATTTTTGTTCATTTTCTCCCAAAGCAAGTTCTCAGTGAAATGAATTGTAATTTACTCAATTCTTCATGGATTTTAAATCTTTTTTTTAATTTTTTGCATATTTATGGTGGTGCATTTGCACCAAATGCACCACAGTAGATCCGCCCCTGCAATGCCTTCACTAATCTGTAATAACTCTTGCTTTCATAGAATGGAACACTTCGGGTTTGTATATTATGGTCTGTTTTTATAATTTTTCCTCTATGTAAGCCACCAACTGATCATGTGACCTCTATTACAAGACTTTGATGAATAACAACTATTGACATGTGCCAGTTTCTCGCTGCGATGCTATTCTCTTTCTTTTTGAAAAGCTTTAAAATGTTTTCAATAATGTAGATACCTAAGATATCTTGAATGAAAGGTATTCCTAGGCTTGAAGACAAATGAACATTCTCAAGCATCTATATACATGTATATATAAATCTCAATGTTTGTCTGTATGTTTGTCTGCATGTCCAGTTATAGCGATAAAGTTTTCAGAATGAAACACCAGCTGCACACCGGATTTGAATTTGGAGAACATTCAGTTATGCAGACAGTCATCTATTCAATACACTATGCTGTCCAATTGGCTATATGACAGAATAAATTGGGCACATACTTATTACAAATGCCAATCTTTTATGGCTTCACTCTTAACACTGCAGCTAGCGCTATGAATGAAGCCATACCAGAAGAAAAATGCCTGCCTATACTTGAAGAAAAAGGCCTAAACTCACATAGCCAACGAGATAATTGCAATAAGTATAAATCTGTAGTGGGCACTGCAGCCAGTATAGTATGAATCACACAAAAATAAACACGGTACACAGAAATAAACAAAACACCTTCGTTTAAAAGTTAGAATGGTAAATTTTGTATACGTTGAGAAAAAAATTAATTTTGTGTGCAGAAACTTTTTATCACCCGTGTAATGCCAGGCATTCATTTAGTATAGAGTAAAGGTTGTCATATAGAATGTACTTACGCAACAATCTGTATGTTGATAGGAACCTTCTTAGTGGTCTCATCTGCCATTCTAAACAGAAATGAATATGCAGGGTTTCACTCAACTTGTAAGCCCTGCAATGATACACGGCCTTGGCATGTAGTTGTAGACAAATGAAGGAGTATTTATACCCAGGTCTGTTTTTGACCTGTCATTGTATGTCATTTATTACCTGTAGAATGTAATGACGTTGCACCGCACAGTGTGCATATCATCATGTTGTAACCACTGATGACATGACGCAGTATAGTCATCTATATATATATTTCTCAAAGTCCGTGTGTTGGAATTCCGTCTGTTGGAAATCCGGTTATAGCCATTATTAGAACAGCTGAGCTGGACAACAATAAATACTCAAAGTCATGGCTTACTGTCATTGGAAGCCATAGATATAGTTTACTATGTCTATAACTATAGGGTTTACTATATCTATGTTGGAAGCCTAACCTTATTAACTAGCTTACTGGAGTTTTCCATTGGCAATATGCCAGGCTACTAGCTTGAAAGGTACAGTTGTTTGACAAAGTTTTAAAACCTTTACAATTGTTTTTATTTTCTTCTTAATTTAGTTTAACACTTCAACTACACGACACACTTCTCTCACGATATGCATTTTGAAATTTATAGTGGCAAATGTTGTTATATGTTAAATACAAATCCATTTTCTGTCCAAAGACTCTTCTATTACATGGGCAACACCCATGGCACAGCTCGTAGATATATAAACCTAGATTGGCCAATAATAGCTACAGTATTCCCATCGGTTGCCTTGTCAGACTTAAATAGCACGACATAACGTCACTGTATTGTACCTCATGCTTGACTGCACTGTTGTTTACAATTGAGCTAATGAGAAGAAGGTGGCAAAATTACATTTATTTTCACATAAAAACCTTCTTGGATACATAATCCAGTAAACTAAAGCAATTCTGTGATAATATCTGATAACCACCATAGATTAATACTATAAAAGCTATGAATTGTTGTAAACAAATCATGAGCCATCAGGGCTTTATTTGCAACCCTCTCCTATTCCCATGCTCTCTTTTCCCCTTCTCCAAAGAAGAAGTTAGAAGGGGAAAAGAGAGAAGGGAGTAAGGAGAGGGGGAGCAAATAGCCCACCCACTCAAAGAGCCAGACCCTGGCTAGGTGAATAGATTAATATCATGCTGAACTAAACATGACTAAATATGATGAGTATGCAAGTATGTCTTAAGTCAAAAATGAGACAGAATGATTTTTTACAGCTGGCTATGTAGCTGGCTAGGTCACCAAAGCTGAAGTGTAATGATTGTATCAATAGCATCGTGGATGTTACCAACTTTAATGTAAACCAAGCAACGAATTCCCTAATCAAAATTAAGAATCGTGATGTAATGGCTATACTTTGTCTTCGCCTGTGGTGATTGAGGTTTGCAACAACAAGGAGAAAGCGACGAGAGTGTTGCGTAGTAGTGCTGGATTGGTGAAAAACTTTCCCAGGCTGGCACTAATTGCCACCATGGAGAAGTTGCTGAGGTTCAAGTTTCAACATCATGCTATTGTTTAAGTGTAATCATCAAGCTAGTAGACTAGCTCGTGAGATAGCAGAAAGATATATTTCGATTAGGGCGCATTATGAAGCTAAGAATAAAGCTGGCACGGGTAGCTCGTCTGGTCTTGACCCACCGGGTCAGAGGTGCCCGGGTCGGGCCACCCGACCCTCGGGTCTTCCTATACAAAGACACAGTTGGTTTATGGCTAAACAACAGCGGTTGTATATCGCTTTTTAAGTGCGATTGAAATGGAGTCGCATATAGTCCTAGCACGGAAGGACCAGGCGAAATAAAACAAGGTGAGTCAAGACTATATTTTTTCGTCTGCGACAATAGTCTTTGGATTATAGGTTTCACAACGTTTTTCGGCAAAAAATAACCAAGATGTCGGTAGTCTGTGATTTCATGAAGAAGCCAGTCATGAAAGGAAAATACCAAGTTATTTGTACAATATACAAAAGCAAGTTAAAGGTTGACTTGCAACAGAATTCACATTACAATTATTTACTATCATAAGATTCACCTTGTCTTACTCTGTTGTGTTGTAGGTGTGAAATATATGGGAATGTGATTACAAGCTCTTAGAAGCTAAAAAACGAACAGTTAATCGCAGCCACACGAGGCCGCCGTAGTTTGGATTCGCATTCCAAAACGGCTCTAATGGGACGTAGTTGTTACAGGATGGTTTCTGTTTACACTTTCATGCAACCTCATTCGTTGAAATATTTTCACAAATATACTTCACGCATTCAATAAAACCATGTCTATTGTTCTTACGCGTCTGTTTTATCATCATTGTAATGCTGTCACTTTTAGCAGTGATATCTTATAACTTACCGTAAAATATCATTAAACTTTTTAACCTTAGCTCAAAGGAGTACATATCATTGTCCAATAATCATGACGAGCCTGTTGGTCACCTGTGATAATTGAGAAGTGCTGCAGAAATTATTTTCGAAATATTGGGTCATGTGATCAGATTACGACTTGACGATTGAATAATGCCGAAACAAAACTAAACTAGCGAGCATCTATATTTGATACGGGGTATTTGGTAAAACCCGAAGTGTTTGTCATAAGCTAGTGCTACGACAAGTTTTATATTGAGTTTTTTAATGGCTTTTCAATTCACGCGAGAACATCACGTGACAAGACGAAAACCAAACGGTAATGACTACGTCAGAGAAATAAAGAGATTCCAATCTATGGCGGCTTTATGTTTTTGAGCTTTTAAGAGCTTGTAATCACAGTTCCACGCATTGGCACCTACCACACCACAGAGTAAGACATGGTGAATCTTTTGATACCAGATAACTGTAATGTGAATTTTGTTGCAAGTCATCCTTTTAAGTTACAAAGAAGGGTCCACCTCAATACTATTGAGGCATTTACAACGAGGGCATCCTGAGGAACTTAAAAGCGCATCTAAGAACCTTCAATCCAGCAAATATATTTTATTTTTAGTTTCTTTCACTAATACCAGAGGTTTTAGGAATGTGATGAATTTTTGCTTTCCACTATGCTGGGTTATGTATTTCTATATTTGTAAAGTATTTCTTAACTAATCTCTTGTTGATTATAATAGCAGTTGAAAATAAAATCTGTAATAAAAACACTAGCCCAATCATGCCATTAATCTATCACCCATTGAATAGCATTGATCCACCAATGTCTAACCATAAATTGTAGATTGCATCTATAAACCAAGCTACAGGATATAATGATTGGTGTGATAATGGTTTCTTTTATCTTAGTTTAATGATGTCACAAAATTAGGCTGTAATAGAACTATCTCGTAAACTTAAATGAATAAAAAAATCGGTCCGACCCGATATTGGCCCTCATTGCTGATCCTGAGTCTGGTCCGACTCTGCATTCCTTGGTCTCGTTCCAGCTCTAGCTAAGAAAGCCATTGATTCCATTTCCCTGATCAGATCAAAACTTCACAGGCTCATCATATTTAGTCATGTTTAGTTCAGCATGATATTAGTCTTTTACCTAGCCAGGGTCTGGCTCTTCGGGTGGGTGGGCTATTTGCCCCCCTCCTTTTGCCCTTCTCTCTTTTCCCCTTCTCACTTCTTCTTTGGAGAAGGGGAAAAGAGAGAATGGGGATAGGAGAGGGTGGCAAATAAAGCCATGATAGCTCATGATTTGTGTGCAACATTTCATAGCTTTTATACTTTTAATCTATGGTGGTTATCAGATATTATTACAATATTGCTTTAGTTTACTTGATTATGTATACAAGAAGGTTTTTATGCAAAAATAAATATGATTTTGTCAAATTCTCCTCATGAGCTCCATTGTTAACGATAGTGCAGTCAAGCGTGAGGTACGATACAATGACGTTACGTCATGCTATTTACATCTGATAGGCTTTTTCCCTATTGGCCAATCTAGGTTTATATATCTATGAGTATAGTGCATAGTATAGTGCAGCTATGGCCAAATGGCGGATCTAGATCCGCATCTTTGTAGTTTTATTGTGGATATTTCAAGTTACCTGTCAAAAAGATTTTTTAAAGTATTTTTTTTTAATTTTGTTGAAAAAATATTTTTGTAATTTTTTCTTGGAATTTTTGTAGATTCATTGTTTTCAGCAATAAATTTTGTAAAAACCAATCACAGGACACGACTCACAAATACTCTTCATGAACTTTATGAGTCGCTAAAAGTAGCAAAAAACTGTGTTTTGATAGTATTGTGAAGTCAAAGACCACTCCTCATTTTTATCACTGATATCAGACATAGTTATTACAGCACATTCATTCACTGATTTATATTTCAAATTATATGTACAAACAAAAAGTTTTCAAATCGTATTTAAGGCCTCGTTTTAAGATGTGAGTAAATAATTGCAGGGCAGAATGTCCTTGATTAGTGCTGATGTCTGATCATCTCCCAGTATGCGCATCTGATGATACGCCTTGGGGGAAGACGCCTGGTTGTCGGGCATTCACAGATCTTTTAATAGAGTTCAAAGTTGATCTGTTTATTGTGGGCGGCCAGAATGGTTACCATATATCACGACTTGTTGCTACAGATTCTCAACTTGGGAGTGGAGGTGGCCTCAGTTCATTCATTGTGGGTCTTCAAACTGAGGGTGTGTCTATTCACAGCCCGCCAACATCACCCAAAGTCTTTAAAGAGCATCTTCCAGCCCTCATTACTTTGTTGAATCTTTATATAGAACATTCTGATTCGTTATGCTTTGGTGTGCACAAGCTAAATCATTTTTTCTATTGGATCATACTTGTATTAAAAAGAGGGTCAGCGTTCTTTCCACAGAATTCAACGGATTGAATTTTACATATGACAAGCGTGTCTGGTTGGTTTTAGTTGTCACTCTCTCACTAGTAATGTTACTGCTTTTGGTATTTAGACGCTACCTCTGGTTGCGCATTTGTAAGTTTCTCAACTCGGATGGAAGTCTTCCACTATACCATGAAAATCTGTTAGCTGTATAACATAATTCGACATGTGATTGTTTTAATCACAAAGTTTTCATTAGGCGATGGTAAAGTTTCAGTTCATCAACACTCAGAGATCTGTCAGTGCATAGAAGAATGATTTATTACCGTGCTTACGATTCGAGGTGCTTTAAAAATTTTCTGCTCATCGTTATATCGTCACTTCTCTTATGTTGCCATAGTATATCGACAAACCCTACTGGCGCGATGTAAAACATTTTTCAATTGCATTAAGCTGGATTCTGTGACATGTACTCTACATTCGAGCCATTGTGCCAACGGTTGGTGGTGATGCTTCGACCACATGTCGACTAACCCAGGAACATGAAAATTCGACTCACTATTGCATGATGATTTCATCAACATGAAAATGCTTCATGGAAAACTAGTAGAAGTAATTTTTTTTGTATTTTTGGTATTTAAAATGCAAGAAGATATGCTGTAATATTTTGTTGCGATTTTTCATTTCAAGCCATATATTTTACGAACCTTTTTTTGTTGTCATTCATTATGTTTAACAGGCGAATTAGATTCAGCTGCTAGAAGACATTTTCTTCTTCAAATTTTATATTGTATTAAATTGAGTCAAAAGCTTCTATTTTTAAATGGTGCTGACCTTTTTTGATTGTTAGTATTTTAGTTCTATCAAAACTATATAGAATATATTATATGGTGCGATTGTTACATTTAGCGGTTAAATAACATTTTCATGTGAATGTGATGGAAATTTCGCTTTTATGTATACCTAAATAGACATTAATTGTAATTCTTCTAGTGTTCTGTATATTTTCTGATCATGGATAACAAGATATTCAAACTGACATCCATTGTGATTCGTTCAAAGCTTAAAAATGACAATATCATAAAATTGAATATAGTGCTTTCCATGTGAGTAGAAAATATTGACTGCTAGTTTCATATGCTAGCAATATATACCTTTTAAATGGTAACACAAGAAGCAAAAAGCTGATAACAAACATACTGCTGTCATTTTAGATGTAAAAACTAAGAGACGTAGGTTAATTCCTTTAATAGTTTATTTCTGATTGTCTGCTATGAAAGCAAATGTCTTTGCAAATGCGTCGGGCTCCAGTGAACCTGAGATATGTGTCTCTCCATTAATAATAAAATGTGGTACACCTGAAACACAAAATATGCTGAAGTATAAGCTGACCAATAACCAATAATACTACTGTGGTTGTAGGACATCATCTTTTACCCAAAACAAACGTGATATTGTTAAATTGTTTATAGATTTTTTGGTATTCGATTGAACAAACCAACTAGTCGGGATGATGAGTTATTATATGCAAAGCGTCTAGGAATATAAATGACTAGCTGATTGTATCATTTTATTGTTTTATTGCAATATTGTTTAATAGTAACTGCAATAGCTTTTTATGAAACTACTAATAGCTCGCAAAGCGCATCTCAAAACACTTGAATGTAGTGTTTTGCGTCACCTAACCTCAAAACTTGCTGCTTAAATGTGGTTTTACTCTGCAAACAATTAGCCCGTAGCATAAGAGCTGGTGAAAGTTGGCTTGTTAGTGAAAAAACTAAAGAATTTTCTCTTGATGAAAATAGTTTTGAAGCTTAGTAGCTCCGTGTGTTTGCTGCATACGTGGAGAGAATTTCGTATTGAGAAGCTGAGCTCTGAATACTACACTCAGCCTTTGAACTCAATTGTTTCTACTGCAGGAAATATCTTAACTATAAAGTGTGCCTACTAGACAAGAACTATTTCATACGCTGTAAAAAAGGTTTACATACTCGGGATAGGTTTTGATTTCCAAGAAAGAGCAGTCTCTTCTACTTTCTTGGAGTTGTCTGCACAGTCCATGTAACCCTCGTAGGCAGCCATATCAAAACATAGCTCTTCTGCTATTTTGTTTAAGACTCCTCTGTTAAGCAGCTGATCTTCACAGAGGTAATTCTGAATAATAATTTTAACACATATAAGTTAGTTGATAAACTTTGAATATAAAATTGTTTTTGTACCTTGAAAGACCACCTGCAATGCCAAGGTAACGCAACTCTAGAGTGGCTGATCTATTAGTTTATAGTACTAGTGTAGAATGTCTTATCGGTCATATTGACCACAGAAGAGGAGCAGCCGTAGATCAGTGGTTAGCGTGCTAGCCTACAATCGGTAAGTCAGAGGTTTGAATAGCAGAAGAACCATTGATGGTATCAGGAAGGGCATCCAGCCAAATCTCATGTGAAAAATGGTCGCTCTATACCAGAAAATACTATTTGCAGTGATGACCCCTAAATGGGAAATGCTAAAACAAAGCTAAAAGAAAATTGAAAGGCTTCTTTTCTATAGCATTGGAATTACTGTATCTGGTGAGACATGAATAGGATCACAGGCTGTATTTCTTGTAAAGGAGTTGTCTTCTCACAACTATCAAATGTATAGTCTAGGACTTTCACAAACAAGGTATTACATTATAAAATGAGCATTCGTCTAGTGGTTTGAAATTAACAAAATTTTTCTTCCACCATAATAATATGATAAGTACTATTGACATGAGTTACCTTGAATATTCGTTCAGCTACGTTGCTCTGCACATTCGTCGAATTATCCAATGTTTTACAATACTCCAGCATTTGGTGGCCAGAAAACGTGTTAGGTAGTCGTTTAGACCGTCCACTAAATTTGATTCCTACAGAAGCTGCCCGCTGTCGCATTTGTTCAAGAATGCTACAAAGAAATGTCATCTAGACTAATTTTCAAGCGTAGATGGCTGTACAATCTTTCTAATATACTGTTATGTGATTTCAATCAAAGGCAAGTCTATAAGTACTGTAAATATTAAAAGTATATTTTAAACAAGCATTACATGTGTCTACTCGGTATAGCAAAATTGAGCCACTGAGGTTATCATGATTAATCCTTGGGAAAACAATGTATTGAATCGAACAGGCCATATTAATATTCGATCTAACAGGCCATATTAATATTCGATCTAACAGGCCATATTCATATTGGATTGAACAGGCCATATTAATATTCGATTGAACAGGCCATATTAATATTCGATCAAACAGGCCATATTAATATTGAATTGAACAGGCCATATTAATATTCGATTGAACAGGCCATATTAATATTAGATCGAACAGGCCATATTGATATTCAATCGAACAGGCCATATCGATATTCAATCGAACAGGCCATATTAATATTAGATCGAACAGGCCATATTAATATTCGATTGAACAGGCCATATTAATATTAGATCGAACAGGCCATATTGATATTGAATCGAACAGGCCATATCGATATTCAATCGAACAGGCCATATTAATATTCAATCGAACAGGCCATATCGATATTCAATCGAACAGGCCATATCGATATTCAATCGAACAGGCCATATTAATATTAGATCGAACAGGCCATATTAATATTCGATTGAACAGGCCATATTAATATTAGATCGAACAGGCCATATTGATATTGAATCGAACAGACCATATTGATATTCAATCGAACAGGCCATATCGATATTCAATCGAACAGGCCATATTAATATTCGATCGAACAGGCCATATTGATATTCAATCGAACAGGCCATATTAATATTCGATCTAACAGGCCATATCGATATTCAATCGAACAGGCCATATTGATATTCAATCGAACAGGCCGTATCAATGTTAATTAACACATTAATTATTGAAAAGGCTTTTCACGGTGTAATCACTCATTACATGTTCTACTAGAAATGCTAGTAAAAGCATGTGGTACTAAGACAACTGGCTAAAGTACTCCATGATCATGAGAGGACAATAGAGTTAACCATTTGATGCTGTGTTGTTGTCTAGGAATCTACAGCTCGTTTGGAGTTTGCTTATCCGAAATGCTAACTGCTTTTTTAATTTTCAGCTTCCGCTAACCCACAAAATGTCCCGTAACCGCAAAAACCTTACTCAAATTGATTGCGAATAATGTGAATTACTCGCTTTCCTATATGGTTGTTAGTAAGTTTAGATTAAAAAGAGCATGTCTACTAATATATTGAGAAAAACTTTGGTGCTGGACAACATTTGATCTATGACATTAAAAGCTTTTGTTTGGATAACATGCATATGCTATAACAGTTAATTTACCTCCTAATCACAGTGACCCTACAGACTACTGATATATTTGGATATTATACATTATCATATATTAAATAATATATGATACATAATATATATGATATTTATGATAATATATATTATCATATATTATAACTCTGTATGTGCTGCTTTCAATTTTTTTATTTGATTAAAATGTTTATCCCAACCTTTACCTTCTCGCATCTACTAACCTGGGATTTTTCATCCTGGGAAGTTTCTCAACTCCTTCATCTGTAAGACCAGGAAAGAGGAAAAATGGCTCCCAAGAAACATTGAAATCGTACAAGTCAGCCGTCTGCTGCATGGCAGCCTCCAGCTTTCGCTTGCCGATCCAGCACGATAGACACATAAAATCCCTGCAAGTAACAATCTTTCTAGTAGTTTGTCTGGTGAAGGTGATAGGGTCAGAACAACCAGTATGATTGGTGGTTCCTTTTTAGGTACAACTACAACAACTACAATAAATACACAGAGGTTCCAAATGAAGAAAAGTTGTGGAAAAAGTCAGATCTTATTTTTGTGATTGACTATATTGGGCTTGCTGGTTCTGGTTGTTAGACTTTAGTGACAGCAAATCATCTTAGTGTGTCTCAATATTTGTTTATTTTTGTAGTTTTCATCTATTTCAACCACTATATAACCACTATATAACCACTATTTCAACCCAAATATATATCAATAACTTGCCTCATGCACTTAGAATATTTTTACCTGATTTTCTTAAAACCGATTTTTAATGAGCTTCTTACTAATCAGGCTGAATACTATCATAGGATAGTCAGTGGTAAAATTGGTCAAATCACAGTCAAAAAAAGTTCAGTTACAAAATTGAAACAGCTTCTCAACGCTTATACAGGAAGAAACTGTAAATTTTACACTTTGCACAGTTTTTTTCCTGTTAGAAATGCTTCAAGGACTTTTACACCTCTAACATAAAAGTTTTTGGCATTAAATCACTCTCAGTATGTTTGAATTGGTGTTAAAAGTTTTACAACTCAACTTTTTAAAATGTGACTGTATCACTTTGTGCACCTGGCTCTTCAATTGCCTGTTTGTTACTCACCTGTAAAGAATAGACTATCATTGTTGAACTAGTCTGTTTATGCGTAAAGGGCACCCTTGGGCTGATGAAATGTATACCTATTACTACAAAGTTTAGTAAAACCCTTTGTAAGAACTTCGAAATGGCAATTTAGCTCTTTGTGGAATAGCTAACAGTTTGATATAGCCACATTCATTCCAATATAGTATAATTCTAGTGTGTCATTTCTATCTAGCACCTGTTCGAACATTTCATCTCTATCCAGTACATGTTCTAACGTATCATTTCTATCCAGCACATGTTCTAACATGTCATTTCTATCCAGTACATGTTCTAACATGTCATTTTTATCGAGTACATGTTCTTACTTGTCATTTCTATCCAATACATATTCTTACTTGTCATTTCTATCCAGTACATGTTCTTACTTGTCATTTCTATCCAGTACATGTTCTTACTTGTCATTTCTATCCAGTACATGTTCTTACTTGTCATTTCTATCCAGTACATATTCTTACTTGTCATTTCTATCCAGTACATGTTCTTACTTGTCATTTCTATCCAGTACATTTTCTTACTTGTCATTTCTATCCAGTACATGTTCTTACTTGTCATTTCTATCCAGTACATGTTCTTACTTGTCATTTCTATCCAATACATATTCTCACATGTCACTCCCAATTAGTACTTATTTCTGTACATTAGTTTTATCTAGCACTGGCTTCTATATATCACTTAAGTCTAGTGCCTCTAGTTACATGTTATTGCTAATCAGTACCTGCTTTAATGTGTCATATCTATCCAGTTTTTGCAAAAACTTTAATGACTGAAGTCTAGCTGTGAAAAGCATAGGTATCTTTAATTAGTCTGTGGCAAAAATAGGTCTTGGATTTAAGCCAATTAAATGTGCTCCTGGCTGATAGTGCCGCCAACACTTCAAGCAGAATATGCCACATCATGCTGACTCGCAGCGTTTAACAGACACTTGCTAATAAATTGACTTCTCTCTCTCAATGCTTGTAAAGTTATCACTGACGCAAGCATGGTCAATCAGTAAAATGTTTTCCTTTCAAAACTAACCACGAATCTCAACCAAAACAGCTCATGCATCACTACGATTTAGACTATTCTGGAGTGATTTGTATATGGTAGTCGTTAGTAACCCAAAAGACAAGGCTATGCAATGCCCTCACTAATCTGTAATAACTCTTGCTTTCATAGAATGGAACACTTTGGGTTTGTATATTATGGTCTGTTTTTTTAATTTTTCCTCTATGTAAGCCACCAACTGATCATGTGACCTCTATTACAAGACTTTGATGAATAACAACTATTGACATGTGCCAGTTTCTCGCTGCCATGCTATCCTCTTTCTTTTTGAAAAGCTTTAAAATGTTTTCAATAATTTAGCTATCTAAGAATAAACAAAGTTCAAGGCTAAAGACAAGGATCTACAGTCAGGATTTTCAAATACTTTGGTAGTAATCGTAACTCTACTCGAGACTTCTAGTAATTATATCATGAATGAAAGGCATTCCTAGGCTTGGAGACAAATGAACATTCTCAAGCATCTATATACATGTATATATAAATCTCAATGTTTGTATGTATGTTTGTCTGCATGTCCAGTTATAGCGATAAGGTTTTCAGAATAAAACACCAGCTGCACACCAGATTTGAATTTGGAGAACATTCAGTTATGCAGACAGTCATCTATTCAATACAATATGCTGTCCAATTGGCTATATGACAGAATAAATTGGGCACATGCTTATTACAAATGCCAATCTTTTATGGCTTCACTCTTAACTGCAGCTAGCACTATGAATGAAGCAATACCAGAAGAAAAATGCCTGCCTATACTTGAAGAAAAATGCCTAAACTCACATAACCAACAAGATAATTGCAATAAATATAAATCTGTAGCCGGCACTGCAGCCAGTATAGTATGAATCACACAAAAATAAACACGGTACACAGAAATAAACAAAACACTTTCGTTTAAAAGTTAGAATGGTAAATTTTGTATATGTTTAGAAAAAAATTAATTTTCTGTGCAGAAACTTTTTATCACCCGTGTAATGCTAGGCATTCATTTAGTATAGAACAAAGGTTGTCATATAGAATGTACTTACGCAACAATCTGTATGTTGATAGGAACCTTCTTAGTGGTCTCATCTGCCATTCTTAACAGAAATGAATATGCAGGGTTTCACTCAACTTGTAAGCCCTGCAATGATACACGGCCTTGGCATGTAGTTGTAGACAAATGAAGGAGTATTTATACCCAGGTCTGTTTTTGACCTGTCATTGTAATGTATGTCATTTATTACCTGTAGAATGTAATGACGTTGCACTGCACAGTGTGCATATCATCATGTTGTAACCACTGATGACATGGCGCAGTATAGTATAGTCATCTATATATATATTTCTCAAAGTCCGTGTGTTGGAATTCCGTCTGTTGGAAATCCGGTTATAGCCATTATTAGAACAGCTGAGCTGGACATACTCAAAGTCATGGCTTACTGTCATTGGAAGCCTAACCTTATTAACTAGCTTAGTGGAGTTTTCTATTGGCAATATGCCAGGCTACTAGCTTGAAAGGTACAGTTGTTTGACAAAGTTTTAAAACCTTTACAATTGTTTTTGTTTTCCTCTTAATTTAGTTCAACTCAGAGCTGTGCTACTCGAGTACGAATTCGAGTACAAGTACTACTCGAGTACCGATTTCAACTACTCTCTACTCTACTCGAAGGGGCCATAATATGGGATAAATATACTCTACTTGTACTCCCTTGGGAAGAAAGTACTCGGAATCTACTTGCAAACTTAAATACTCTACTCTACTTTACTCTACATCAAATATACTCTACTCTTACTCGCACCAGGGAGTTGTCAACTCCCTGTTGACACATAATATTTCTCTTTACTTTATCTAGACTGTGATCCAATTTGTATTGTGTACTACCTGCTTTGTTCAGCACCACAATTTCTCTGTTTGCACTCTGTACGTGTGTAATGTATGTTGGAACAAGGGCTTTTTTTTATTGAAATGTCAATCCAAGGTCACATAGACTACTTGCGCAAGTAACATGGTATGGTAGTTAAGTGTCTGTGAGAATTCCGAAAATTAAAATGTGAGCAGAGATTTATTTTAACAATGGCAGAGGCAGGACCAGTGACAGTAATAGAGCCAGTAACAGATCGGAATACCAAGTCTTCCCCTACAATAATACAATTTGGATATACTGACTATAAGGTTAGTTGTTACATTCGTTTTTTCCTTCATTATGTGTGGCTTAGTAGCCCTTTTCTCTACCACAGCTATGAGTTTCTGTTCTTGTTTTACAAAAACAGACTCATAATTCAACAGACCGAGCAGCAGCAGGCTGATGGCACATCCACACTTGCTATATATTATTGATTAATTGAGTGGCGATTGTTGCGATGTATCTAATTTTACCTGATCTCCGTTAACCCAAGACTAACTTCATGGCTTTTACGCAGGCATATTTGACTATATGCATATGGAACTGCATATGGAAGACATCGCTGTCACCAACAAGCCTTTCGGTCATGAGCTATACATGATAGCTGCAGTGCTGGATCCTAGACATCTAACTCAATGGCTTCCGGAGGATGACGAAGAGCTAGAGCTGAAGATTCGTAGGCAGGTGATCGATGCAGCTGGGAGAGGTAAGGCTACGGGGTGTTGTGTTTATTATTATTATACTGTGTTTGTTTTTCAAGATTATTTGTGCAATAGCTCTGCTCGTGCTGAATCTGATGGGGAGATAATTATCATCATGCTTTGACTTGCTATACAAACAATGTGTGTTTTTTGGTGAATAGAATACAAGGAACCACTGGAAGCTGCTGCTGATGTTACCAATGAAGTTAATGTACCTGTTGCCGCCGATGTAGAGGACGCCGCCGGAGAACCTGTATTCAAACTGCCTCGGCTATTTGACTATCAGCAGGAGGAGAATATCCCTGTCACTACCAGCAATCCAAATACAGTTCTTACCATCAGCGGCCAGTTTACTATGTATCTGGGGCTCGCCAGATCAACACCCATGGCAGCACGCGATCTGTTGGTGTTCTGGCACCGAAACCGAGAAATACTCTTCAAGCTGTACCCTCTTGCCCAAAAAGTGTTGAGTGTGCCGACAAGTTCTGCTGCTGTCGAGAGAATATTCTCTCATGGTGGCATCTTGATGAGGCCACATCGCGCCTCAATGAGTGATGCCAGTCTGGAGAACCTCATTTTCTGCAAATGCAACAGTCTGCAGGGCCTAGTATAAATAAAGAAAACTAGAACCCGGGGATAGTTGGACATTATACTTTTATATTATCATATTATTTTATCATATTATTATCATACCCTAATCATTATCATTTTATATATATAGGCCTACCTGTACTGGTTAATTTGGCTGTTTTACTTGTTTGTTCGTTTTACTTTAATTTAATAAAAGCTACTTGATATTTGATTAATGTACTCTATACTTGTACTTGAAATTCAGAAGGAAAACTCTACTTGATCTTGAAATTTGAGAGATAACTCTACTTGTACTCAGAACCAAGTTGTGATACTCTACTTGTACTCGGAATCAAGTTGTGATACTCTACTTGTACTCGGAAGGCAGAAACATGTGATTACTTGTACTTGTACTCGATTTTGTTTTGAGTACTCGCTTACTCTACTTGAAGTGAAAAAAAGTACTTGAGCACAGCTCTGGTTCAACTACACGACACACTTCTCTCATGATATGCACTTTGAAATTTATAGTGGCAAATGTTGTTATATGTTAAATACAAATCAATTTTCCGTCCAAAGACTATTCTATTACATGGGCAACGCCGGGTGGCACAGCTCCCGGATATATAAATAGATAGATATATAAACCTAGATTGGCCAATAATAGCTACAGTATTCCCATCGGTTGCCTTGTCAGACTTAAATAGCACGACATAACGTCACTGTATTGTACCTCATGCTTGACTGCACTGTTGTTTACAATTGAGCTAATGAGAAGAAGGTGACAAAATTACATTTATTTTCACATAAAAACCTTCTTGGATACATAATCCAGTAAACTAAAGCAATTCTGTGATAATAACTGATAACCACCATAGATTAATACTATAAAAGCTATGAATTGTTGTACACAAATCATGAGCCATCAGGGCTTTATTTGCAACCCTCTCCTATCCCCATTCTCTCTTTTCCCCTTCTCCAAAGAAGAAGTTAGAAGGGGGAAAAGAGAGAAGGGAGTAAGGAGAGGGGGAGCAAATAGCCCACCCACTCAAAGAGCCAGACCCTGGCTAGGTGAATAGACTAATATCATGCTGAACTAAACATGACTAGATATGATGAGTATGCAAGTATGTCTTAAGTCAAAAATGAGACAGAATGATTTTTTACAGCTGGTTAAGTAACTGGCTAGTTCACCAAAGCTGAAGTGTAATGATTGTATCAATAGCATCGTGGATGTTACCAACTTTAATGTAAACCAAGCAACGAATTCCCTAATCAAAATTAAGAATCGTGATGTAATGGCTATACTTTGTCTTCGCCTGTGGTGATTGAGGTTTGCAACCATAGTGAAAAAGCGACGAGAGTGTTGCGTAGTAGTGCTGGATTGGTGAAAAACTTTTCCAGGCTGGCACTAATTGCCACCATGGAAAAGTTGCTGAGGTTCAAGTTTCAACATCATGCTATTGTTTAAGTGTAATCATCAAGCTAGTAGACTAGCTCGTGAGATAGCAGAGAGATATATTTCGATTAGGGCGCATTATGAAGCTAAGAATAGAGCTGGCACGGGTAGCTCGTCTGGTCTTGACTCACCGGGTCAGAGGTGCCCGGGTCGGGCCACCCAACCCTCGGGTCTTCCTATACAAAGACACAGTTGGTTTATGGCTAAACAACAGCGGTTGTATATCGCTTTTTAAGCGCGATTGAAATTGAGTCGCATATAGTCCTAGCACGGAAGGACCAGGCGAAATAAAACAAGGTGAGTCAAGACTATATTTTTCCGTCTGCGACAATAGTCTTTGGATTATAGGTTTCACAACGTTTTTCGGCAAAAAATAATCAAGATGTCGGTAGTCTGGGATTTCATGAAGAAGCCAGTCACGAAAAAAAAATACCAAGTTATTTGTACAATATACAAAAGCAAGTTAAAGGTTGACTTGCAACAGAATTCACATTACAGTTATTTACTATCATAAGATTCACCTTGTCTTACTCTGTTGTGTTGTAGGTGTGAAATATATGGGAATGTGATTACAAGCTCTTAGAAGCTAAAAAACGAACAGTTAATCGCAGCCACACGAGACCGCCGTAGTTTGGATTCGCATTCCAAAACGGCTCTAATGGGACGTAGTTGTTACAAGATGGTTTCTGTTTACACTTTCATGCAACCTCATTCGTTGCAATATTTTCACAAATATACTTCACGCATTCAATAAAACTATGTCTATTGTTCTTACGCGTCTGTTTTATCATCATTGTAATGCTGTCACTTTTAGCAGTGATATTTTATAACTTACCGTAAAATATCATTAAACTTTTTAACCTTAGCTCAAAGGAGTACATATCATTGTCCAATAATCATGACGAGCCTGTTGGTCACCTGTGATAATTGAAAAATGCTGCAGAAATTATTTTCGAAGTATTGGGTCACTTGATCAGATTACGACTTGACGATTGAATAATGCCGAAACAAAACTGTAAACTAGCGAGCATCTATATTTGATACGGGGTATTCGGTAAAACCCGAAGTGTTTGTCATAAACTAGTGCTACGACAAGTTTTATATTGAGCTTTTTAACGGCTTTTCAATTCACGCGAGAACATCACGTGACAAGACGATAACCAAACTGTAATGACTACGTCAGAGAAATAAAGAGATTCCAATCTACGGCGGCTTTATGTTTTTGAGCTTTTAAGAGCTTGTAATCACATTTCCACGTATTGGCACCTACAACACAACAGAGTAAGACATGGTGAATCTTTTGATACCAGATAACTGTAATGTGAATTTTGTTGCAAGTCATCCTTTTAAGTTACAAAGAAGGGTCCACCTCAATACTATTGAGGCATTTACAATGAGGGCATCTTGAGGAACTTAAAAGCGCATCTAAGAACCTTCAATCCAGCAAATATATTTTATTTTTAGTTTCTTTCACTAATACCAGAGGTTTTAGGAAAGTGATGGACTTTTGCTTTCCATTATGCTAGGTTATGTATTTCTATATTTGTAAATTATTTCTTAACTAATTCCTTGTTGATTATAATAGCAGTTGAAAATAAAATCTGTAATAAAAACACTAGCCCAATCATGCCATTAATCTATCACCCATTGAATAGCATTGATCCACCAATGTCTAACCATAAATTGTAGATTGCATCTATAAACCAAGCTACAGAATATAATGATTGGTGTGATAATGGTTTCTTTTATCTTAGTTTAATGATGTCACAAAATTAGGCTGTAATAGAACTATCTCGTAAACTTAAATGAATAAAAAAATCGCGCGTGCTGACCCGATCCGACCCGATCTTGGCCCTCATTGCTGACCCTGAGTCTGGTCCGACTCTGCATTCCTTGGTCTCGTTCCAGCTCTAGCTAAGAAAGCCATTGATTCCATTTCCCTGATCAGATCAAAACTTCACAGGCTCATCATATTTAGTCATGTTTAGTTCAGCATGATATTAGTCTTTTACCTAGCCAGGG
Source organism: Watersipora subatra (assembly GCF_963576615.1). Lineage (NCBI taxonomy): Eukaryota > Metazoa > Bryozoa > Gymnolaemata > Cheilostomatida > Watersiporidae > Watersipora > Watersipora subatra. The sequence continues at coordinate 23,881,752 of NC_088709.1, forward strand.
TCTGGCTCTTCGGGTGGGTGGGCTATTTGCCCCCCTTCTTTTGCCCTTTTCTCTTTTCCCCTTCGCACTTCTTCTTTGGAGAAGGGGAAAAGAGAAAATGGGGATAGGAGAGGGTGGCAAATAAAGCCCTGATAGCTCATGATTTGTGTGCAACATTTCATAGCTTTTACACTTTTAATCTATGGTGGTTATCAGATATTATTACATAATTGCTTTAGTTTACTTGATTATGTATACAAGAAGATTTTTATGCAAAAATAAATATGATTTTGTCAAATTCTCCTCATGAGCTCCATTGTTAACGATAGTGCAGTCAAGTGTGAGGTACAATACAATGACGTTACGTCATGCTCTTTACGTCTGACAGGCTTTTTCCCTATTGGCCAATCTAGGTTTATATATCTATGAGTATAGTGCATAGTATAGTGCAGCTATGGCCAAATGGCGGATCTAGATCCGCATCTTTGTAGTTTTATTGTTGATATTTCAAGTTGCCTGTCAAAAAGATTTTTTAAAGTATTTTTTTTTAATTTTGTTGAAAAAATATTTTTGTAATTTTTTCTTGGATCAATTATGATTATTTTCCCATTAATAAGGATTTATAATGATAGGAATTTGATGTCAATGCACACGCATTAGTAGCGTTATTTTTTGTTGGGGACATCAATCAATGCTGTGAGCACCACGTGTTGAAACAAATTGAAACACACTGACACTCACAATACTACACAAGCAGCATGGCTCTGGAAAGGTTTGGATTCACCACTGACACCTCTTCAATAACTTGTAATGATTCAGAAGATGAGGCAATAGAGAAAGAGTTAGCTCTGATAAATAACACTAATAAAAAAGGAAGAGAAGAAGTTATAATAACTATACACACTGCTAGTATCTGTAGCTGTAGTATTACTAGCAGCTGTATCATGTATGTATTTGTATACAACTTGTAATTACTGTAATAAAGATGTTCAGCAATTATTGGCAGCAGTTTAGTGTTTGGGAAAACATTAAAATTAATACCTATACACAACACTGTTGATCGTTAAAATTAAAATACGTTAATATAAAAACAAGCTAAATTGTGACAAAAACGTTAAAATTTTCAGCGTAATTAAATTCCATTCTACAGTAGTCTAAGAAACAAATGGCAGCAAGCGATCAAACTGCATTATCGATCTCGGCCATACAATTCTACCTGCGGTTCACAATTACAAACTAGTCCCAAATTGAAATTGTTTTTTATCGGCAAACCGAACCTTAGGAATATAATTATGTTTGTTCCACTGCATTTATTTTCACATCATTATATTTTCGCACTCATCAGAGCTGCGAAATTAAGTTGCAGCGAAATTTTACGCTGTATGCTGCTCACGAAACTAAATACTAGTTAAATATAAGTGTCCTAGGGTAATTCAAACCATCAAGCTCTCTAGAGTCAAATCTTCATCAATACCATTTCTACTCATTAAGCTGCTACCGACACAATGATTATAAACTTTTATCATTTGGTCATTTTTTATCGACCCACGTCAGAAAATATTTTCCTTGAGTCTGAGAAAAACAACCAATAAACTTCAATGGTAAATACCCTCACCACTAGCTGCAAAGGTGCTCATGGAAAACCATATGTTGGTCAACTTCTCAAATGTTTTAGCTAATAGCTACTTCAAGCAGTGTCATTGCTTACATCTCACGTATATATACTTTAAGCAGTGCCATCGCTTTCATCTACCTGTAATTATTTACTTTACATAATGAATAAAAAGCCAATCACGAGACATGAGAGAAAACTGCAGCGTAATGCAACAATTCTTACCCGATTCGATTGGCTGAAAAATGATAGGCAACGAAAGTGTATGGTACTTGTGTTCATCTTCCTTATTCTCTTGTTCCTGTTGAGATACCCTATTATCAAGTGAGTAACATTTCTTTTTAGTGCAGTAGATGTTCTTATAACGTATAACTCCTATTACATAACGTATACCTCCTATTACATAAATTCCACATAAAGTAATGAACATATGTAAAGTTTTGGCTTCATATAAAGTAAAATATTTCATATAACGTAAAGCATTAAGCCGTAGCAAGCTCTCAAACTCGATTTAATTACCTAGAGTCTCATAGTTAGCCTTAAAAATATTGTTTTACCTTTTGCCGCGCTTGAGGGAGAGAAAATAGCATATAGGGTTATCTCTATTATGTATATATTAGTACTAGTGGCTTGGCAGTCTATTTCCTCTTGAGAAATTGTCAGGCGTGTCGATAAAGCACAGTAATTGCGCAATTATTCAGGGAAGGTGTTAGTGTGTCCGTCTATCGATCTGAAAATATGGAGTTGGAGTATCGTCGAAAGCTATCTTTTATCGTAATCTTCCACATTTTCGACGGATAGATGGACAAACAGACAGACACCACTGTTATTATAGTAAAGTTATATTTTGTTTTACTTTATTTTTAGGCATAAAACATTTTTATTGGTTTCTTTTTGCAAAATGTACCTTGCTGTCTAGAAGAAAGGAAAACCTAATTACAGTGAAACTCGGATAACTCGCCCTCGGATATCTCGAACACATGGTTAACTCAAACGGATTTGTTTGGTCCCTTCCCACGTAATGATAAATTGCTTTAGATAACTCAACCTTAACTTCGTTAACTCGAACAGTTTTTTTGCCCAGCGGCTACCGAGACGATTGTTGTCGCTTTAGATTATCACTTTATTCCAAGCCATAGAGGTAAACAACAACTTTTAGTAGTTCTTAGGCATCATTATTACCGCTATCGGCAAAATATTTTCGTTAACGACTTTTCTAAAAGTTTACAAAAAATCAAATTTTACCAAACATCTGCTTGGGGATAGCCCTCCGCAAGCGAGGAGAACCCAGGTAACCGTCAGATAAACTTTAAGAAAAGTCGGCAAAACTGGTTTTTGTTAAAACGCTCAAAAGAAAAGTATCTTTTCTTTCTGAGAGTTTCACCCGCGATCACCTTTTGCCTATTTTAATCTGAAAACGTCCTGGCAGTCCCATCACCTAAAACAAACAAACGAATCTCAAGTAATAAAAGGAAAATATTTATACTTTCTGATAAAAATTGTTAAAACATTAGATGAGAGGTCCCTTAACTTGCAACAAGCAATCAATGCTTTTGATTTATATATAGTTTGTATATGTACTGATAAATACAATAATACATGCACTTCTGACAGTGTTCTCATAACTTGAACGCTCTGATAACTCGAACACTTTCTTTCGGTCCTGTGAAGGTCGAGTTAGCCGAGTTTCACTGTATATTGATGTCGACGGTATGCGTTCTTCTTAACTCGCTGTAAAATTATTGCAATCATGAACCGACCGAACGTGATAGGAAAAAAGTGAAAATTTGCCGATATAACCCAAGAATATGGCAGTTATGATACAGTCATTAAATTAAAAAATTATGTCTAGTTTTTTAAGGACCAAAATGGTGAGTTTGGGAGGATCTTAGAACGGGTTAGGCAGTTCGCATGTATTGTACTGTCCATATAACGTAAAATCCCTATGATGTAAATATTCCCGATACAGATTCTTTACATTGTAGGAGTGTCTACTGTATTTGACCTGCTTGCATTGAAGGTTTATGAGCGCTTGTTATTACATCATCGATTCAACATGCTAGCATTTGCATATATTCTATTTTGAAAAATAATAAAAAAGATATTTTTGTGCTGTTCAGTTAGTCTTTGCAAATTTAATTATGGGAGTACCTGACAATTTTCTGGATTTAGCTTCCGTTGTTGGCTAAGCAATAAGTTCAAATTTTGCTTTGACCAGTACGACAAGGTTGTGAAACATTTTGTCTAACTCGAGGCGAAATGAAGTGCAAAAACCTACATCAAATTCTGATATCAAATTGGAAAATGGAATGGTGATAGTATTTCAATAGATTTTACATTATGTAATTGCTTTTTAAGCTAGCAAAACTTGACTGAGAAAATTGCTACAGTTAAAGGACTGTATGTGAAATGATGAGAGTTTTATCTAAATCCTTAATCATGCAATGAAAGGTGTCATCACCAAGTTAGCTACTTTTAACTCACAGTTTCACATTTGTCTATTTTTGGTAATAAAAGAATTTACTGGATGTGTAAGATTGGATGCACCATGGCTTGTCTAAATGTTTAGCCACACTCGCATTCAACAGGCCTTCAATCTGTGACAAACTAGGAGTGCTTCTCCTATTCACTGTGTATGCTTGATGTTTATTTTTGAGTTCCTAAAATATATACAGCGAACTGACCACCCTCACTTTGTCAGTAACAGCATTGACTCCAATAATGATAGAGTAGACACAATGCTAAGTATTTTTGAAGTGTGCGTAAATAAGTAACACGAAAAACTTAGTCTGAGTTCTGTGAGCACCAGCTACATGATTGCTAGTGATTACTGCTGATTTAAAATGTATGAGAATATGTATCTACAAGTTATGAAAAGAGACAACTTCAGCAAAGATTTGCAAGTCACACTTTCATGAAAGAAATGATTGCATTATATTGGAGTTTTTATTGCTGTAAAACTATGATAACATTTGATATTGGGTTTCCTTTCTAATCAAGCAAAAAGAAAGAAATATATAGTAATAATGACTTGGTCTTTTTTTTTATAATCTTCTTTGATTTTAGATGGATTGACAAGCTACCAAATCCTCCCATGGAGGAGGTGGGGCGGTGTGAGGTCCTAGAGGAGGGTCTGTTGGATATCGGGCTCGTATATCTAAGTCCCGGCTACACGAGTGACAGCACCTTTGTCTCCTTCTCTACTAATCTCCCTACAAATAATTTTATCTCCGTCCAATACGGACCCGATGGACGAATGGAGTTTGAGACCTTCTCTCTGAGTGTGAGTTTGTAAAGGGTTTTTATAGAACCTCCTAAACAAGAAGTTTGGTTTTTATTGTGATGCTTGGATCGATAAGTAGAAGGCTGTACAGTGTTAAACCAACTGCAAAGCTCATTTACGAATTAGAGTAAGGACGATTTCAAACAAGTGCAGATAAAATTTCGTATTTATTCTTTATTGGTTCTAACACACTGTGAAACCTGTGACAATAAAACTGGCTATCAATTTACAGTCAATTTGGTACATCACAAAATAATAAACGGAATAAACCAAACCATTCTTGCGAATGCATTATTCAAAAAGGGTAACAAAATGTTAAGAGAAATAAAACGTGGGTCTGTGCCTCCATCTAATCCACATAATATTCCATTATAACAATACATCTTGCAAGGTTTTTAGCGTGTACTTTATGACGTTTCAACATAAGTAATCCATGAACAGCAGACTTTGGACACTATGGAATGCAATTACTCAAATGGTAGGATTAACCATACGAATAGTTTTGTGTGTCAATTTTTCTGTACCAGAAAAGTTGGTTGGTTTACGTATGGTTTACGTATGGAGTTGTCTCCTTACATGAAGTGTATTACTGACGTACATTGTAACTAAGCAAAAAGATCTGTGGAGGTTGCCCTGCACCAGTCAAAAACATTATTGAAAATATGGAGTTGTCTTCTTTCATATAATTTGTTACTGCTTGTCATCATCTTTCAAAAAGTTTGCGCATTGGTTGTTATGCATCGGTAGAGATTGTTGGTCAGCATATGGAGTTGTCTTCTCCTGTGAAGCGTTCACATTCGCCTATCTAAGCAAGTATTTTGCAACTCTGTAATGAATTACTGTGCAGCTCTAGCATATCAATAACTGATGAATACATTTTTCATTCTTTTGCATTCACTCTTAAGAGCAAGTTAAACATGAACTGCCTTCGTTTGCTTGAAATGGAATCTCGAAATAATATCACGTACTTTCTATTAAAAATTATCATGCTCCTACGTTTGAAGAATAAAGCTGATTAGTGCCAGCTTGTTGATTACACAAGTGCATTTGTTGCAGTAAAATTAACGTTGACCTTATGATCATTGACCTTATGAACTCCTAAATGATTGAGTTTCTAATAAGTTTATGTTTTTTGAAGCAGAGTTAAATTGGTTTGTTGATTTTTAGCATTTACTTGTTTTTGTAGGCTGACATAGGTGGACACGAACATTTTCAATATAAGCATTCTGCATCACTCATCATACGCTCTTTCCCTATCAGATACTTCTACAGAATCACATGCAATGACAAATCTTCAAAGACCTACAGTTTTGTTCCCTGGAAGAGAAGAAACAATTGGTCTCCTGAAATAGCTGTCGTTGCAGGGAAAATTACTAAACCGTTGGTGCAATATCTTTCAACTTCTCACCGCAAGCCTTCTATCATCGTAAACATGGCTGAAGCTAGCTCTAATCAGAACTATATGTATGCATCTTTGGAGCCTTTAGTTACAGGTATTCCCTTTCTACCTATACCAAGCTTAAACTCTACATTGGCACCACTTCCACAAACGTCTGCATTCCAGCACATGAAGATTGGTCCTGTGTACGTCGCTGTGTTTAATAAGCGCACAGTTGGCTCTCTAGACCTGCGGGAAGATTTGGCACTTCTTCAGCGACGTAGGGCAGAATGTCCTTGGTTAGTGCTGATGTCTGATCATCTCCCAGTATGCGCATCTGATGATACGCCTTGGGGGAAGACGCCTGGTTGTCGGGCACTCACAGATCTTTTAGTAGAGTTTAAAGTTGATATGTTTATTGTGGGCGGCCAGAATGGTTACCAAATATCACGACTTGTTGCTACAGATTCTCAATTTGGGAGTGAAGGTAGCCTCAGTTCATTCATTGTGGGTCTTCAAACTGAGGGTGTGTCTATTCACAGCCTGCCAATATCACCCAAAGTCTTTAAAGAGCATCCTCCAGCCCTCGTTACATTGTTGAATCTTCATATAGAACATTCTGATTCATTATGCTTTGATGTGCACAAGCTAAATCATTCTGTTTTATTGGATCATACTTGTATTAAAAAGAGGGCCAGCGTTCTTTCCACAGAATTCAACGGATTGAATGTTACATATGACAAGCGTGTCTGGTTGGTTTTAGTTGTCACTCTCTCACTAGTAATGTTACTGCTTTTGGTATTTAGACGCTACTTCTGGTTGCGCATTTGTAAGTTTCTCAACTCAGATGGAAGTCTTCCACTATACCATGAAAATATGTTAGCTGTATAACATAATTCACCATGTGATTGTTTTAATCACAAAGTTTTCATGAGGCGATGGTAAAGTTTCAGTTCGTCAACACCCAGAGATCTGTCAGTGCATATAGAGGAATGATTTATTACCGTTCTTACGATTCAAGGTGCTTTAAAGATTTTCTGCTCATCGTTATATCGTCACTTCTCTTATGTTACCAAAATATATGGACAAACCCTACAGACGTTATGTAAAACATTTCTCAATTGCATTAAGCTGGATTCTGTGACGTGTACTCTACATTCGAGCCATTGTGCCAACGGTTGGTGATGATGCTTTGACCACATGTCGACTAACCCAGGAACATGAAAATTCGACTCACTATTGCATGATGATTTCATCAACATGAAAATGCTTCATGGAAAACTAGTAGAAATAACTTGTTTTGTATTTTTCGTATTTAAAATGCGAGAAGATATGCTGTAATATTTTGTTGCGATTTTTCATTTCAAGCCATATATTTTACGAACTTTTTTTTGTTGCCATTCATCATGTTTAACAGGCGAATTAGATTCATCTGCTAGAAGACATTTTCTTCTTCAAATTTTATGTTTTATTAAATTGAGTCAAAAGCTTCTATTTTCTAAATGGTGCTAACCTTTTTTAATTGTTAGTATTTTAGTTCCATCAAAACTATATAGAATATATTATATGGTGCGATTGTTACATTTAGAGGTTAAATAACATTTTCATGTAAATGTGATGGAAATTGCGATTTTATATATACCTAAATAGACATTAATTGTAATTCTTCTAGTGTTCTGTATATTTTCTGATCATGGATAACAAGATATTCAAACTGACATCCATTGTGATTCGTTCAAAGCTTAAAAATGACAATATCATAAAATTGAATATAGTGCTTTCCATGTGAGTAGAAAATATTGACTGCTAGTTTCATATGCTAGCAATATATACCTTTTAAATGGTAACACAAGAAGCAAAAAGCTGATAACAAACATACTGCTGTCATTTTAGATGTAAAAACTAAGAGACGTAGGTTAATTCCTTTAATAGTTTATTTCTGATTGTCTGCTATGAAAGCAAATGTCTTTGCAAATGCGTCGGGCTCCAGTGAACCTGAGATATGTGTCTCTCCATTAATAATAAAATGTGGTACACCTGAAACACAAAAAATGCTGAAGTATAAGCTGATCAATAACCAATGATACTACTGTGGTTGTAGGACATCATCTTTTACCCAAAACAAACGTTATATTTTTAAATTGTTCATAGATTTTTTGGTATTTGATTGAACAAACCAACTAGCCGTGATGATCAGTTATTATATGCAAAGCATTTAGGAATATAAATGACTAGCTGATTGTATCATTTTATTGTTTTATTGCAATATTGTTTAATAGTAACTGCAATAGCTTTTTATGAAACTACTAATAGCTCGCAAAGCGCCTCTCAAAACACTTGAATGTAGTGTTTTGCGTCACCCAACCTCAAAACTTGCTGCTTAAATGTGGTTTTACTCTGCAAACAATTAGCCCGTAGCATAAGAGCTGGTGAAAGTTGGCTTGTTAGTGAAAAAAACTAAAGAATTTTCTTTTGATGAAAATAGTTTTGAAGCTTAGTAGCTCCGTGTGTTTGCTGCATACGTGGAGAGAATTTCGTATTGAGAAGCTGAGCTCTGAATACTACACTCAGCCTTTGAACTCAATTGTTTCTACTGCAGGAAATATCTTAACTATAAAGTGTGACTACTAGACAAGAACTATTTCATACGCTGTAAAAAAGGTTTACATACTCGGGATAGGTTTTGATTTCCAAGAAAGAGCAGTCTCTTCTACTTTCTTGGAGTTGTCTGCACAGTCCATGTAACCCTCATAGGCAGCCATATCAAAACATAGCTCTCCTGCTATTTTGTTTAAGACTCCTCTGTTAAGCAGCTGATCTTCACAGAGGTAATTCTGAATAATAATTTTAACACATATAAGTTAGTTGATAAACTTTGAATATAGAATTGTAATTGTTTTTGTACCTTGAAAGACCACCTGCAATGCCAAGGTAACGCAACTCTAGAGTGGCTGATCTATTAGTTTATAGTACTAGTGTAGAATGTCTTATCGGTCATATTGACCACAGAAGAGGAGCAGCCGTAGATCAGTGGTTAGTGTGCTAGCCTACAATCGGTAAGTCAGAGGTTTGAATAGCAGAAGAACCATTGATGGTATCAGGAAGGGCATCCAGCCAAATCTCATGTGAAAAATGGTCGCTCTATACCAGGAAATACTATTTGCAGTGATGACCCCTAAATGGGAAATGCTAAAAAAGGCTGAAAGAAAATTGAAAGGCTTCTTTTCTATAGCATTGGAGTTACTGTATCTGGTGAGACATCAATGGGATCACAGGCTGTGTTTCTCGTAAAGGAGTTGTCTTTTCACAACTATCAAATGTATACTAGGACTTTCACAAACAAGGTATTACATTATAAAATGAGCATTCGTCTAGTGGTTTAAAATCTACAAAAAATTTTCTTCCATCATGATAATATGATAAGTACTATTGACATGAGTTACCTTGAATATTCGTTCAGCTACATTGCTCTGCACATTCGTCGAATTATCCAAGGTTTTACAATACTCCAGCATTTGGTGGCCAGAAAACGTGTTAGGTAGTCGTTTAGACCGTCCACTAAATTTGATTCCTACAGAAGCTGCCCGCTGTCGCATTTGTTCAAGAATGCTACAAAGAAATGTCATCTAGACTAATTTTCAAGCGTAGATGGCTGTACAATCTTTCTAATATACTGTTGTGATTTCAATCAAAGGCAAGTCTATAAGTACTGTAAATATTAAAAGTATATTTTAAACAAGCATTACATGTGTCTACTCGGTATAGCAAAACTGAGCCACTGAGGTTATCATGATTAATCCTTGGGAAAACAATGTATTGAATCAAACAGGCCATATTAATATTCGATCTAACAGGCCATATTAATATTCGATCTAACAGGCCATATTAATATTCGATTGAACAGGCCATATTAATATTCGATCTAATAGGCCATATTAATATTCGATCTAACAGGCCATATTAATATTGGATTGAACAGGCCATATTAATATTGGATTGAACAGGCCATATTAATATTTGATCAAACAGGCCATATTAATATTGGATCGAACAGGCCATATTAATATTCGATTGAACAGGCCATATTAATATTCGATCGAACAGGCCATATTGATATTCAATCGAACAGGCCATATTAATATTCGATCGAACAGGCCATTATGATATTCAATTGAACAGGCCGTATCAATGTTAATTAAAACATTAATTATTGAAAAGGCTTTTCACGGTGTAATCACTCATTACATGTTCTACTAGAAATGCTAGTAAAAGCATACTAAGTAGTAAAAGGTACTAAGACAACTGGCTAAAGTACTCCATGATCATGAGAGGACAATAGAGTTAACCATTTGATGCTGTGTTGTTGTCTAGGAATCTACAGCTCATTTTGAGTTTGCTTATCCGAAATGCTAACTGCTTTTTTAATTTATAGCTTCCGCTAACCCACAAAATGTCGCGTAACCGCAAAAACCTTACTCAAATTGATTGCGAATAATGTGAATTACTCGCTTTCCTATATGGTTTTTAGTAAGTTTAGATTAAAAAGAGCATGTCTACTAATATATTGAGAAAAACTTTGGTGCTGGACAACATTTGATCTATGACATTGAAAGCTTTTGTTTGGATAACATGCATAATTATGCTATAACAGTTAATTTACCTCCTAATCACAGCGACCCTACAAACTACTGATATATTTGGATATTATACATTATCATATATTAAATAATATATGATACATAATATATATGATATATATGATAATATATATATATATTATCATATATTATAACTCTGTATGTGCTGCTTTCATTTTTTTTATTTGATTAAAATGTTTATCCCAACCTTGACCTTCTCGCATCTACTAACCTGGGATTTTTCATCCTGGGAAGTTTCTCAACTCCTTCATCTGTAAGACCAGGAAAGAGGAAAAATGGCTCCCAAGAAACATTGAAATCGTACAAGTCAGCCGTCTGCTGCATGGCAGCCTCCAGCTTTCGCTTGCCGATCCAGCACGATAGACACATAAAATCCCTGCAAGTAACAATCTCTCTAGTAGTTTGTCTGGTAAAGGTGATAGGGTCAGAACAACGAGTATGCTTGGTGGTTCCTTTTTAGGTACAACTACAACAACTACAACAAATACACAGAGGTTCCAAATGAAGAAAAGTTGTGGAAAAAGCCAGATCTTATTTTTGTGATTGAATGTATTGGGCTTGCTGGTTCTGGTCGTTAGACTTTAGTGACAGCAAATCATCTTAGTGTGTCTCAATATTTGTTTATTTTTGTAGTTTTCATCTATTTCAACCACTTGCCTCATGCCCTTAAAATATTTTCACCTGATTTTCTTAAAACCGATTTTTAATGAGCTTCTTACTAATCAGGCTGAATACTACCATAGGATAGTCAGTGATAAAATTGGTCAAATCACAGTCAAAAAAAGTTCAGTTACAAAATTGAAACAGCTTCTCAACGCTTATACAGGAAGAAACTGTAAAGTTTACACTTTGCGCAGTTTTTTTCCTGTTAGAAATGCTTCAAGGACTTTTACACCTCTAACATAAAAGTTTTTTGCATTAAAACACTCTCAGTATGTTCGAATTGGTGTTAAAAGTTTTACAACTCAAATTTTTAGAATGTGACTGTATCACTTTGTGCACCTGGCTCTTCAATTGCCTGTTTGTTATTCACCTGTAAAGAATAGACTATCATTGTTGAACTACTCTGTCTATGGGTAAAGGGCACCCTTGGGCTGATGAAATGTATACCTATTACTACAAAGTTTAGTAAAACCCTTTATAAGAACTTCGAAATGGCAATTTAGCTCTTTGTGGAATAGCTAACAGTTTGATATAGCCACATTCATTCCAATATGGTATAATTCTAGTGTGTCATTTCTATCTAGCACCTGTTCGAACATTTCATCTCTATCCAGTACATGTTCTAACATATCATTTCTATCCAGTACATTATCTAACATGTCATTTTAATCGAGTACATGTTCTTACTTGTCATTTCTATCCAGTACATATTCTTACTTGTCATTTCTATCCAGTACATGTTCTTACTTGTCATTTCTATCCAGTACATGTTCTTACTTGTCATTTCTATCCAGTACATGTTCTTACTTGTCATTTCTATCCAGTACATGTTCTTACTTGTCATTTCTATCCAGTACATGTTCTTACTTGTCATTTCTATCCAGTACATATTTTCATATGTCACTCCCAATTAGTACTTATTTCTGTACATTAGTTTTATCTAGCACTGGCTTCTATATATCACTTAAGTCTAGTGCCTCTAGTTACATGTTATTGCTAATCAATACTTGCTTTAGTGTGTCATATCTATCCAGTGTTTGCAAAAACTTTAATGACTGAAGTCTAGCTGTGAAAAGCATAGGTATCTTTAATTAGTCTGTGGCAGGAATAGGTCTTGGATTTAAGCCAATTAAATGTGCTCCTGGCTGATAGTGTCATCAACACTTCAAGCAGAATATGTCACATCATGCTCTCTCTCTCAATGCTGGAAAAGTTATCACTGACGCAAGCATGGCCAATCAGTAAAATGTTTTCCTTTCAAAACTAACCACGAATATCAATCAAAACAGCTCATGCATCACTACGATTTAGACTATTCTGGAGTGATTTGTATATGGTAGTCGTTAGTAACCCAAAAGACAAGGCTATGCAATGCCCTCACTAATCTGTAATAACTCTTGCTTTCATAGAATGGAACACTTCGGGTTTGTATATTATGGTCTGTTTTTATAATTTTTCCTCTATGTAAGCCACCAACTGATCATGTGACCTCTATTAAAAGACTTTGATGAATAACAACTGTTGGCATGTGCCAGTTTGTCGCTGCCATGCTATCCTCTTTCCTTTTGAAAAGCTTTAAAATGTTTTCAATAATTTAGCTATCTAAAAATAAACAAAGTTCAAGGCTAAAGACAAGGATCTACAGTCAGGATTTTCAAATACTTTGGTAGTAATCGTAACTCTACTCGAGACTTCTAGTAATTATATCATGAATAAAAGGCATTCCTAGGCTTGGAGACAAATGAACATTCTCAAGCATCTATATACATGTATATATAAATCTCAATGTTTGTATGTATGTTTGTCTGCATGTCCAGTTATAGCGATAAAGTTTTCAGAATGAAACACCAGCTGCACACCAGATTTGAACTTGGAGAACATTCAGTTATACAGACAGTCATCTATTCAATACACTATGCTGTTCAATTGGCTATATGACAGAATAAATTGGGCACATACTTATTACAAATGCCAATATATTATGGCTTCACTCTTAACACTGCAGCTAGCGCTATGAATGAAGCCATACCAGAAGAAAAATGCCTGCCTATACTTGAAGAAAAAGGCCTAAACTCACATAGCCAACGAGATAATTGCAATAAATATAAATCTGTAGTCGGCACTGCAGCCAGTATAGTATGAATCACACAAAAATAAACACGATACACAGAAATAAACAAAACACCTTCGTTTAAAAGTTAGAATGGTAAATTTTGTATATGTTGAGAAAAAAATTAATTTTGTGTGCAGAAACTTTTTATCACCCGTGTAATGCCAGGCATTCATTTAGTATAGAACAAAGGTTGTCATATAGAATGTACTTACGCAACAATCTGTATGTTGATAGGAACCTTCTTACTGGTCTCATCTGCCATTCTTAACAGAAATGAATATGCAGGGTTTCACTCAACTTGTAAGCCCTGCAATGATACACGGCCTTGGCATGTAGTTGTAGACAAATGAAGGAGTATTTATACCCAGGTCTGTTTTTGACCTGTCATTGTATGTCATTTATTACCTGTAGAATGTAATGACGTTGCACCGCACAGTGTGCATATCATCATGTTGTAACCACTGATGACATGACGCAGTATAGTATAGTCATCTATATATATATTTCTCAAAGTCCGTGTGTTGGAATTCCGTCTGTTGGAAATCCGGTTATAGCCATTATTAGAACAGCTGAGCTGGACAACAATAAATACTCAAAGTCATGGCTTACTGTCATTGGAAGCCTAACCTTATTAACTAGCTTAGTGGAGTTTTCTATTGGCAATATGCCAGGCTACTAGCTTGAAAGGTACAGTTGTTTGACAAAGTTTTAAAACCTTTACAATTGTTTTTATTTTCCTCTTAATTTAGTTCAACTCAGAGCTGTGCTACTCGAGTACGAATTCGAGTACAAGTACTACTCGAGTACCGATTTCAACTACTCTCTACTCTACTCGAAGGGGCCATAATATGGGATAAATATACTCTACTTGTACTCCCTTGGGAAGAAAGTACTCGGAATCTACTTGCAAACTTAAATACTCTACTCTACTTTACTCTACATCAAATATACTCTACTCTACTTTACTCTACATCAAAATACTCTACTCTACTTTACTCTACATCAAATATACTCTACTCTTACTTGCACCAGGGAGTTGTCAACTCCCTGTTGACACATAATATTTCTCTTTACTTTATCTAGACTGTGATCCAATTTGTATTGTGTACTACCTGCTTTGTTCAGCACCACAATTTCTCTGTTTGTACTCTGTACGTGTGTAATGTATGTTGGAACAAGGGCTTTTTCTTATTGAAATGTCAATCCAAGGTCACATAGACTACTTGTGCAAGTAACATGGTATGATAGTTAAGTGTCTGTGAGAATTCAGAAAATTAAAATGTGAGCAGAGATTTATTTTAAAAATGGCAGAGGCAGGACCAGTGACAGTAATAGAGCCAGTAACAGATAGGAATACCAAGTCTTCCCCTACAATAATACAATTTGGATATACTGATATAAGGTTAGTTGTTACATTCGTTTTTTCCTTCATTATGTGTGGCTTAGTAGCCCTTTTCTCTACCACAGCTATGAGTTTCTGTTCTTGTTTTAAAAAAACAGACTCATAATTCAACAGACCGAGCAGCAGCAGGCTGATGGCACATCCACACTTGCTATAAATTATTGATTAATTGAGTGGCGATTGTTGCGATGTATCTAATTTTACCTGATCTCCGTTAACCCAAGACTAACTTTATGGCTTTTACGCAGGCATATTTGACTATATGCACATGGAACTGCATACGGAAGACATCGCTGTCACCAACAAGCCTTTCGGTCATGAGCTATACATGATAGCTGCAGTGCTGGATCCTAGACATCTAACTCAATGGCTTCCGGAGGATGACGAAGAGCTAGAGCTGAAGATTCGTAGGCAGGTGATCGATGCAGCTGGGAGAGGTAAGGCTACGGGGTGTTGTGTTTATTATTATTATACTGTGTTTGTTTTTCAAGATTATTTGTGCAATAGCTCTGCTCGTGCTGAATCTGATGAGGAGATAATTATCATCATGCTTTGACTTGCTATACAAACAATGTGTGTTTTTTGGTGAATAGAATACAAGGAACCACTGGAAGCTGCTGCTGATGTTACCAATGAAGTTAATGTACCTGTTGCCGCCGATGTAGAGGACGCCGCCGGAGAACCTGTATTCAAACTGCCTCGGCTATTTGACTATCAGCAGGAGGAGAATATCCCTATCACTACCAGCAATCCAAATACAGTTCTTACCATCAGCGGCCAGTTTACTATGTATCTGGGGCTCGCCAGATCAACACCCATGGCAGCACGCGATCTGTTGGTGTTCTGGCACCGAAACCGGGGAATACTCTTCAAGCTGTACCCTCTTGCCCAAAAAGTGTTGAGCAAGTGCCGGCAAGTTCTGATGCCGTCGAGAGAATATTCTCTCACGGTGGCATCTTGATGAGGCCACATCGCGCCTCAATGAATGATGCCAGTCTGGAGAACCTCATTTTCTGCAAATGCAACAGTCTGCAGGGCCTAGTATAAATAAAGAAAACTAGAACCCGGGGATAGTTGGACATTATACTTTTATATTATCATATTATTTTATCATATTATTATCATACCCTAATCATTATCATATTATATATATAGGCCTACCTGTACTGGTTAATTTGGCTGTTTTACTTGTTTGTTCGTTTTACTTTAATTTAATAAAAACTACTTGATATTTGATTAATGTACTCTATACTTGTACTTGAAATTCAGAAGGAAAACTCTACTTGATTTTGAAATTTGAGAGATAACTCTACTTGTACTCGGAACCAAGTTGTGATACTCTACTTGTACTCGGAATCAAGTTGTGATACTCTACTTGCACTCGGAAGGCAGAAACATGTGATTACTTGTACTTGTACTCGATTTTGTTTTGAGTACTCGCTTACTCTACTTGAACTGAAAAAAAGTACTTGAGCACAGCTCTGGTTCAACTACACGACACACTTCTCTCATGATATGCACTTTGAAATTTATAGTGGCAAATGTTGTTATATGTTAAATACAAGTCAATTTTCCGTCCAAAGACTCTTCTATTACATGGGCAACGCCGGGTGGCACAGCTCCCGGATATATAGATAGATAGATATATAAACCTAGATTGGCCAATAATAGCTACAGTATTCCCATCGGCTGCCTTGTCAGACTTAAATAGCACGACATAACGTCATTGTATTGTACCTCACGCTTGACTGCACTGTTGTTTACAATTGAGCTAATGAGGTGGCAAAATTACATTTATTTTCACATAAAAACCTTCTTGGATACATAATCCAGTAAACTAAAGCAATTCTGTGATAATATCTGATAACCACCATAGATTAATACTATAAAAGCTATGAATTGTTGTACACAAATCATGAGCCATCAGGGCTTTATTTGCAACCCTCTCCTATTCCCATGCTCTCTTTTCCCCTTCTCCAAAGAAGAAGTTAGAAGGGGAAAAGAGAGAAGGGAGTAAGGAGAGGGGGAACAAATAGCCCACCCACTCAAAGAGCTAGACCCTGGCTAGGTGAATAGATTAATATCATGCTGAACTAAACATGACTAAATATGATGAGTATGCAAGTATGTCTTAAGTCAAAAATGAGACAGAATGATTTTTTACAGCTGGCTATGTAGCTGGCTAGGTCACCAAAGCTGAAGTGTAATGATTGTATCAATAGCATCGTGGATGTTACCAACTTTAATGTAAACCAAGCAACGAATTCCCTAATCAAAATTAAGAATCGTGATGTAATGGCTATACTTTGTCTTCGCCTGTGGTGATTGAGGTTTGCAACCACTGGGAGAAAGCGACGAGAGTGTTGCTTAGTAGTGCTGGATTGGTGAAAATTTTTCCCAGGCTGGCACTAATTGCCACCATGGAGAAGTTGCTGAGGTTCAAGTTTCAACATCATGCTATTGTTTAAGTGTAATCATTAAGCTAGTAGACTAGCTCGTGAGATAGCAGAGAGATATATTTCGATTATGGCGCATTATGAAGCTAAGAATAGAGCTGGCACGGGTAGCTCGTCTGGTCTTGACCCACCGAGTCAGAGGTGCCCAGGTCAGGCCACCCGACCCTCGGGTCTTCCTATACAAAGACACAGTTGGTTTATGGCTAAACAACAGCGGTTGTATATCGCTTTTTAAGTGCGATTTAAATGGAGTCGCATATAGTTCTAGCACGGAAGGACCAGGCGAAATAAAACAAGGTGAGTCAAGACTATATTTTTCCGTCTGCGACAATAGTCTTTGGATTATAGGTTTCACAACGTTTTTCGGCAAAAAATAACCAAGATGTCGATAGTCTGGGATTTCATGAAGAAGCCAGTCACGAAAGGAAAATACCAAGTTATTTGCGCAATATACAAAAGCAAGTTAAAGGTTGACTTGCAACAGACTTCACATTACAGTTATTTAGTATCATAAGATTCACTTTGTCTTACTCTGTTGTGTTGTGAAATCAGGTGTGAAATATATGGGAATGTGATTACAAGCTCTTAAAAGCTAAAAAACGAGCAGTTAATCGCAGCCACACGAGGCCGCTGTAGTTTGGATTCGCTTTCCAAAACGGCTCTAATGGGACGTAGTTGTTACAGGATGGTTTCTGTTTACACTTTCATGCAACCTCATTCGTCGAAATATTTTCACAAATATACTTCATGCATTCAATAAAACCATGTCTATTGTTCTTACGCGTCTGTTTTATCATCATTGTAATGCTGTCACTTTTATCACTGATATCTTATAACTTACCGTAAAACATCATTAAACTTTTTAACCTTAGCTCAAAGGAGTACATATCATTGTCTGATAATCATGACAAGCCTGTTGGTCACCTGTGATAATTGAAAAGTGCTGCAGAAATTATTTTCGAAGTATTGGGTCACGTGATCAGATTACGACTTGACGATTGAATAATGCCGAAACAAAACTGTAAACTAGCGAGCATCTATATTTGATACGGGGTCTTCGGTAAAACCCGAAGTGTTTGTCATAAACTAGTGCTACGACAAGTTTATATTAAGCTTTTTAATGGCTTTTCAATTCACGCGAGAACATCACGTGACAAGACGATAACCAAACTGTAATGACTACGTCAGAGAAATAAAGAGATTCCAATCTACGGCGGATTTATGTTTTTGAGCTTTTAAGAGCTTGTAATCACAGTTCCACGTATTGGCACCTACAACACAACAGAGTAAGACATGGTGAATCTTTTGATACCAGATAACTGTAATGTGAATTTTGTTGCAAGTCATCTTTTTAAGTTACAAAGAAGGGTCCACCTCAATACTATTGAGGCATTTACAACGAGGGCATCCTGAGGAACTTAAAAGCGCATCTAAGAACCTTCAATCCAGCAAATATATTTTATTTTTAGTTTCTTTCACTAATACCAGAGGTTTTAGGAAAGTGATGGATTTTTGTTTTCCACTATGCTGGGTTATGTATTTCTATATTTGTAAAGTATTTCTTAACTAACCTCTTGTTGATTATAATAGCAGTTGAAAATAAAATCTGTAATAAAAACACTAGCCCAATCATGCCATTAATCTATCACCCATTGAATAGCATTGATCCACCAATGTCTAACCATAAATTGTAGATTGCATCTATAAACCAAGCTACAGAATATAATGATTGGTGTGATAATGGTTTCTTTTATCTTAGTTTAATGATGTCACAAAATTGGGCTGTAATAGAACTATCTCGTAAACTTAAATGAATAAAAAAATCGCGCGTGCTGACCCGGTCCGACCCGATATTGGCTCTCATTGCTGACCCTGAGTCTGGTCCGACTCTGCATTCCTTGGTCTCATTCCAGCTCTAGCTAAGAAAGCCATTGATTCCATTTCCCTGATCAGATCAAAACTTCACAGGCTCATCATATTTAGTCATGTTTAGTTCAGCATGATATTAGTCTTTTACCTAGCCAGGGTCTTGCTCTTCGGGTGGGTGGGCTATTTGCCCCCCTCCTTTTGCCCTTCTCTCTTTTCCCCTTCTCACTTCTTTTTTGGAGAAGGGGAAAAGAGAGAATGGGGATAGGAGAGAGTGGCAAATAAAGCCCTGATAGCTCATGATTTGTGTGCAACATTTCATAGCTTTTATACTTTTACTCTATTGTGGTTATCAGATATTATTACATAATTGCTTTTCTTGATTATGTATACAAGAAGGTTTTTATGCAAAAATAAATATGATTTTGTCAAATTCTCCTCATGAGCTCCATTGTTAACGATAGTGCAGTCAAGTGTGAGGTACAATACAATGACGTTACATCATGCTCTTTACGTCTGACAGGCTTTTTCCCTATTGGCCAATCTAGGTTTATATATCTATGAGTATAGTGCATAGTATAGTGCAGCTATGGCCAAATGGCGGATCTAGATCCGCATCTTTGTAGTTTTATTGTGAATATTTCAAGTTGCCTGTCAAAAAGATTTTTTAAAGTATTTTTTTTTATTTTGTTGAAAGAATATTTTTGTAATCTTTTCTTGGAATTTTTGTAAATTCATTGTTTCCAGCAATAAATTTTGTAAAAACCAATCACAGGACACGACTCACAAATACTCTTCATGAACTTTATGAGTCGGTAAAAGTAGCAAAAAACTGTGTTTTGATAGTATTGTGAAGTCAAAGACCACTCATCATTTTTATCACTGATATCAAACACATTTAGTGCAGCACATTCATTCACTGATTTATAGTTCAAATTATATATACAAACAAAAAAAATTCAAATTGTATTTGAGGCCTTGTTTTAAGATGTGAGCAAATAATTGCAGGGCAGAATGTCCTTGGTTAGTGCTGATGTCTGATCATCTCCCAGTATGCGCATCTGATGATACGCCTTGGGGTAAGACCCCTGGTTGTCGGGCATTCACAGATCTTTTAGTAGAGTTCAAAGTTGATCTGTTTATTGTGGGCGGCCAGAATGGTTACCATATATCACGACTTGTTGCTACAGATTCTCAACTTGGGAGTGGAGGTGGCCTCAGTTCATTCATTGTGGGTCTTCAAACTGAGGGTGTGTCTATTCACAGCCCGCCAACATCACCCAAAGTCTTTAAAGAGCATCTTCCAGCCCTCATTACATTGTTGAATCTTCATATAGAACATTCTGATTCGTTATGCTTTGATGTGCACAAGCTAAATCATTTTGTTCTATTGGATCATACTTGTATTAAAAAGAGGGTAGCGTTTTTTCCACAGAATTCAACGGATTGAATGTTACATATGACAAGCGTGTCTGGTTGGTTTTAGTTGTCACTCTCTCACTAGTAATGTTACTGCTTTTGGTATTTAGACGCTACCTCTGGTTGCGCATTTGTAAGTTTCTCAACCCGGATGGGAGTCTTCCACCATACCATGAAAATATGTTAGCTGTATAACATAATTCACCATATGACTGTTTTAATTACAAAGTTTTCATGAGGCGATGGTAAAGTTTCAGTTCATCAACACCCAGAGATCTGTCAGTGCATAGAGGAATGATTTACTGTCGTACTTACGATTCAAGGTGCTTTAAAGATTTTCTGCTCATCGTTATATCGTCACTTCTCTTATGTTGCCAAAATATATCGGCAAACCCTACTGACGTTATGTAAAACATTTCTCAACTGCATTAAGCTGGATTCTGTGACGTGTACTCTACATTCAAGCCATTGTGCCAACGGTTGGTGATGATGCTTCGACCACATGTCGACTAACCCAGGAACATGAAAATTCGACTCACTATTGCATGATGATTTCATCAACATGAAAATGCTTCATGGAAAACTTGTAGAAGTAATTTGTTTTGTATTTTTTGTATTTAAAATGTGAGAAAAAATGATGTAATATTTTGTTGTGATTTATCATTTCAAGCCATATATTTTACGAACCTCTTTTTGTTTTCATTCATCATGTTTAACAGGCGAATTAGATTCATCTGCTAGAAGAAATTTTCTTCTTCAAATTTTATGTTGTATTAAATTGAGTCAAACGCTTCTATTTTCTAAATGGTGCTAACCTTTTTAATTGTTGGTATTTTAGTTCCATCAAAACTACCTATGTAGAATATATTATATGGTGCGATTGTTACATTTAGAGGTTAAATAACATTTTCATTTGAATGTGATGGAAATTTCGCTTTTATATATACCTAAATAGACATTAATTGTAATTCTTCTAGTGTTCTGTATATTTTCTGATCATGGATAACAAGATATTCAAACTGACATCCATTGTGATTCGTTCAAAGCTTAAAAATGACAATATCATAAAATTGAATATAGTGCTTTCCATGTGAGTAGAAAATATTGACTGCTAGTTTCATATGCTAGCAATATATACCTTTTAAATGGTAACACAAGAAGCAAAAAGCTGATAACAAACATACTGCTGTCATTTTAGATGTAAAACTAAGAGACGTAGGTTAATTCCTTTAATAGTTTATTTCTGATTGTCTGCTATGAAAGCAAATGTCTTTGCAAATGCGTCGGGCTCCAGTGAACCTGAGATATGTGTCTCTCCATTAATAATAAAATGTGGTACACCTGAAACACAAAATATGCTGAAGTATAAGCTGATCAATAACCAATAATACTACTGTGGTTGTAGGACATCGTCTTTTACCCAAAACAAACGTGATATTTTTAAATTGTTTATAGATTTTTTGGTATTCGATTGAACAAACCAACTAGTCGGGATGATGAGTTATTATATGCAAAGCATTTAGGAATATAAATGACTAGCTGATTGTATCATTTTATTGTTTTATTGCAATATTGTTTAATAGTAACTGCAATAGCTTTTTATGAAACTACTAATAGCTCGCAAAGCGCCTCTCAAAACACTTGAATGTTGTGTTTTTCGTCACCCAACCTCAAACTTGCTGCTTAAATGTGGTTTTACTCTGCAAACAATTAGCCTGTAGCATAAGAGCTGGTGAAAGTTGGCTTGTTACTGAAAAGAACTAAAGAATTTTCTTTTGATGGAAATAGTTTTGAAGCTTAGTAGCTCCGTGTGTTTGCTGCATACGTGGAGAGAATTTCGTATTGAGAAGCTGAGCTCTGAATACTACACTCAGCCTTTGAACTCAATTGTTTCTACTGCAGGAAATATCTTAACTATAAAGTGTGCCTATTAGACAAGAACTATTTCATACGCTGTAAAAAAGGTTTACATACTCGGGATAGGTTTTGATTTCCAAGAAAGAGCAGTCTCTTCTACTTTCTTGGAGTTGTCTGCACAGTCCATGTAACCCTCATAGGCAGCCATATCAAAACATAGCTCTTCTGCTATTTTGTTTAAGACTCCTCTGTTAAGCAGCTGATCTTCACAGAGGTAATTCTGAATAATAATTTCAACACATATAAGTTAGTTGATAAACTTTGAATATAGAATTGTAATTGTTTTTGTACCTTGAAAGACCACCTGCAATGCCAAGGTAACGCAACTCTAGAGTGGCTGATCTATTAGTTTATAGTACTAGTGTAGAATGTCTTATCGGTCATATTGACCACAGAAGAGGAGCAGCCGTAGATCAGTGGTTAGTGTGCTAGCCTACAATCGGTAAGTCAGAGGTTTGAATAGCAGAAGAACCGTTGATGGTATTAGGAAGGGCATCCAGCCAAATCTCATGTGAAAAATGGTCGCTCTATACCAGGAAATACTATTTGCAGCGAGGACCACTAAATGGGAAATGCTAAAAAAAGGCTGAAAGAAAATTGAAAGGCTTCTCTTCTATAGCATTGGAGTTACTGTATCTGGTGAGACATCAATGGGATCACAGGCTGTGTTTCTCGTAAAGGAGTTGTCTTTTCACAACTATCAAATGTATACTAGGACTTTCACAAACAAGGTATTACATTATAAAATGAGCATTCGTCTAGTGGTTTAAAATCAACAAAAAATTTTCTTTCACCATGATAATATGATAAGTACTATTGACATGAGTTACCTTGAATATTCGTTCAGCTACGTTGCTCTGCACATTCGTCGAATTATCCAAAGTTTTACAATACTCCAGCATTTGGTGGCCAGGAAACGTGTTAGGTAGTCGTTTAGACCGTCCACTAAATTTGATTCCTACAGAAGCTGCCCGCTGTCGCATTTGTTCAAGAATGCTACAAAGAAATGTTATCTAGACTAATTTTCAAACGTAGATGGCTGTACAATCTTTCTAATATACTTTTATGTGATTTCAATCAAAGGCAAGTCTATAAGTACAGTAAATATTAAAAGTATATTTTAAACAAGCATTACATGTGTCTACTCGGTATAGCAAAACTGAGCGCCTGAGGTTATCATGATTAATCCTTGGGAAAACAATGTATTGAATCGAACAGGCCATATTAATATTCGATCTAACAGGCCATATTATTATTTGATTGAACAGGCCATATTAATATTGGATTGAACAGGCCATATTAATATTTGATCAAACAGGCCATATTAATATTGGATCGAACAGGCCATATTAATATTCAATTGAACAGGCCGTATCAATGTTAATTAAAACATTAATTATTGAAAAGGCTTTTAACGGTGTAATCACTCATTACATGTTCTACTAGAAATGCTAGTAAAAGCATACTAACTAGTAAAAGGTACTAAGACAACTGGCTAAAGTACTCCATGATCATGAGAGGACAATAGAGTTAACCATTTAACCATAGCTCGTTTGGAGTTTGCTTATCCGAAATGCTAACTGCTTTTTTAATTTATAACTTCCACTAACCCACAAAATGTCCCGTAACCGCAAAAACCTTACTCAAATTGATTGCAATACTCGCTTTCCTATATGGTTGTTAGTAAGTTTGGATTAAAAAGAGCATGTCTACTAATATATTGAGAAAAACTTTGGGGCTGGACAACATTTGATCTATGACATTGAAAGCTTTTGTTTGGATAACATGCATATGCTATAACAGTTAATTTACCTCCTAATTACAGTGACCTTACAAACTACTGATATATTTGGATATTATACATTATCATATATTATATAATCTATATGATACATAATATATATGATATATATGATAATATATATATATATATATTACCGTATATTATAACTCTGTATGTGCTGCTTTCATTTTTTTATTTGATTAAAATGTTTATCCCAACCTTGACCTTCTCGCATCTACTAACCTGGGATTTTTCATCCTGGGAAGTTTCTCAACTCCTTCATCTGTAAGACCAGGAAAGAGGAAAAATGGCTCCCAAGAAACATTGAAATCGTACAAGTCAGCCGTCTGCTGCATGGCAGCCTCCAGCTTTCGCTTGCCGATCCAGCACGATAGACACATAAAATCCCTGCAAGTAACAATCTCTCTAGTAGTTTGTCTGGTAAAGGTGATAGGGTCAGAACAACGAGTATGCTTGGTGGTTCCTTTTTAGGTACAACTACAACAACTACAATAAATACACAGAGGTTCCAAATGAAGAAAAGTTGTGGAAAAAGCCAGATCTTATTTTTGTGATTGACTATATTGGGCTTGCTGGTTCTGGTTGTTAGACTTTAGTGACAGCAAATCATCTTAGTGTGTCTCAATATTTGTTTATTTTTGTAGTTTTCATCTATTTCAACCACTATATAACCACTATTATAATATAACCACTATTTCAACCCAAATATATATCAATAACTTGCCTCATGCACTTAGAATATTTTTACCTGATTTTCTTAAAACCGATTTTTAATGAGCTTCTTACTAATCAGGCTGAATACTATCATAGGATAGTCAGTGGTAAAATTGGTCAAATCACAGTCAAAAAAAGTTCAGTTACAAAATTGAAACAGCTTCTCAACGCTTATACAGGAAGAAACTGTAAATTTTACACTTTGCACAGTTTTTTTCCTGTTAGAAATGCTTCAAGGACTTTTACACCTCTAACATAAAAGTTTTTGGCATTAAATCACTCTCAGTATGTTTGAATTGGTGTTAAAAGTTTTACAACTCAACTTTTTAAAATGTGACTGTATCACTTTGTGCACCTGGCTCTTCAATTGCCTGTTTGTTACTCACCTGTAAAGAATAGACTATCATTGTTGAACTAGTCTGTTTATGCGTAAAGGGCACCCTTGGGCTGATGAAATGTATACCTATTACTACAAAGTTTAGTAAAACCCTTTGTAAGAACTTCGAAATGGCAATTTAGCTCTTTGTGGAATAGCTAACAGTTTGATATAGCCACATTCATTCCAATATAGTATAATTCTAGTGTGTCATTTCTATCTAGCACCTGTTCGAACATTTCATCTCTATCCAGTACATGTTCTAACATATCATTTCTATCCAGCACATGTTCTAACATGTCATTTCTATCCAGTACATGTTCTAACATGTCATTTTTATCGAGTACATGTTCTTACTCGTCATTTCTATCCAATACATATTCTTACTTGTCATTTCTATCCAGTACATGTTCTTACTTGTCATTTCTATCCAGTACATGTTCTTACTTGTCATTTCTATCCAGTACATATTCTTACTTGTCATTTCTATCCAGTACATATTCTTACTTGTCATTTCTATCCAGTACATGTTCTTACTTGTCATTTCTATCCAGTACATGTTCTTACTTGTCATTTCTATCCAGTACATGTTCTTACTTGTCATTTCTATCCAGTACATGTTCTTACTTGTCATTTCTATCCAATACATATTCTCACATGTCACTCCCAGTTAGTACTTATTTCTGTACATTAGTTTTATCTAGCACTGGCTTCTATATATCACTTAAGTCTAGTGCCTCTAGTTACATGTTATTGCTAATCAATACTTGCTTTAGTGTGTCATATCTATCCCGTGTTTGCAAAAACTTTAATGACTGAAGTCTAGCTGTGAAAAGCATAGGTATCTTTAATTAGTCTGTGGCAAAAATAGGTCTTGGATTTAAGCCAATTAAATGTGCTCCTGGCTGATAGTGCCGCCAACACTTCAAGCAGAATATGCCACATCATGCTGACTCGCAGCGTTTAACAGACACTTGCTAATAAATTGACCTCTCTCTCTCAATGCTTGTAAAGTTATCACTGACGCAAGCATGGTCAATCAGTAAAATGTTTTCCTTTCAAAACTAACCACGAATCTCAACCAAAACAGCTCATGCATCACTACGATTTAGACTATTCTGGAGTGATTTGTATATGGTAGTCGTTAGTAACCCAAAAGACAAGGCTATGCAATGCCCTCACTAATCTGTAATAACTTTTGCTTTCATAGAATGGAACACTTTGGGTTTGTATATTATGGTCTGTTTTTTTAGTTTTTCCTCTATGTAAGCCACCAACTGATCATGTGACCTCTATTACAAGACTTTGATGAATAACAACTATTGACATGTGCCAGTTTCTCGCTGCCATGCTATCCTCTTTCTTTTTGAAAAGCTTTAAAATGTTTTCAATAATTCAGCTATCTAAGAATAAACAAAGTTCAAGGCTAAAGACAAGGATCTACAGTCAGGATTTTCAAATACTTTGGTAGTAATCGTAACTCTACTCGAGACTTCTAGTAATTATATCATGAATGAAAGGCATTCCTAGGCTTGGAGACAAATGAACATTCTCAAGCATCTATATACATGTATATATAAATTTCAATGTTTGTATGTATGTTTGTCTGCATGTCCAGTTATAGCGATAAGGTTTTCAGAATAAAACACCAGCTGCACACCAGATTTGAATTTGGAGAACATTCAGTTATGCAGACAGTCATCTATTCAATACAATATGCTGTCCAATTGGCTATATGACAGAATAAATTGGGCACATGCTTATTACAAATGCCAATCTTTTATGGCTTCACTCTTAACTGCAGCTAGCACTATGAATGAAGCAATACCAGAAGAAAAATGCCTGCCTATACTTGAAGAAAAATGCCTAAACTCACATAACCAACAAGATAATTGCAATAAATATAAATCTGTAGCCGGCACTGCAGCCAGTATATTATGAATCACACAAAAATAAACACGGTACACAGAAATAAACAAAACACTTTCGTTTAAAAGTTAGAATGGTAAATTTTGTATATGTTTAGAAAAAAATTAATTTTCTGTGCAGAAACTTTTTATCACCCGTGTAATGCTAGGCATTCATTTAGTATAGAACAAAGGTTGTCATATAGAATGTACTTACGCAACAATCTGTATGTTGATAGGAACCTTCTTAGTGGTCTCATCTGCCATTCTTAACAGAAATGAATATGCAGGGTTTCACTCAACTTGTAAGCCCTGCAATGATACACGGCCTTGGCATGTAGTTGTAGACAAATGAAGGAGTATTTATACCCAGGTCTGTTTTTGACCTGTCATTGTAATGTATGTCATTTATTACCTGTAGAATGTAATGACGTTGCACCGCACAGTGTGCATATCATCATGTTGTAACCACTGATGACATGACGCAGTATAGTCATCTATATATATATTTCTCAAAGTCCGTGTGTTGGAATTCCGTCTGTTGGAAATCCGGTTATAGCCATTATTAGAACAGCTGAGCTGGACAACAATAAATACTCAGTCATGGCTTACTGTCATTGGAAGCCTAACCTTATTAACTAGCTTAGTGGAGTTTTCTATTGGCAATATGCCAGGCTACTAGCTTGAAAGGTACAGTTGTTTGACAAAGTTTTAAAACCTTTACAATTGTTTTTATTTTCCTCTTAATTTAGTTCAACTCAGAGCTGTGCTACTCGAGTACGAATTCGAGTACAAGTACTACTCGAGTACCGATTTCAACTACTCTCTACTCTACTCGAAGGGATCATAATATGGGATAAATATATTCTACTTGTACTCCCTTGGGAAGAAAGTACTCGGAATCTACTTGCAAACTTAAATACTCTACTCTACTTTACTCTACAATAAATATACTCTACTCTACTTTACTCTACATCAAAATACTCTACTCTACTTTACTCTACATCAAATATACTCTACTCTTACTTGCACCAGGGAGTTGTCAACTCCCTGTTGACACATAATATTTCTCTTTACTTTATCTAGACTGTGATCCAATTTGTATTGTGTACTACCAGCTTTGTTCAGCACCACAATTTCTCTGTTTGTACTCTGTACGTGTGTATTGTATGTTGGAACAAGGGCTTTTTCTTATTGAAATGTCAATCCAAGGTCACATAGACTACTTGTGCAAGTAACATGGTATGATAGTTAAGTGTCTGTGAGAATTCAGAAAATTATAATGTGAAGAGAGATTTATTTTAACAATGGCAGAGGCAGGACCAGTGACAGTAATAGAGCCAGTAACAGATAGGAATACCAAGTCTTCCCCTACAATAATACAATTTGGATATACTGACTATAAGGTTAGTTGTTACATTCGCTTTTTCCTTCATTATGTGTGGCTTAGTTGCCCTTTTCTCTACCACAGCTATGAGTTTCTGTTTTTGTTTTACAAAAACAGACTTGATAATTCAACAGACCGAGCAGCAGCAGACTGATGGCACATCCACACTTGCTATATATTATTGATTAATTGAGTGGCGATTGTTGCGATGTATCTAATTTTACCTGATCTCCGTTAATCCAAGACTAACTTCATGGCTTTTACGCAGGCATATTTGACTATATGCATATGGAACTGCATACGGAAGACATCGCTGTCACCAACAAGCCTTTTGGTCATGAGCTATACATGATAGCTGCAGTGCTGAATCCTAGACATCTAACTCAATGGCTTCCGGAGGATGACGAAGAGCTAGAGCTGAAGATTTGTAGGCAGGTGATCGATGCAGCTGAGAGAGGTAAGGCTACGGGTTGTTGTGTTTATGATTATTATTATTATTATACTGTGTTTGTTTTTCAAGATTATTTGTGCAATAGCTCTGCTCGTGCCGAATCTGATGAGGAGATAATTATCATCATGCTTTGACTTGCTATACAAACAATGTGTGTTTTTTGGTGAATAGAATACAAGGAACCACTGGAAACTGCTGCTTATGTTACCAATGAAGTTAATGTACCTGTTGCCGCCGATGTAGAGGACACCGCCGGAGAACCTGTATTCAAAGTGCCTCGGCTATTTGACTATCAGCAGGAAGAGAATATCCCTGTCACTACCAGCAATCCAAATACAGTTCTTACCATCAGCGGCCAGTTTACTATGTATCTGGAACTCGCCAGATCAACACCCATGGCAGCACGCGATCCATTGGTGTTCTGGCACCGAAAGCGGGAAATACTCTTCAAGCTGTACCCTCTTGCCCAAAAAGTGTTGAGTGTGCCGGCAAGTTCTGCTGCCGTCGAGAGGATATTCTCTCACGGTGGCGTCTTGATGAGGCCACATCGCGCCTCAATGAGCGATGCCGTTCTGGAGAACCTCATTTTCTGCAAATGCAACAGGCTGCAGGGCCTAGTATAAATAAAGAAAACTCGAACCCGGGGATAGTTGGACATTATACTTTTATATTATCATATTATTTTATCATATTATTATCATATCCTAATCATTATCATATTATATATATAGGCCTACCTGTACTGGTTAATTTGGTTGTTTTACTTGTTTGTTCGTTTTACTTTAATTTAATAAAAAGTACTTGATACTTGATTAATGTACTCTATACTTGTACTTGAAATTCAGAAGGAAAACTCTACTTGATCTTGAAATTTGAGAGATAACTCTACTTGTACTCGGAACCAAGTTGTGATACTCTACTTGTACTCGGAATCAAGTTGTGATACTCTACTTGCACTCGGAAGGCAGAAACATGTGATTACTTGTACTTCTACTCGATTTTGTTTTGAGTACTCGCTTACTCTACTTGAACTGAAAAAAAGTACTTGAGCACAGCTCTGGTTCAACTACACGACACACTTCTCTCATGATATGCACTTTGAAATTTATAGTGGCAAATTTTGTTATGTGTTAAATACAAATCAATTTTCTGTCCAAAGACTCTTCTATTACATGGGCAACGCCGGGTGGCACAGCTCGTAGATATATAAACCTAGATTGGCCAATAATAGCTACAGTATTTCCATCGGTTGCCTTGTCAGACTTAAATAGCACTCATTGTATTGTACCTCACGCTTGACTGCACTGTTGTTTACAATTGAGCTAATGAGAAGAAGGTGACAAAATTACATTTATTTTCACATAAAAACCTTCTTGGATACATAATCCAGTAAACTAAAGCAATTCTGTGATAATATCTGATAGCCACTATAGATTAATACTATAAAAGCTATGAATTGTTGTACACAAATCATGAGCCATCAGGGCTTTATTTGCAACCCTCTCCTATCCCCATGCTCTCTTTTCCCCTTCTCCAAAGAAGAAATTAGAAGGGGAAAAGAGAGAAGGGAGTAAGGAGAGGGGGAGCAAATAGCCCACCCACTCAAAGAGCCAGACCCTGGCTAGGTGATTAGACTAATATCATGCTGAACTAAGCATGACTAAATATGATGAGTATGCAAGTATGTCTTAAGTCAAAAATGAGACAGAATGGTTTTTTACAGCTGGCTATGTAGCTGGCTAGGTCACCAGAGCTGAAGTGTAATGATTGTATCAATAGCATCGTGGATGTTACCAACTTTAATGTAAACCAAGCAACGAATTCCCTAATCAAAATTAAGAATCGTGATGTAATGGCTATATTTTGTCTTCGCCTGTGGTGATTGAGGTTTGCAACCAATAGTGAAAAAGCGACGAGAGTGTTGCGTAGTAGTGCTGGATTGGTGAAAAACTTTCCCAGACTGGCACTAATTGCCACCATGGAGAAGTTGCTGAGGTTCAACATCATGCTATTGTTCAAGTGTAATCATCAAGCTAGTAGACTAGCTCATGAGACAGCAGAGAGATATATTTCGATTAGGGCGCATTATGAAGCTAAGAATAGAGCTGGCACGGGTAGCTCGTCTGGTCTTGACCCACCAGGTCAGAGGTGCAAGAGTCGGGCAACCCGACCCTCGGGTCTTCCTATACAAAGACACAGTTGGTTTATGGCTAAACAACAGCGGTTGTATATCGCTTTTTAAGTGCGATTGAAATGGAGTCGCATATAGTCCTAGCACGGAAGGACCAGGCGAAATAAAACAAGGTGAGTCAAGACTGTATTTTTCCATCTGCGACAATAATCTCTGGATTATAGGTTTCACAAGGTTTTTCGGCAAAAAATAATCAAGATGTCGGTTAGTCTGGGATTTCATGAAGAAGCCAGTCACGAAAGGAAAATACCAAGTTATTTGTACAATATACAAAAGCAAGTTAAAGGTTGACTTGCAACAGAATTCACATTACAGTTATTTAGTATCATAAGATTCACTTTGTCTTACTCTGTTGTGTTGTGAAATCAGGTGTGAAATATATGGGAATGTGATTACAAGCTCTTAAAAGCTAAAAAACGAACAGTTAATCGCAGCCACACGAGGCCGCCGTAGTTTGGATTCGCTTTCCAAAACGGCTCTAATGGGGCGTAGTTGTTACAGGATGGTTTCTGTTTACACTTTCATGCAACCTCATTCGTCGAAATATTTTCACAAATATACTTCATGCATTCAATAAAACCATGCCTATTGTTCTTACGCGTCTGTTTTATCATCATTGTAATGCTGTCACTTTTAGCACTGATATCTTATAACTTACCGTAAAACATCATTAAACTTTTTAACCTTAGCTCAAAGGAGTACATATCATTGTTTGATAATCATGACGAGCCTGTTGGTCACCTGTGATAATTGAAAAGTGCTGCAGAAATTATTTTCGAAGTATTGGGTCACGTGATCAGATTACGACTTGACGATTGAATAATGCCGAAACAAAACTGTAAACTAGCGAGCATCTATATTTGATACGGGGTATTCGGTAAAACCCGAAGTGTTTGTCATAAACTAGTGCTACGACAAGTTTTATATTAAGCTTTTTAATGGCTTTTCAATTCACGCGAGAACATCACGTGACAAGACGATAACCAAACTGTAATGACTACGTCAGAGAAATAAAGAGATTCCAATCTACGGCGGATTTATGTTTTTGAGCTTTTAAAAGCTTGTAATCACAGTTCCACGTATTGGCACCTACAACACAACAGAGTAAGACATGGTGAATCTTTTGATACCAGATAACTGTAATGTGAATTTTGTTGCAAGTCATCCTTTTAAGTTACAAAGAAGGGTCCACCTCAATACTATTGAGGCATTTACAACGAGGGCATCCTGAGGAACCTAAAAGCGCATCTAAGAACCTTCAATCCAGCAAATAGATTTTATTTTTAGTTTCTTTCACTAATACCAGAGGTTTTAGGAAAGTGATGGATTTTTGTTTTCCACTATGCTGGGTTATGTATTTCTATATTTGTAAAGTATTTCTTAACTAACCTCTTGTTTATTATAATAGCAGTTGAAAATAAAATCTGTAATAAAAACACTAGCCCAATCATGCCATTAATCTATCACCCAATGAATAGCATTGATCCACCAATGTCTAACCATAAATTGTAGATTGCATCTATAAACCAAGCTACAGAATATAATG
This sequence comes from Watersipora subatra, assembly GCF_963576615.1. NCBI lineage: Eukaryota > Metazoa > Bryozoa > Gymnolaemata > Cheilostomatida > Watersiporidae > Watersipora > Watersipora subatra. The sequence continues at coordinate 23,914,874 of NC_088709.1, forward strand.
ATTGGTGTAATAATGGTCTCTTTTATCTTAGTTTAATGATGTCACAAAATTAGGCTGTAATAGAACTATCTCGTAAACTTAAATGAATAAAAAAATCGCGCGTGCTGACCCGGTCTGACCCGATATTGGCTCTCATTGCTGACCCTGAGTCTGGTCCGACTCTGCATTCCTTGGTCTCATTCCAGCTCTAGCTAAGAAAGCCATTGATTCCATTTCCCTGATCAGATCAAAACTTCACAGGCTCATCATATTTAGTCATGTTTAGTTCAGCATGATATTAGTCTTTTACCTAGCCAGGGTCTGGCTCTTCGGGTGAGTGGGCTATTTGCCCCCTCCTTTTGCCCTTCTCTCTTTTCCCCTTCTCACTTCTTTTTTGGAGAAGGGGAAAAGAGAGAATGGGGATAGGAGAGGGTGGCAAATAAAGCCCTGATAGCTCATGATTTGTGTGCAACATTTCATAGCTTTTATACTTTTAATCTATTGTGGTTATCAGATATTATTACATAATTGCTTTTCTTGATTATGTATACAAGAAGGTTTTTATGCAAAAATAAATATGATTTTGTCAAATTCTCCTCATGAGCTCCATTGTTAACGATAATGCAGTCAAGCGTGAGGTACAATACAATGACGTTATGTCATGCTATTTACGTCTGACAGGCTTTTTCCCTATTGGCCAATCTAGGTTTATATATCTATGAGTATAGTGCATAGTATAGTGCAGCTATGGCCAAATGGCGGATCTAGATCCGCATCTTTGTAGTTTTATTGTGGATATTTCAAGTTGCCTGTCAAAAAGATTTTTTAAAGTAGTTTCTTTTATTTTGTTGAAAAAATATTTTTGTAATTTTTTCTTGGAATTTTTGTAAATTCATTGTTTTCAGCAATAAATTTTGTAAAAACCAATCACAGGACACGACTCACAAATACTCTTCATGAACTTTATGAGTCGGTAAAAGTAGCAAAAAACTGTGCTTTGATAGTATTGTGAAGTCAAAGACCACTCATCATTTTTATCACTGATATCAAACACATTTAGTGCAGCACATTCATTCACTGATTTATAGTTCAAATTATATATACAAACAAACAAAATTCAAATTGTATTTGAGGCCTTGTTTTAAGATGTGAGTAAATAATTGCAGGGCAGAATATCCTTGGTTAGTGCTGATGTCTGATCATCTCCCAGTATGCGCATCTGATGATACGCCTTGGGGTAAGACCCCTGGTTGTCGGGCATTCACAGATCTTTTAGTAGAGTTCAAAGTTGATCTGTTTATTGTGGGCGGCCAGAATGGTTACCATATATCACGACTTGTTGCTACAGATTCTCAACTTGGGAGTGGAGGTGGCCTCAGTTCATTCATTGTGGGTCTTCAAACTGAGGGTGTGTCTATGCACAGCCCGCCAACATCACCCAAAGTCTTTAAAGAGCATCTTCCAGCCGTCATTACATTGTTGAATCTTCATATAGAACATTCTGATTCGTTATGCTTTGATGTGCACAAGCTAAATCATTTTGTTCTATTGGATCATACTTGTATTAAAAAGAGGGTCAGCGTTCTTTTCACAGAATTCAACGGATTGAATGTTACATATGACAAGCGTGTCTGGTTGGTTTTAGTTGTCACTCTCGCACTAGTAATGTTACTGCTTTTGGTATTTAGACGCTACCTCTGGTTGCGCATTTGTAAGTTTCTCAACCCGGATGGGAGTCTTCCACTATACCATGAAAATATGTTAGCTGTATAACATAATTCACCATATGACTGTTTTAATTACAAAGTTTTCATGAGGCGATGGTAAAGTTTCAGTTCATCAACACTCAGAGATCTGTCAGTGCATAGAGGAATGATTTACTGTCGTACTTACGATTCAAGGTGCTTTAAAGATTTTCTGCTCATCGTTATATCGTCACTTCTCTTATGTTGCCAAAATATATCGACAAACCCTACTGACGTTATGTAAAACATTTCTCAACTGCATTAAGCTGGATTCTGTGACGTGTACTCTACATTCAACCCATTGTGCCAACGGTTGGTGATGATGCTTCGACCACACGTCGACTAACCCAGGAACATGAAAATTCGACTCACTATTGCATGATGATTTCATCAACATGAAAATGCTTCATGAAAAACTTGTAGAAGTAATTTGTTTTGTATTTTTTTGTATTTAAAATGTGAGAAGATATGATGTAATATTTTGTTGTGATTTATCATTTCAAGCCATATATTTTACGAACCTCTTTTTGTTGTCATTCATCATGTTTAACAGGCGAATTAGAATCATCTGCTAGAAGACATTTTCTTCTTCAAATTTTATGTTGTATTAAATTGAGTCAAACGCTTCTATTTTCTAAATGGTGCTAACCTTTTTAATTGTTGGTATTTTAGTTCCATCAAAACTACCTATGTAGAATATATTATATGGTGCGATTGTTACATTTAGAGGTTAAATAACATTTTCATGTGAATGTGATGGAAATTTCGCTTTTATATATACCTAAATAGACATTAATTGTAATTCTTCTAGTGTTCTGTATATTTTCTGATCATGGATAACAAGATATTCAAACTGACATCCATTGTGATTCGTTCAAAGCTTAAAAATGACAATATCATAAAATTGAATATAGTGCTTTCCATGTGAGTAGAAAATATTGACTGCTAGTTTCATATGCTAGCAATATATATCTGTTAAATGGTAACACAAGAAACAAAAAGCTGATAACAAACATACTGCTGTCATTTTAGATGTAAAAACTAAGAGACGTAGGGTAATTCCTTTAATAGTCTATTTCTGATTGTCTGCTATGAAAGCAAATGTCTTTGCAAATGCGTCGGGCTCCAGTGAACCTGAGATATGTGTCTCTCCATTAATAATAAAATGTGGTACACCTGAAACACAAAAAATGCTGAAGTATAAGCTGATCAATAACCAATAATACTACTGTGGTTGTAGGACATCGTCTTTTACCCAAAACAAACGTGATATTTTTAAATTGTTTATAGATTTTTTGGTATTCGATTGAACAAACCAACTAGTCGGGATGATGAGTTATTATATGCAAAGCGTCTAGGAATATAAATGACTAGCTGATTGTATCATTTTATTGTTTTATTGCAATATTGTTTAATAGTAACTGCAATAGCTTTTTATGAAACTACTAATAGCTCTCAAAGCGCCTCTCAAAACACTTGAATGTAGTGTTTTTCATCACCCAACCTCAAAACTTGCTGCTTAAATGTGGTTTTACTCTGCAAACAATTAGCCTGTAGCATAAGAGCTGGTGAAAGTTGGCTTGTAACTGAAAAAACTAAAGAATTGCCTCTTGATGAAAATAGTTTTGAAGCTTAGTAGCTCCGTGTGTTTGCTGCATACGTGGAGAGAATTTCGTATTGAGAAGCTGAGCTCTGAATACTACACTCAGCCTTTGAACTCAATTGTTTCTACTGCAGGAAATATCTTAACTATAAAGTGTGACTACTAGACAAGAACTATTTCATACGCTGTAAAAAAGGTTTACATACTCGGAATAGGTTTTGATTTCCAAGAAAGAGCAGTCTCTTCTACTTTCTTGGAGTTGTCTGCACAGTCCATGTAACCCTCATAGGCAGCCATATCAAAACATAGCTCTTCTGCTATTTTGTTTAAGACTCCTCTGTTAAGCAACTGATCTTCACAGAGGTAATTCTGAATAATAATTTTAACACATATAAGTTAGTTGATAAACTTTGAATATAGAATGGTTTTTGTACCTTGAAAGACCACCTGCAATGCCAAGGTAACGCAACTCTAGAGTGGCTGATCTATTAGTTTATAGTACTAGTGTAGAATGTCTTATCGGTCACATTGACCACAGAAGAGGAGCAGCTGTGGATTAGTGGTTAGCGTGCTAGCATACAATCGGTAAGTCAGAGGTTTGAATAGCAGAAGAACTGTTGATGGTATTAGGAAAGGCATCCAGCCAAATCTCATGTGAAAAATGGTCGCTCTATACCAGGAAATACTATTTGCAGTGATGACCCTAGCCTGCCTTGACAAGCTGTTGTTTTTGCGTAGTTGTCCCCCCGGCGAGCAACAACAGCTTGTCACAAGACGTACTGCACCTGATGCATCAGCTGCACTTATAGGGAGTTGTTCTATTCCGTCTACGCGGCTTGGCCGCGATGTTATGTCGGTCGCTCCATTGGTAATCATAACGGATTTCACGCAAAAATTTATGTAGAACAAAAAACAAGATTACAACGTTTAACCAAAGACCAGTTTCTGTGATAAACTTTAGTAGAACTTAAGAATAAAATAAACTTAAAATAAAATCCATTAGAACAAATAAAACTGATACAAAAATAGAACTAAAACTGACTGAGCGCACAAATAACGACATGTTTAGTCGCTGTTGTTACCTAAGTTCTCAAGTTCTACTAAAGTTTACCGCAGAGACTGGTCGCTGGTTTAACGTTATAATCTTAAATTTTCTACATAAATTTTTGCGCAAAATTCGTTATGATTACCAATGGAGCGACCGACATAACATTGCAACCAAGTCGCATAGACGGAAGAGAATAACTCCTTATAAGTGCAGCTGATGCATCAGGTGCAGTACGTCTTGTGACAAGCTGTTGTTGCTCGCCGCTCGACGGGGGGACAACTACGCAAAAACAACAGCTTGTCAAGACAGGCTATGATGACCTCTAAATGGGAAATGCTAAAAAAAGCTGAAAGAAAATTGAAAGGCTTCTTTTCTAAAGCATTGGAGTTACTGTATCTGGTGAGACATCAATGGGATCACAGGCTGTATTTCTTGTAAAGGAGTTGTCTTTTCACAACTATCAAATGTATAAGTCTAGGACTTTCACAAACAAGGTATTACATTATAAAATGAGCATTCGTCTAGCGGTTTAAAATCAACAAAATGTTTCTTCCATCATGATAATATGATAAGTACTATTGACATGAGTTACCTTGAATATTCGTTCAGCTACGTTGCTCTGCACATTCGTCGAATTATCCAAGGTTTTACAATACTCCAGCATTTGGTGGCCAGGAAACGTGTTAGGTAATCGTTTAGACCGTCCACTAAATTTGATTCCTACAGAAGCTGCCCGCTGTCGCATTTGTTCAAGAATGCTACAAAGAAATGTCATCTAGACTAATTTTCAAACGTAGATGGCTGCACAATCTTTCTAATATACTGTTATGTGATTTCAATCAAAGGCAAGTCTATAAGTACAGTAAATATTAAAAGTATATTTTAAACAAGCATTACATGTGTCTACTCGGTATAGCAAAACTGAGCCACTGAGGTTATCATGATTAATCCTTGGGAAAACAATGTATTGAATCGAACAGGCCATATTAATATTCGATCTAACAGGCCATATTAATATTAGATTGAACAGGCCATATTAATATTTGATCAAACAGGCCATATTAATATTCAATCAAACAGTCCATATTAATATTCGATTGAACAGGCCATATTAATATTCAATCAAACAGTCCATATTAATATTCGATTGAACAGGCCATATTAATATTGGATCGAACAGGCCATATTAATATTCGATTGAACAGGCCATATTAATATTCGATCGAACAGGTCATTATGATATTCAATTGAACAGGCCGTATCAATGTTAATTAAAACATTAATTATTGAAAAGGTTTTTCACGGTGTAATCACTCATTACATGTTCTACTAGAAATGCTACTAAAAGCATGTGGTACTAAGACAACTGGCGAAAGTACTCCATGATCATGAGAGGACAATAGAGTTAACCATTTGATGCTGTGTTGTTGTCTAGGAATCTACAGCTCGTTTGGGGTTTGCTTATCCGAAATGCTAATTGCTTTTTTAATTTATAGCTTCCACTAACCCACAAAATGTCGCGAACCGCAAAAACCTTACTCAAATTGATTGCGAATAATGTGAATTACTCGCTTTCCTATATGGTTGTTAGTAAGTTTAGATTAAAAAGAGCATGTCTACTAATATATTGAGAAAAACTTTGGTGCTGGACAACATTTGATCTATGACATTGAAAGCTTTTGTTTGGATAACATGCATATGCTATAACAGTTAATTTACCTCCTAATCACAGTGACCCTACAAACTACTGATATATTTGGATATTATACATTATCATATATTATATAATATATATGATACATAATATATATGATAATATATATATATATTATCATATATTATAACTCTGTATGTGCTGCTTTCATTTTTCTATTTGATTAAAATGTTTATCCCAACCTTGACCTCGCATCTACTAACCTGGGATTTTTCATTCTGGGAAGTTTCTCAACTCCTTCATCTGTAAGACCAGGAAAGAGGAAAAATGGCTCCCAAGAAACATTGAAATCGTACAAGTCAGCCGTCTGCTGCATGGCAGCCTCCAGCTTTCGCTTGCCGATCCAGCACGATAGTCACATAAAATCCCTGCAAGTAACAATCTCTCTAATAGTTTGTCTGGTGAAGGTGATAGGGTCAGAACAACGAGTATGCTTGGTGGTTCCTTTTTAGGTACAACTACAACAACTGCAATAAATACACAGAGGTTCCAAATGAAGAAAAGTTGTGGAAAAAGTCAGATCTTATTTTTGTGATTGACTATATTGGGCTTGCTGGTTCTGGTTGTTAGACTTTAGTGACAGCAAATCATCTTAGTGTGTCTCAATATTTGTTTATTTTTGTAGTTTTCATCTATTTCAACCACTATATAACCACTATATAACCACTATTTCAACCCAAATATATATCAATAACTTGCCTCATGCACTTAGAATATTTTTACCTGATTGTCTTAAAACCGATTTTTAATGAGCTTCTTACTAATCAGGCTGAATACTACCATAGGATAGTCAGTGATAAAATTGGTCAAATCACAGTCAAAAAAAGTTCAGTTACAAAATTGAAACAGCTTCTCAACGCTTATACAGGAAGAAACTGTGTAAAGTTTACACTTTGCGCTGCTTTTTTCTGTTAGAAATGCTTCAAGAACTTTTACACCTCTAACATAAATGTTTTGTGCATTAAATCACTCTCAGTATGTTTGAATTGGTGTTAAAAGTTTTACAACTCAACTTTTTAAAATGTGACTGTATCACTTTGTGCACCTGGCTCTTCAATTGCCTGTTTGTTATTCACCTGTAAAGAATAGACTATCATTGTTGAACTAGTCTGTCTATGGGTAAAGGGCACCCTTGGCCTGATGAAATGTATACCTATTACTACAAAGTTTAGTAAAACCCTTTATAAGAATTTCGAAATGGCCATTTAGCTCTTTGTGGAATAGCTAACAGTTTAATATAGCCACATTCATTCCAAAATGGTATAATTCTAGTGTGTCATTTCTATCTAGCACCTGTTCGAACATTTCATTTCTATCCAGTACATGTTCTAACATGTCATTTTTATCGAGTACATGTTCTTACTTGTCATTTCTATCCAGTACATATTCTTACTTGTCATTTCTATCCAGTACATGTTCTTACTTGTCATTTCTATCCAGTATATGTTCTTACTTGTCATTTCTATCCAGTACATGTTCTTACTTGTCATTTCTATCCAGTACATATTCTTACTTGTCATTTCTATCCAGTACATGTTCTTACTTGTCATTTCTATCCAGTACATATTCTTACTTGTCATTTCTATCCAGTACATGTTCTTACTTGTCATTTCTATCCAGTACATGTTCTTACTTGTCATTTTTATTCAGTACATGTTCTTACTTGTCATTTCTATCCAGTACATGTTCTTACTTGTCATTTCTATCCAGTACATATTCTCACATGTCACTCCCAATTAGTACTTATTTCTGTACATTAGTTTTATCTAGCACTGGCTTCTATATATCACTTAAGTCTAGTGCCTCTAGTTACATGTTATTGCTAATCAATACTTGCTTTAGTGTGTCATATCTATCCCGTGTTTGCAAAAACTTTAATGACTTAAGTCTAGCTGTGAAAAGCATAGGTATCTTTAATTAGTCTGCGGCAGAAATAGGTCTTGGATTTAAGCCAATTAATTGTGCTCCTGGCTGATAGTGCCCCCAACACTTCAAGCAGAATATGCCACATCATGCTGACTCACAGCGTTTAACAAACACTTGCTAATAGATTGACCTCTCTCTATCAATGCTTGTAAAGTTATCACTGACGCAAGCATGGTCAATCAGTAAAATGTTTTCCTTTCAAAACTAACCACGAATCTCAACCAAAACAGCTCATGCATCACTACGATTTAGACTATTCTGGAGTGATTTGTATATGGTAATCGTTAGTAACCCAAAAGACAAGGCTATGCAATGCCCTCACTAATCTGTAATAACTCTTGCTTTCATAGAATGGAACACTTCGGGTTTGTATATTATGGTCTGTTTTTATAATTTTTCCTCTATGTAAGCCACCAACTGATCATGTGACCTCTATTACAAGACTTTGATGAATAACAACTATTGACATGTGCCAGTTTTTCGCTGCCATGCTATCCTCTTTCTTTTTGAAAAGCTTTAAAATGTTTTCAATAATTTAGCTATCTAAGAATAAACAAAGTTCAAGGCTAAAGACAAGGATCTACAGTCAGGATTTTCAAATACTTTGGTGGTAATCGTAACTCTACTCGAGACTTCTAGTAATTATATCATGAATGAAAGGCATTCCTAGGCTTGGAGACAAATGAACATTCTCAAGCATCTATATACATGTATATATAAATCTCAATGTTTGTCTGTATGTTTGTCTGCATGTCCAGTTATAGCGATAAGGTTTTCAGAATAAAACACCAGCTGCACACCAGATTTTTACTTGGAGAACATTCAGTTATGCAGACAGTCATCTATTCAATACACTATGCTGTCCAATTGGCTATATGACAGAATAAACTGGGCACATACTTATTACAAATGCCAATCTTTTATGGCTTCGCTCTTAACACTGCAGCTAGCACTATGAATGAAGCCATACCAGAAGAAAAATGCCTGCCTATACTTGAAGAAAAATGCCTAAACTCACAAAGCCAACGAGATAATTGCAATAAATATAAATCTGCAGCCAGTATAGCACTGCAGCCAGTATATTATGAATCACACAAAAATAAACACGGTTCACAAAAATAAACAAAACACCTTCATTTAAAAGTTAGAATGGTAAATTTTGTATATGTTGAGAAAAGAATTAATTTTCTGTGTAGAAACTTTTTTATCACCTGTGCAATGCCAGGCATTCATTTAGTATAGAACAAAGGTTGTCATATAGAATGTACTTACGCAACAATCTGTATGTTGATAGGAACCTTCTTACTGGTCTCATCTGCCATTCTTAACAGAAATGAATATGCAGGGTTTCACTCAACTTGTAAGCCCTGCAATGATACACGGCCTTGGCATGTAGTTGTAGACAAATGAAGGAGTATTTATACCCAGGTCTGTTTTTGACCTGTCATTGTAATGTATGTCATTTATTACCTGTAGAATGTAATGACGTTGCACTGCACAGTGTGCATATCATCATGTTGTAACCACTGATGACATGACGCAGTATAGTATAGTCATCTATATATATATTTCTCAAAGTCCGTGTGCTGGAATTCCGTCTGTTGGAAATCCGTTTATAGCCATTATTAGAACAGCTGAGCTGGACAACAATAAATACTCAGTCCTGGCTTACTGTCATTGGAAGCCTAACCTTATTAACTAGCTTAGTGGAGTTTTCTATTGGCAATATGCCAGGCTACTAGCTTGAAAGGTACAGATGTTTGACAAAGTTTTAAAACCTTTACAATTGTTTTTATTTTCCTCTTAATTTAGTTCAACTCAGAGCTGTGCTACTCGAGTACGAATTCGAGTACAAGTACTACTCGAGTACCGATTTCAACTACTCTCTACTCTACTCGAAGGGGCCATAATATGGAATAAATATACTCTACTTGTACTCCCTTGGGAAGAAAGTACTCGGAATCTACTTGCAAACTTAAATATTCTACTCTACTTTACTCTACAATAAATATACTCTACTCTACTTTAATCTACATCAAAATACTCTACTTTACTCTACATCAAATATAGCCTACTCTACTCTTACTTGCACCAGGGAGTTGTCAACTCCCTGTTGACACATAATATTTCTCTTTACTTTATCTAGACTGTGATCCAATTTGTATTGTGTACTACCTGCTTTGTTCAGCACCACAATTTCTCTGTTTGTACTCTGTACGTGTGTAATGTATGTTGGAACAAGGGCTTTTTCTTATTGAAATGTCAATCCAAGGTCACATAGACTACTTGTGCAAGTAACATGGTATGATAGTTAAGTGTCTGTGAGAATTCAGAAAATTAAAATGTGAGGAGAGATTTATTTTAAAAATGGCAGAGGCAGGACCAGTGACAGTAATAAAGCCAGTAACAGATAGGAATACCAAGTTTTCCCCTACAATAATACAATTTGGATATACTGATATAAGGTTAGTTGTTACATTCGTTTTTTCCTTCATTATGTGTGGCTTAGTAGCCCTTTTCTCTACCACAGCTATGAGTTTCTGTTCTTGTTTTACAAAAACAGACTCATAATTCAACAGACCGAGCAGCAGCAGGCTGATGGCACATCCACACTTGCTATAAATTATTGATTAATTGAGTGGCGATTGTTGCGATGTATCTAATTTTACCTGATCTCCGTTAACCCAAGACTAACTTTATGGCTTTTACGCAGGCATATTTGACTATATGCACATGGAACTGCATACGGAAGACATCGCTGTCACCAACAAGTCTTTCGGTCATGAGCTATACATGATAGCTGCAGTGCTGGATCCTAGACATCTAACTCAATGGCTTCCGGAGGATGACGAAGAGCTAGAGCTGAAGATTCGTAGGCAGGTGATCGATGCAGCTGGGAGAGGTAAGGCTACGGGGTGTTGTGTTTATTATTATTATTATTATACTGTGTTTGTTTTTCAAGATTATTTGTGCAATAGCTCTGCTCGTGCTGAATCTGATGAGGAGATAATTATCATCATGCTTTGACTTGCTATACAAACAATGTGTGTTTTTTGGTGAATAGAATACAAGGAACCACTGGAAACTGCTGCTGATGTTACCAATGAAGTTAATGTACCTGTTGCCGCCGATGTAGAGGACGCCGCCGGAGAACCTGTATTCAAACTGCCTCGGCTATTTGACTATCAGCAGGAGGAGAATATCCCTGTCACTACCAGCAATCCAAATACAGTTCTTACCATCAGCGGCCAGTTTACTATGTATCTGGGGCTCGCCAGATCAACACCCATGGCAGCACGCGATCTGTTGGTGTTCTGGCACCGAAACCGGGGAATACTCTTCAAGCTGTACCCTCTTGCCCAAAAAGTGTTGAGCAAGTGCCGGCAAGTTCTGCTGCCGTCGAGAGGATATTCTCTCACGGTGGCATCTTGATGAGGCCACATCGCGCCTCAATGAGTGATGCCAGTCTGGAGAACCTCATTTTCTGCAAATGCAACAGTCTGCAGGGCCTAGTATAAATAAAGAAAACTAGAACCCGGGGATAGTTGGACATTATACTTTTATATTATCATATTATTTTATCATATTATTATCATACCCTAATCATTATCATATTATATATATAGGCCTACCTGTACTGGTTAATTTGGCTGTTTTACTTGTTTGTTCGTTTTACTTTAATTTAATAAAAACTACTTGATATTTGATTAATGTACTCTATACTTGTACTTGAAATTCAGAAGGAAAACTCTACTTGATCTTGAAATTTGAGAGATAACTCTACTTGTACTCGGAACCAAGTTGTGATACTCTACTTGTACTCGGAATCAAGTTGTGATACTCTACTTGCACTCGGAAGGCAGAAACATGTGATTACTTGTACTTGTACTCGATTTTGTTTTGAGTACTCGCTTACTCTACTTGAAGTGAAAAAAAGTACTTGAGCACAGCTCTGGTTCAACTACACGACACACTTCTCTCATGATATGCACTTTGAAATTTATAGTGGCAAATGTTGTTATATGTTAAATACAAATCAATTTTCTGTCCAAAGACTCTTCTATTACATGGGCAACGCCGGGTGGCACAGCTCCCGGATATATAGATAGATAGATATATAAACCTAGATTGGCCAATAATAGCTACAGTATTCCCATCGGCTGCCTTGTCAGACTTAAATAGCACGACATAACGTCATTGTATTGTACCTCACGCTTGACTGCACTGTTGTTTACAATTGAGCTAATGAGGTGGCAAAATTACATTTATTTTCACATAAAAACCTTCTTGGATACATAATCCAGTAAACTAAAGCAATTCTGTGATAATATCTGATAACCACCATAGATTAATACTATAAAAGCTATGAATTGTTGTACACAAATCATGAGCCATCAGGGCTTTATTTGCAACCCTCTCCTATTCCCATGCTCTCTTTTCCCCTTCTCCAAAGAAGAAGTTAGAAGGGGAAAAGAGAGAAGGGAGTAAGGAGAGGGGGAACAAATAGCCCACCCACTCAAAGAGCCAGACCCTGGCTAGGTGAATAGATTAATATCATGCTGAACTAAACATGACTAAATATGATGAGTATGCAAGTATGTCTTAAGTCAAAAATGAGACAGAATGATTTTTTACAGCTGGCTATGTAGCTGGCTAGGTCACCAAAGCTGAAGTGTAATGATTGTATCAATAGCATCGTGGATGTTACCAACTTCAATGTAAACCAAGCAACGAATTCCCTAATCAAAATTAAGAATCGTGATGTAATGGCTATACTTTGTCTTCGCCTGTGGTGATTGAGGTTTGCAACCACTGGGAGAAAGCGACGAGAGTGTTGCTTAGTAGTGCTGGATTGGTGAAAATTTTTCCCAGGCTGGCACTAATTGCCACCATGGAGAAGTTGCTGAGGTTCAAGTTTCAACATCATGCTATTGTTTAAGTGTAATCATTAAGCTAGTAGACTAGCTCGTGAGATAGCAGAGAGATATATTTCGATTATGGCGCATTATGAAGCTAAGAATAGAGCTGGCACGGGTAGCTCGTCTGGTCTTGACCCACCGAGTCAGAGGTGCCCAGGTTGGGCCACCCGACCCTCGGGTCTTCCTATACAAAGACACAGTTGGTTTATGGCTAAACAACAGCGGTTGTATATCGCTTTTTAAGTGCGATTGAAATGGAGTCGCATATAGTTCTAGCACGGAAGGACCAGGCGAAATAAAACAAGGTGAGTCAAGACTATATTTTTCCGTCTGCGACAATAGTTTTTGGATTATAGGTTTCACAACGTTTTTCGGCAAAAAATAACCAAGATGTCGATAGTCTGGGATTTCATGAAGAAGCCAGTCACGAAAGGAAAATACCAAGTTACTTGCGCAATATACAAAAGCAAGTTAAAGGTTGACTTGCAACAGAATTCACATTACAGTTATTTAGTATCATAAGATTCACCTTGTCTTACTCTGTTGTGTTGTAGGTGTGAAATATATGGGAATGTGATTACAAGCTCTTAGAAGCTAAAAAACGAACAGTTAATCGCAGCCACACGAGACCGCCGTAGTTTGGATTCGCTTTCCAAAACGGCTCTAATGGGACGTAGTTGTTACAGGATGGTTTCTGTTTACACTTTCATGCAACCTCATTCGTCGAAATATTTTCACAAATATACTTCACGCATTCAATAAAACCATGTCTATTGTTCTTACGCGTCTGTTTTATCATCATTGTAATGCTGTCACTTTTAGCAGTGATATTTTATAACTTACCGTAAAATATCATTAAACTTTTTAACCTTAGCTCACAGGAGTACATATCATTGTCTGATAATCATGACGAGCCCGTTGGTCACCTGTGATAATTGAAAAGTGCTGCAGAAATTATTTTCGAAGTATTGGGTCACGTGATCAGATTACGACTTGACGATTGAATAATGCCGAAACAAAACTGTAAACTAGCGAGCATCTATATTTGATACGGGGTCTTCGGTAAAACCCGAAGTGTTTGTCATAAACTAGTGCTACGACAAGTTTTATATTGAGTTTTTTAATGGCTTTTCAATTCACACGAGAACATCACGTGACAAGACGATAACCAAACTGTAATGACTACGTCAGAGAAATAAAGAGATTCCAATCTATGGCGGCTTTATGTTTTTGAGCTTTTAAGAGCTTGTAATCACAGTTCCACGTATTGGCACCTACAACACAACAGAGTAAGACATGGTGAATCTTTTGATACCAGATAACTGTAATGTGAATTTTGTTGCAAGTCATCTTTTTAAGTTACAAAGAAGGGTCCACCTCAATACTATTGAGGCATTTACAACGAGGGCATCCTGAGGAACTTAAAAGCGCATCTAGGAACCTTCAATCCAGCAAATATATTTTATTTTTAGTTTCTTTCACTAATACCAGAGGTTTTAGGAATGTGATGGATTTTTGCTTTCCACTATGCTGGGTTATGTATTTCTATATTTGTAAAGTATTTCTTAACTAATCTCTTGTTGATTATAATAGCAGTTGAAAATAAAATCTGTAATAAAAACACTAGCCCAATCATGCCATTAATCTATCACCCATTGAATAGCATTGATCCACCAATGTCTAACCATAAATTGTAGATTGCATCTATAAACCAAGCTACAGGATATAATGATTGGTGTGATAATGGTTTCTTTTATCTTAGTTTAATGATGTCACAAAATTAGGCTGTAATAGAACTATCTCGTAAACTTAAATGAATAAACAAATCGCGTGTGCTGACCCGGTCCGACCCGATATTGGCCCTCATTGCTGACCCTGAGTCTGGTCCGACTCTGCATTCCTTGGTCTCATTCCAGCTCTAGCTAAGAAAGCCATTGATTCCATTTCCCTGATCAGATCAAAACTTCACAGGCTCATCATATTTAGTCATGTTTAGTTCAGCAGGATATTAGTCTTTTACCTAGCCAGGGTCTGGCTCTTCGGGTGGGTGGGCTATTTGCCCCCCTCCTTTTGCCCTTCTCTCTTTTCCCCTTCTCACTTCTTCTTTGGAGAAGGAGAAAAGAGAGAATGGGGATAGGAGAGGGTGGCAAATAAAGCCCTGATAGCTCATGATTTGTGTGCAACATTTCATAGCTTTTATACTTTTAATCTATGGTGGTTATCAGATATTATTACATAATTACTTTAGTTTACTTGATTATGTATACAAGAAGGTTTTTATGCAAAAATGAATATGATTTTGTCAAATTCTCCTCATGAGCTCCATTGTTAACGATAGTGCAGTCAAGCGTGAGGTACAATACAATGACGTTACGTCATGCTATTTACGTCTGACAGGCTTTTTCCCTATTGGCCAATCTAGGTTTATATATCTATGAGTATAGTGCATAGTATAGTGCAGCTATGGCCAAATGGCGGATCTAGATCCGCATCTTTGTAGTTTTATTGTGGATATTTCAAGTTGCCTGTCAAAAAGATTTTTTGAAGTATTTTTTTTAAATTTTGTTGAAAAAATATTTTTGTAATTTTTTCTTGGAATTTTTGTAAATTCATTGTTTCCAGCAATAAATTTTGTAAAAACCAATCACAGGACACGACTCACAAATACTCTTCATGAACTTTATGAGTCGGTAAAAGTAGCAAAAAACTGTGTTTTGATAGTATTGTGAA
Source organism: Watersipora subatra (assembly GCF_963576615.1). Classification (NCBI taxonomy): domain Eukaryota; kingdom Metazoa; phylum Bryozoa; class Gymnolaemata; order Cheilostomatida; family Watersiporidae; genus Watersipora; species Watersipora subatra. The sequence goes on from NC_088709.1 coordinate 23,930,538, forward strand.
GTCAAAGACCACTCATCATTTTTATCACTGATATCAGACATAGTTATTACAGCACATTCATTCACTGATTTATAGTTCAAATTATATGTACAAACAAAAAGTTTTCAAATCGTATTTAAGGCCTCGTTTTAAGATGTGAGTAAATAATTGCAGGGCAGAATGTCCTTGGTTAGTGCTGATGTCTGAGCATCTCCCAGTATGTGCATCTGATGATACGCCTTGGGGTAAGACGCCTGGTTGTCGGGCATTCACAGATCTTTTAGTAGAGTTCAAAGTTGATCTGTTTATTGTGGGCGGCCAGAATGGTTACCATATATCACGACTTGTTGCTACAGATTCTCAACTTGGGAGTGGAGGTGGCCTCAGTTCATTCATTGTGGGTCTTCAAACTGAGGGTGTGTCTATTCACAGCCCGCCAACATCACCCAAAGTCTTTAAAGAGCATCCTCCAGCCCTCATTACATTGTTGAATCTTCATATAGAACATTCTGATTCGTTATGCTTTGATGTGCACAAGCTAAATCATTCTGTTTTATTGGATCATACTTGTATTAAAAAGAGGGTCAGCGTTCTTTCCACAGAATTCAACGGATTGAATTTTACATATGACAAGCGTGTCTGGTTGGTTTTAGTTGTCACTCTCTCACTAGTAATGTTACTGCTTTTGGTATTTAGACGCTACCTCTGGTTGCGCATTTGTAAGTTTCTCAACCTGGATGGGAGTCTTCCACTATACCATGAAAATCTGTTAGCTGTATAACATAATTCACCATATGACTGTTTTAATTACAAAGTTTTCATGAGGCGATGGTAAAGTTTCAGTTCATCAACACTCAGAGATCTGTCAGTGCATAGAGGAATGATTTACTGTCGTACTTACGATTCAAGGTGCTTTAAAGATTTTCTGCTCATCGTTATATCGTCACTTCTCTTATGTTGCCAAAGTATATTGGCAAACCCTACTGACGTTAGTAAAACATTTCTCAATTGCATTAAGCTGGATTCTGTGACGTGTACTCTACATTCAAGCCATTGTGCCAACAGCTGGTGATGATGCTTCGACCACATGTCGACTAACCCAGGAACATGAAAATTCGACTCACTATTGCATGATGATTTCATCAACATGAAATTGCTTCATGGAAAACTAGTAGAAGTAATTTTTTTTTTGTATTTTTGGTATTTAAAATCCGAGAAGATATGCTGTAATATTTCGTTGCGATTTTTCATCTCAAGCCATATATTTTACGAACCTCTTTGTTGTCATTCATCATGTTTAACAGGCGAATTAGATTCATCTGCTAGAAGACATTTTCTTCTTCAAATTTTATGTTTTATTAAATTGAGTCAAAAGCTTCTATTTTCTAAATGGTGCTAACCTTTTTTAATTGTTAGTATTTCAGTTCCATCAAAACTATATAGAATATATTATATGGTGCGATTGTTACATTTAGAGGTTAAATAACATTTTCATGTGAATGTGATGGAAATTGCGATTTTATATATACCTAAATAGACATTAATTGTAATACTTCTAGTGTTCTGTATATTTTCTGATCATGGATAACAAGATATTCAAACTGACATCCATTGTGGTTCGTTCAAAGCTTAAAAATGACAATATCATAAAATTGAATATAGTGCTTTCCATGTGAGTAGAAAATATTGACTGCTAGTTTCATATGCTAGCAATATATACCTTTTAAATGGTAACACAAGAAGCAAAAAGCTGATAACAAACATACTGCTGTCATTTTAGATGTAAAAACTAAGAGACGTAGGTTAATTCCTTTAATAGTTTATTTCTGATTGTCTACTATGAAAGCAAATGTCTTTGCAAATGCGTCGGGCTCCAGTGAACCTGAGATATGTGTCTCTCCATTAATAATAAAATGTGGTACACCTGAAACACAAAAAATGCTGAAGTATAAGCTGATCAATAACCAATAATACTACTGTGGTTGTAGGACATCATCTTTTACCCAAAACAAACGTGATATTTTTAAATTGTTTATAGATTTTTTGGTATTCGATTGAGCAAACCAACTAGTCGTGATGATTAGTTATTATATGCAAAGCATCTAGGAATATAAATTACTAGCTGATTGTATCATTTTATTGTTTTATTGCAATATTGTTTAATTGTAACTGCAATAGCTTTTTATGAAACTACTAATAGCTCGGAAAGCTCCTCTCAAAACACTTGAATGTAGTGTTTTTCGTCACCCAACCTCAAAACTTGCTGCTTAAATGTGGTTTTACTCTGCGAACAATTAGCCCGTAGCATAAGAGCTGGTGAAAGTTGGCTTGTAACTGAAAAAAACTAAAGAATTGCCTCTTGATGGAAATAGTTTTGAAGCTTAGTAGCTCCGTGTGTTTGCTGCATACATGGAGAGAATTTCGTATTGAGAAGCTGAGCTCTGAATATTACACTCATCCTTTGAACTCAATTGTTTCTACTGCAGGAAATATCTTAACTATAAAGTGTGCCTACTAGACAAGAACTATTTCATACGCTGTAAAAAAGGTTTACATACTCGGGATAGGTTTTGATTTCCAAGAAAGAGCAGTCTCTTCTACTTTCTTGGAGTTGTCTGCACAGTCCATGTAACCCTCATAGGCAGCCATATCAAAACATAGCTCTTCTGCTATTTTGTTTAAGACTCCTCTGTTAAGCAGTTGATCTTCACAGAGGTAATTCTGAATAATAATTTTAACACATATAAGTTAGTTGATAAACTTTGAATATAGAATTGTAATTGTTTTTGTACCTTGAAAGACCACCTGCAATGCCAAGGTAACGCAACTCTAGAGTGGCTGATCTATTAGTTTATAGTACTAGTGTAGAATGTCTTATCGGTCATATTGACCACAGAAGAGGAGCAGCCGTAGATCAGTGGTTAGCGTGCTAGCCTACAATCGATAAGTCAGAGGTTTGAATAGCAGAAGAACCGTTGATGGTATCAGGAAGGGCATCCAGCCAAATCTCATGTGAAAAATGGTCGCTCTATACCAGGAAATACTATTTGCAGTGATGACCCCTAAATGGGAAATGCTAAAAAAGGCTGAAAGAAAATTGAAATGCTTCTCTTCTATAGCATTGGAGTTACTGTATCTGGTGAGACATCAATGGGATCACAGGCTGTGTTTCTCGTAAAGGAGTTGTCTTTTCACAGCTATCAAATGTATAAATCTAGGACTTTCACAAACAAGGTATTACATTATAAAATGAGCATTCGTCTAGTGGTTTAAAATCAACAAAAAATTTTCTTTCACCATGATAATATGATAAGTACTATTGACATGAGTTACCTTGAATATTCGTTCAGCTACGTTGCTCTGCACATTCGTCGAATTATCCAAAGTTTTACAATACTCCAGCATTTGATGGCCAGGAAACGTGTTAGGTAGTCGTTTAGACCGTCCACTAAATTTGATTCCTACAGAAGCTGCCCGCTGTCGCATTTGTTCAAGAATGCTACAAAGAAATGTCATCTAGACTAATTTTCAAACGTAGATGGCTGTACAATCTTTCTAATATACTGTTATGTGATTTCAATCAAAAGCAAGTCTATAAGTACTGTAAATATTAAAAGTATATTTTAAACAAGCATTACATGTGTCTATTCGGTATAGCAAAACTGAGCCACTGAGGTTATCATGATTAATCCTTGAGAAAACAATGTATTGAATCGAACAGACCATATTAATATTCGATCTAACAGGCCATATTAATATTCGATCTAACATGCCATATTAATATTGGATTGAACAGGCCATATTAATATTGGATTGAACAGGCCATATTAATATTCGATCGAACAGGCCATATTAATATTGGATCGAACAGGCCATATTAATATTCGATTGAACAGGCCATATTAATATTCGATCTAATAGGCCATATTAATATTCGATCTAACAGGCCATATTAATATTGGATCAAACAGGCCATATTAATATTTGATCAAACAGGCCATATTAATATTGGATCGAACAGGCCATACTAATATTCGATCAAACAGGCCATATTAATATTGGATCGAACAGGCCATATTAATATTCGATTGAACAGGCCATATTAATATTCGATCGAACAGGCCATTATGATATTCAATTGAACAGGCCGTATCAATGTTAATTAAAACATTAATTATTGAAAAGGTTTTTCACGGTGTAATCACTCATTACATGTTCTACTAGAAATGCTAGTAAAAGCATGTGGTACTAAGACAACTGGCTAAAGTACTCCATGATCATGAGAGGACAATAGAGTTAACCATTTGATGCTGTGTTGTTGTCTAGGAATCTACAGCTCGTTTGGAGTTTGCTTATCCGAAATGCTAACTGCTTTTTTAATTTATAGCTTCCGCTAACCCACAAAATGTCGCGAAACCGCAAAAATCTTACTCAAATTGATTGCGAATAATGTGAATTACTCGCTTTCCGATATGGTTGTTAATAAGTTTAGATTAAAAAGAGCATGTCTACTAATATATTGAGAAAAACTTTGGTGCTGGACAACATTTGATCTATGACATTGAAAGCTTTTGTTTGGATAACATGCATATGCTATAACAGTTAATTTACCTCCTAAACACAGCGACCCTACAAACTACTGATATATTTGGATATTATACATTATCATATATTAAATAATATATGATACATAATATATATGATAATATATATATATTATCATATATTATAACTCTGTATGTGCTGCTTTCAATTTTTTTATTTGATTAAAATGTTTATCCCAACCTTGACCTTCTCGCATCTACTAACCTGGGATTTTTCATCCTGGGAAGTTTCTCAACTCCTTCATCTGTAAGACCAGGAAAGAGGAAAAATGGCTCCCAAGAAACATTGAAATCGTACAAGTCAGCCGTCTGCTGCATGGCAGCCTCCAGCTTTCGCTTGCCGATCCAGCACGATAGACACATAAAATCCCTGCAAGTAACAATCTCTCTAGTAGTTTGTCTGGTGAAGGTGATAGGGTCAGAACAACGAGTATGCTTGGTGGTTCCTTTTTAGGTACAACTACAACAACTACAATAAATACACAGAGGTTCCAAATGAAGAAAAGTTGTGGAAAAAGCCAGATCTTATTTTTGTGATTGACTATATTGGGCTTGCTGGTTCTGGTCGTTAGAGTTTAGTGATAGCAAATCATCTTAGTGTGTCTCAATATTTGTTTATTTTTGTAGTTTTCATCTATTTCAACCACTATATAACCACTATATAACCACTATTTCAACCCAAATATATATCAATAACTTGCCTCATGCACTTAAAATATTTTCACCTGATTTTCTTAAAACCGATTTTTAATGAGCTTCTTACTAATCAGGCTGAATACTACCATAGGATAGTCAGTGATAAAATTGGTCAAATCACAGTCAAAAAAAGTTCAGTTACAAAATTGAAACAGCTTCTCAACGCTTATACAGGAAGAAACTGTGTAAAGTTTACACTTTGCGCTGCTTTTTTCTGTTAGAAATGCTTCAAGGACTTTTACACCTCTAACATAAAAGTTTTTTGCATTAAATCACTCTCAGTATGTTTGAATTGGTGTTAAAAGTTTTACAACTCAACTTTTTAAAATGTGACTGTATCACTTTGTGCACCTGGCTCTTCAATTGCCTGTTTGTTATTCACCTGTAAAGAATAGACTATCATTGTTGAACTAGTCTGTTTATGGGTAAAGGGCACCCTTGGGCTGATGAAATGTATACCTATTACTAAAAAGTTTAGTAAAACCCTTTATAAGAACTTCGAAATGGCAATTTAGCTCTTTGTGGAATAGCTAACAGTTTGATATAGCCACATTCATTCCAAAATGGTATAATTCTAGTGTGTCATTTCTATCTAGCACCTGTTCGAACATTTCATTTCTATCCAGTACATGTTCTAACATGTCATTTTTATCGAGTACATGTTCTTACTTGTCATTTCTATCTAGTACATATTCTTATATGTCACTCCCAATTAGTACTTATTTCTGTACATTAGTTTTATCTAGCACTGGCTTCTATATATCACTTAAGTCTAGTGCCTCTAGTTACATGTTATTGCTAATCAATACTTGCTTTAGTGTGTCATATCTATCCAGTGTTTGCAAAAACTTTAATGACTGAAGTCTAGCTGTGAAAAGCATAGGTATCTTTAATTAGTCTGTGGCAGGAATAGGTCTTGGATTTAAGCCAATTAAATGTGCTCCTGGCTGATAGTGTCATCAACACTTCAAGCAGAATATGCCACATCATGCTCTCTCTCTCAATGCTGGAAAAGTTATCACTGACGCAAGCATGGCCAATCAGTATAATGTTTTCCTTTCAAAACTAACCACGAATATCAATCAAAACAGCTTATGCATCACTACGATTTAGACTATTCTGGAGTGATTTGTATATGGTAATCGTTAGTAACCCAAAAGACAAGGCTATGCAATGCCCTCACTAATCTGTAATAACTCTTGCTTTCATAGAATGGAACACTTCGGGTTTGTATATTATGGTCAGTTTTTATAATTTTTCCTCTATGTAAGCCACCAACTGATCATGTGACCTCTATTACAAGACTTTGATGAATAACAACTATTGACATGTGCCAGTTTCTCGCTGCCATGCTATCCTCTTTCCTTTTGAAAAGCTTTAAAATGTTTTCAATAATTTAGCTATCTAAGAATAAACAAAGTTCAAGGCTAAAGACAAGGATCTACAGTCAGGATTTTCAAATACTTTGGTAGTAATCGTAACTCTACTCGAGACTTCTAGTAATTATATCATGAATGAAAGGCATTCCTAGGCTTGGAGACAAATGAACATTCTCAAGCATCTATATACATGTATATATAAATCTAAATGTTTGTATGTATGTTTGTCTGCATGTCCAGTTATAGCGATAAGGTTTTCAGAATAAAACACCCGCTGCACACCAGATTTGAACTTGGAGAACATTCAGTTATGCAGACAGTCATCTATTCAATACACTATGCTGTCCAATTGGCTATATGACAGAATAAATTGGGCACATACTTATTACAAATGCCAATCTTTTATGGCTTCACTCTTAACACTGCAGCTAGCACTATTAATGAAGCAATACCAGAAGAAAAATGCCTGCCTATGCTTGAAGAAAAATGCCTAAACTCACATAGCCAACAAGATAATTGCAATAAATATAAATCTGTAGCCGGCACTGCAGCCAGTATAGTATGAATCACACAAAAATAAACACGGTACACAGAAATAAACAAAACACTTTCATTTAAAAGTTAGAATGGTAAATTTTGTATATGTTTAGAAAAAAATTAATTTTCTGTGCAGAAACTTTTTATCACCCGTGTAATGCTAGGCATTCATTTAGTATAGAACAAAGGTTGTCATATAGAATGTACTTACGCAACAATCTGTATGTTGATAGGAACCTTCTTAGTGGTCTCATCTGCCATTCTTAACAGAAATGAATATGCAGGGTTTCACTCAACTTGTAAGCCCTGCAATGATACACGGCCTTGGCATGTAGTTGTAGACAAATGAAGGAGTATTTATACCCAGGTCTGTTTTTGACCTGTCATTGTAATGTATGTCATTTATTACCTGTAGAATGTAATGACGTTGCACCGCACAGTGTGCATATCATCATGTTGTAACCACTGATGACATGACGCAGTATAGTATAGTCATCTATATATATATTTCTCAAAGTCCGTGTGTTGGAATTCCGTCTGTTGGAAATCCGGTTATAGCCATTATTAGAACAGCTGAGCTGGACAACAATAAATACTCAAAGTCATGGCTTAGTGTAATTGGAAGCCTAACCTTATTAACTAGCTTAGTGGAGTTTTCTATTGGCAATATGCCAGGCTACTAGCTTGAAAGGTACAGTTGTTTGACAAAGTTTTAAAACCTTTACAATTGTTTTTATTTTCCTCTTAATTTAGTTCAACTCAGAGCTGTGCTACTCGAGTACGAATTCGAGTACAAGTACTACTCGAGTACCGATTTCAACTACTCTCTACTCTACTCGAAGGGACCATAATATGGAATAAATATACTCTACTTGTACTCCCTTGGGAAGAAAGTACTCGGAATCTACTTGCAAACTTAAATACTCTACTCTACTTTACTCTACATCAAATATACTCTACTCTACTTTACTCTACATCAAAATACTCTACTCTACTTTACTCTACATCAAATATACTCTACTCTTACTTGCACCAGGGAGTTGTCAACTCCCTGTTGACACATAATATTTCTCTTTACTTTATCTAGACTGTGATCCAATTTGTATTGTGTACTACCTGCTTTGTTCAGCACCACAATTTCTCTGTTTGTACTCTGTACGTGTGTAATGTATGTTGGAACAAGGGCTTTTTCTTATTGAAATGTCAATCCAAGGTCACATAGACTACTTGTGCAAGTAACATGGTATGATAGTAGGTAAGTGTCTGTGAGAATTCAGAAAATTAAAATGTGAGCAGAGATTTATTTTAAAAATGGCAGAGGCAGGACCAGTGACAGTAATAGAGCCAGTAACAGATAGGAATACCAAGTCTTCCCCTACAATAATACAATTTGGATATACTGATATAAGGTTAGTTGTTACATTCGTTTTTTCCTTCATTATGTGTGGCTTAGTAGCCCTTTTCTCTACCACAGCTATGAGTTTCTGTTCTTGTTTTACAAAAACAGACTCATAATTCAACAGACCGAGCAGCAGCAGGCTGATGGCACATCCACACTTGCTATAAATTATTGATTAATTGAGTGGCGATTGTTGCGATGTATCTAATTTTACCTGATCTCCGTTAACCCAAGACTAACTTTATGGCTTTTACGCAGGCATATTTGACTATATGCACATGGAACTGCATACGGAAGACATCGCTGTCACCAACAAGTCTTTCGGTCATGAGCTATACATGATAGCTGCAGTGCTGGATCCTAGACATCTAACTCAATGGCTTCCGGAGGATGACGAAGAGCTAGAGCTGAAGATTCGTAGGCAGGTGATCGATGCAGCTGGGAGAGGTAAGGCTACGGGGTGTTGTGTTTATTATTATTATTATTATACTGTGTTTGTTTTTCAAGATTATTTGTGCAATAGCTCTGCTCGTGCTGAATCTGATGAGGAGATAATTATCATCATGCTTTAACTTGCTATACAAACAATGTGTGTTTTTTGGTGAATAGAATACAAGGAACCACTGGAAACTGCTGCTTATGTTACCAATGAAGTTAATGTACCTGTTGCCGCCGATGTAGAGGACGCCGCCGGAGAACCTGTATTCAAACTGCCTCGGCTATTTGACTATCAGCAGGAGGAGAATATCCCTGTCACTACCAGCAATCCAAATACAGTTCTTACCATCAGCGGCCAGTTTACTATGTATCTGGAACTCGCCAGATCAACACCCATGGCAGCACGCGATCCATTGGTGTTCTGGCACCGAAAGCGGGAAATACTCTTCAAGCTGTACCCTCTTGCCCAAAAAGTGTTGAGTGTGCCGGCAAGTTCTGCTGCCGTCGAGAGGATATTCTCTCACGGTGGCATCTTGATGAGGCCACATCATGCCTCAATGAGCGATGCCATTCTGGAGAACCTCATTTTCTGCAAATGCAACAGGCTGCAGGACCTAGTATAAATAAAGAAAACTAGAACCCGGGGATAGTTGGACATTATACTTTTATATTATCATATTATTTTATCATATTATTATCACATCCTAATCATTATCATATTATATATATAGGCCTACCTGTACTGGTTAATTTGGTTGTTTTACTTGTTTGTTCGTTTTACTTTAATTTAATAAAAAGTACTTGATATTTGATTAATGTACTCAATACTTGTACTTGAAATTCAGAAGGAAAACTCTACTTGATCTTGAAATTTGAGAGATAACTCTACTTGTACTCGGAACCAAGTTGTGATACTCTACTTGTACTCGGAATCAAGTTGTGATACTCTACTTGTACTCGGAAGGCAGAAACGTGTGATTACTTGTACTTGTACTTCTACTCGATTTTGTTTTGAGTACTCGCTTACTCTACTTGAACTGAAAAAAAGTACTTGAGCACAGCTCTGGTTCAACTACACGACACACTTCTCTCATGATATGCACTTTGAAATTTATAGTGGCAAATTTTGTTATGTGTTAAATACAAATCAATTTTCTGTCCAAAGACTCTTCTATTACATGGGCAACGCCGGGTGGCACAGCTTGTAGATATATAAACCTAGATTGGCTAATAATAGCTACAGTATTTCCATCGGTTGCCTTGTCAGACTTAAATAGCACGACATAACGTCATTGTATTGTACCTCACGCTTGACTGCACTGTTGTTTACAATTGAGCTAATGAGAAGAAGGTGACAAAATTACATTTATTTTCACATAAAAACCTTCTTGGATACATAATCCAGTAAACTAAAGCAATTCTGTGATAATATCTGATAACCACCATAGATTAATACTATAAAAGCTATGAATTGTTGTACACAAATCATGAGCCATCAGGGCTTTATTTGCAACCCTCTCCTATCCCCATGCTCTCTTTTCTCCTTCTCCAAAGAAGAAGTTAGAAGGAGAAAAGAGAGAAGGGAGTAAGGAGAAGGGGAGCAAATAGCCCACCCACTCAAAGAGCCAGACCCTGGCTAGGTGATTAGACTAATATCATGCTGAACTAAACATGACTAAATATGATGAGTATGCAAGTATGTCTCAAGTCAAAAATAAGACAGAATGATTTTTTACAGCTGGCTATGTAGCTGGCTAGGTCACCAGAGCTGAAGTGTAATGATTGTATCAATAGCATCGTGGATGTTACCAACTTTAATGTAAACCAAGCAACGAATTCCCTAATCAAAATTAAGAATCGTGATGTAATGGCTATACTTTGTCTTCGCCTGTGGTGATTGAGGTTTGCAACCAATAGTGAAAAAGCGACGAGAGTGTTGCGTAGTAGTGCTGGATTGGTGAAAAACTTTCCCAGACTGGCACTAATTGCCACCATGGAGAAGTTGCTGAGGTTCAACATCATGCTATTGTTTAAGTGTAATCATTAAGCTAGTAGACTAGCTCGTGAGATAGCAGAGAGATATATTTCGATTATGGCGCATTATGAAGCTAAGAATAGAGCTGGCACGGGTAGCTCGTCTGGTCTTGACCCACCGGGTCAGAGGTGCCCGAGTCGGGCAACCCGACCCTCGGGTCTTCTTATACAAAGACACAGTTGGTTTATGGCTAAACAACAGCGGTTGTATATCGCTTTTTAAGTGCGATTGAAATGGAGTCGCATATAGTCCTAGCACGGAAGGACCAGGCGAAATAAAACAAGGTGAGTCAAGACTATATTTTTCCATCTGCGACAATAGTCTTTGGATTATAGGTTTCACAAGGTTTTTCGGCAAAAAATAATCAAGATGTCGGTAGTCTGGGATTTCATGAAGAAGCCAGTCACGAAAGGAAAATACCAAGTTATTTGTACAATATACAAAAGCAAGTTAAAGGTTGACTTGCAACAGAATTCACATTACAGTTATTTAGTATCATAAGATTCACTTTGTCTTACTCTGTTGTGTTGTGAAATCAGGTGTGAAATATATGGGAATGTGATTACAAGCTCTTAAAAGCTAAAAAACGAGCAGTTAATCGCAGCCACACGAGGCCGCCGTAGTTTGGATTCGCTTTCCAAAACGGCTCTAATGGGACGTAGTTGTTACAGGATGGTTTCTGTTTACACTTTCATGCAACCTCATTCGTCGAAATATTTTCACAAATATACTTCATGCATTCAATAAAACCATGTCTATGGTTCTTACGCGTCTGTTTTATCATCATTGTAATGCTGTCACTTTTATCACTGATATCTTATAACTTACCGTAAAACATCATTAAACTTTTTAACCTTAGCTCAAAGGAGTACATATCATTGTCTGATAATCATGACAAGCCTGTTGGTCACCTGTGATAATTGAAAAGTGCTGCAGAAATTATTTTCGAAGTATTGGGTCACGTGATCAGATTACGACTTGACGATTGAATAATGCCGAAACAAAACTGTAAACTAGCGAGCATCTATATTTGATACGGCGGATTTATGTTTTTGAGCTTTTAAGAGCTTATAATCACAGTTCCACGTATTGGCACCTACAACACAACAGAGTAAGACATGGTGAATCTTTTGATACCAGATAACTGTAATGTGAATTTTGTTGCAAGTCATCTTTTTAAGTTCCACCTCAATACTATTGAGGCATTTACAACGAGGGCATCCTGAGGAACTTAAAAGCGCATCTAAGAACCTTCAATCCAGCAAATATATTTTATTTTTAGTTTCTTTCACTAATACCAGAGGTTTTAGGAAAGTGATGGATTTTTGTTTTCCACTATGCTGGGTTATGTATTTCTATATTTGTAAAGTATTTCTTAACTAACCTCTTGTTGATTATAATAGCAGTTGAAAATAAAATCTGTAATAAAAACACTAGCCCAATCATGCCATTAATCTATGACCCATTGAATAGCATTGATCCACCAATGTCTAACCATAAATTGTAGATTGCATCTATAAACCAAGCTACAGAATATAATGATTGGTGTGATAATGGTTTCTTTTATCTTAGTTTAATGATGTCACAAAATTAGGCTGTAATAGAACTATCTCGTAAACTTAAATGAATAAAAAAATCGCGCGTGCTGACCCGGTCCGACCCGATATTGGCTCTCATTGTTGACCCTGAGTCTGGTCCGACTCTGCATTCCTTGGTCTCATTCCAGCTCTAGCTAAGAAAGCCATTGATTCCATTTCCCTGATCAGGTCAAAAACTTCACAGGCTCATCATATTTAGTCATGTTTAGTTCAGCATGATATTAGTCTTTTACCTAGCCAGGGTCTGGCTCTTCGGGTGGGTGGGCTATTTGCCCCCCTCCTTTTGCCCTTCTCTCTTTTCCCCTTCTCACTTCTTCTTTGGAGAAGGGGAAAAGAGAGAATGGGGATAGGGGAGGGTGGCAAATAAAGCCCTGATAGCTCATGATTTGTGTGCAACATTTCATAGCTTTTATACTTTTACTCTATTGTGGTTATCAGATATTATTACATAATTGCTTTTCTTGATTATGTATACAAGAAGGTTTTTATGCAAAAATAAATATGATTTTGTCAAATTCTCCTCATGAGCTCCATTGTTAACGATAGTGCAGTCAAGCGTGAGGTACAATACAATGACGTTACGTCATGCTCTTTACGTCTGACAGGCTTTTTCCCTATTGGCCAATCTAGGTTTATATATCTATGAGTATAGTGCATAGTATAGTGCAGCTATGGCCAAATGGCGGATCTAGATCCGCATCTTTGTAGTTTTATTGTGAATATTTCAAGTTGCCTGTCAAAAAGATTTTTTAAAGTATTTTTTTTTTATTTTGTTGAAAGAATATTTTTGTAATCTTTTCTTGGAATTTTTGTAAATTCATTGTTTTCAGCAATAAATTTTGTAAAAACCAATCACAGGACACGACTCACAAATACTCTTCATGAACTTTATGAGTCGGTAAAAGTAGCAAAAAACTGTGTTTTGATAGTATTGTGAAGTCAAAGACCACTCATCATTTTTATCACTGATATCAAACACATTTAGTGCAGCACATTCATTTACTGATTTATAGTTCAAATTATATATACAAACAAAAAAAATTCAAATTGTATTTGAGGCCTTGTTTTAAGATGTGAGTAAATAATTGCAGGGCAGAATGTCCTTGGTTAGTGCTGATGTCTGATCATCTCCCAGTATGCGCATCTGATGATACGCCTTGGGGTAAGACGCCTGGTTGTCGGGCATTCACAGATCTTTTAGTAGAGTTCAAAGTTGATCTGTTTATTGTGGGCGGCCAGAATGGTTACCATATATCACGACTTGTTGCTACAGATTCTCAACTTGGGAGTGGAGGTAGCCTCAGTTCATTCATTGTGGGTCTTCAAACTGAGGGTGTGTCTATTCACAGCCTGCCAACATCACCCAAAGTCTTTAAAGAGCATCTTCCAGCCCTCATTACATTGTTGAATCTTCATATAGAACATTCTGATTCGTTATGCTTTGATGTGCACAAGCTAAATCATTCTGTTTTATTGGATCATACTTGTATTAAAAAGAGGGCCAGCGTTCTTTCCACAGAATTCAACGGATTGAATGTTACATATGACAAGCGTGTCTGGTTGGTTTTAGTTGTCACTCTCTCACTAGTAATGTTACTGCTTTTGGTATTTAGACGCTACTTCTGGTTGCGCATTTGTAAGTTTCTCAACTCGGATGGAAGTCTTCCACTATACCATGAAAATATGTTAGCTGTATAACATAATTCACCATGTGATTGTTTTAATCACAAAGTTTTCATGAGGCGATGGTAAAGTTTCAGTTCGTCAACACCCAGAGATCTGTCAGTGCATATAGAGGAATGATTTATTACCGTTCTTACGATTCAAGGTGCTTTGAAGATTTTCTGCTCATCGTTATATCGTCACTTCTCTTATGTTACCAAAATATATGGACAAACCCTACAGACGTTATGTAAAACATTTCTCAATTGCATTAAGCTGGATTCTGTGACGTGTACTCTACATTCGAGCCATTGTGCCAACGGTTGGTGATGATGCTTTGACCACATGTCGACTAACCCAGGAACATGAAAATTCGACTCACTATTGCATGATGATTTCATCAACATGAAAATGCTTCATGGAAAACTAGTAGAAATAATTTGTTTTGTGTTTTTCGTATTTAAAATGCGAGAAGATATGCTGTAATATTTTGTTGCGATTTTTCATTTCAAGCCATATATTTTACGAACTTTTTTTTGTTGCCATTCATCATGTTTAACAGGCGAATTAGATTCATCTGCTAGAAGACATTTTCTTCTTCAAATTTTATGTTTTATTAAATTGAGTCAAAAGCTTCTATTTTCTAAATGGTGCTAACCTTTTTTAATTGTTAGTATTTTAGTTCTATCAAAACTATATAGAATATATTATATGGTGCGATTGTTACATTTAGAGGTTAAATAACATTTTCATGTGAATGTGATGGAAATTGCGATTTTATATATACCTAAATAGACATTAATTGTAATTCTTCTAGTGTTCTGTATATTTTCTGATCATGGATAACAAGATATTCAAACTGACATCCATTGTGATTCGTTCAAAGCTTAAAAATGACAATATCATAAAATTGAATATAGTGCTTTCCATGTGAGTAGAAAATATTGACTGCTAGTTTCATATGCTAGCAATATATACCTTTTAAATGGTAACACAAGAAGCAAAAAGCTGATAACAAACATACTGCTGTCATTTTAGATGTAAAAACTAAGAGACGTAGGTTAATTCCTTTAATAGTTTATTTCTGATTGTCTGCTATGAAAGCAAATGTCTTTGCAAATGCGTCGGGCTCCAGTGAACCTGAGATATGTGTCTCTCCATTTATAATAAAATGTGGTACACCTGAAACACAAAAAATGCTGAAGTATAAGCTGATCAATAACCAATGATACTACTGTGGTTGTAGGACATCATCTTTTACCCAAAACAAACGTTATATTTTTAAATTGTTCATAGATTTTTTGGTATTCGATTGAACAAACCAACTAGTCGGGATGATGAGTTATTATATGCAAAGCATTTAGGAATATAAATGACTACCTGATTGTATCATTTTATTGTTTTATTGCAATATTGTTTAATAGTAACTGCAATAGCTTTTTATGAAACTACTAATAGCTCTCAAAGCGCCTCTCAAAACACTTGAATGTAGTGTTTTCCGTCGCCCAACCTCAAAACTTGCTGCCTAAATGTGGCTTTACTCTGCAAACAATTAGCCCGTAGCATAAGAGCTGGTGAAAGTTGGCTTGTAACTGAAAAAAACTAAAGAATTGCCTCTTGATGGAAATAGTTTTGAAGCTTAGTAGCTCCGTGTGTTTGCTGCATACGTGGAGAGAATTTCGTATTGAGAAGCTGAGCTCTGAATACTACACTCAGCCTTTGAACTCAATTGTTTCTACAGCAGGAAATATCTTAACTATAAAGTGTGACTACTAGACAAGAACTATTTCATACGCTGTAAAAAAGGTTTACATACTCGGGATAGGTTTTGATTTCCAAGAAAGAGCAGTCTCTTCTACTTTCTTGGAGTTGTCTGCACAGTCCATGTAACCCTCATAGGCAGCCATATCAAAACACAGCTCTTCTGCTATTTTGTTTAAGACTCCTCTGTTAAGCAGCTGATCTTCACAGAGGTAATTCTGAATAATAATTTTAACACATATAAGTTAGTTGATAAACTTTGAATATAGAATTGTAATTGTTTTTGTACCTTGAAAGACCACCTGCAATGCCAAGGTAACGCAACTCTAGAGTGGCTGATCTATTAGTTTATAGTACTAGTGTAGAATGTCTTATCGGTCATATTGACCACAGAAGAGGAGCAGCCGTAGATCAGTGGTTAGTGTGCTAGCCTACAATCGGTAAGTCAAAGGTTTGAATAGCAGAAGAACCATTGATGGTATCAGGAAGGGCATCCAGCCAAATCTCATGTGAAAAATGGTCGCTCTATACCAGGAAATACTATTTGCAGTGATGACCCCTAAATGGGAAATGCTAAAAAAGGCTGAAAGAAAATTGAAAGGCTTCTCTTCTATAGCATTGGAGTTACTGTATCTGGTGAGACATCAATGGGATCACAGGCTGTGTTTCTCGTAAAGGAGTTGTCTTTTCACAACTATCAAATGTATAAGTCTAGGACTTTCACAAACAAGGTATTACATTATAAAATGAGCATTCGTCTAGTGGTTTAAAATCAACAAAAAATTTTATTCCATCATGATAATATGATAAGTACTATTGACATGAGTTACCTTGAATATTCGTTCAGCTACGTTGCTCTGCACATTCGTCGAATTATCCAAAGTTTTACAATACTCCAGCATTTGATGGCCAGGAAACGTGTTAGGTAGTCGTTTAGACCGTCCACTAAATTTGATTCCTACAGAAGCTGCCCGCTGTCGCATTTGTTCAAGAATGCTACAAAGAAATGTCATCTAGACTAATTTTCAAACGTAGATGGCTGTACAATCTTTCTAATATACTGTTATGTGATTTCAATCAAAGGCAAGTCTATAAGTACCGTAAATATTAAAAGTATATTTTAAACAAGCATTACATGTGTCTATTCGGTATAGCAAAACTGAGCCACTGAGGTTATCATGATTAATCTTTGGGAAAACAATGTATTGAATCGAACAGGCCATATTAATATTCGATCTAACAGGCCATATTAATATTCGATCTAACAGGCCATATTAATATTCGATCTAACAGGCCATATTAATATTGGATTGAACAAGCCATATTAATATTGGATTGAACAGGCCATATTAATATTTGATCTAACAGGCCATATTAATATTGGATTGAACAGGCCATATTAATATTCGATCTAATAGGCCATATTAATATTCGATCTAACAGGCCATATTAATATTCGATCTAACAGGCCATATTAATATTGGATTGAACAGGCCATATTAATATTGGATTGAACAGGCCATATTAATATTCGATCAAACAGGCCATATTAATATTCGATCGAACAGGCCATATTAATATTGGATTGAACAGGCCATATTGATATTCAATCGAACAGGCCATATTAATATTTGATCGAACAGGCCATTATGATATTCAATTGAACAGGCCGTATCAATGTTAATTAATGCATTAATTATTAAAAAGGCTTTTCACGGTGTAATCACTCATTACATGTTCTACTAGAAATGCTAGTAAAAGCACGTGGTACTAAGACAACTGGCTAAATTACTCCATGATCATGAGAGGACAATAGAGTTAACCATTTGATGCTGTGTTGTTGTCTAGGAATCTACAGCTCGTTTGGAGTTTGCTTATCCGAAATGCTAACTGCTTTTTTAATTTATAGCTTCCGCTAACCCACAAAATGCCGCGTAACCGCAAAAACCTTACTCAAATTGATTGCGAATAATGTGAATTACTCGCTTTCCTATATGGTTGTTAGTAAGTTTAGATTAAAAAGAGCATGTCTACTAATATATTGAGAAAAACTTTGGTGCTGGACAACATTTGCATGATCTATGACATTGAAAGCTTTTGTTTGGATAACATGCATATGCTATAACAGTTAATTTACCTCCTAAACACAGCGACCCTACAAACTACTGATATATTTGGATATTATACATTATCATATATTAAATAATATATGATACATAATATATATGATAATATATATATATTATCATATATTATAACTCTGTATGTGCTGCTTTCAATTTTTTTTATTTGATTAAAATGTTTATCCCAACCTTGACCTTCTCGCATCTACTAACCTGGGATTTTTCATCCTGGGAAGTTTCTCAACTCCTTCATCTGTAAGACCAGGAAAGAGGAAAAATGGCTCCCAAGAAACATTGAAATCGTACAAGTCAGCCGTCTGCTGCATGGCAGCCTCCAGCTTTCGCTTGCCGATCCAGCACGATAGTCACATAAAATCCCTGCAAGTAACAATCTCTCTAGTAGTTTGTCTGGTAAAGGTGATAGGGTCAGAACAACCAGTATGCTTGGTGGTTCCTTTTTAGGTACAACTACAACAGCTACAATAAATACACAGAGGTTCCAAATGAAGAAAAGTTGTGGAAAAAGCCAGATCTTATTTTTGTGATTGACTGTATTGGGCTTGCTGGTTCTGGTCGTTAGACTTTAGTGACAGCAAATCATTTTAGTGCGTCTCAATATTTGTTTATTTTTGTAGTTTTCATCTATTTCAACCACTATATAACCACTATATAACCACTATTTCAACCCAAATATATATCAATAACTTGCCTCATGCACTTAAAATATTTTCACCTGATTTTCTTAAAACCGATTTTTAATGAGCTTCTTACTAATCAGGCTGAATACTACCATAGGATAGTCAGTGATAAAATTGGTCAAATCACAGTCAAAAAAAGTTCAGTTACAAAATTGAAACAGCTTCTCAACGCTTATACAGGAAGAAACTGTGTAAAGTTTACACTTTGCGCAGCTTTTTTCTGCTAGAAATGCTTCAAGGACTTTTACACCTCTAACATAAAAGTTTTTTGCACTAAATCACTCTCAGTATGTTCGAATTGGTGTTAAAAGTTTTACAACTCAACTTTTTAAAATGTGACTATCACTTTGTGCACCTGGCTCTTCAATTGCCTGTTTGTTATTCACCTGTAAAGAATAGACTATCATTGTTGAACTAGTCTGTTTATGGGTAAAGGGCACCCTTGGGCTGATGAAATGTATACCTATTACTACAAAGTTTAGTAAAACCCTTTATAAGAACTCCGAAATGGCAATTTAGCTCTTTGGGGAATAGCTAACAGTTTGATATAGCCACATTCATTCCAAAATGGTATAATTCTAGTGTGTCATTTCTATCTAGCACCTGTTCGAACATTTCATCTCTATCTAGCACCTGTTCGAACATTTCATTTCTATCCAGTACATGTTCTAACATGTCATTTTTATCGAGTACATGTTCTTACTTGTCATTTCTATCCAGTACATATTCTTACTTGTCATTTCTATCCAGTACATGTTCTTACTTGTCATTTCTATCCAGTACATGTTCTTACTTGTCATTTCTATCCAGTACATGTTTTTACTTGTCACTTCTATCCAGTACATGTTCTTACTTGTCATTTCTACCCAGTACATGTTCTTACTTGCCATTTCTATCCAGTACATGTTTTTACTTGTCACTTCTATCCAGTACATGTTCTTACTTGTCATTTCTACCCAGTACATGTTCTTACTTGTCATTTCTATCCAGTACATGTTCTTACTTGTCATTTCTATCCAGTACATGTTCTTGCTTGTCATTTTTATCCAGTACATATTCTCACATGTCACTCCCAATTAGTACTTATCTCTGTACATTAGTTTTATCTAGCACTGGCTTCTATATATCACTTAAGTCTAGTGCCTCTAGTTACATGTTATTGCTAATCAATACTTGCTTTAGTGTGTCATATCTATCCAGTGTTTGCAAAAACTTTAATGACTGAAGTCTAGCTGTGAAAAGCATAGGTATCTTTAATTAGTCTGTGGCAGGAATAGGTCTTGGATTTAAGCCAATTAAATGTGCTCCTGGCTGATAGTGTCGTCAACACTTCAAGCAGAATATGCCACATCATGCTCTCTCTCTCTCTCAATGCTGGAAAAGTTATCACTGACGCAAGCATGGCCAATCAGTAAAATGTTTTCCTTTCAAAACTAACCACGAATATCAATCAAAACAGCTCATGCATCACTACGATTTAGACTATTCTGGAGTGATTTGTATATGGTAGTCG
Organism: Watersipora subatra; assembly: GCF_963576615.1. Classification (NCBI taxonomy): domain Eukaryota; kingdom Metazoa; phylum Bryozoa; class Gymnolaemata; order Cheilostomatida; family Watersiporidae; genus Watersipora; species Watersipora subatra. Next base: position 23,950,960 of record NC_088709.1, read on the forward strand.
TTAGTAACCCAAAAGACAAGGCTATGCAATGCAGGGGCGGATCTAGGAAAAAAAGTGTGTGGTGCAAAATTTGTGTAATATATCTAGAGTGGGAAGGGGTGCGCGGAGTGACCCCCTTACCTGGCCCCACGCTAGCGGACATTTTTGAAATTTAGGCATCTTAGAATGAAGGAGAGGTATGTTTGAGCCCAAAAAAGTGTAATCATTTATTTGCAGCAAACAACAAATTTAGAGGTAAAAGTTGACATTAGACATGATCAATTAAATTGGTGTTTTATAATGTTCCTTATACTATGTATATCAAGATTACATGTAAACAGAAAGTTAACAAACATTTGTGCAATAAAATAAAATCAAGACAAAATCAATCACAAAACCTCAACAGCCATTTGGTTTGGCTGTGCAGAAATTAGCCATCATTTCTGTAAAGTACCATAAGAGATGTTTCGTAGTATTAGCTACATAACGATGCTATTATAAAACAGACATATTAGGGCATACTTTTTTGAGTTGTTGTTTTTTCGTCGAAAGAAATGATCCAAATTTCATTCTTGACCTTTCTTTGAGACTTTTTGTTTTTAAAATTGCTTGTAGTACTTCTTTCGAAAAAGTTGTGGCTCAATTGGGGATGTTTATTGGAACCACTCTCATTTGTTTATAAGCTAAACAAATTCAGGTCAATGTTATTAAAACTAGTTCGTTATAACGAGCTCTACTAGGCCATTTTTGTTCATTTTCTCCCAAAGCAAGTTCTCAGTGAAATGAATTTTAATTTACTCAATTCTTCATGAATTTTAAATCTTTTTTTTAATTTTTTGCATAGTTATGGTGGTGCATTTGCACCAAATGCACCGCAGTAGATCCGCCCCTGCAATGCCTTCACTAATCTGTAATAACTCTTGCTTTCATAGAATGGAACACTTCGGGTTTGTATATTATGGTCTGTTTTTTTTATAATTTTTCCTCGATGTAAGCCACCAACTGATCATGTGACCTCTATTAAAAGACTTTGATGAATAACAACTATTGACATGTGCCAGTTTCTCGCTGCCATGCTATCCTCTTTCTTTTTGAAAAGTTTAAAATGTTTTCAATAATTTAGCTATCTAAGAATAAACAAAGTTCAAGGCTAAAGACAAGGATCTACAGTCAGGATTTTCAAATACTTTGGTAGTAATCGTAACTCTACTCGAGACTTCTAGTAATTATATCATGAATAAAAGGTATTCCTAGGCTTGGAGACAAATGAACATTCTCAAGCATCTATATACATGTATATATAAATCTCAATGTTTGTATGTATGTTTGTCTGCATGTCCAGTTATAGCGATAAGGTTTTCAGCATAAAACACCAGCTGCACACCGGATTTGAACTTGGAGAACATTCAGTTATGCAGACAGTCATCTATTCAATACACTATGCTGTCCAATTGGCTATATGACAGAATAAATTGGGCACATACTTATTACAAATGCCAATCTTTCGTGGCTTCACTCTTAACACTGCAGCTAGCGCTATGTATGAAGCCATACCAGAAGAAAAATGCCTGCCTATACTTGAAGAAAAATGCCTAAACTCACATAGCCAATGAGATAATTGCAATAAGTATAAATCTGTAGTCGGCACTGCAGCCAGTATATTATGAATTACACAAAAATAAACACGGTACACAGAAATAAACAAAACACATTCGTTTAAAAGTTAGAATGGTAAATTTTGTATATGTTGAGAAAAGAATTAATTTTCCGTGCAGAAACTTTTTATCACCCGTGCAATGCCAGGCATTCATCTAGTATAGAGTAAAGGTTGTCATATAGAATGTACTTACGCAACAATCTGTATGTTGATAGGAACCTTCTTACTGGTCTCATCTGCCATTCTTAACAGAAATGAATATGCAGGGTTTCACTCAACTTGTAAGCCCTGCGATGATACACTGCCTTGGCATGTAGTTGTAGACAAATGAAGGAGTATTTATACCCAGGTCTGTTTTTGACCTGTCATTGTATGTCATTTATTACCTGTAGAATGTAATGACGTTGCGCTGCAGTGTGCATATCATCATGTTTTAACCACTGATGACATGACGCAGTATAGTATAGTCATCTATATATATATTTTTCAAAGTCCGTGTGTTGGAATTCCGTCTGTTAAAAATCCGGTTATAGCCATTATTAGAACAGCTGAGCTGGACAACAATAAATACTCAAAGTCATGGCTTACTGTCATTGGAAGCCATAGATATAGTTTACTATGTATATAACTATAGGGTTTACTATATCTATGTTGGAAGCCTAACCTTATTAACTAGCTTAGTGGAGTTTTCCATTGGCAATATGCCAGGCTACTAGCTTGAAAGGTACAGTTGTTTAACAAAGTTTTAAAACCTTTACAATTGTTTTTATTTTCCTCTTAATTTAGTTCAACACTTCAACTACACGACACACTTCTCTCATGATATGCATTTTGAAATTTATAGTGGCAAATGTTGTTATATGTTAAATACAAATCCATTTTTTGTCCAAAGACTCTTCTATTACATGGGCAACGCCGGGTGGCACAGCTCGTAGATATATAAACCTAGAATGGCCAATAATAGCTACAGTATTCCCATCGGTTGCCTTGTCAGACTTAAATAGCACGACATAACGTCTTGTATTGTACCTCATGCTTGACTGCACTGTTGTTTACAATTGAGCTAATGAGAAGAAGGTGGCAAAATTAAATTTATTTTCACATAAAAACTTTCTTGGATACATAATCCAGTAAACTAAAGCAATTCTGTGATAATATCTGATAACCACCATAGATTAATACTATAAAAGCTATGAATTGTTGTACACAAATCATGAGCCATCAGGGCTTTATTTGCAACCCTCTCCTATCCCCATGCTCTCTTTTCCCCTTCTCCAAAGAAGAAGTTAGAAGGGGAAAAGAGAGAAGGGAGTAAGGAGAGGGGGAGCAAATAGCCCACCCACTCAAAGAGCCAGACCCTGGCTAGGTGAATAGACTAATATCATGCTGAACTAAACATGACTAAATATGATGAGTATGCAAGTATGTCTTAAGTCAAAAATGAGACAGAATGATTTTTTACAGCTGGCTATGTAGCTGGCTAGGTCACCAAAGCTGAAGTGTAATGATTGTATCAATAGCATCGTGGATGTTACCAACTTTAATGTAAACCAAGCAACGAATTCCCTAATCAAAATTAAGAATCGTGATGTAATGGCTATACTTTGTCTTCGCCTGTGGTGATTGAGGTTTGTAACCACAGTGAGAAAGCAACGAGAGTGTTGCGTAGTAGTGCTGGATTGGTGAAAAACTTTCCCAGGCTAGCACTAATTGCCACCATGGAGAAGTTGCTGAGGTTCAAGTTTCAACATCATGCTATTGTTTAAGTGTAATCATCAAGCTAGTAGACTAGCTCGTGAGATAGCAGAGAGATATATTTCGATTATGGCGCATTATGAAGCTAAGAATAGAGCTGGCATGGGTAGCTCGTCTGGTCTTGACCCACCGGGTCAGAGGTGCCCAGGTCGGGCCACCCGACACTCGGGTCTTCCTATACAAAGACACAGTTGGTTTATGGCTAAACAACAGCGGTTGTATATTGCTTTTTAAGTGCGATTGAAATGGAGTCGCATATAGTCCTAGCACGGAAGGACCAGGCGAAATAAAACAAGGTGAGTCAAGACTATATTTTGCCGTCTGCGACAATAGTCTTTGGATTATAGGTTTCACACTGTTTTTCGGCAAAAAATAACCAAGATGTCGATAGTCTGGGATTTCATGAAGAAGCCAGTCACGAAAGGAAAATACCAAGTTATTTGTACAATATACAAAAGCAAGTTAAAGGTTGACTTGCAACAGAATTCACATTACAGTTATTTAGTATCATAAGATTCACCTTGTCTTACTCTGTTGTGTTGTAGGTGTGAAATATATGGGAATGTGATTACAAGCTCTTAAAAACTAAAAAACGAACAGTTAATCGCAGCCACACGAGACCGCCGTAGTTTGGATTCGCTTTCCAAAACGGCTCTAATGGGACGTAGTTGTTACAGGATGGTTTCTGTTTACACTTTCATGCAACCTCATTCGTCGAAATATTTTCACAAATATGCTTCACGCATTCAATAAAACCATGTCTATTGTTCTTACGCGTCTGTTTTATCATCATTGTAATGCTGTCACTTTTAGCAGTGATATCTTATAACTTACCGTAAAATATCATTAAACTTTTTAACCTTAGCTCACAGGAGTACATATCTTTGTCCAATAATCATGACGAACCCGTTGGTCACCTGTGATAATTGAAAAGTGCTGCAGAAATTATTTTCGAAGTATTGGGTCATGTGATCAGATTACGACTTGACGATTGAATAATGCCGAAACAAAACTGTAAACTAGCGAGCATCTATATTTGATACGGGGTCTTCGGTAAAACCCGAAATGTTTGTCATAAACTAGTGCTACGACAAGTTTTATATTGAGTTTTTTAATGGCTTTTCAATTCACACGAGAACATCACGTGACAAGACGATAACCAAACTGTAATGACTACGTCAGAGAAATAAAGAGATTCCAATCTATGGCGGCTTTATATTTTTGAGCTTTTAAGAGCTTGTAATCACAGTTCCACGTATTGGCACCTACAACACAACAGAGTAAGACATGGTGAATCTTTTGATACCAGATAACTGTAATGTGAATTTTGTTGCAAGTCATCTTTTTAAGTTACAAAGAAGGGTCCACCTCAATACTATTGAGGCATTTACAACGAGGGCATCCTGAGGAACTTAAAAGCGCATCTAAGAACCTTCAATCCAGCAAATATATTTTATTTTTAGTTTCTTTCACTAATACCAGAGGTTTTAGGAATGTGATGGATTTTTGCTTTCCACTATGCTGGGTTATGTATTTCTATATTTGTAAAGTATTTCTTAACTAATCTCTTGTTGATTATAATAGCAGTTGAAAATAAAATCTGTAATAAAAACACTAGCCCAATCATGCCATTAATCTATCACCCATTGAATAGCATTGATCCACCAATGTCTAACCATAAATTGTAGATTGCATCTATAAACCAAGCTACAGGATATAATGATTGGTGTGATAATGGTTTCTTTTATCTTAGTTTAATGATGTCACAAAATTGGGCTGTAATAGAACTATCTCGTAAACTTAAATGAATAAAAAAATCGCGTGTGCTGACCCGGTCCGACCCGATATTGGCCCTCATTGTTGACCCTGAGTCTGGTCCGACTCTGCATTCCTTGGTCTCGTTCCAGCTCTAGCTAAGAAAGCCATTGATTCCATTTCCCTGATCAGATCAAAAACTTCACAGGCTCATCATATTTAGTCATGTTTAGTTCAGCAGGATATTAGTCTTTTACCTAGCCAGGGTCTGGCTCTTCGGGTGGGTGGGCTATTTGCCCCCCTCCTTTTGCCCTTCTCTCTTTTCCCCTTCTCACTTCTTCTTTGGAGAAGGGGAAAAGAGAGAATGGGGATAGGAGAGGGTGGCAAATAAAGCCCTGATAGCTCATGATTTGTGTGCAACATTTCATAGCTTTTATACTTTTAATCTATGGTGGTTATCAGATATTATTACATAATTGCTTTTCTTGATTATGTATACAAGAAGGTTTTTATGCAAAAATGAATATGATTTTGTCAAATTCTCCTCATGAGCTCCATTGTTAACGATAGTGCAGTCAAGCGTGAAGTACAATACAATGACGTTACGTCATGCTATTTACGTCTGACAGGCTTTTTCCCTATTGGCCAATCTAGGTTTATATATCTATGAGTATAGTACATAGTATAGTGCAGCTATGGCCAAATGGCGGATCTAGATCCGCATCTTTGTAGTTTTATTGTGGATATTTCAAGTTACCTGTCAAAAAGATTTTTTAAAGTATTTTTTTTTTATTTTGTTGAAAAAATATTTTTGTAATTTTTTCTTGGAATTTTTGTAAATTCATTGTTTTCAGCAATAAATTTTGTAAAAACCAATCACAGGACACGACTCACAAATACTCTTCATGAACTTTATGAGTCGCTAAAAGTAGCAAAAAACTGTGTTTTGATAGTATTGTGAAGTCAAAGACCACTCATCATTTTTATTACTGATATCAGACATAGTTATTACAGCACATTCATTCACTGATTTATAGTTCAAATTATATGTACAAACAAAAAGTTTTCAAATCGTATTTGAGGCCTCGTTTTAAGATGTGAGTAAATAATTGCAGGGCAGAATGTCCTTGGTTAGTGCTGATGTCTGATCATCTCCCAGTATGCGCATCTGATGATACGCCTTGGGGTAAGACGCCTGGTTGTCGGGCACTCACAGATCTTTTAGTAGAGTTCAAAGTTGATCTGTTTATTGTGGGCGGCCAGAATGGCTACCATATATCACGACTTGTTGCTACAGATTCTCAACTTGGGAGTGGAGGTGGCCTCAGTTCATTCATTGTGGGTCTTCAAACTGAGGGTGTGTCTATTCACAGCCCGCCAACATCACCCAAAGTCTTTAAAGAGCATCTTCCAGCCCTCATTACATTGTTGAATCTTCATATAGAACATTCTGATTCGTTATGCTTTGATGTGCACAAGCTAAATCATTCTGTTTTATTGGATCATACTTGTATTAAAAAGAGGGTCAGCGTTCTTTCCACAGAATTCAACGGATTGAATGTTACATATGACAAGCGTGTCTGGTTGGTTTTAGTTGTCACTCTCTCACTAGCAATGTTACTGCTTTTGGTATTTAGACGCTACCTCTGGTTGCGCATTTGTAAGTTTCTCAACCCGGATGGGAGTTTTCCACTATACCATGAAAATCTGTTAGCTGTATAACATAATTCACCATATGACTGTTTTAATTACAAAGTTTTCATGAGGCGATGGTAAAGTTTCAGTTCATCAACACTCAGAGATCTGTCAGTGCATAGAGGAATGGTTTATTACCGTACTTACGATTCGAGGTGCTTTAAAGATTTTCTGCTCATCGTTATATCGTCACTTCTCTTATGTTGCCAAAGTATATCGGCAAACCCTACTGACGTTAGTAAAACATTTCTCAATTGCATTAAGCTGGATTCTGTGACGTGTACTCTACATTCAAGCCATTGTGCCAACAGCTGGTGATGATGCTTCGACCACATGTCGACTAACCCAGGAACATGAAAATTCGACTCACTATTGCATGATGATTTCATCAACATGAAAATGCTTCATGGAAAACTTGTAGAAGTAATTTTTTTTTTGTATTTTTGGTATTTAAAATGCGAGAAGATATGCTGTAATATTTCGTTGCGATTTTTCATCTCAAGCCATATATTTTACGAACCTCTTTGTTGTCATTCATCATGTTTAACAGGCGAATTAGATTCATCCGCTAGAAGACATTTTCTTCTTCAAATTTTATGTTTTATTAAATTGAGTCAAAAGCTTCTATTTTCTAAATGGTGCTAACCTTTTTTAATTGTTAGTATTTCAGTTCCATCAAAACTATATAGAATATATTATATGGTGCGATTGTTACATTTAGAGGTTAAATAACATTTTCATGTGAATGTGATGGAAATTGCGATTTTATATATACCTAAATAGACATTAATTGTAATTCTTCTAGTGTTCTGTATATTTTCTGATCATGGATAACAAGATATTCAAACTGACATCCATTGTGATTCGTTCAAAGCTTAAAAATGACAATATCATAAAATTGAATATAGTGCTTTCCATGTGAGTAGAAAATATTGACTGCTAGTTTCATATGCTAGCAATATATACCTTTTAAATGGTAACACAAGAAGCAAAAAGCTGATAACAAACATACTGCTGTCATTTTAGATGTAAAAACTAAGAGACGTAGGTTAATTCCTTTTATAGTTTATTTCTGATTGTCTGCTATGAAAGCAAATGTCTTTGCAAATGCGTCGGGCTCCAGTGAACCTGAGATATGTGTCTCTCCATTAATAATAAAATGTGGTACACCTGAAACACAAAATATGCTGAAGTATAAGCTGACCAATAACCAATAATACTACTGTGGTTGTAGGACATCATCTTTTACCCAAAACAAACGTTATATTTTTAAATTGTTCATAGATTTTTTGGTATTCGATGGAACAAATCAACTAGTCGTGATGATCAGTTATTATATGCAAAGCATCTAGGAATATAAATGACTAGCTGATTGTATAATTTTATTGTTTTATTGCAATATTGTTTAATAGTAACTGCAATAGCTTTTTATGAAACTACTAATAGCTCTCAAAGCGCCTCTCAAAACACTTGAATGTAGTGTTTTTCGTCACCCAACCTCAAAACTTGCTGCTTAAATGTGGTTTTACTCTGCAAACAATTAGCCCGTAGCATAAGAGCTGGTGAAAGTTGGCTTGTAACTGAAAAAACTAAAGAATTGCCTCTTGATGGAAATAGTTTGGAAGCTTAGTAGCTCCGTGTGTTTGCTGCATACGTGGAGAGAATTTCGTATTGAGAAGCTGAGCTCTGAATACTACACTCAGCCTTTGAACTCAATTGTTTCTACAGCAGGAAATATCTTAACTATAAAGTGTGACTACTAGACAAGAACTATTTCATACGCTGTAAAAAAGGTTTACATACTCGGGATAGGTTTTGATTTCCAAGAAAGAGCAGTCTCTTCTACTTTCTTGGAGTTGTCTGCACAGTCCATGTAACCCTCATAGGCAGCCATATCAAAACACAGCTCTTCTGCTATTTTGTTTAAGACTCCTCTGTTAAGCAACTGATCTTCACAGAGGTAATTCTGAATAATAATTTTAACACATATAAGTTAGTTGATAAACTTTGAATATAGAATTGTAATTGTTTTTGTACCTTGAAAGACCACCTGCAATGCCAAGGTAACGCAACTCTAGAGTAGCTGATCTATTAGTTTATAGTACTAGTGTAGAATGTCTTATCGGTCATATTGACCACAGAAGAGGAGCAGCCGTGGATCAGTGGTTAGCGTGCTAGCATACAATCGGTAAGTCAGAGGTCTGAATAGCAGAAGAACCGTTGATGGTATTAGGAAGGGCATCTAGCCAAATCTCATGTGAAAAATGGTCGCTCTATACCAGGAAATACTATTTGCAGTGATGACCCCTAAATGGGAAATGCTAAAAAAAGCTGAAAGAAAGTTGAAAGGCTTTTTTTCTATAGCATTGGAGTTACTGTATCTGGTGAGACATCAATGGGATCACAGGCTGTATTTCTTGTAAAGGAGTTGTCTTTTCACAACTATCAAATGTATAAGTCTAGGACTTTCACAAACAAGGTATTACATTATTAAATGAGCATTCGTCTAGCGGTTTAAAATCAACAAAAAAAATTTTCCATCATGATAATATGATAAGTACTATTGACATGAGTTACCTTGAATATTCGTTCAGCTACGTTGCTCTGTACATTCGTCGAATTATCCAAGGTTTTACAATACTCCAGCATTTGGTGGCCAGGAAACGTGTTAGGTAGTCGTTTAGACCGTCCACTAAATTTGATTCCTACAGAAGCTGCCCGCTGTCGCATTTGTTCAAGAATGCTACAAAGAAATGTTATCTAGACTAATTTTCAAACATAGATGGCTGTACAATCTTTCTAATATACTGTTAGGTGATTTCAATCAAAGGCAAGTCTATAAGTACCGTAAATATTAAAAGTATATTTTAAACAAGCATTACATGTGTCTACTCGGTATAGCAAAACTGAGCCACTGAGGTTATCATGATTAATCCTTGAGAAAACAATGTATTGAATCGAACAGGCCATATTAATATTCGATCTAACAGGCCATATTAATATTCGGTCTAACAGGCCATATTAATATTAGATCTAACAGGCCATATTAATATTGGATTGAACAGGCCAAATTAATATTGGATTGAACAGGCCATATTAATATTTGATCAAACAGGCCATATTAATATTGCATCGAACAGGCCATATTAATATTCGATTGAACAGGCCATATTAATATTCGATCAAACAGGCCATATTAATATTCGATTGAACAGGCCATATTAATATTCGATTGATCAGGCCATATTAATATTGGATCGAACAGGCCATATTAATATTCGATTGAACAGGTCATATTAATATCCGATCGAACAGGCCATATTGATATTCAATCAAACAGGCCGTATCAATGTTAATTAAAACATTAATTACTGAAAAGGCTTTTTACGGTGTAATCACTCATTACATGTTCTACTAGAAATGCTAGTAAAAGCATGTGGTACTAAGACAACTGGCTAAAGTACTCCATGATCATGAGAGGACAATAGAGTTAACCATTTGATGCTGTGTTGTTGTCTAGGAATCTACAGCTCGTTTGGAGTTTGCTTATCCGAAATGCTAACTGCTTTTTTAATTTTCAGCTTCCGCTAACCCACAAAATGTCCCGTAACCGCAAAAACCTTACTCAAATTGATTGCGAATAATGTGAATTACTCGCTTTCCTATATGGTTGTTAGTATGTTTGGATTAAAATGAGCATGTCTACTAATATATTGAGAAAAACTTTGGTGCTGGACAACATTTGATCTATGACATTGAAACCTTTTGTTTGGATAACATGCATATGCTATAACAGTTAATTTACCTCCTAATCACAGTGACCCTACAAACTACTGATATATTTGGATATTATACATTATCATATATTAAATAATATATGATACATAATATATATGATAATATATATATATATTACCATATATTATAACTCTGTATGTGCTGCTTTCATTTTTCTATTTGATTAAAATGTTTATCCCAACCTTGACCTCGCATCTACTAACCTGGGATTTTTCATCCTGGGAAGTTTCTCAACTCCTTCATCTGTAAGACCAGGAAAAAGGAAAAATGGCTCCCAAGAAACATTGAAATCGTACAAGTCAGCCGTCTGCTGCATGGCAGCCTCCAGCTTTCGCTTGCCGATCCAGCACGATAGACACATAAAATCCCTGCAAGTAACAATCTCTCTAGTAGTTTGTCTGGTGAAGGTGATAGGGTCAGAACAACCAGTATGCTTGGTGGTTCCTTTTTAGGTACAACTACAACAACTACAATAAATACACAGAGGTTCCAAATGAAGAAAAGTTGTGGAAAAAGTCAGATCTTATTTTTGTGATTGACTATATTGGGCTTGCTGGTTCTGGTCGTTAGACTTTAGTGACAGCAAATCATCTTAGTGTGTCTCAATATTTGTTTATTTTTGTAGTTTTCATCTATTTCAACCACTATATAACCACTATATAACCACTATTTCAACCCAAATATATATCAATAACTTGCCTCATGCACTTAAAATATTTTCACCTGATTTTCTTAAAACCGATTTTTAATGAGCCTCTTACTAATCAAGCTGAATACTACCATAGGATAGTCAGTGATAAAATTGATCAAATCACAGTCAAAAAAAGTTCAGTTACAAAATTGAAACAGCTTCTCAACGCTTATACAGGAAGAAACTGTAAAGTTTAAACTTTGCGCAGTTTTTTTCCTGTTAGAAATGCTTCAAGGACTTTTACACCTCTAACATAAAAGTTTTTTGCGTTAAATCACTCTCAGTATGTTTGAATTGGTGTTAAAAGTTTTACAACTCAACTTTTTAAAATGTGACTGTATCACTTTGTGCACCTGGCTCTTCAATTGCCTGTTTGTTATTCACCTGTAAAGAATAGACTATCATTGTTGAACTAGTCTGTTTATGGGTAAAGGGCACCCTTGGGCTGATGAAATGTATACCTATTACTACAAAGTTTAGTAAAACCCTTTATAAGAACTTCGAAATGGCAATTTAGCTCTTTGTGGAATAGCTAACAGTTTGATATAGCCACATTCATTCCAAAATGGTATAATTCTAGTGTGTCATTTCTATCTAGCACCTGTTCGAACATTTCATTTCTATCCAGTACATGTTCTAACATGTCATTTTTATCGAGTACATGTTCTTACTTGTCATTTCTATCCAGTACATATTCTTACTTGTCATTTCTATCCAGTACATGTTCTTACTTGTCATTTCTATCCAGTACATGTTCTTACTTGTCATTTCTATCCAGTACATGTTCTTACTTGTCATTTCTATCCAGTACATGTTCTTACTTGTCATTTCTATCCAGTACATGTTCTTACTTGTCATTTCTATCCAGTACATGTTCTTACTTGTCATTTCTATCCAGTACATATTCTCATATGTCACTCCCAATTAGTACTTATTTCTGTACATTAGTTTTATCTAGCACTGGCTTCTATATATCACTTAAGTCTAGTGCCTCTAGTTACATGTTATTGCTAATCAATACTTGCTTTAGTGTGTCATATCTATCCAGTGTTTGCAAAAACTTTAATGACTGAAGTCTAGCTGTGAAAAGCATAGGTATCTTTAATTAGTCTGTGGCAGGAATAGGTCTTGGATTTAAGCCAATTAAATGTGCTCCTGGCTGATAGTGTCATCAACACTTCAAGCAGAATATGTCACATCATGCTCTCTCTCTCAATGCTGGAAAAGTTATCACTGACGCAAGCATGGCCAATCAGTAAAATGTTTTCCTTTCAAAACTAACCACGAATATCAATCAAAACAGCTCATGCATCACTACGATTTAGACTATTCTGGAGTGATTTGTATATGGTAGTCGTTAGTAACCCAAAAGACAAGGCTATGCAATGCCCTCACTAATCTGTAATAACTCTTGCTTTCATAGAATGGAACACTTCGGGTTTGTATATTATGGTCTGTTTTTATAATTTTTCCTCTATGTAAGCCACCAACTGATCATGTGACCTCTATTAAAAGACTTTGATGAATAACAACTGTTGGCATGTGCCAGTTTGTCGCTGCCATGCTATCCTCTTTCCTTTTGAAAAGCTTTAAAATGTTTTCAATAATTTAGCTATCTAAGAATAAACAAAGTTCAAGGCTAAAGACAAGGATCTACAGTCAGGATTTTCAAATACTTTGGTAGTAATCGTAACTCTACTCGAGACTTCTAGTAATTATATCATGAATGAAAGGTATTCCTAGGCTTGGAGACAAATGAACATTCTCAAGCATCTATATACATGTATATATAAATCTCAATGTTTGTATGTATGTTTGTCTGCATGTCCAGTTATAGCGATAAAGTTTTCAGAATGAAACACCAGCTGCACACCGGATTTGAACTTGGAGAACATTCAGTTATGCAGACAGTCATCTATTCAATACAATATGCTGTTCAATTGGCTATATGACAGAATAAATTGGGCACATACTTATTACAAATGCCAATCTTTTATGGCTTCACTCTTAACACTGCAGCTAGCACTATGAATGAAGCCATACCAGAAGAAAAATGCCTGCCTATACTTGAAGAAAAAGGCCTGAACTCACATAGCCAACGAGATAATTGCAATAAATATAAATCTGTAGTCGGCACTGCAGCCAGTATAGTATGAATCACACAAAAATAAACACGGTACACAGAAATAAACAAAACACTTTCGTTTAAAAGTTAGAATGGTAAATTTTGTATATGTTGAGAAAAAAATTAATTTTCTGTGCAGAAACTTTTTATCACCCGTGTAATGCCAGGCATTCATTTAGTATAGAACAAAGGTTGTCATATAGAATGTACTTACGCAACAATCTGTATGTTGATAGGAACCTTCTTACTGGTCTCATCTGCCATTCTTAACAGAAATGAAGATGCAGGGTTTCACTCAACTTGTAAGCTCTGCAATGATGCACGGCCTTGGCATGTAGTTGTAGACAAATGAAGGAGTATTTATACCCAGGTCTGTTTTTGACCTGTCATTGTATGCCATTTATTACCTGTAGAATGTAATGACGTTGCGCAGCACAGTGTGCAAATCATCATGTTGTAACCACTGATGACATGACGCAGTATAGTATAGTCATCTATATATATATTTCTCAAAGTCCGTGTGTTGGAATTCCGTCTGTTGGAAATCCGGTTATAGCCATTATTAGAACAGCTGAGCTGGACAACAATAAATACTCAAAGTCATGGCTTACTGTCATTGGAAGCCATAGATATAGTTTACTATGTCTATAACTATAGGGTTTACTATATCTATGTTGGAAGCCTAACCTTATTAACTAGCTTAGTGGAGTTTTCCATTGGCAATATGCCAGGCTACTAAAAGGTACAGTTGTTTGACAAAGTTTTAAAACCTTTACAATTGTTTTTATTTTCCTCTTAATTTAGTTCAACTCAGAGCTGTGCTACTCGAGTACGAATTCGAGTACAAGTACTACTCGAGTACCGATTTCAACTACTCTCTACTCTACTCGAAGGGGCCATAATATGGGATAAATATACTCTACTTGTACTCCCTTGGGAAGAAAGTACTCGGAATCTACTTGCAAATTTAAATACTCTACTCTACTTTACTCTACAATAAATATACTCTACTCTACTTTACTCTACATCAAAATACTCTACTCTACTTTACTCTACATCAAATATAGCCTACTCTACTCTTACTTGCACCAGGGAGTTGTCAACTCCCTGTTGACACATAATATTTCTCTTTACTTTACCTAGACTGTGATCCAATTTGTATTGTGTACTACCAGCTTTGTTCAGCACCACAATTTCTCTGTTTGTACTCTGTACGTGTGTATTGTATGTTGGAACAAGGGCTTTTTCTTATTGAAATGTCAATCCAAGGTCACATAGACTACTTGTGCAAGTAACATGGTATGATAGTTAAGTGTCTGTGAGAATTCAGAAAATTATAATGTGAGGAGAGATTTATTTTAACAATGGCAGAGGTAGGACCAGTGACAGTAATAGAGCCAGTAACAGATAGGAATACCAAGTCTTCCCCTACAATAATACAATTTGGATATACTGACTATAAGGTTAGTTGTTACATTCGCTTTTTCCTTCATTATGTGTGGCTTAGTAGCCCTTTTCTCTACCACAGCTATGAGTTTCTGTTCTTGTTTTACAAAAACAGACTTGATAATTCAACAGACCGAGCAGCAGCAGACTGATGGCACATTCACACTTGCTATATATTATTGATTAATTGAGTGGCGATTGTTGCGATGTATCTAATTTTACCTGATCTCCGTTAACCCAAGACTAACTTCATGGCTTTTACGCAGGCATATTTGACTATATGCATATGGAACTGCATACGGAAGACATCGCTGTCACCAACAAGCCTTTCGGTCATGAGCTATACATGATAGCTGCAGTGCTGGATCCTAGACATCTAACTCAATGGCTTCCGGAGGATGACGAAGAGCTAGAGCTGAAGATTTGTAGGCAGGTGATCGATGCAGCTGAGAGAGGTAAGGCTACGGGTTGTTGTGTTTATGATTATTATTATTATTATACTGTGTTTGTTTTTCAAGATTATTTGTGCAATAGCTCTGCTCGTGCTGAATCTGATGAGGAGATAATTATCATCATGCTTTGACTTGCTATACAAACAATGTGTGTTTTTTGGTGAATAGAATACAAGGAACCACTGGAAACTGCTGCTTATGTTACCAATGAAGTTAATGTACCTGTTGCCGCCGATGTAGAGGACGCCGCCGGAGAACCTGTATTCAAACTGCCTCGGCTATTTGACTATCAGCAGGAGGAGAATATCCCTGTCACTACCGGCAATCCAAATACAGTTCTTACCATCAGCGGCCAGTTTACTATGTATCTGGAACTCGCCAGATCAACACCCATGGCAGCACGCGATCCATTGGTGTTCTGGCACCGAAAGCGAGAAATACTCTTCAAGCTGTACCCTCTTGCCCAAAAAGTGTTGAGTGTGCCGGCAAGTTCTGCTGCCGTCGAGAGGATATTCTCTCACGGTGGCATCTTGATGAGGCCACATCGCGCCTCAATGAGCGATGCCGTTCTGGAGAACCTCATTTTCTGCAAATGCAACAGGCTGCAGGGCCTAGTATAAATAAAGAAAACTAGAACCCGGGGATAGTTGGACATTATACTTTTATATTATCATATTATTTTATCATATTATTATCATATCCTAATCATTATCATATTATATATATAGGCCTACCTGTACTGGTTAATTTGGCTGTTTTACTTGTTTGTTCGTTTTACTTTAATTTAATAAAAAGTACTTGATATTTGATTAATGTACACTATACTTGTACTTGAAATGCAGAAGGAAAACTCTACTTGATCTTGAAATTTGAGAGATAACTCTACTTGTACTCGGAACCAAGTTGTGATACTCTACTTGTACTCGGAATCAAGTTGTGATACTCTACTTGCACTCGGAAGGCAGAAACATGTGATTACTTGTACTTGTACTCGATTTTGTTTTGAGTACTCGCTTACTCTACTTGAACTGAAAAAAAGTACTTGAGCACAGCTCTGGTTCAACTACACGACACACTTCTCTCATGATATGCACTTTGAAATTTATAGTGGCAAATTTTGTTATGTGTTAAATACAAATCAATTTTCTGTCCAAAGACTCTTCTATTACATGGGCAGCGCCGGGTGGCACAGCTCCCGGATATATAAATAGATAGATATATAAACCTAGATTGGCCAATAATAGCTACAGTATTCCCATCGGTTGCCTTGTCAGACTTAAATAGCACGACATAACGTCATTGTATTGTACCTCACGCTTGACTGCACTATTGTTTACAATTGAGCTAATGAGAAGAAGGTGACAAAACTACATTTATTTTCACATAAAAACTTTCTTGGATACATAATCCAGTAAACTAAAGCAATTCTGTGATAATATCTGATAACCACTATAGATTAATACTATAAAAGCTATGAATTGTTGTACACAAATCATGAGCCATCAGGGCTTTATTTGCAACCCTCTCCTATCCCCATGCTCTCTTTTCCCCTTTTCCAAAGAAGAAGTTAGAAGGGGAAAAGAGAGAAGGGAGTAAGGAGAGGGGGAGCAAATAGCCCACCCATTCAAAGAGCCAGACCCTGGCTAGGTGATTAGACTAATATCATGCTGAACTAAACATGACTAAATATGATGAGTATGCAAGTATGTCTTAAGTCAAAAATGAGACAGAATGATTTTTTACAGCTGGCTATGTAGCTGGCTAGGTCACCAGAACTGAAGTGTAATGATTGTATCAATAGCATCGTGGATGTTACCAACTTTAATGAAAACCAAGCAACGAATTCCCTAATCAAAATTAAGAATCGTGATGTAATGGCTATACTTTGTCTTCGCCTGTGGTGATTGAGGTTTGCAACCAATAGTGAAAAAGCGACGAGAGTGTTGCGTAGTAGTGCTGGATTGGTGAAAAACTTTCCCAGACTGGCACTAATTGCCACCATGGAGAAGTTGCTGAGGTTCAACATCATGCTATTGTTTAAGTGTAATCATCAAGCTAGTAGACTAGCTCATGAGATAGCAGAGAGATATATTTCGATTATGGCGCATTATGAAGCTAAGAATAGAGCTGGCATGGGTAGCTCGTCTGGTCTTGACCCACCGGGTCAGAGGTGCCCGAGTCGGGCAACCCGACCCTCGGGTCTTCCTATACAAAGACACAGTTGGTTTATGGCTAAACAACAGTGGTTGTATATCGCTTTTTAAGTGCGATTGAAATGGAGTCGCATATAGTCCTAGCACGGAAGGACCAGGCGAAATAAAACAAGGTGAGTCAAGACTATATTTTTCCATCTGCGACAATAGTCTTTGGATTATAGGTTTCACAAGGTTTTTCGGCAAAAAATAATCAAGATGTCGGTAGTCTGGGATTTCATGAAGAAGCCAGTCACGAAAGAAAAATACCAAGTTATTTGTACAATATACAAAAGCAAGTTAAAGATTGACTTGCAACAGAATTCACATTACAGTTATTTAGTATCATAAGATTCACTTTGTCTTACTCTGTTGTGTTGTGAAATCAGGTGTGAAATATATGGGAATGTGATTACAAGCTCTTAAAAGCTTAAAAAACAAGCAGTTAATCGCAGCCACACGAGGCCGCCGTAGTTTGGATTCGCTTTCCAAAACGGCTCTAATGGGACGTAGTTGTTACAGGATGGTTTCTGTTTACACTTTCATGCAACCTCATTCGTCGAAATATTTTCACAAATATACTTCATGCATTCAATAAAACCATGTCTATTGTTCTTACGCGTCTGTTTTATCATCATTGTAATGCTGTCACTTTTAGCACTGATATCTTATAACTTACCGTAAAACATCATTAAACTTTTTAACCTTAGCTCAAAGGAGTACATATCATTGTCTGATAACCATGACGAGCCTGTTGGTCACCTGTGATAATTGAAAAGTGCTGCAGAAATTATTTTCGAAGTATTGGGTCACGTGATCAGATTACGACTTGATGATTGAATAATGCCGAAACAAAACTGTAAACTAGCGAGCATCTATATTTGATACGGGGTCTTCGGTAAAACCCGAAGTGTTTGTCATAAACTAGTGCTACGACAAGTTTTATATTAAGCTTTTTAATGACTTTTCAATTCACGCGAGAACATCACGTGACAAGACGATAACCAAACTGTAATGACTACGTCAGAGAAATAAAGAAATTCCAATCTACGGCGGATTTACGTTTTTGAGCTTTTAAGAGCTTGTAATCACAGTTCCACGTATTGGCACCTACAACACAACAGAGTAAGACATGGTGAATCTTTTGATACCAGATAACTGTAATGTGAATTTTGTTGCAAGTCATCCTTTTAAGTTACAAAAGGGTCCACCTCAATACTATTGAGGCATTTACAACGAGGGCATCCTGAGGAACTTAAAAGCGCATCTAAGAATCTTCAATCCAGCAAATATATTTTATTTTTAGTTTCTTTCACTAATACCAGAGGTTTTAGGAAAGTGATGGATTTTTGTTTTCCACTATGCTGGGTTATGTATTTCTATATTTGTAAAGTATTTCTTAACTAGCCTCTTGTTGATTATAATAGCAGTTGAAAATAAAATCTGTAATAAAAACACTAGCCCAATCATGCCATTAATCTATCACCCATTGAATAGCATTGATCCACCAATGTCTAACCATAAATTGTAGATTGCATCTATAAACCAAGCTACAGAATATAATGATTGGTGTGATAATGGTTTCTTTTATCTTAGTTTAATGATGTCACAAAATTAGGCTGTAATAGAACTATCTCGTAAACTTAAATGAATAAAAAAATCGCGCGTGCTGACCCGGTCCGACCCGATATTGGCTCTCATTGCTGACCCTGAGTCTGGTCCGACTCTGCATTCCTTGGTCTCATTCCAGCTCTAGCTAAGAAAGCCATTGATTCCATTTCCCTGATCAGATCAAAAACTTCACAGGCTCATCATATTTAGTCATGTTTAGTTCAGCATGATATTAGTCTTTTACCTAGCCAAGGTCTGGCTCTTCGGGTGGGTGGGCTATTTGCCCCCTCCTTTTGCCCTTCTCTCTTTTCCCCTTCTCACTTCTTCTTTGGAGAAGGGGAAAAGAGAGAATGGGGATAGGAGAGGGTGGCAAATAAAGCCCTGATAGCTCATGATTTGTGTGCAACATTTCATAGCTTTTATACTTTTACTCTATTGTGGTTATCAGATATTATTACATAATTGCTTTTCTTGATTATGTATACAAGAAGGTTTTTATGCAAAAATAAATATGATTTTGTCAAATTCTCCTCATGAGCTCCATTGTTAACGATAGTGCAGTCAAGCGTGAGGTACAATACAATGACGTTACGTCATGCTATTTACGTCTGACAGGCTTTTTCCCTATTGGCCAATCTAGGTTTATATATCTATGAGTATAGTGCATAGTATAGTGCAGCTATGGCCAAATGGCGGATCTAGATCCGCATCTTTGTAGTTTTATTGTGGATATTTCAAGTTGCCTGTCAAAAAGATTTTTTAAAGTACAGTCAAACATGGATAACTCGTCCACGGATAGCTCGAAAAAATGGTTAATTCGAACATTTCCTTTGGTCCGTTCCCACGTAATGATAAATTGCTATAGATAACTCGAATTCAACACTGTTAATTAGAACTGTTTTTTTGCCCAACAGCTACCGAAACGGTTGTTTTCGCTTTAGAAAATCACTTTATTCAAAGCCATAGAGGTAAACTTCATCTTTTCGTAATTCATAAGCGTCGTTATTACCACCATCGGCAAAATATTTTTGTCAACGACTTTTCTAAAAGTTTTGTGAAATTTGATTTATACAGCGATACGATGAATAGCACGGGCTAGCCGGGTCACGCGCGCAAGAATTTTCGCCACGCACATACAAAACAAAAATCGCATGTTGTTTTGTATGTGCGTGGCGAAAATCCTTGAGTGCGTGACTCGGCTAACCCGTGATGAATAGTTTTCCGACGTTGATTCCGTGTTGAATCAACGTCGGAATGTTGAATGTTTAAAACGTCTTAAAAAATGTTGTAATTAAACGTATACGTTGTCTGAGCTACAAAAAACTATTCATCGTTTGACCTAAACACAGAATACGTGTGTACATTCAATAAGTATCTATTAAAAAAGCGTGAGTGATATAGAATGTACCGTAAAACCTCGTAAAACTTCTAATTGAACTGCCTCGGAGTGTTGCTCTTAACGAATCCCAGGTAAAGTAAAGTAATCTGCATAAACTTCAAGAAAAAACGGCAAAATTGATGGTGGGTAAAACCCCAAAAGAAAAAAATGTCTTTTCTTTTGAGCATTTCAACAACGATCAAGTTTTGCCAATGTCAATCTGAAAAACGTCCTGGCAATAACATTACCTCAAACAACAAACCAATCTCAAGTGATAGAAAAATCTCTATACTTTTTCATGAAAACGTTTTAAACTTTACATTAGAAGCATTTAATTTGAAACAAGCCATTTGTGCTTTTGATTTATATTATAGTTTGTATATGTACATGTATCTACTAATAAATAAGTAAATATATGGACTTGTGACAGTGCTCTGATAACTTGAATGCTCTGATAATTCGAACACTTTTGCTCGGTCCCTTGAAGTTCGAGTTATCCATGTTTGACTGTATTTTTTTTTTATTTTGTTGAAAGAATATTTTTGTAATCTTTTCTTGGAATTTTTGTAAATTCATTGTTTCCAGCAATAAATTTTGTAAAAACCAATCACAGGACACGACTCACAAATACTCTTCATGAACTTTATGAGTCGGTAAAAGTAGCAAAAAACTGTGTTTTGATAGTATTGTGAAGTCAAAGACCACTCATCATTTTTATCACTGATATCAAACACATTTAGTGCAGCACATTCATTCACTGATTTATAGTTCAAATTATATATACAAACAAAAAAAATTCAATTTGTATTTGAGGCCTTGTTTTAAGATGTGAGTAAATAATTGCAGGGCAGAATGTCCTTGGTTAGTGCTGATGTCTGATCATCTCCCAGTATGCGCATCTGATGATACGCCTTGGGGTAAGACCCCTGGTTGTCGGGCATTCACAGATCTTTTAGTAGAGTTCAAAGTTGATCTGTTTATTGTGGGCGGCCAGAATGGTTACCATATATCACGACTTGTTGCTACAGATTCTCAACTTGGGAGTGGAGGTGGCCTCAGTTCATTCATTGTGGGTCTTCAAACTGAGGGTGTGTCTATGCACAGCCCGCCAACATCACCCAAAGTCTTTAAAGAGCATCTTCCAGCCCTCATTACATTGTTGAATCTTCATATAGAACATTCTGATTCGTTATGCTTTGATGTGCACAAGCTAAATCATTTTGTTCTATTGGATCATACTTGTATTAAAAAGAGGGTCAGCGTTCTTTCCACAGAATTCAACGGATTGAATGTTACATATGACAAGCGTGTCTGGTTGGTTTTAGTTGTCACTCTCTCACTAGTAATGTTACTGCTTTTGGTATTTAGACGCTACCTCTGGTTGCGCATTTGTAAGTTTCTCAACCCGGATGGGAGTCTTCCACCATACCATGAAAATATGTTAGCTGTATAACATAATTCACCATATGACTGTTTTGATTACAAAGTTTTCATGAGGCGATGGTAAAGTTTCAGTTCATCAACACTCAGAGATCTGTCAGTGCATAGAGGAATGATTTACTGTCGTACTTACGATTCAAGGTGCTTTAAAGATTTTCTGCTCATCGTTATATCGTCACTTCTCTTATGTTGCCAAAATATATCGGCAAACCCTACTGACGTTATGTAAAACATTTCTCAATTGCATTAAGCTGGATTCTGTGACGTGTACTCTACATTCAAGCCATTGTGCCAACGGTTGGTGATGATGCTTCGACCACATGTCGACTAACCCAGGAACATGAAAATTCGACTCACTATTGCATGATGATTTCATCAACATGAAAATGCTTCATGGAAAACTTGTAGAAGTAATTTGTTTTGTATTTTTTGTATTTAAAATGTGAGAAGAAATGATGTAATATTTTGTTGTGATTTATCATTTCAAGCCATATATTTTACGAACCTCTTTTTGTTTTCATTCATCATGTTTAACAGGCGAATTAGGTTCATCTGCTAGAAGACATTTTCTTCTTCAAATTTTATGTTGTATTAAATTGAGTCAAAAGCTTCTATTTTCTAAATGGTGCTAACCTTTTTAATTGTTGGTATTTTAGTTCCATCAAAACTACCTATGTAGAATATATTATATGGTGCGATTGTTACATTTAGAGGTTAAATAACATTTTCATTTGAATGTGATGGAAATTTCGCTTTTATATATACCTAAATAGACATTAATTGTAATTCTTCTAGTGTTCTGTATATTTTCTGATCATGGATAACAAGATATTCAAACTGACATCCATTGTGATTCATTCAAAGCTTAAAAATGACAATATCATAAAATTGAATATAGTGCTTTCCATGTGAGTAAAAAATATTGACTGCTAGTTTCATATGCTAGCAATATATACCTTTTAAATGGTAACACAAGAAGCAAAAAGCTGATAACAAACATACTGCTGTCATTTTAGATGTAAAAACTAAGAGACGTAGGTTAATTCCTTTAATAGTTTATTTCTGATTGTCTGCTATAAAAGCAAATGTCTTTGCAAATGCGTCGGGCTCCAGTGAACCTGAGATATGTGTCTCTCCATTAATAATAAAATGTGGTACACCTGAAACACAAAATATGCTGAAGTATAAGCTGACCAATAACCAATAATACTACTGTGGTTGTAGGACATCATCTTTTACCCAAAACAAACGTGATATTTTTAAATTGTTTATAGATTTTTTGGTATTCGATTGAACAAATCAACTAGTCGGGATGATGAGTTATTATATGCAAAGCATTTAGGAATATAAATGACTAGCTGATTGTATCATTTTATTGTTTTATTGCAATATTGTTTAATAGTAACTGCAATAGCATTTTATGAAACTACTAATAGCTCTCAAAGCGCCTCTCAAAACACTTGAATGTAGTGTTTTTCGTCACCCAACCTCAAAACTTGCTGCTTTAATGTAGTTTTACTCTGCAAACAATTAGCCCGTAGCATAAGAGCTGGTGAAAGTTGGCTTGTTAGTGAAAAAAACTAAAGAATTTTCTCTTGATGAAAATAGTTTAGAAGCTTAGTAGCTCCGTGTGTTTGCTGCATACGTGGAGAGAATTTCGTATTGAGAAGCTGAGCTCTGAATACTACACTCAGCCTTTGAACTCAATTGTTTCTACTGCAGGAAATATCTTAACTATAAAGTGTGACTACTAGACAAGAACTATTTCATACGCTGTAAAAAAGGTTTACATACTCGGGATAGGTTTTGATTTCCAAGAAAGAGCAGTCTCTTCTACTTTCTTGGAGTTGTCTGCACAGTCCATGTAACCCTCATAGGCAGCCATATCAAAACATAGCTCTTCTGCTATTTTGTTTAAGACTCCTCTGTTAAGCAACTGATCTTCACAGAGGTAATTCTGAATAATAATTTTAACACATATAAGTTAGTTGATAAACTTTGAATATAAAATTGTTTTTGTACCTTGAAAGACCACCTGCAATGCCAAGGTAACGCAACTCTAGAGTGGCTGATCTATTAGTTTATAGTACTAGTGTTAGTAGAATGTCTTATCGGTCAAATTGACCACAGAAAAGGAGCAGCCGTGGATCAGTGGTTAGTGTGCTAACCTACAATCGATAAGTCAGAAGTTCGAATCGCAGAAGAACTGTTGATGGTATTAGGAAGGGCATCCAGCCAAATCTCATGTGGAAAATGGTTGCTCTATACCAGGAAATACTATTTGCAGTGAGGACCCCTAAATGGGAAATGCTAAAAAAAGGCTGAAAGAAAATTGAAAGGCTTCTCTTCTATAGCATTGGAATTACTGTATCTGGTGAGACATCAATGGGATCACAGGCTGTATTTCTTGTAAAGGAGTTGTCTTTTCACAACTATCAAATGTATACTAGGACTTTCACAAACAAGGTATTACATTATAAAATGAGCATTCGTTTAGTGGTTTAAAATCAACAAAATTTTTCTTTCACCATGATAATATGATATGTAATATTGGCTTGAGTTACCTTGAATATTCGTTCAGCTACGTTGCTCTGCACATTCGTCGAATTATCCAATGTTTTACAATACTCCAGCATTTGGTGGCCAGGAAACGTGTTAGGTAGTCGTTTAGACCGTCCACTAAATTTGATTCCTACAGAAGCTGCCCGCTGTCGCATTTGTTCAAGAATGCTACAAAGAAATGTCATCTAGACTAATTTTCAAGCGTAGATGGCTGCACAATCTTTCTAATATACTGTTAAGTGATTTCAATCAAAGGCAAGTCTATAAGTACAGTAAATATTAAAAGTATATTTTAAACAAGCATTACATGTGTCTACTCGGTATAGCAAAACTGAGCCACTGAGGTTATCATGATTAATCCTTGGGAAAACAATGTATTGAATCGAACAGGCCATATTAATATTCGATCTAACAGGCCATATTAATATTAGATTGAACAGGCCATATTAATATTTGATCAAACAGGCCATATTAATATTCAATCAAACAGTCCATATTAATATTCGATTGAACAGGCCATATTAATATTCAATCAAACAGTCCATACTAATATTCGATCGAACAGGCCATATTGATATTCAATCGAACAGGCCATATTAATATTCGATCGAACAGGCCATATTGATATTCAATCGAACAGGCCGTATCAATGTTAATTAACACATTAATTATTGAAAATTAATTATATAATCACTCATTACATGTTCTACTAGAAATGCTAGTAAAAGCATGTGGTACTAAGACAACTGGCGAAAGTACTCCATGATCATACGAGGACAATAGAGTTGGCCATTTGATGCTGTGTTGTTGTTTAGGAATCTACAGCTCGTTTGGAGTTTGCTTATCCGAAATGCTAATTGCTTTTTTAATTTATAGCTTCCACTAACCCACAAAATGTCGCGAACCGCAAAAACCTTACTCAAATTGATTGCGAATAATGTGAATTACTCGCTTTCCATGTATGGTTGTTAGTAAGTTTAGATTAAAAAGAGCATGTCTACTAATATATTGAGAAAAACTTTGGTGCTGGACAACATTTGATCTATGACATTGAAAGCTTTTGTTTGGATAACATGCATATGCTATAACAGTTAATTTACCTCCTAATCACAGTGACCCTACAAACTACTGATATATTTGGATATTATACATTATCATATATTATATAATATATATGATACATAATATATATGATAATATATATATATATTACCATATATTATAACTCTGTATGTGCTGCTTTCATTTTTCTATTTGATTAAAATGTTTATCCCAACCTTGACCTCGCATCTACTAACCTGGGATTTTTCATTCTGGGAAGTTTCTCAACTCCTTCATCTGTAAGACCAGGAAAGAGGAAAAATGGCTCCCAAGAAACATTGAAATCGTACAAGTCAGCCGTCTGCTGCATGGCAGCCTCCAGCTTTCGCTTGCCGATCCAGCACGATAGTCACATAAAATCCCTGCAAGTAACAATCTCTCTAGTAGTTTGTCTGGTGAAGGTGATAGGGTCAGAACAACCAGTATGCTTGGTGGTTCCTTTTTAGGTACAACTACAACAACTACAATAAATACACAGAGGTTCCAAATGAAGAAAAGTTGTGGAAAAAGTCAGATCTTATTTTTGTGATTGACTATATTGGGCTTGCTGGTTCTGGTTGTTAGACTTTAGTGACAGCAAATCATCTTAGTGTGTCTCAATATTTGTTTATTTTTGTAGTTTTCATCTATTTCAACCACTATATAACCACTATATAACCACTATTTCAACCCAAATATATATCAATAACTTGCCTCATGCACTTAGAATATTTTTACCTGATTTTCTTAAAACCGATTTTTAATGAGCCTCTTACTAATCAGGCTGAATATTACCATAGGATAGTCAGTGATAAAATTGGTCAAATCACAGTCAAAAAAAGTTCAGTTACAAAATTGAAACAGCTTCTCAACGCTTATACAGGAAGAAACTGTGTAAAGTTTACACTTTGCGCAGTTTTCTTCCTGTTAGAAATGCTTCAAGGACTTTTACACTTCTAACATAAAAGTTTTGTGCATAAAATCACTCTCGGTATGTTTGAATTGGTGTTTAAAGTTTTACAACTCAACTTTTTAAAATGTGACTGTATCACTTTGTGCACCTGGCTCTTCAATTGCCTGTTTGTTATTCACCTGTAAAGAATAGACTATCATTGTTGAACTAGTCTGTTTATGGGTAAAGGGCACCCTTGGGCTGATGAAATGTATAGGCCTACCTATTACTACAAAGTTTAGTAAAACCCTTTATAAGAACTTCGAAATGGCAATTTAGCTCTTTGTGGAATAGCTAACAGTTTGATATAGCCACATTCATTCCAATATGGTATAATTCTAGTGTGTCATTTCTATCTAGCACCTGTTCGAACATTTCATCTCTATCTAGCACCTGTTCGAACATTTCATTTCTATCCAGTACATGTTCTAACATGTCATTTTTATCGAGTACATGTTCTTACTTGTCATTTCTATCCAGTACATATTCTTACTTGTAATTTTTATCCAGTACATGTTCTTACTTGTCATTTCTATCCAGTACATGTTCTTACTTGTCATTTCTATCCAGTACATGTTTTTACTTGTCATTTCTATCCAGTACATGTTCTTACTTGTCATTTTTATCCAGTACATGTTCTTACTTGTCATTTCTATCCAGTACATATTCTTACTTGTCATTTCTATCCAGTACATGTTCTTACTTGTCATTTCTATCCAGTACATGTTCTTACTTGTCATTTCTATCCAGTACATATTCTCATAAGTCACTCCCAATTAGTACTTATTTCTGTACATTAGTTTTATCTAGCACTGGCTTCTATATATCACTTAAGTCTAGTGCCTCTAGTTACATGTTATTGCTAATCAATACTTGCTTTAGTGCGTCATTTCTATCCAGTGTTTGCAAAAACTTTAATGACTGAAGTCTAGCTGTGAAAAGCATAGGTATCTTTAATTAGTCTGTGGCAGGAATAGGTCTTGGATTTAAGCCAAATAAATGTGCTCCTGGCTGATAGTGTCATCAACACTTCAAGCAGAATATGCCACATCATGCTGACTCACAGCGTTCAACAAACACTTGCTAATAAATTGACCTCCCTCTCTCAATGCTTGTGAAGTTATCACTGACGCAAGCATGGTCAATCAGGAAAATGTTTTCCTTTCAAAACTAACCACGAATATCAATCAAAACAGCTTATGCATCACTACGATTTAGACTATTCTGGAGTGATTTGTATATGGTAGTCGTTAGTAACCCAAAAGACAAGGCTATGCAATGCCCTCACTAATCTGTAATAACTCTTGCTTTCATAGAATGGAACACTTCGGGTTTGTATATTATGGTCTGTTTTTATAATTTTTCCTCTATGTAAGCCACCAACTGATCATGTGACCTCTATTAAAAGACTTTGATGAATAACAACTGTTGGCATGTGCCAGTTTTTCGCTGCCATGCTATCCTCTTTCCTTTTGAAAAGCTTTAAAATGTTTTCAATAATTTAGCTATCTAAGAATAAACAAAGTTCAAGGCTAAAGACAAGGATCTACAGTCAGGATTTTCAAATACTTTGGTAGTAATCGTAACTCTACTCGAGACTTCTAGTAATTATATCATGAATGAAAGGTATTCCTAGGCTTGGAGACAAATGAACATTCTCAAGCATCTATATACATGTATATATAAATCTCAATGTTTGTATGTATGTTTGTCTGCATGTCCAGTTATAACGACAAAGTTTTCGGAATGAAACACCAGCTGCACACCGGATTTGAACTTGGAAAACATTCAGTTATGCAGACAGTCATCTATTCAACACACTATGCTGTCCAATTGGCTATATAGCGGAATAAATTGGGCACATACTTATTACAAATGCCAATCTTTCGTGGCTTCTCCTTAACACTGAAGCTAGCGTTTATGTATGAAGCAATACCAGAAGAAAAATGCCTAAACTCACATAGCCAACAAGACTATTGCAATAAGTATAAATCTTTAGTTGGCACTGCAGCCAGTATATTATGAATTACACAAAAATAAACACGGTACACAGAAATAAACAAAATACATGTACCTTCGTTTCAAAGTTAGAATGGTAAATTTTGTATATGTTGAGAAAAAAATTAATTTTCTGTGTAGAAACTTTTTATCACCCGTGCAATGCCAGGCATTCAGCTAGTTTAGAACAAAGGTTGTCATATAGAATGTACTTACGCAACAATCTGTATGTTGATAGGAACCTTCTTACTGGTCTCATCTGCCATTCTAAACAGAAATGAATATGCAGCGGTTCACTCAACTTGTAAGCCCTGCAATGATGCACTGCCTTGGCATGTAGTTGTAGACAAATGAAGGAGTATTTATACCCAGGTCTGTTTTTGACCTGTCATTGTATGTCATTTATTACCTGTAGAATGTAATGACGTTGCGCAGCACAGTGTGCAAATCATCATGTTGTAACCACTGATGACAAGACACAGTATAGTATAGTGCATAGTATAGTGCAGGTATGGCCAAATGGCGGATCTAGAACCGGATCCGGATCTTTGTAGTTTTATTGTGGATATTTCAAGTTGCCTGTCAAAAAGATTTTTTAAAGTATTTTCTTTTAATTTGGTTGAAAAAATATTTTTGTAAACTTTTCTTGGAATTTTTGTAAATTCATTGTTTTCAGCAATGAATTTTGTAAAAAGCAATCACAGGACACGACTCACAAATACTCTTCATGAACTTTATGAGTCGTTAGAAGTAGCAAAAAACTGCATTTTGATAGTATTGTGAAGTCAAAGCCCACTCATCATTTTTATCACTGATATCAGACATATTTATTACAGCACATTCATTCCCTGATTTATTATAGTCAAATTATTTATACAAACAAAAAATTTTCAAATCGTATTTGAGGCCTTGTTTTAAGATGTGAGCAAATAATTGCATGTTTATGTATGGTAAAAAATAAAATGCACATCTTCAGCTCGTTGTCGATCTTTAATGCGCCAAATTTGGCTGTAACGGATCATGGCCGAAACCATTTGGCCATCCTGGTATAGTGCATAATATAGTGTATAGTGTAGTATAGCATAGTGTAGGCCTATAGTAGTAGAATAACCTAAGAGATAATAGCAATATTCAACAGAGTATTGCTATTATCTCTTATTATTTCATGTTTATCCTTTTATATTGCTATATTATTATTATTATTAGCAATATTATAGTTAATGATAATAGTTAATATTAGTTAATAATGACACTTGAGCATTTGCCATGGAAATTGCCTAATCTGCTTTCAGAGCCGTGGTACTACAGGTCAAAGGTTATAACTTGTAAACTTGAATATTATTACAACTTTAACTTAACAAAAAGAGGAACCCTTCATAGGGTGATACCACAATTTTATTAAAAACTTTTCAAATATGATATCTGTTGGAAGTATGGACACTGATGGTACCAAATCACCGAGAAAGGTAGGCACACCTATTAAAATTAACAGAACAATTGGTCAGTGCTGGTGAATATTGCAAGTGGAATAAATTTACGTTAGGACAACATATTAAATATACAATAGCATGTATCATATCAACTATAAGAACAAATTTAAATTGACTTGCACAATTCAAGCACTTGCTACTGCGTTGCCATGATTAGCGGTTCAGTATTGGGCGTTAAGTCATGTATTTCATCGATATATATATGTCTGGTGGAGGTGACCAACCTCAGTTACCAGATGTTGGTAGACACCATGGAGAGGTTTAGTATGTCAGTCAGGTTCCTCATTATCAGTGTGTGGCTCTACTGTCACAGCACTTGAGTGAAATTTATCTAGCAACTTATCTATGGTGGCCATAGAGGCAGCATAAGATTTTATCAAAAAAGCAGCGGTGATAACGAGTCACCTTGATAGATGACACTCTTGATTTTAACACTCACCAGCTTTTTGACATTAGTCTCCAGGTTTCGCTTCCCACTGGGTTATCGACCTCTTGATGAATGCCACAAGGACAAGGTGGAAATTGTCCGACCTTTGGCACTCAAGGATCTATTCAAGGGAAATTGAGCCATAGGCCTTTTTGTAATCAATCCAACTCATAGCAAGATTGGATGCCTTCTCCTACTTTTTTGACAGACTGTCCAATCCACCAGAAAATGATGTTTCACTTTTTGGGTGTTGTCCAATTCCTTTCTGAGCACTGGTCATATGCAGACTCATGTGCTCTTCCAGTTTGTCTGCAAATATTCCTGATTGCAGTTTTCAGGTGTTGGGCAGACATATTACTCGCCGGTAGTTCTTGGGAATTGGCTGCTTTGACTCTTTCATCAGGTGCCGATGACTCTCACCGGCCTGCTGGTTTCCAGCAGGCCGGTGAGAGTCATCGGCCAGTTCGTCTATAATTGGTCGGCCGCTCTGGATACTCACCTTCTCTATCAGGCATTCCATTTGCTTTGCCATTCTACCATACAGAGATGTCAATCTCTTAAACCAGGAGGCTTGAGTCAAGTCAGGTCTAGGTGCTGTCCAGCCTTCATACGCTGCAGTCCACATTTGATGTCTGGTTCGTTGATGGTGAGTCCTTGATGGACCACAATTTGTCGGTGGCTTTTTTTGAGCCACTTTTGCCAATCTGCAGCGGTGTCATGAGTAACCTCTACTGCCTAGATGACCTTTTGAAATTTTGAGGTGCTGGATTTAAGAGGATCAGGAATTGACCCAGTCAGTTCACCTTTGAACTGGGAATACACTCTTAGATTATGTGTGAACAGTTTATCTTCTCTCTTGTTATCCTGCTCTTTAGTGTACTGCTTCAGTCGTGCTGCTATATATGCATTCTGGGTATTTAAGATCACTGATATATATATGTATGAATGGGTACAATCTATGTATAGGTATTCTGGGTATTTAAGATCACTGATATCTATTTATAGATGGGTACAGTTTATGTATATGCATTTTGGGTATTTAACATTACTGAAATATATTTATAGATAGGTACAGTTTATGTATATGTATATGCATTTTGGGTATTTAACATTACTGAAATATATTTATAGATAGGTACAGTTTATGTATATGTATATGCATTCTGGGTATTTAACATTACTGAAATATATTTACAGATGGGTACAGTTCATATACATGTATATGAATTCTGGGTATTTAACATCACTGATATATATTTATAGATAGGTACAGTTTATGTATATGTATATGCATTCTGGGTGTTTAACATTACTGAAATATATTTATAGATAGGTACAGTTTATGTATATGTATATGCATTCTGGGTATTTAACATTACTGAAATATATTTATAGATATGTACAGTTTATGTATATGTATATGCATTCTGGGTATTTAACATTACTGAAATATATTTACAGATGGGTACAGTTCATGTATATGCATTCTGGGTATTTAAGACCACTGAAATATATTTATAGATGGGTAAAGTTCATATACATGTATATGAATTCTGGGTATTTAACATCACTGATATATATTTATAGATGGGTACAGTTTATGTATATGCATTCTGGGTATTTAACATCTTTGATATACATTTAAGGATTGGAACCACTCATGCAAATATCATTATATTTTCTGCAGCACAAATAATGACACATTCAAATGTACATCCATCGTAAGTCGTTCAAAGCTTGTGAATTACAACTTCATGAATTGAATATGGTCATTCTGAACATGCAGAAAATAAAAGGATATACAACATAGCAGAAAAATATGTCAACACTTGCTGGAAAAGAAAAACTCAAAGACTGACGTGTACATATGCATACAATACAACCATAATAATCATGAACTATTGTGTCATTAGATAGTGGTCACTATTTTCTAGCGGCAAACTTGGCAAACACCTTGACGAATGTGTCAGGCTCTTGGATACCGGAGAACTGAGGCTCCCCATTGATTATATAGAATGGCACTCCTGCAATGACAACATATGACAGGTGAAGAACCAATGACAAGATAGGATGAGTGATTCAGAATCAAGTCTTACAGAAAGTAACACAACAAACAAGTATATTTACAGAAAACAGCGAATTAAAAAGGACACTGCGTTTGTGACTTCAAAAGTATTACGTGTTGGCAGCGAGTTAAAATCATAAAAAAACTAACCACTAAGGTTGTAATCCAATCTAGATTTGTCGTTTGTAGTACTACATTAAACCTTAAACATCACAAAAAAATGTCTGTAAATTTATTTGCTGTTAGGATAATATGGCTACTTGAATAATTCACACTTTCTATGGGAAGTACTTTTGTATGCTTCCAACATGGCTTCATAATAAAATTCCAATTAAAAACCTAAAACTGTGGATTACTGAGTAAATCATAAATCACGGCTTTGCATAATTCAGTTCTTATAAACATCGACTAATGCTCAGCCAGAAAAAGTTATTCGCTAAATAGGCTAGCTTTCTTTCCTATATGTTTATATATATATATACAGTGAAACACGGATAACTCGAACTTCACGGGACCGAGCAAAAGTGTTCGAATTATCAGAGCGTTCAAGTTATCAGAGCACTGTCACAAGTCCATGTATTTACTTATTTATTAGTAGATACATGTACTTATACAAACTATAATATAAATTAAAAGCACAAATGGCTTGTTTCAAATTAAATGCTTCTAATGTAAAGTTCAAAACGTTTTTATCAAAAAGTGTAGAGATTTTTCTATCACTTGAGATTGGTTTGTTGTTTGAGGTGATGTTATTGCCAGGACATTTTTTAGATTGACTTTGGCAAAACTTGATCGTTACTGAAATGCTCAAAAGAAAAGACATCTTTTTCTTTTGAGCGTTTTACCCACGATCAATTTTGCGGATTTTTCTTGAAGTTTTTGCAAGGACTACCTTACTTTACCTGGGATTCGTTAAGAGCAACACTCCGAGGCAGTTCAATTAAAAGTTTTACGAAGTTTTACGATACATTGTATATCACTCACGCTTTTTGAATGGATACTTATTGAATGTACACACGTATTCTGTGTTTAGGTCAAACGATGAATAGTTTTTTTAGCTAAGACAACGTATACGTTTAATTACAACAATTTTTAAGACGTTTTAAACATTCAACATTCCGACGTTGATTCAACACGGAATCAACGTCGGAAAACTATTCATCACGGGCTAGCCGAATCACGCACTCAAGGATTTTCGCCACGCAAATACAAAACAAAAACAACATGTTGTTTTTGTTTTGTATGTGCGTGGCGAAAATCCTTGCGCGCGTGACCCGGCTAGCCCGTGCTATTCATCGTATAGCAGTATAAATCAAATTTCACCAAACCTTTAGAAAAGTCGTTGACAAAAATATTTTGCCGATGGAGGTAATAACGACGCTTATGAATTACGAAAAGTTGTGGTTTACCTCTATGGCTTGGAATAAAGTGATTTTCTAAAGCGATAGCAACCGTTTCGGTAGCCGTTGGGCAAAAAACAGTTCGAAGTAACAGTGTTGAGTTCGAGTTATATAGAGCCATTTATCATTGCGTGGGAATGGACCAAGCAAATCCATTCGAGTAAACCATGTGTTCACTATATCCGAGGGCGAGTTATCCATGTTTCACTGTAGTTACGCATTACGAATTGCAATAATCCAATGCTTTTCTAATGGGTTCGTAACCGCCGTCTATAACTGTAATATAGCGAACAATTGCAGCATGCGCAAATATAATAGTTACTAGCCATTCTAGACAAAACACCCTAGCTAAACTGTGTATATCTAAAAAAAAAACCAAGAATTACCTAAGCTAAAACTATTATTTCATCAACTTTCTACTATATTGATGTTTCAAACATCAAAATTTTTGTAATGGAATTTAAAAAGCTTCCTATTGGACCCTGTTAACAAGACTACCTGTGGTGACCTTTGACATCCATGACCTAGCGGTATTCTCCGTTTTTTTCAGGTTGTCTATAGAGTCCATGTAGCCGGTATATGCAGAAGTGTTAAAGCCAAGACTAGAAGCGAAGCCGTCCAGGAGGGATCTGTTTGGCAATAAGCCATCGGTGAAATAAGCCTACAGACAGACAGTGAAAAACCTTACAGTTGGCTTGATAGCCTCAGTAAGTGGTCCCATTAAGTATGTACATAATACAAACTACGCCCCATAAAGTATGTAAATAATATAAACTATGCCCCATAAAGTATGTACATAATACAAACTATGCCCCATAAAGTATGTAAATAATATAAACTATGCCCCATAAAGTATGTACATAACATAAACTATGCCCCATAAAGTATGTACATAACATAAACTATGCCCCATAAAGTATGTACATAACACAAACTATGCCCCATAAAGTATGTACATAACATAAACTATGCCCCATAAAGTATGTACATAACATAAACTATGCCCCATAAAGTATGTACATAACACAAAATATGGCCCATAAAGTATGTACATAACACAAACTGTGCCCCATAAAGTATGTACATAACATAAACTATGCCCCATAAAGTATGTACATAACACAAACTATGCCCCATAAAGTATGTACATAACATAAACTATGCCCCATAAAGTATGTACATAACACAAACTATGCCCCATAAAGTATGTACATAACACAAAATATGGCCCATAAAGTATGTACATAACACAAACTGTGCCCCATAAAGTATGTACATAACACAAACTATGCCCCATAAAGTATGTACATAACATAAACTATGCCCCATAAAGTATGTACATAACATAAACTATGCCCCATAAAGTATGTACATAACACAAAATATGGCCCATAAAGTATGTACATAACACAAACTGTGCCCCATAAAGTATGTACATAACACAAACTATGCCCCATAAAGTATGTACATAACACAAACTGTGCCCCATAAAGTATGTACATAACATAAAATATGCCCCATAAAGTATGTACATAACACAAACTGTGCCCCATAAAGTATGTACCCCAAGTATTTATCCGAGATACATATAGTTGTAGCTGGTGATCACAACATAATAAGATGATTGGTTTGTGTTAGACTAAAGACTAACTATATGAACAACAGTAATAGTACTACTGATAATTTGGGCGCTACAAATAGATGTATAGGTAACATTCTAGCATGCTACTATTATAAATCAACATCCAACTCTTGATAATCATAGAATAAACCTAGATATAGAAAGGTAAGGTTACTTAGATATAGATATCTAAATAACCTTAGAAATTATATAGGTTACTTTAGATCTATATCTATAGTAAGAAAAACACATGATTGTTACACAATGTTTAAAAACATTTAATACAATGAAATTATAGAGGTTATTCTAGATATCTATAATAAAAATAACATACACTAGAAATTCCACTGTCATACAGCCCACGACCAAAGTGATATTGGAAAAAAGAAAGGGTACTGATAGTTGAGAAATGCAATATTAGCAGTCAAATCGGATAATTGCAATGGTAGCTGTAATGTACTGGGTGTGGGTGTTATTATATACAACAAATAGCAATAATGAAAGGAAAAGATTATATGTTTATATCTCTCCTCCTGCAAAAAGAGAAATGCAATATTGGCCAATATTAGAAATAAAATGCATTGATATTATTAGAATAACCAATATTATTAATACAGTAATAATATAAAACCAATTCACAATTTCGTTTACATTTCAAAACGTCATAGCTATCAATATCACGAAGTTGTGATATTTATATAGATTTTTAGAAAATCTGTACTACGTAGTCATTGTTCTGTAGTCATCCAAACTTATAATTAATTATTGTAATAATCTCATAAGAAAATGTAAAAATTGAAATCGGCAAAAATGAAACGATTTCTGTACTCCTATGTTAATTGGCGAAACCTTCGGCAATTCGACAATGCTATAGACTGGTGAAAAGTGCACGTTATTTTTTCGCGAAATGCGCACGACTTGATCGTTCTATTATCTGTCGACCGCCGTTTCAATTTCCGATCTTAACTTTTATTAAACCAAGCTTTTCAAGCGTTTTGTGACGATTTTCGTCCTAATACATCTGTCTATCTGTGTATAATCCGATCAGATGGGTAAGTTTTTATAGAATTTCGATAATTTACAAAGACTTGGTAACATATTTAAATAGGCCTATATGTGTTTTGTATCGTTATTATACTTTAACTAATCTGCAAAACGATAGTTAAAATTGTTGATAAAATTTTCAAACAAGGGTTTGTCTCATTGTTGATGAATAATTTTCGTAAGTTGTGTGCACATGCATTTATCATAAAAACTCCCCAACTTCGCATCCGCTCGTTTGGTCGTGGGATTATACAATGTTTAGCGACATTCAATGAAATGAAAACAACCCATGCTTTCAAGTGATGTCAACAATATGACCTTAGCTCACCTTAAAAACTCTCTCGACAACCTGACTTTGCAACTTTCGGGTTGGGTCGAGGGACTTGCAGTATTCCATCATCTGATGGCCAATTAAGGTGTTAGGAAACCGCTGAGCTTTGCCGGTAAAGTCTATACCAACCGACTCTCCCAGCTTGTATAACTGGCCTGTCTTGCTAAAAGAATTCACACTTTATATTCCCATCAGCTCAGATGATAAATTCTCTTTCAGCGCAATTAAAAGAAATGCGAGAGTGGTAAGATATATACTTGTACATCTTGCAAAAATGGTTACGAGAAACACAATCTTAATTTGCTCACGAGTAGGTTCCTTGTGAAACAATTTACATATGTTTGTCATGCTCACGCGCATTCACTAAAGTAGGCCAATGAAAAATGTGAAGCCATTTGACTATATAGCAATGCTTCAACTTACAGTATAATCTCTTGACATACAAAGTTTTTGTAACGTTAGACAAAGATGAGTAAATACTTGGCTTAACATACAAAGTAACTTCAAACAAAATCCAAAATTCCTCTATAAACATGGAAGTTTTATTAATCAGTATATATGTATGTAGTTCTCCTTCACATAGTTTGGATCTACCATTTTCAAATAATATTAAACAAATTAAGACTAGCCCTAGTGGTAGTAGCAGCATAAAATAAAAGAAGGCAATAATTTTTGTAGAACTAAAACAAGAAATACTACAAAAAACATGAGCAAACACCTTAAAATAACTTCTTTAACAAATTTCTGAAGCTGTCTACTATTTATCAAACGGAAGAAAGCAAAGCCAGTGTGAAAAGAAGAAATCATAAAACAAAGATGAGTGAAGAGGCTAGAACAGATAATTAAAACAAGATATAGAATATGTAATATAAAAACAAACAATTGTAGCATATTATGCTACCGTAAAACCTCTAATTGAACGCCACCTCTATTTGAACACCACATCTGTTTGACCAGCACTATGGAAGGAGGGTTGAAAAATTGAGCACCACCTTTTAATTGATCACCACCTTTATTGAACCACCACTTTGACATTTTTTGATTTTTACGAACCCATAATAGCAAGGGATCAGTAGAAAAATGTTCACAAAATCGTATCAATAATGAATTATTGACATCAATAACAATCAATTATCTCGTTGTCCAACTCTAAGGCTCTTCGTTGTTTTCGTTAAAACTTTGAAAGCAACATCATAGAAATAATAAATTAGGCTAATAGTAGTTTTTTGTTTAATGCGGTCTTAGTGCTTCCAAGTATAAAAACGGTTTAAATATAAAGTACGGTGGTATAACAACTTCCAACCTAAAATGATTAGTTTTAGGCTGGAAGTTGTGCTTTACGCGCATGCGGCTAAAAGTTTATCATTACACGTATTTGTGTGAAACGCAATGCGTAAAAGTTTTGCTCAGCTGAAAAAATTGTTTGGACACTAATATCGACTAGTTCAGCAGTGCAGACAAAGAGTTGAGGTCAGAAGACATTGTAAAGCATATTGAACAGCCAGAAGATGTTTGTTCCATCGAAAGCGACAATCAGAACGCAACTAGCCGAGCAAATCATGCAAACATTTTCATTTCAAAAATGTTAATTTTTGTTTATGCATGTATAAGTAGGTTTGTTTATGTGGTTTGTTTGTGGTGACTATGGTTTGTTTATGTGACTTGTTCATGAATATACATGTATATTTGTAGCATTTGATAGATTATTGTCA
This sequence comes from Watersipora subatra, assembly GCF_963576615.1. Classification (NCBI taxonomy): domain Eukaryota; kingdom Metazoa; phylum Bryozoa; class Gymnolaemata; order Cheilostomatida; family Watersiporidae; genus Watersipora; species Watersipora subatra. The sequence goes on from NC_088709.1 coordinate 23,989,616, forward strand.
TATAACTAAAAAAATTTGCAGATTTATAGCATAATATTTGATAGCATCATAGCCGTAATCTGATCATACAATGGATCGACGCTCGTAACTCCTCTTTAATTGCACATAAAAAGCTAATTTTTACTGTAAATTGTAGCACACATGTCAATGAGTGCAATAGCTTTTGTGCAGCATTGTTAAATACAGATACAAAATAAAAATGTCTTCAAATTTAAAATGAAATAAAAATTGAAAGTTCCAACAAATTGCAAAGCTGGACACAGGCTATATTATCATTGCAGGTTAATTGCAAGAAATCGATATCAACTGGTAGAGATATTTCTTTGTTTATCAATGCATATTCATTATGAGAACTACGACAAGTTGGAGGTAAGTTAGCAACTTTATTTCACCCAAAAAGATTAGGGTAGCTCCACCAGAAGGAGGGCAAAAAACAGGCAACATTCGCTGCGCCTGTAAAAGGGCTATATTTATGTTTCCAAAATTCGGATGAGCCATTCGAAAAAGACAACGCCAGCCTCTATTTGACAGCCACTAAAGAAGGGGTTGAAAAATAGTGCGCCATGGCGTTCAAATAGAGGTCTTATGGTAATCTAAAGTTCTCATAGTCTGAGTTAGACTAAGACTCTATCCCTAGCTCTACCTACGCACTGTTCATGTCCTGTGTCACCAAGGCTACACTTCCTTCCACCTATTGTAACACAGAGGTGAAAGAGACAATTTACTATTATTACTTGAAATCTCTAATTTTCATGTATAAATTTTTTTTAAATAGTGCTATGTAATGCATTTAGTGTGAGGTTAACCTCAAATACTTATTGTACAGTTTTTGAGCTCTAAAACGAATTAAACTAATAAGAGTATCTGCTCCAACAATTGATACCTTGGAAGATCTTAGAATGCATCAAGCTTGTATGTCGAGGTTGACTGAAGCATGATTTGATTTAAATTGCTTCCAAAAATTCTGCTATCAATTTTTTCATCCTTAGGTCACCCAATATGACCCGGTCAATAAAATGTTACGTAAATGTGCTACGTGTTCTTATTAAATATTTATAGATTATGCTGAAAATAATTGCTGTCAGCGGTGTAATTTGATTAAACGCAATCAGTATTCAGGTCGCAAAAACTTGTCCTGAATAATTTCATTGCAATACAAGACTGAGAGAAAATGACTCCAAAGTTTAAAAGCCAACTTCAAAAATAGTCAGAAGACTTGCACAACATTTCAGAATATTGTTTTAAAGTCATGGCATGAGAATGACTACACAAGGCATCTAAACAGTAGGGAAGCAAAACTAAGAGGGGGAAATAACAGAAATATGTGTAAGGAGAGTCTATATTGTTCTAAAGAAAGTAACTCTAAGCAATTGAAGTGATTTCTCAGGCAATCTTGACAAGTAGCGCGTAGCCTCTTGCTGGTTCTAGAGAAATTATACTCTGTTAAACATAGCAAGCAAAAGATATCTGCCTGCCTTACCAACCTGATAGTTTTGAGCTTTTCTGGCTTCTCCATTCCTTCAGGAGGAAGTCCTGGTCGAAGAAGAAATGGCTCATAAGTCACTCTAAAGTCGTACAAGTGAGCCGTCTGCTGCATCGCAGTGTCCAGCTTCTTCTTGCCGACGTAACAGTAAGGTCACATGAAGTCACTAGAACATATGTGATATAACAGTAGGGTCACACGAAGTCTCTTGAATACAGTGCCGGACAACACAGTTGGGTACAACATAGTTGGGGACAACATAGTTGGGGACAACATAGTTGGGGACAACATAGTTGGGGACAACATAGTTGGGGACAACATAGTTGGGACGCAATTGTTCAACAACGCCAAATTTTTACTTAATTTGCTTTCTCAGAGTTTTGGTAGTTTAGCATCCAGTAACTATGCATATTTATATATCAATGGAATCCTTACACTCTAAGGAACCCAAATAATCTTGTTTCAAATGAATATTCTAATTCTCTCTCCATTCACAAATTTTCATTGCGAGTCAAATTTTAAGAGGTTTACTCAAACTGACTCACTGGAGGATTAGTTCATCTCTCAGACTCACTTTGAAGTTCTAAATTAACTTCAAAAAATGTTTGGTTTTTGCTGAAAGCATGTTGTCCGTGATTCTTGCATAACTTGAATACTCAAGTTGGTCAGTTTTGTATAGATTGGCTGTAAGCTGTTGAGAGAATGCCACTCATTCATAATGTCTACTCTTCAAGATAATAAGTTTACCGTAGTACATCTTTACACGGAGGAGAACATGACAATACGAAAATTTGTTGACAAATTTGATTGCGTTGTACACAGACTTTGGGATGTTTAAATCTTCTGAAATTTGAACTGTTTAGCAAAGCAGCTAGGCGTGAAAATAACTAAATTAAAAAACAAAGAAGGCATCACTAATTCAATGATGGAAATTGCATTATATAATGCCATAAAAACCCAGTATATTTAAGAAACAATGAGGTAATAATTATAGTGTCTCAGCTAGCAGGGTTAACACAAAGCTATGTAACAATCCTCGTTGTTGATTCCATAGACTTATTAACTATACATAGACATATTAACTATATATTAAGTATAGTTAATAGCCCTATGGCTGATTCATTTAATTTAAATACTCAGGATTACAATTAAATTATGTATCTGTGTATATGTGAGATCCCTTCTGCAAAATGTATAGTGATTGCTGATGCCAAACCTAGTTTGAGGTGAATTTGGTTTCACAGAAAAAGTTTAAAATGCTTTCATTTGCATGTATCATCTGCTTTTACCAGTGTCAGGGTCAGAGTAATATTATGCTCTATATTTGAAGATAATAAATCATTTGCACACATACATGAAAATTATCATTCGCATAGGTAGCTAGAAGAGAGATGGGTAGCTAAAGGCTGGTTCACACTATATAGCCATATCTCGGCGCTGATGCCACAATTATTACTGAAGTATTATACTTCGGTGATCGTCGATGATAACAATGTTCACACTATCACGAACCTATCCGCGTTTGCATCAGCAAATACTTCGTGACATAATGTTCACATTATCATTTTTAAATTTTCGCAGAGAAACCTCTTTGCTTTCGCGTGCTTGAATCAAATACAAATCTCGCAGCAACTACCATAAACGGAAATAAATACAACGTGCTATCCACGACTGCGAATTACTATCGCCAAAATGATTTACATTAGAGAGGTATAGTCGTCGATGCTCGGCAAAATATCGGGAAAGTTTGAAAGCTACAAACTTTCTCAACGTATCCTCGTCGATGGCATCGGTTCACGGTTCATATAACCGACGATCAACCGTCATATAGATATAGCGAGGGTATAGCGTGAACCAGCCTTAAGATGAGTGGAGAGATGGATAGGAGGTTACGATAAGTAGGGAAGGAGTTTAGGACAGGAGTTTAGGATGGAGAGGTTTGGGATGGATGAACAGTTTGGGGTGAAAGAGGGGTTTACTGTGAGAGAGAGGTTTAAGGTGAGAGAGGGGTATTTAGGATGGGAGAGAGGGGTTTAGGGTGAGAGAGGGGTTCAAGGTGAGCGGGGTGTTTAGGATGGGAGAGAGGTTCAGAATGAGTGGGACCAGAATGAGAGCCATCACAATTAGGTTGTTAAAACTTGACTACGTCAAACGAGCGCTCCCTAGCAGTGCTAAAGAGAATCTACAATCTGCGTATAAACTTGAACATCTAAAATTGACTGCCTCTAACAATACTACAGTTGTGATGACCATTAACTGAGAAGGCTAGGCTCTGAACAAATAAACTATCATCCATTCTCATCTAGAAAGCCTATTAATAATAGCTCTTTGCGTTAATCTACTAATTCATCAGACATCCAGCTGCCAAAACTCAAGCCCAAATATCTTGCATCACGATGACTCGGAGATTCTTCAACATGACATTTGCTTTAACTCAAGTCCCTTTAGTAAACAGACAGCACCATTAACATGTTTCCGCAGATGACAAAGGTCAACAGGTCAACACACATTTGGCTAAATAAAGAGGAAGAGTAGCAGTAAAACCTTCAGACTAAGCGAATGAATGTGTTACTTGAAAATGTGTAGCACAAGATGAGCAGAAAACTTTGTACTATGTTTTTAAGCATTTAACAAAGGTTCTACAAAAGGAAACAAAACTGCAAAAAAAGTTTTAAATTATTGGAAAATAAGCTGGTCATGCCAGTTAGTTATGCTTTCACATCTGAGTACAGGTTGCAATGAGCCGTATCTACAGGGAATACGTCACACTAAACTACATGGTTGCAAATAATCTGTGACCTGGTTGTTACATGACATTTAAGAGCCAATAAAAACTGCCAAACCAATATCTCAAGATACTTGTTTATTGTATATCCTGCTACTTCTACGCTACCAGCAATAAAGTTCCATAAACCATAATGAATGAAATTACATTTAAAACCATTTTGTGTAGGAAAAATTTAGTAAATAATCTTATTTACAGTTCATTTGAAAAAAATCATTGAACTACTTCATTTGCCCATGCTCTTGTGATATATAGCAAATTGTAATGCAGTGCGAAAAAATTCAAATGCTAATCATGAATAGATTGTTCCGTCAAGACTACTGAGTCTTGATGTGCCCATGCCCACAGACCTAAGAACACGGGACGCTGTCATAATGCAGATTGAGAGCCGCAGTTTGAACTCCATCATTGTTCAGCTAGTAACACAAGTTTGAACACATGAAACTAGCAATTTTTTGAGAAGCAATTCAGTGTGCATATACATATACCTACCACTTCCGAATCACGGTAGACTTGAATCAGATGGATCATCTGTTATGAGAGGCTTGTAGATACAATATCAATCAGAAGTACTCTGGTGCTCTATACACCCCAACAGGCAGCATCGCTTATACTAATGTTAGGGATTAAAAATATTATTTGATGTTTGGGTTCAAACATATTTAGATAAGAATGAATTTAAACATTAACTACCAAAAATGTTAATTTTTGATTCAGATTTAATACAGAAGTTGCAGATGTTTGCTGGGCTAGTTGAGGACGGAGGGTGATGCAACTGATTTAGTGAAAGTGCTCATCTCTTGTAACCTATCTGTAGCAATTACCTCATAAATGTATATTGTGTAGTTTTGTTTCAATGTGTAGCACCCTACCTGCCTGTCATCAGAACCAAATCATTGCCACTCTCTAGCTATTGAGAATAATTAGTTATTGATTAATTAATTTATCTACAAGAAACAAAGTCGCGGTGTCATTAGAACTATATCTGGCCAGTGTTCATACCATCTTGTGACCACCAAAGAAAAAAGCAATGCCAACAAACTTGGCCATAACATGAATATCAGCAACAAATATTTCAAAATACATTCATGCATTGACAAAGGCACTTTGTAGTACAACCAGCTTCTACACCAGTGTAATACAGATCGTTATATTGGTGCACTAGTGCATGTATTTTTTCGTGCCTTTCGTGCTTTCTGTTATAACTGTAGTTCTACACCTTCATTTTTTTTTAATTCATTGCTACATATTTTAGCTTGTAAGGGGATGTGTATAGAATACAGCTCTTAAACAAGGTAAAAAAATGGTATGTGAAATTAAAGCATTGGAGCAAATTAAGCATTAAAGCAACGTATCACCATAAACGAGGCTAAAGTGCTGAAAAATTTCCAAAACAAAGATTAAAAAGATGTCAACTTTGATCTTGAGCTTGTATCGAAAACCAAGGCTTTTTAGAAATGGCAAGTCAATTGCCATTTGCTATGGCCATATTGACTATCCAAAGCATCTGTTTTATTCGAGGTAGATTCAACCGCCATATTTTGCGATACTCGTTTGTATTAAAGTGACAGTAGCTCAAATAACTATTTTTAAACAGTCATTTTTAGTAAATTAATAACATAAAATGACACATAGAATGTTGTTACATAAATAAAAGGCCTTGGCGTAGCCTTTATTTCACGGCACCTGAATTGCTTTGACTCAGTTCTTCTGAGTCAAACTACTTTTAAACTCTTTTAACTACTTACTTTGACCTCTTTGTTTTGTTTTATTTCATCAAAAGATATGAAAACAGAAAAACAACAAAAGAAATAATGATGAGGCCCAAACTGCCCAGTAGCATTGCTAGTCAAGGTGCTAGTCAAGCATTGCTAGTCAAGCATTGCTGGGCCAAAAGACTAAGTGGGTCAATGACTAAGTAGGTCTTTGACTAAGTGGTCAAAGACCCACTTAGTCTATAGAAGTTCTAAGCATTAAGTGAGTGGTCAAAGAGGTAAGGGTTTTTTAAACGTGGGTACCCTTTACTGTTAAATAGCTTTTTCAAAGTTGGAAACAATCACGATTGTTTAAAAAAATATCACATTTTTAAATATGGATGTAAATGTATGTAAATGGTCCATGAGTTGCATTGCACATTAGAATGCTGGTCAACCTGCTTTTCAGTATTGATGACTTGCATGCTTTAATTTGACAAGATCTTATGTTTCTTGCACTCAACAGCCATATAAAATTATAATATGCAAACTAAAAAGTTTATAGGTTACTGGAGCAGAGCTACCAGCAGTTTTACACAAGGTACAAGAGAGAGCCAACAAAAAGCTCTATAAAAAATTTAAGTACATTTTTCATGGTTGCGATCAATGCTGTTTATCATGCGAAATATAAATACATGTACCAGCTTGTCAGCTTTTTCAGTATCTAGCCGGTTTTTATTTATTTTTGATTGAAAGCAACCAAAAGTGAAGATTACTATCCTGATACTCACACAAAAGCTGATTGCAGTAAACATTTTTTGAGTGTGCCATTGTATCATTGTCAATACCAGTGACAATTTTCTACCCCACCATGTGATGGGTTGTACCCCATTAACTACTACATCAGTAAAGCAATTTGGCATAAAAGGAGTCTTTTTCTCCTGATACTTCATCAAGAGCAGTAAGAATTTTTAACTTTATTGGTTGCACATGCGTGTAAATGTGCCTTCATCAGCCTTCAGCACATTTCCACAAAACTTTTACATGAGCAGATAAGCTAGGTAATGATCTTGTGTTAGATCGACATCTGCCCGCTTGTCTAACTATTTTAACTCGGCAGTATTAAGCACATCTTGTAATTTTACTTTGAAACTGCTTCCATATCACAGATGTATCTGTTGTATCTTTACTAAATGATCTCATAGGTGCTAACTTCAAAAGTCCTATTGTAGCCTTGCACTAAGCAATTATTAGTTATAAATTATATCCATCACACTTGCTAACTCATGAAAGAGGAGTGTTTACAGATTTTTTACACGTACATCAAAACAACATTGCTTATCGAAAACAATGATTTTTGCAGCAAACTCAATAAAAAACAAAATATCGTGTTTACCCCACTCCCCAAACAACGCTTTAAATCTTTCGATTTCTTTCATGCCAATCCTGAGCATTTTAATAAAGAAAATAGAAAATTATTTTAGGTTTGTTTCTTTTCGGTTTGTTAGTGTATTGTATAATATGGCTTGAACCAGTTGCCAGTAACGGCTCACATTGTGCTAATCTACTAGATTATTGCATAAAGTTCTTACTTTGCTATACACATTACAAAATGATACGTCAAACAACTTACCTTACAACTTGTATATCGATAGGGAACTTTGCACTTGTATTTGTCATTATGAAGCTGTCCTAGTCTTGACAACAAGAGTTGGAGCCGCAAAGTGTGTTCAAAAAAATAAAATTCTAAATTTATGCAAAAGTTGCTACAGCATGTGATAATTTAGAGACCACAATTCCTGCAACACCATCATGAGTCGGGTCTGTGTTGCGTCACTAACGGCCCCGTTAACTACTCATTTTGAGAAACACGGTTAGTTTTATACTCTCACGACTCAACAACGCGTGTGCATGCAAAACTTATAAGTAATACATTTACTCAATCTATGTAATTAACAATATTTATTTTTATGCAATTTATTTTAAAAAATAATTTGTTCAAAATAAAATTTATTTTTAGAACTTTTTGCGGATGCCCATCACTCTGGTAACAATTCAAGATGGCTGATCAACCTAAAGCAGATCCACCTCATGGCTTGGAAAGATATGATTTGGGAGGGCCGAACGATTTGGGTGCTCTGAGCAAAACACAACAGGAAAAACTTAATCGCCACAAGGTATGAGGCTAAAAATTTAAGTATCGACGTGCTTTTATTACGCTTTGTCTAGTGAATATCCGCTAGTGTTTGTAAATGATATGGTCGAAGTATTTGAATTTTTTACTAGCCTTATAATTTTGTGTATATGACAAATACATAACTCGGAAAATTCTTTAACGCCTATTTAATTCACAAATTTTTGCGTTGTTTGTTCAATTGTACAATGTCATGCATGGTAACTTCTCAGAATAACTTTGTCACACTGCTAGCCATTCATAACAAGTTTACTATATTTGCTTTGAAATTGCTCATAGTATGCGATATACAATATCTCATCAGTCAGCTGTTTTAGCACATGCTTTTTTGTACCCAGATTCAAACAAGAATGGCAAATGAAAAGTACCTGAGGGAACACCCAGAGGTCGATTGTCTTCTTTCAAGCTTTTTGAGGTATAGTGTTAATCCTTCTAAATATTCTCCATATACTTTTTCTGAAAACTAAACACATTATTGGCTTGTTAACATCTTTAGCAAATAGGCACAAACTAGTCTAAACACCAACTCTTCAGTTAAGATTTTATACCTTGACTTCTGAAAGGCGGAAGTTGTTCGTAAAATGCTTTAGTATCCAAGTAGTTTTATCTTTTTAAGCAAAAATGGTTTAAACAAAGCATTTGTTGTAGCATCAGTATAGCATAGCAAGTTTGTGTGAAGATTAAATTTCACAAGTTGAAATATGCAATGTAAACTCCCATGTTTTGATGCCACGTGTCATAAGCTGATGCTTCTTAGACTGTTGTAGAGATGTTTATCTGCAAAGACCTGAAGATATTCGAGAGTTTGCAGCTAGTAAGTGCAATTTTGTAAATTTTTCTTTGTGATTTGTTGGCCAAATTACGGTTTTCTTATAAATTATCTAGTTCAGTTCTAATATCTAACTGGATATTAGAACTGTTTATTGTTAGACAATAATCTAACTGGAAAGCATAGACACGTGTTTACTGACCTGTACATCTCATAGATTGTGAACTCCTGTGTTATATACATATACTATGTGAATGCCTGACATTCCTCGGTTAATAAAAAAGCCTTTGCGCAGAGAATTTGTTTTATTTAACATAGACAACATTTACCATCGTGATTTTTAAACTTCATATCATAAGTAAAGTGTTTTGTACAGTTCAATTAAATGAAGGAAGAACCTAAAACAATTGTAAAAGTGTTTAAATGTGAAATAATTAGCAAGTAATCACTAAATAAAGTATGGTTTGTTACAATGAAAAGTGAATTGATACTGATATAATTAAAACAAACTGAGAAAAAAAACAAAATCATAATCAAGAACATGTTGAATTAGTAACAAAGAGTACATAGAAGTGTGTCTATAAAAAGGCTACTGTTAACGCAGAAGCTATCCACCAATTCTTTTAATATAGCAAAAAGCACACCAGGGTACTTTGTCTGACCGAACCGAGGGAGAAAGTACAGGCTATTCCTACTCAAGAATGACCGTGTGAACATTTGTAGGTTTACAATTTCTAACGATTGCCTTTTACAATAACCGGAAATTGAAAATTGAAGTCAAGCTGTTACAGTTGCGCTATAACGGAACACTTGAAATTGAAATGGCACAATTAAAAAATACAAATAGAGAAAAATTAATAATGGATTTTGAAATAGCTTTTAAAAAAATTTTGAAAGAAGAACAATTGCACAAGATATCATTAATTAATTATTAGTAAAATGTACATATTTAACTTTAATCATGATAAGGATACTGTAGATGAACTAAATTAAAAAAGAATGGCTCACCCTTGTGGTTGGGTGCGCGTGTATGCTTACTTGCAATTGTTGCGAGTTCAATTCCAGTACGGTAGGGAATTTTCATCGCAAATTTTTAATCGCTATAGCTGGACACATCAACAACAAAAGACAAAAGACAAGCATTGAGATATATGTAGATTATTAAAGGTTGACATGCAACAAAATTCACATTACAGTTATTTGGTATCAAAAGATTCACCACGTCTTACTCTGTTGTGTAGTAGGTGCCAAATATGTTGGAAGGTGATTACAAGCTCTTAAAAGCTCAAAAACGAAAAGCCGCTGTAGATTTGAATCTCTTTATTTCTCTGACGTAGCCATGAAATTTGGTTATCGTTTTGTCACGTGATGTTCTCCGTGAATTGAAAAGCCATTAAAAAGCTCAATATAAAACTTATCGTAGCACTAGTTTATGACAAACACTTCGGGTTTTACCGAAGACCCCGTATCAAATATAGATGCTTGCTACTATACAGTTTTGTTTCGGTTTGGTCTAATCGGCAAGTCGTAATCTGATCATGTGACCCAGTACTTCGCAAATAATTTCTGCAGCACTTTTCAATTATCACAAATGACCAACAGGCTCGTCATGATTATCAGACAATGATATGTACTCCTTCAAGCTAAGGCTAAAAAATTAAACGAATTTTTACGGTAAGTTAAAGATATCCCTGCTAAAAGTGACAGCATTACGATAACGATAAAACAGACGCGTAAGAACATTAGACATGGTTTTATTGAATGCGTAAAGTATATTTGTGAAATTGTTCGACAAATAAGGTTGCATGAAAGTGTAAACAGAAACCGTCTAACACAGCTACGTCACATTTGAGCCGTTTTGGAAAGAGAATCCAAACTACGGCGGTCTCGTGTGGCTGCGATTAACAGTTCGTTTTTGAGCTTTTAAGAGCTTGTAATCACATTCCCACATATTTTGCACTGACAACACAACAGAGTAAGACATGGTGAATCTTTTCATATCAAATAACTGTAATGTGAATTTGGTTGCAAGTCAACCTTTAAGTAAAATAGTTATGTGCTGTATAATATTTGGATTAACTAATCAAATTTTGTAATGTAGCCGTTCTGACACAACTTTTTTAGCATATTTCAATGATGTGAACCTACCAGATAAGATAGAAGAAGCCATGACTGAGAAACAAGAGAAACACTATGAGCTAAAAGTGCTGAGAAACATCAATCACAACCAGACAAGCTCATAGCGGCGATCCACTCAAAACATTGGCAATCCTTGTTCCTAATCATCTCTAAGGAAATCTATATAATTACACATGGACCTACCTAATTGTGCGAACTTTGTGAAGAAATTATTTCCTAGAGTTCCCGGTAGCTAGCTCAGAATAAATCTGTTTGTGGGCCATAAAGTTTACATGCTCTAGTGAATTTTTCTTACATTCGGAGATTACGTCGTGAATTGTACTGCATGACATCCATAGTTTAATTTTTGTTTCTCGTAACAGCTGTTTGTTGATATGAAGTATTTTCTACATATTTGTCTGCTTGAAATGGCCAATTCTTTTGTGATTTTGGAGCTCCGAAACTTATGAAAAAGAGGTAGTTTTATAAAAGCTGAAATTTTTAATCATCAATTCTATCTACAGTAAATCATTTTGATCAACATTGGAGAGCTGTTGTTTTATTTGTACATTAAGAATTTACAATGACAGCGTAACCTTGAATGAAATAGCTATACACAATAAAGTTCACTTTCCACTATACATGAGCGTGGGATGCCTTCACTCTGATCTGTAGTAAGGTTTGGCTCTATATAACCAGGCGTCTCTTTCGGACTCATTTCTTCTTGGTGCTGGGGTGCCATACTCGAGTCCATCCTTTGTTTCCTGAAGGTGTCTTAAGTACCTCGAGTTAAACTTTTTTGCTAACTGTGTGCTTTGTTCAGGGTTAATTGCAGAGCTGGACATTCTCTTTCCATTTGCGAGCTTCAAGAAAAATAGCAAGAAGTCACTATTGTTTTATGGTATGTACAATAATTTGGCATTGATGTGGTTAATCTGAGCTGGCGCCTAGCCCTCCTCTCCATCACAGAAAGCACAAACCACAAATGAATTAACTCATATGTATGATTCGTTAGCATTTTCCTTGGTTTTTAGATTCATTAGACGATTTTGAGGGTTGAGGGCATTTAAGAAACAATGATGAAAGGGTCACAAGTACTTTGCACATTAACACTTCACCAAGTGTAACAAGATAACACGAAACCGCAACTACTACTGTTACAATGATGCTAGCGAAGGGATCACATTGGGCCAGAGTATGAAAAATAGTCTTTGCTTTTTGTTTTAATGAATACTTTTACCTCGTGAATTACGGAAAATGCGAAAGCTGCACCACAATTTATTGAGGGAGTACTGTAGAATGCCCCCAACCACAGAGGCACAACATACATGTAGATTACTGGTATAAGATTGCAAATGCTGGTTAGAACTGAAATTTTGAAATAACTCAGCAATTTATCAACAAAGAATTGATATACAGGTATGCACATATATATTGTAGTTTATTCAAGGGCAACTTCGATTGATTACTGGCCAAACATGAGGTAAAACGCATGTATATTAGGAGCAACAAAGTGGAACTATGGGTAGGTGTTTGTGTTGTTTTAACCAAAAGATTTTTTCCTGAAGCATAGCTTACAAAGATAGAACTTCACCGCTGGAGCTCTCCAGTGTCTCACAGCTCTGACAATTGTTACACACTGATATGTAAAGATGTTTAGCATTGATGATGTCCTTGAAGGTTTTGTCCATAACAAAGGATTTTGATTTGGAACTAATGATATCAATAAGCTATTGATGCCCTGAGAATTCTCTACATACAATGAATTTGATGTATGGCGGCGCTATTACAGACTGCCTCAATAAAGCAACAAACACCGTCGTTATTCGTCGCTACCTGCTGCCTCAGAAACCAAAATTTACTTTAGCATTTTGTTCTAGGTTAGAGCCCAAGTCAAAATACAACTTGCCAGGGGCCAGTATTACACTGAACCACAAGGTATCTCACTGACCGGTTAAAATAGATTGCTTACTTTTTCACTGACAAAGTTGAGATTAGAGCATAGTTTACCGCAATGAACTTTATAACAAAGGCTAGTTCAAAAAGCAGTCACAGATTAAAAACAGGCTAATTTTAAAAATAAATCATACATGAATGTTTTTCTAAGGTTCTTCAAATTATCGTTTCTGTATTTTTTAAAAATGTTCTTTGGTTACAAATAATGATTTTGGTTGGTCACTATTGCTCAATTATTAAAATATTATATACTAATATAATATACAATATTATGTAATTATATTAAACATTATGGAAACAACTCACCAAAAATAAGCAATCAACCCGCTCTTGTATTCCAGTATGTTTTCTTCCAAACTCTGTTTTGTACTGTCTCATGGGATAGTGCTGCGGAAAATTAGGACCATGCACTTGCCTAACGGAGCTGCAAAGAAAAAGGTGACAGAAGTGTATTTAATAGCATAAACTTACAGAGAAATGAAAAAGCTAATTTTAGTGACTTGAAGAGTTTGATCAGCTTTTTTGTAGAACTTGTTCCTAAACTACACCCAGTATTTAACCTGGTTTCATATAACCGCTGAACACAAAGACATACCTGACGTATATGTATGCGTTCTATTCTGAACCGGAATTTTCGATAATATAAATTTGCAAACGAAACACTGTAAAAGTTGCTAAATGTAGTAAACAGATTGAGCAGGCTACTTTAAGCGGCTATATGATCGGACACAAATTATAGCGGCTTCATTTTCTGTAGCCACATCAGCTGCAGTAGAAGCACCTGCAGTAGCTGTCAATGACTGTGCATGTATGTAGCTGACGATTAGCAACAGGTGGTAATAGTGTTACTAGGTGCACTCAGTGCTTGCCCTAGTAGTTCATGAAGTCTTAACCTCTCATCTCAAGTCAGCAAATTTACTAAATGCAAATATAAATTAATATAACCTGAAAAGGTTTTTTATGGTTTCCTTAAGAACCCTTTCTTCAAATCTTGTTGGATGTTCATATCCTTTTGCTGAAACATTGCGATGTATTTCAATTCCTTCTTCTTTGCTTCCTTGATAGTAGCGATGCTCTGGCAGATGGATAGCATCTGGCAGTAAAATTTTGATAATATTAAAATAATAACAAAATAATCAAGACAACCACTTACAAGTATAATAATAAATATAAAAAATAATAATAGTAAATATGATTAAAAAAAAACCAAATTAGGCTACTATTCGAATACAAAGTCAAATAACTGCGTGGAATGGACTTTGGTGTCACAGATATAAGTTTGACACATTTAGTTTTCAAATTGATTACTGTTGCAAAAATAAAAATGATATGTAATAAAAGAACATAAACACACTGAAATAAAAAGCTTTTTGACAACTCTAAGGTTTAGATAAATGCTTATTTAACAAGATGGAGAATAGCACATATAAAAGACGTCTGCGTTACACTTGCGTTAAATCCACAGATCTTTTTTCGCTAATGTTAACTAATCACACATGAATGAGCAATAAACTTTTACTTTATTGTTTTTATCATTTAATCTCACTGATTTAAGGTCCTAACCAGCTTATAATAGCAATGTTCAAAATATTGCTAATAGTTGTCCTCTCTCTATCTTAAATAAAGCAACTCCTAAGATTTTCTGAATAGCATGTAATGTTGCTAAAAGACTGCTCACATGAGAGAGCATTTTTGGTTAGTAGCAATGCCGTCAACTTATGCTACAAGCAATCATGGAAAACACCAAAATAGAACCAATGTATGGCGCCTTACAGTGCCTCGCGTTGCGCGTTCACAACTCGAGTTGTACAACTCGAATTGCACAACTCGAGTTGTGAACACGCAACGCGACTTTGTAAAAGTAAGGTGCAATATATTGGTATTACGATAGCATAACCATAGATCTGGTTATATTAACAATGGTACATCAATAGCCACCCGTTAGCTAATAGAAATTAAACTATGTATGTATGTACTGTAAAACTAGAGCTAATGGCGAATTATAGTGGGCCGAGTTTGCAACTCGAGTTGTACAACTCGAGTTATATTTACCAACTCGAGTTTGTAAATATAACTCGAGTTGTACAACTCGAGTTACACAACTCGAGTTCATCAAAAATCTAGGCCGAGTTCTTTTAACAGCAACTCGAGTTCAACAACTCGGCTTGAGAACATCTCACCTTTTCATTTTCTCTAGCTATATTATCTATATATGGAATTTATTTTGGTGCATCATTAAACGCCGTTGAAATAATTTCTATGTTCATTTTCGGTGTTCATTCAGTTTCTTGTCAGGTTCTAGAGAGATAACTCTTTTTCATTTGAAAAAGAAGTGGCCCAGCTCCCACATAGATTGTTTTTTAGTTTGCTTCTTACATTCTACAGTTGTTTTTGTCTCGTTATATTTATAGAAATAAATATGCTCAAATATCGCCAATATATATAATTTAAATGTGTATATATATTTAAATTATTATTATTAAATTTCTGTAAATGTTCTGTAAATGAGACACCCCAATTACTCACTTTGCTTTTTTTACAAACCCGTGTTAGTTTTGCGTAGCACAACTCGAGTTCATCCGAAACCCAGGCCGAGTTGTACAACTCGGCAACTCGAGTTGTACAACTCGAGCTCCAAACACGCAACGCGAGGCACTGTAAGGCGCCATAGATAACTGCTCATTAGCTGATTTCAACACAGCACCACTTTATGATTTGAGTGTCTCACTTGTAACCATACCAACTACATTTATAAATGAGTATTTTAACCTGTGACTGCTAAGGATGATTTGCTGACCTAGTTAGTGAGCTTGGTGTATTTTGCTGCTCTTTCAGACTGCTTCACAGGAATTCTAAGCATGTGAGCATAAATCTGTTCTGATAAAGTGATTCTGTTAAAAGTGTTAATGAGTTTGGTTGCTAATATTTGGCTGCAAAGAAACATGGTAGATTTTATTAGTTGTTTGCCTGGTGTTGACGTCACTTGTATTTGTTTTACATCTGAAGTTTGAATTTAATAGAGCTGAAAGTGATAATATAAGGAGATTTGATACAGAAGTGGAAGGTTTTTAAACCATGTTTGACTCCAAACAGCCACTTTACATGACATGTGCAGCGAGCCAAGTAACTCTTTTCCTATTGGTTAGTCTAAACTACAGATTGAAAATGCATCACTAGTGCTATTAAACAGTCACGGAGCATTTCAACAAACCCGATGGTCTTGGTATCCGACTCGTCTGTGGTTAGTCAAAAAAGTTAATCTGATTAGATAATATTCGGATTTCAATTTATTTATTTTTACATCAGAACATTTTTATTCACTTGTTAGTAATAATAAACTCAGTCGTCAGCAGCTTTTTAACTGTTCTAGTAAAATTATAGAAGCCTGTTTGTACAAATGCAATTTTAACCACTTATCGGTAAGATAAATCATTGAAGTAATAACATGTAATTTAAAAAAACTGTTATAAATGTCATGACTTTCTCAACCACAAAAAGCTGGTTTTTATTGGTCAATGCATTTGTAGAAGTCACGTGTAATTGAGCAGCATTGCTATATGTAGTCATAACAAATATCTACAGCATTTGTCATAAAATCACTTTCTCAGCGCTTGAAACCACTGCTTACACTAGTGCTATCAGCATGCTAAAGACATACTAATGCAGAAAAACCTTCAACTAGTTCACACGGCTTTGAGGAAAATTCATGATGCGACATTGGATAGCTTGTAATGCCCCCCTTCCTCGTATGGGCTCTAAGGCTTACCTATAAGTTGACAGCGCTGTCATATTCTTTATGCCTAGGGATATACTGCCTGAGATACTAATTATGTGGACCTCAAAATATTAAGAGAAATGTGATAAATTTGGCTGTGACCTTAGTACATGATAACAAAGTCAGGAGAATAAATTAGTATTGGATGAGCACATGCATAGATATGCATCAGCAAAGGTTGTGGCTTGCGACTGTTTAAAAAATATCTTTAAGCTTTTGGGTTGCGTTTGCCTTTTTATAATGAGTGTTCATAGGTCATCGAAAAAGCATTTATCATGTCAACCATACACTGTTAAAAGTGACATGAATGAGATAACTCTAAGTTTATAGAATGGTTAAGCCTAAACAAATACTATTTATGCCATGATAAATTTTGTTAATATTTTGTCGTCTATAGGGAATGCATAGGTAGTCTGAAAGTGAGCTTCATCCCAAGTGCCTTTAGCTGGTATCTAAACAATGCTTTCAATGGCACCAGTCGTGTTTGTGATGAGATCAGATAAAACAGTATGACAAACATCAAATACCTAGTCCTACCAAACATTAGCTTAAAATCAACCAATAAGAGCAACTAATAACTTGAGCATAAATTACCCACGATTCTTTATTGGTCTGGAATAAACTTTGGTCTGCATGAAGTTTGGTAGGAAGTCATCTGTAATGATTAGTTAATAGCTATAATTTTATTTTTTTAATGAAAGTTTGGCGCAGCCACTTGGCGAAAGGTCATGGTGAAAGTTCAAGGTGAATGGTCGTAATGAGAAGCTAGAGTGAAAGATTGTCGTGAAAGGTTAAGGTGAAAGGTCATAATCATAGGTCAGGTTGAAATGTCATGATGAGAGGCCGTTGTAAAAGGTCATGGTGAAAGGTCATGGTGAAAGGTCATAGTGAAAGGTCATGGTGAAAGGCCATGATGGAAATGGCGAAAGGTCAAGGTGAAAGGTCATAATGAGAAGCTAGATTGAAAGATCGTCGTGAAAGGTTAAGGTGGTAGGTCATAATCATAGGTCAGGGTAAAATGTCGTGATGAGAGGCCATTGTAAAAGGTCATGGGGAAAGGTCATACTGAAAGGTCATGATGAAAGGCCATGATGGAAATGGCGAAAGGTCATGGTGAAAGGTCATGGTGAACGGATAGCCCAATTTTAGAGCCAGTAATGTGATTTAGTTCCAACTTGTCTCAATGAAGAGTCAATACATGTCGGGTATCAATATAATCTAGAGAGTCTCTAAACTGAGTGAAATATAGCAATTATTACAAAAGCGGAGAGGGGCATATGTTTGAAGCCCATAATAAAAAAAGAGTAAGTTACATGAATCTGTAAAGTAGCAATCATATAAAAACAAAGAGGTGTGAATGTATAGAGCCCATAGATCATAAAAGACTGAGCTATGTGTAAGGTAGCAACTATTACATGTGTGAGGAGGGGGCGTATGTATAGAGCCTATAGATCAGAAGAGACCGAGCTATGTGTAAGGTAGCATTTATTACATGTGTGAGGAGGGGGCGTATGAATGGAGCCCATAGATCAGAAGCAAATTACAGTTTTGGATTTTCCCTGTCTATTCGCAGACTGTCTCCATGTGTTGCCAATTATGCTACTTGAATGAACTTTATCATATCTGGTGATTACTTATCCTTACATATCTTATGTTAGTTAATGCCCAGATATTGTTTCTACGTAAACCTTTCTAATTCTGTTTTGAGCATATAAATGCAAATACAAACGTCTTTCTCGGTTTGATTGCAGATTGTTTTCGTGTAACTAAGCCTACTAATCATGTTTCACAACTAAAATAATTACATTTGCTCATTGCATATACTTGTAGTAATTGAATTTGTGCCATGAAAGCGTTGAGCTAGTTCTATATAAATTTTTGTGACAATCCTTCTTATATGCATCTACTGTTGATACTGCAGCGTGATACCACCTGCAACCAATGATGCTGTACATACAGTTTGTAAAATTAATTGCAAAACTATAATCAATCAATTTTTTTTTTCAATAGTTGGTAACTTTATATAAAAACACTGATTTATTTGCGGAGACCATTTTCAATTCCCTGAGATGTTGGTATGCAATTGCTCGCTGTCTTGTATCTGTTATCTACCCATGATGCCGGTTGCTCAAGATTCATTGGGCTGTTCCTAGACATACTTGATTGGCATCTTTTCTTGTCTTGTTGTGCCGCGTTCATTCTATTATTTGCCTGTAAAACTTCAGCAGGTTTTGGTGTACATTGCTTGTAAGTTTTACGGTCTGCGTAACAAGGATAGTACTCGGGTGTTGTCATATCAAAGGGGTAACGACTCCCAAGACAATATGGTTTGTTGTAACAGCGGGCTTGCCACGCTGGCACTCCTTTCTCTCTATCAATTTCAATGCATTTATCCTTTGTGAGAATTCTACCACTTCTAGAAGTGCAATTTGGAGTTGCTCTATCAATCTCTGTCAAAGGACCTCTATCATCTCCTTCGTGTTGGCAGCAACTGTCATTCATAGTGTTTTTAACATTTCTAAAGTCATATTCTGGCTCTCTAATTTCACCACAGTTTTGTTCTGCTTCCACAAAAATATTTGTGCTTGGCATAGCTAACATGAAAAAATAAACACCAAATTGTGAATGCCAACACATAATTCAATAGTTCATCACTATGTAACCATTTGAAAGTTGAAGGCAATTATTTTAATTTGTGATCAGGCTTATGAGAAATGTTTTCATATAAAATTTCTCGAAAGTTTGCAACTTTTTTTCAGTAATGTTAAAGTCTACTAATGCAATTAACAAATCTAGTAAAATATGAGAATTTATTAATGAAAATCTATAATGTAATTAACCAATCAAAAATCAGTAGGTGTTTGAGGTTTCTTGTAGAACAAAACACGTAATGCTGCTTTTTCTAAGCTGATATGAACTGACATTTTGCTTTCTCATAACAATGAATAAATAAAAATAAGAGTGACAGTATTACTTTATATAAAGTTATGCTAATATGGAAGTGTGAAAACAAGGCTAAGTGAGGGCGCAGCAGGTGAGACACCACTAAAGGTGTTGATAAAATAGTAACTGACCCATTTACGTACCCCAAAAATATCAAATTGAAATTTGAAAAACATGGTTTACAGTATCAAGAATCACAATATCAGTAGAACATGGATATTGATTAGACAAATGCTATTATCAACATATGATTAGGATATTAAATCTGTTTTTCATAAATTAAAGTGTTAAATCAATGTGTTAGAATTTGTTTGAAACTGCACCAAAATTTAATGTAGTTTTGTTTAAGCATGTAGACTTTTTGCTGTTGCCACATGAAATGAAAAAATTTGAATCGATAAGATCAAAAGACTTTTTAATAAAACGTTTTTCTTACGAAGCCTTATAACAATGTTCTAACAAACAGTTTTGCCTGAAACAGCAAAAACTGAAATGCGCAGATTCTTGGTTACTGAGTAAGAGATTTTGATTTACAACTCACCGTTGTCTCCCCTGCAACTTACATGGAGCTGCCTAAAGTTTGGTTCAAATTGAGGCGAGACATATTCTGGTAACTGGAAACGTACAGGAGAAGAGTAAGTAGGCGAATTCAAAGGTTGATTTGAAGCACTCAGCATTCTGTTAGCTCATGCAAACAAAGGAAACGTTTGATTTTTGTTCTTACCTAATGGAATGAGTAAAATGCTGTTTGCACATTAGTGAAAAAATTCATTGTATTCATGAGAAGAATGCACAAAACAATAATGGAAGAAAATTTATAATATGCGTTTGAGCAAATTAGTAATATGGAAAGTATTGAGCGCTAAAAGAAGTTGATGTTGCTTCTCATGGAATAAATACTGCACAAACATATTGTTAAGGAAGTATTGTAAAAACAAGATCTATTAACAATTTCTACAAATAGGAATTATGGGAAATAAGTTCGTAAACTAAATATAGATAATAATAACAATGCTATGAAATAAAACACGGGTATATTTGAATGGTGTTACCATGCCACATCAAATGTTAAATAACAGTGTTACATCACCACACCCACCAGTCCAGCTCTCTACTTCTGCTAGCTACCATGGATAGTATGTTTAGATAAAATGTCGAAAGCCAAAGTTCGAAACAAAACAACACTGTCTCAGTCACCACTGTTGTAATGATACACCTTACCCAGCCTATGCTGAAATTGGTACGGAGCTGCAAAACAGAGACCAACAGCTATAGAAACGATTGAATTTTACAAGCAGAGATAGAGGAGTTGGTACCTAAACTGGGATGAGACATTGTTAAGGGAACCGGATCGTGCGTGCATAGTTAGTTGGGCACTAGAGAGAGAGGAGCCTGAGGGTTGGTCTACATGAAATAAGCTAGCGGGTGGGGTGCATTGCCACTAGATGGGAGACTTACGGGTGCAATAGATTTTGGCTGAGGTGTGAACACCTGCTCCCTATCTTTAGTGAGATGTGGATTCACACCCTCAGACCCAATCATATCAGGTACGGGGCTACAAGGTTTAGTGACATGAAGGGTGCCAGTTGCTGGTCGAGGTACAGCACTATCACACCTAGAACTACGGCTAAAACAACGCTCAGCATCTATTATCATAGGTGGCTCTGGAGTAGGCCATGGCCTGTGCAGCCGCTTCTGAAGGCCCGGAGGCTCAGGTGTCCCAGAATTCCATGTCATCCAATGAGGCGTGCATGGTATGATTTGCTTACTTTGACTCATCTTGGTAACTGGTGCAGATTTCAATCTAGTTGTTGTAATCGGGTTGTTAGCGGCAAGTTTGTGCTGGTTATAGAAATTTACAGAACCTATAAAACATACGGAAGGTGCAGTTAGAAGGTGCACGAGAGACAGACGAACAAACAGCAATCAGTGCTTTAGTTGCAGGTGCATAGTGTAGTGGGTGAGGCAGGCTTAGTGTCACTCACTACTACAGTGAAGAACTACAGGCTAAGTGATTCTAAGGCTAAGTATCTACTACTAGTTTTACTTTGCGCTTCTTAATCTTTATTACATTATTTTTATTATTTCTTTTCTTTTTTAAACTTTGCTAAGTGCCAACTTGGAAGTATTGCAAAACCTTAAGCATTGAGTTAAATTCTGCCAGGAAGTTCAATAGAATCTGTGGTAAAAATGAGTTTTGATGAAAAAAATGTTTACCACAGATTCTGTTGAACTTTTTAAAGGAGTTTTAACGCAATGCAACAAGTTTCTCAATGCTTCCAAGTTGGCAATGAAATTCTACTCCCATATCACAAAAATTAGCGTTGTCCAGATATTTTCAAAGTATAATATAGAGCAATAATACAAAAAAAACAAGAATAAAAACCGGCCACTAAGGAGAGAAATAGGTGCAATGTCTTGAAAATATGACATAAACTCAGTGGTCAATTTCAATTGCTGCCAGCCAGCTGAGATATTACTAATTCACAATTGTGTATGGAAGACTTTCTAACCAAGAATAAAATGAAAAAAGCTTCTATATACTTACTATCGTTGCGTACAATGGCCCTAGCTTCAGTATCACTGATTCCGTAACCAGATCTTGAAATCTTTTTCAGATCGTCTCTTTGACGATAGTTAGGTTGAGCTACAATGAAGCACATTCTGGTAATCAATACATAAGGACTTATCGAGCTGCTATCAAGGTTGTCAGGAGAGCGGTTGGACTTTGGAATATTGTCAGCTTAGTTAATAGAAACACAGGTTGTACATGACTAGATTTCATTGTAACAAAATCAATTATGAAATGGACAAAAACTATTTTGTAAGAACATATCTGGCTGTAAAAAGTAGCTGCTCCAATTGCAATCTTTTTACTTTAAAGTACCACATCGTTTTGTTTGCCCATTTGTCTCAGAACTTGGACAAGCAAGTTCAAATTTTTTACATAATATTTTAATAGTTTAAGCATTAGAGGACATATTAAAAACCGCTAAATTTAAATGTAGCTAAAAAACTTCTGCAACTAATAATGGTATATGCCTCCTTTGCAAGTCACACCAGGATGACTGACAGGAAAGCATTGTTGGTGTTTATTCCCTGACATAAATTTACTAAAACCTTATAGACTTTTATGTATGATTGATATGCGTGCTTTGAAGTGAACTTACTGCTGAGCTCTGGTGAGCATATGGCCATAGCAACTCAAGATTTGATGACACGGCTAATGTATGTGCAGCTTATAGAAATATGTCATAAAGTGTAGAAGTATAACCTTGACCCGTCCACTTATTATTAAAACTAGGGTAAATAGTTTAATTTGCAATCCGATTTTGAACCTGGATACTAGCGGCGGAAGTTATGAAATATTTATAATTCCAGCCATTTGAAGGCTAAAATATTTACACAAAATTTGCTGGAAAAATTGATTAGTTACAAAAAGAAAAGGTCATAGGGTTCAACTCGCTGTTGACTTTTATCTACCGGCCTTTTTGCATCGGTTTGAGTTTCATTGATGATTTTCCATATTTCTTTTTATTGCGGAGCAAAGATAATTAATTTTCTGCCAATTGCTGAGCTGATGATGGTTTTACAACGAAAATGTTAACTTACCAAGAAATGATATAAAAATGAGACCCCTATTTTACAAGAATCGTATACTGTCCATTTTTTATTACACTGCTCTAAGCAGGTAGGTATTCCTTTGTACGGACCACTGATAAAGAAACATTATAATTCTTTCAAAAATCATGCTCAAGGGTTACACTACCCGATATGAACAATTACGATCAGCAACTAAATGCCCTTAATTCTGATGAGCTAGATGTGTTATCAGATATTTGCTGTCTAGAATACTCAAATCGTATCTCCAATTTACCTGACTATCCATTACATTCCTAGTTCCTAAAAAAACCACTAGACTTTATACCAAACACCAACACCTTTCCAATCCACATTATAGAACGGCGCTATGCAAAAACAGCTTTTTCTGTAAGTACGACTAGGCTAATTTACTTCAGGTTACTACTTTTTGTTGTGTTTTTTAGTCTCACGGTCTTGTTTGCTTTAAACAACATCAACTGGTGTAAATAATGTTAAGATCTATCTGTGACAAAGACAAAAATTGAAATGATCGAAAAATCATTGAAATAAAAATAATACTTTAAACATAAAGCAAAATCTTACAATTGAACACGCTGACACGAAACCTATAATTAAATGTAAACATAGCTTGGTAAGTGTATACGAAATAATAAACTATTAGTAGTTTGACATAGCCTTGGTTCCAAGACAAGAGCTGTTTCTTTTAAATATGATACTATAGTAATAATGGTTTGAATAAGCCAAGTAGTGATGACAGGTTTAATTAGCAATTTTTTCCATCTCCGGTGTCTGTAACTTGACAATTGTACCATGTGGATAGAAAACGGATAAAGTTTTCATGACTGTCAGGAATGACATGCAACATGATATGGTCAGCTGCACTTGTGTACATATAATGACATATTAAAAGTTTCAAATAAAATTCCTCAATCCATAATGGATAATCTTTACTATAATAAGAGCTGTGCCAGTTCATCTGTCTGAAGCCATGCTAAGAGTGTTGGAAAAAAGGTTACCTCGCATTGGAATCGAACTCGCTTTAATTTACAGCCTGGCATGTTACCACCTACACCCCCCGGCCACCCTGCTAAAATGAAGACGTGTTCTATGGATACTAATTGCACATGACAATTTCTCATAGCGCATTGTATTGCCAGCGTGCAATCCATATAAAAGCAAAGACCTTAGTTCGGATTGAATCTGTTTGGAATATCTTCAGCTTTAAAAAGCAGCAATTAAACTGCCCCCATCTATTTTCACCATTGGTCGTGAGTATTTCACAGCAGCCAGTGAGTGAAGAAAAAGATTACACTCCTGTGCACATCCTGTAAAATCTGTAACATATCTCGGCCACCCAATTCTAACTCAAAAATAACAGTCATCCTCTGCCCCTACACATGCTCACATCCATTAAGGTTGGCAGATAAAACTGTCTCCATACATGTTTATATTTCACATCCTGTCTAAAAAGTAAAGTTTTTTCTACTGCGATTGATGAAATTGTTGCCTTAATATCAAACATCCTTTATAGCATTACTACCGTAAGAATTGGACAAGTTATTAGATTACACTAATAGTTATACAGAAATGAATTATATTTGATACTATTAACATTTTAATAATCAGCACTGGTTTTCTTGTACCAATCAGTTGAACTGAGCTACTTTTTCCTGTGCGGTGTTATTATCTGAAGACATTTGCATCCATCGCATCCATAGCAACAGCAGACATGTATATGTTTTATGATAACCTACAGAAGTTTTTGTTACTAACAAACATAGTTACAATTTTAATATACATAAAATTATGTTCATTCTAGCTATAGCTGTTAAAATCTTGGCTTATAGAATCCGTATCGCAGATTATTTGATCTCGGACTCTCCGCTTCACCAGTCCAATGCCTTACCAATTCAGCCACATGAGCCCAATGGATTCACTTGGCGATATATGTCTCTATAAGGGAGCATGGACACTACCGCTACTCGTCACAACACAAAGTGATGGCGTAACGCCTTGTGAAGCGGTACCTCTTATTAGTAAGCTTACTCGAATTATCCATTGGCAGTGTGCCAGGCTAATAGCAAGTGGCAGGCAACTCTCATTACCTCTCATTGTTTATAAACTGATTTTTATTACCCGAGTAATGCCGGGTAGCGCAGCTAGTATATATATATATATATATACTAGCTGCGCTATATATATATATATATATATATCTATACTGTATATAGCAATAAAAGTAGCAAATTGCCCAATAAAAGTTGCAAATTGCCCAATAAAAGTAGCATATACAGTATATATATATATATATATATATATATATATATATATATATATATATATATATGCTACTTTAATAGTGCACCCCATAATTATTTTTATAGAAAACATGATTACTGCTACTCCTACATGTACCATTATAATAGTAATAGCTTTTGCTATTGAATACTAAAACTATGAGAAAACACTCCAGTAAGTTCAAGGCTGTCTCAGCTAATAGCTGCTTATCTAGAAGTGTTGTTAGTTTATGTCTCTGTTTGCTGCCACCCTTAAAATCCACTTCACTGTTGAATGCAAACCAAACAACTTTAATTTGAAATTCTAGCCATTGCAGCTGTCTGCCTCTAGCCTTTATGAAGATACTACTTTGAACCGCTGTGGAAGTCAATACACTTATTCAAAGGTCTGCATACCTGTTTTGAATGGTACATCCACTCTAGCGTTAAAGGGAGGAAATGCCTTATCAGTCATTTGGAGCATTGAGTCCATGTAGTCCTTCACTGTAGTCTGAGAAGCAAGATAAAAACTCATAGAAAATAATGTTTCTTATCTTAAAGGCTTTAAGCACATATTTGGCTATAAATAAACAGCCTGAACATAAAAAATACTGACAGTGTCAAGCTTCTGGGCATATAAATAGATAATCATTTACGGTTTTTATGATATGTCAATTTTGTTATATAAAAAACTAGACTATCAACTCATGCTCTAGTTCAGATCAGAAAGATAAGTATAAAACCAAAGCCGGTATTCCCTGTGTATTGAAGACTGATAAGGAAAAATGTTATAAAAATTATGTTTTAGAGTTATACTACCTGATACGAACAATTAGGATCAGTATCTAAATGCCCTTAATACTGGTGAGCTAACCGGGTTATCAAATGTTTGCTGACTAAAATGCTCAAATCACTTATCCAATCTGCCTGACTGTTCAATACATTCCTACTTCACCAGGAAACCAAACACATCTTATACCAGGTACCAACACCTTGTCAATCCACATTATTGAGCAGTGTTATGCGAAAGAACTTTTTCTCCCAGTACTCATAATTTACTTTACTGTTCTTTATTTATTGTTTTATGGTCTGATTTACTTTGTACGACCTTGACTGGAGATAATAAAGTTTATGTCTATCTACCTGGATAAATTTATCTTAATTAAGTAGCAATAAATCATAAGTTGAAGCTATTACTAGTGCGCTGTTGCTAACATATCTTACAAACAGTGGTGACATGTATAAGATACTCCAGCCACTCTCTATACGAACTTGAGGAGAGGATGCAGAGCTCATTAATCCGTATATTAAACAAGCAAACCTGAGTCAGCATTGGTTGTCGTAACTAAGCAACGGAAAACAAATACTATCTTTAAGAGCGCAACCAACCTTCACTTTGGGTTTTGGCACAGCTGGAACTGGTAGACTTCTTCCTTTAGCTGAGCCGCTTTTGAAAGGAGACGATCGTCGAAGGCCCATCAACTACAAGAATAACAAGTAATAGGCTATACAATGTTGCTAAAATTGTTTATGATTCAGTGTTCGATCTGACAACAGACTTTTCAAAACAACAAAACTCGATCATTACAAATGCTGAAGTTTGGTTGGCAATACATCTATATGTAATTAGTAAGTAAATATTAAAATAACAAATTTAATAATACATGTGTAACAGTTTAAGAGTGGGTTTAAAAAGGTACAACACAACAATACAATGCAATATGCTACAAGACAATACAGTACTATGTAGTATGATTTGTATACCATATACAGTATTTTTCAACCTTGGTACACAAACTACGAAGTCTTATAGCTAGAGGATTATGGAGTTCAGTTGACTAAAAGAATAAACAAAACTTACAAATATTATAACTTTGTATTCTATCTAGCCCACTAAGACAGTAGAGCTGACAAGGTGACATGGTATGAAGGTGACATAATATGAAGGTGTCATGAGATGAAAGTGACATGAGATGAAGGTTACATGAAGATTACATGAGATGAAAGTGACATGAGATCAAGGTTACATGAGATGAAAGTGACATGAGATCAAGGTTACATGAGATGAAAGTGACATGAGATGAAAGCGACATGAGATGAAGGTCACATGAGATGAAAGTGACATGAGATAAAGGTTACATGAGATGAAGGTGTGGTGTCATAGTGACAATATCAGTATTGGCTTGCTGTCTGTCGGAATTCAACAATGACTTGTATCTTGGCGATGCATGCATGAGTCGAGCAGTATGGTAGAGAAGAAGTTACCCAGTTCTCAGTATCTAACCACTTCCAAAACTGTTAGATTAACTTAAACCCAGATTAACCTTTGCAACCTCCAGCCAGTTAGCCATTTCCCTTGCCTAATGTGCGAGGGACAGAGGCGAATCTTTAACGTGCCCACATTGTCAGTGTGGTACACGGGGGTTCCAAATTATGGTCTAGATCCGAAAGACCCAGCAATTTAGGGTTGAAAACTTGCTGAGAGCTTTTGTCAGCTCGGCATTAAGCAGTACTCAAGCTACCAACTCCATGATTGACAGTCAAAGGCACTACCACTGGGCCACCCTGACACCCAATATCAATAGCTGTACTCATATTACTGATAACATGTTCAATATTAATTGATACCGCAGCCATTAGACTAAGGACATGCCAATATTATCAGCTATTCACATAGCCTGACTTCTTGCGTTTCATTGACCGTAAATTTAATCAATCAGTTCTTAAATTAGCCTGTAATTAAACCAGACAGTATTTGCTACCTTTTTGCACTCACATTCAATCAGAAATTGTATGGAAGTTGGTTGCAGTCTTTTATTCGCGCAGGCCATGTCCACCATTATATACTCACGGCCTGAATTGGTCGCATAGCCTTAGTTCTCAAAATCTCTCATATACATATGACTGATCCACCAATGATCACTCAAGCTAAAGCAAGGTCGAAACAGGCACACATAGCCTATACTTCATTTTTATAAAACTTACCAACACAGGATCACACTAACATGGTTAGCAAACTTTTGACCTTACATAAGAAATTGCCTTATTGTTTTTATGCACGCAGTTTCCTGTGACCTATGCATGTGTGTACCTTTAACTGATTCAAATGAACAAAGACTTGCTGTATATACTGGCTGCCCTTTAACATCATTGTATTAATTCATAGCATTGTTACTGCTCATTGTATTTAATCTACAAACTTATTTTTCATAATTTCTATTTGTAGAAATTTTCAACGTAGGCCTATATTGTTTTTACATTATGTCCTCTACAAAATGTTTGTACAGTATCTATCACGCGCAAGGTAATATCTACATACTGTAGTGCTCAACACGTTTCATATTAATGATTTGCTCCTATGAATGTATATCATAAACATTTTGGAAGGTTCCACGTCTTTCAATAAAGGCGACATGAGATGAAAACAAAATGAGATGAAGGTGACATGAGATGATGGTGACATGACATGAAGTTGACATGAGATGAAGGTGACATAAAATGAAGGTGACACGAAATGAAGGTGACATGAGATGAAGGTGACATGAGATGCAGGTGACATGAAATGAAGGTGACATGAGATGAAGGTGACATGAGATGATGGTGACATGAAATGAAGGTGATATGAGATGAATGTGAATGAGATGAAGATGGAATGAGATGAAGGGGACATGAAATGAAGGTGACATGAAATGTAGGTGTGGATATTATTATAAACAACAACAAGCAAGAAGACAAGAGCTTCCTAGGACCTCTAATTTCTTCTTTATGCATAATAAGTAGTAACAGTCAGCTAGTGCTCTGGTAGCAACAACAACTGCTTTGGCATGTGCCACTGACTCCGTTAGACAGCCACCTACAACAGCTTCTGTCTGGCTTTTCTAGTGCATTTTTTCCTCTAGCTTGGTTAATAAAGTAGTTAAAATGTATTGCATCCATATTCTGCCATGTATTTTTTCCCTGCCCTGCCCCTACTCTCCTGACACCACGCATATAGATGAAAGACCATAGATCTACTCAATGCAATTTTACTACACTATGATAAGTTTTGCAAGAAAAATATAGCTTACTTATTGTTTTCTTTTTAGGGTTTATTTTATAACTTCTTAATGTCGAAATGAATTTAAACATTATTAACTTGTTAAGTTGAGCCAAAACATAGCAATGTCCTAACTTTCATATGATTGTGGTTCTTAAAAAAAGACTAGTTATGCACAGCAGCATCGTAAAAACACAGGTACTCAGTGTCCTTTACTTTTCTTATAAATTTCTGTATTTCTACACAAAATTTTATAAGTTTATTACTTCAATCAAAGGCGTTGTGTCTGATGGTTAACTCACCCTTGTCACACACTTAAAGCAGTCGTAATAAAAATTGAAAGAAGACAATTACTACAATCAATTTATATAATCATAACCAGTTTATTGAGAGACGATGACTATGGAACTGATAAAAAAGAGTAAGAACATGCAGTAATTTTGGCCCCAAGTTAGAAAGACCTGTTTGTGACCACTTGCTGTCTTTTGAAATACACATCTATATATATGGTGAGCAGCGTGCACCAACCTCTGGCGGCGCTACAGGGCGGCGTCTAAGGGTAGGCTGTGGCTTTCGGAAGTGATCCATGTAGGTGCTGACCTCAGGCTTGTAGGTGAGGTGTGGCGGCACAGGAGCCATCCTATGAAACGGTTGCCCGGCCATCTTTCTACAATAATAGCGCAAAGTAATTATGTTACAGAATAGTGTTAACAGAAATATAATATAGGACTACAAGGCAGTTGAGGACGAACCAAAATCAAAGTGATCCCCAAGTATTTTAGTGACTGATCATACTTATTAACAAACTCACGAGTTTGGTCTTTGTAGCGAGCGGGTTTTTGTGATTTTACAACATTTGATTTTATAATAGTGAAGGAGGTTTTAGCGATTTTCTAAGAGAACTTTACTGGTCGTTCATACTCATTAGTAGGTTAGCAAGCTTTCACATTGCTAACTAACAATGTCTAATATTTCATTCAAATCTTTTTGTCAAATCTCTCAACAATTAAGGCATATGTTAGTTTGTATCAAGAAACTTCATATGTTAGTTTATACAGCTCAAGTTGTATACAAGAGAATAAAATACTTTTTTAAAGAGGGTTGATAACTCCATTTTTTAGCGATAATCAGTATTCATTAAATGCCAAACTTCAAGAAAATAATTTTACTGTTACTTTACTTTTGTAAAACTCATCTCATTTCATCATTTAAAGCGACTATTACTTGAGCAAGAATAGATTTAATAAGTTGCGCAAGGCTCTTTTTACAATTCTCTGTACTCACAATTGCTGCCTAGGGTCAGCGATGCCAACCACACTCGCTCTAAACACAGAAGAGACCTGAAGACGGTCTTTAGCAGTAGAGAACATTAGACTGATAAGCTGAGTCAGCCAGCACTGGCAGCGCTCGTATATGACAGCTCAACTTACCTTATCACCCGCAGAGCTACTTGAGTTTATCAAAATAATGTTTCAGTGCTGAAGACGGCGTCAATACAGATGTTTGATATTAGTGTAGGCAGTTGTATTAGCCACGGCTGGGCACAATGGAGCAGTATAGCCGTTGCTAGGTGAGTGAGATTAACACAACTAAACTGCCTTTTAGTCCTTTGAGTATGCACAAAGAGCCATGATTACGAGCAGGATGCTAGAATAGATTATGAATTAATGGCTTTTATTGCTGCCACCAGCAGTTGACACGGCTAACTGTTGACAGTTGGGCTAACACAGTTGGACCAGTTAAACCTTCATAATAAACCATTATTATTAATATTGAAAAGTAATAAAGGAACTCGCACAGTGATTTCATTATTTAACATTTATAAATGAACAGAAGTCATCATGATAAACAGCTGTTAAATAGAATGAAACCATTGGTTTATAAAACATTTTAAATTTAATTTACAATTTATGCAATAGATAGCTTATCTGAGAGAAAGTTAAAATTTTCTCAAATTGTAGAACAAATAATTTACAGTAAAAAGAATACACCCACACTGAGAGTTATGACCATGTCAGGTTAAACATACAAGTGAAGACAACTTGTAATATCATCATCACATGGGTATTTGATAGCGAATTTAATGTCAAATTTAATGCATAGGCACAAACCATAACTCACTTATAGCTAGTCGTCTTACGTATAAACAATTTACTCTGCAGAATAGCGTTTCATCACTCGGTGTTGTTATAAGTTTTAGCCTATATAGTGACTTCCAACAAGAATTTAAACATTAAGTAACTAAAAAAAGTGGAAGTTTATGTTTATATTGCTAAAGATGAAACTTACTCAATGTACAGGTTTAACTATAGCTAGCAGAACATTGTTGTACATTCAGGTTTGTCGGCAGCACATGTTTTGGTGAATTTATTAAAATTGTTTTAAGATTTAGCGGTTATGACATCAAGCTTCATTAATGACTTGTAATATACTGCCATCTTTGCCAATTTGGCAGTAAGACAGTCAAACTTTAAAACCTGATGTTTCTATGAAGCCTTTAACGACCATAATCATCTAGCTACAAACTTTTAGTAGTTTTAATAGTTTTAGCTATTTTTTATAAAGTAACCAAAACTTATACAAACATTTTATCTGAAGGTTGCTCTCAGCAAGTGTGAAACTATTAGTAATCAAGTGTTTTATCTGAAGTTATAGTCTGTTTTATTGATTTTAACTTGCTCTGATTTTATCCTTGAGCACTCTGCTCAGATTTTACACTTTTATTCATTTAAAAATTCATTTAAATATATATACATATATATATATATATATTTTAGTACAATCGCGTCTGATGAGTGCTCCGCACGAAACAAATTTGTAACGCAAATACTAAAAGTTTACTTTTTTCGCAATAATTTTTCAAATATTTCATACTCCACTAATAATCTTTTAGGTTTTTAGTGTAGAGTTCTCTTTTTATATGCTTTTGCACTTGCTTTTAGTTAATATATATATATATATATATATATAATGGACTTTTATGGCGCAGTTCATAATCATTTTAACAGAAATTTTTTTTACATTTGTCACAAAAAATGGATGAATACAAAAGTATTGCCATGTTGTAGAGACACAGAGACAAACATTTATACAAGTAAGACTTGAAACTGCTAAACTTAGGTATAAAATAAATAAGATATACAAAAAGATGTGCCATGCAGTAGACTAGTTTCACAATTAACTATTGCACATGCATGGTGCGGTTTAAAAACAATTAAGTTAACAAGAGAGTTTAACATTTTGTATTGAAATATTAGTAAATACTATACTCCCATTTTTGCATTTTTTTCTCCAAGCATTTTTGCTTGAACCTGACAATTTATTGAACCTTGTCAACGAGTGTTTTAGTGGGTACATCAAAAAACATAAGCCCTGCACATCATACTAGCTTTAAATTCACAAATGTATGTTAAAGGTATGAACAAGGTAATCTATCGCAAGTCTCTATGGCAAATAGCGAATGTGGTGGATGCATAAATATATAATGAATGCTATTTTGCTGTCAAATTTGGATTGTCTGCGTGGCCTGTAAAAATGAAACTCATGTTTCACCCAAGCTTTGCCAAAAACTGAAAAGGTATTTCATTAATCCTTTCACAAGCGTATTTAATAATTCCATTTGCAGAGTTGTGTCTACACACAGTGCAAATTCAAGGGAGACAATCAATACAACAACATCGTACCATTACATGTAGGTGAAGGCTCGGTATTTCCACAGACATCGAACGTACGAAAACTATCTCGTATGAGATTTACAATAAATTAGTTCTTTTGTAATGAAAGTAACTAAGTTCGACGCTAAAAAGATTTAGCCCTAAATAGCGCCACAACATGTTTACTAGCAGGAATTTGAATTAAATCCTTCTACCTAGTGATAATAACAAACCACTTTGCGACCTCGTGGTAAAAATTTAATGCTCTTCTAGTGAAGAAATTTGTCGGCCCATTAATAAAAATGAATGAGCAGACGATAGGAGAACCTCAGCATGCACAAATAATGCTTTTAACCAAACTTGAGAGGTATTTTTTAATATGTATATAAAATAAGATCAAACCCTAAAAGAATCGAAAAAATAAAATTATATCACTTGATATCAAAACAGATCGTGTGTATACTCAATTACTAGAATCCAAACATTTTGACAAATTCATTTTTTAACATTTTCTATCTATAGCTTGAATGCAAACAACATTATATTCATCAATGGTACCTTGAGGAAGACCAGAGCATAACCTTGTTTGCGTGCTTTCATTAATCTTTGCTTCTCCATATCAGATTTAATTTTATCTTTGGGAGTCTCTCAATTGAAACAATGAGCGTGAAAACCCTGCTACTCTGCAAGCCTTAGGATTATCTAGGCATTTGAGAATTTTTTATTGATCCCAAAATGGCTCGTTTGTCACTCTCTCTTAAGTTCATCTAAAGTTAGCGTGAAGTGATAGATAGGTGCAAATAGATACTTGTTCTTTTTGCTTGCACTAGACAATTGAGAACAACCAAAATTTTTTAGACTGTAGGCTACAGTCACGAGTGTTTAATATTACACTGCTGATCACTCTGCGCTGTTTCATTGTCATGATATCATGGCTGCACCAAGCTGATCGATTGCCATTCAGCTGGAGTTTGCATATTGTAACTGAATTTATATGATAACTCTACTTTTTATGTAGAATGCAATTGTTGCTGAAACTTGTCTCACAAACTTTGTAGGACCACACTATTTTTGCTCATTATCGCAAATGTGACTTCCTAACTTCAGTAATAATTTATTCAAATAACCTTTTTTAGGTTCAGCCCAGCAGCAGCCACATTTTCTCTGCCTGCGGAGTCAGGATGTGTGGAATTATCAGAACTCTTACATGCTAGTTTACAGAATCAAGGTGAAGTGACAGTTCTATTTTGTGTGAGATGAATAAGTTGCACTAGGGTTGCTACGGTGAATGGGATGAGGCAATGAGCAAATAATTTAAAAAAAAGTATAATAACACGATGGAGAGGGTATGTTAGCGGTATACTAAGTGCACCTCAGCCATTATGCTATTATATAACAGTTAATAATGTTCAGTTTTTACGTGAACTCAGATCTCAGCCGATCCATAAAATTAGTAAAATCTATTATATAAGCACTTACCATGGTCTCCGCTAGATATAAGAAAAAAGCTCATCATTACGCTGTTGTATATATTTGTTTGGCGTGTTCAAACCCGTGCAGACGCCGGGTTTCTATAGGCCCACATACTTCAGGTGTGACCTCCTAATACCGACCTGGCATTCTTAACCCAAGTTCCTGCAACACAATCGAGCACGCAACAGACGCACGCATATATAACAAAATCTTATATAGGATGCCCCGCCCCTACAGCTATTTATAAAACTATTCATGCCATAAAGGCTGTAGGTTGGAATGCTCCAGACTAATTTCTTTACACAAATAGAAGTTGCTATTTTTAGTTTTTCACTCTCTGAGCAACCATGAACTCTCTCAGCTGATTAAAAGTGTTCAAGCTTGATGCCAAGTCTGAATGGAAAATTTATATCATAATGTCGGTTGAGTACTCAAAAGAAGGAACATTGTTTTTGTTAGGCTATATATGTACGTTTGTGTTGAGTTATACCATTATTATTCAAACTTTTGGCACACTTTTGTGCTGTACGCAATTTATGTACTTGGCTCTGAGGTTATTAACATTTTGTGCTGCTTGACAGTAAAAATTATATCTAATATTGATTGTGTATTTTTGAGTTTATCGTGAGATATTGAATGTTTGTTGAATTCTAATTATTTTATTGTTACGTGTGGATTTATTCACTTTGGCCCCAACCTGTTGAAAAGTGCTAAGGTTTTATGCAGAATTAACAGTGAAATTATGTGAAGTGCCGTCTATGTAGTCTAACAAGGAATACAATTTTTTAAAGTTATATTGGTAGGTTTGCGCAGAATTACTTATTTCCTATCCAACAATTGATGAAAATATGGTAAACGCAATGACTGTTTATAGTGAATTTTTACCGAAGTGAAGTGTATGGCTTTGCTAATAATTCGAAACCTGTGGCATTTGAAACCCAATCGAATAGTCCATTTCAAAGAGGAGACCTTCAGCTGTGCAGTGCAGCCATTTACACTAAAGAGCAGCATTACGCATTTCTTTTTTCACATAGAGGAACCCTTTCACTTGGTGATGCAGCTGGTGGCTTGCTTTAGAAAAAAACCTTTCGGCTCGTTTGGTGGGCTTCATGGAGACTTTCAATCTGGGTCTCCCTTTCTGAGATAGTTGTCCGTCTAACAATGCAGGCAATTTCAAATCAACATGCCATTATGTTTTAGTTATTTATCTCTAACTAGCATTCTCTTGTGCTGATCATTCTTCTTTGTTGAGTTACAAGTTATAATCATTGAATAACACATGGTTCACTGGCGCTACTCCCCACAACTAGCTGCCATTAAGACGTGTGACTTGCTGCCACTAAAACATATGACTAGCTGCCACTAAGACATGACTTGCTGCCACTAAGACATGACTTGCTGCCACTAAAGGGCATTTAACAATAAAATACAGTGTGTCCTCAGGTTATTATGACCTTTTTATACGATTTTTTCAACTTTTGATGTGGAACACGATATTTTTTCACCCTTGCAATACGAAATTTTTTAGCTATACAATAAAAGTTTGAAGTTTAGTAACTAACAAACATACTAAAACTTCCTTTAAGTAGGTGTTTAGTAAGCTAAATTCATTTAAGTTACATTCAACATAAATTTATGTTATACATCTGTCTCAAAGGTAAGAACTCCCAACGATACATACTGCACATAGTACATTGTAATGTCACATTTTATTGTAGATTATAACCAATAAATACAATAAAGTTACTGTAGGTAAATATAGTTACTAAGGTTAACATATTATTTTCTTACTAATTTTTAATATGTACGGTATGTATATAAAAAAATTTTTACCAGGGGCATTTGCATTAGATAATTATTATGGGTTTTTATACCCCTCTATATGAAATTTTCGCTTACTGATGCCAACACCGGAACGAATTAATGTCATATGGCTCGCCCATATGACATGGTACTTGTAACTGGGTGTATGGGGGCTGAACCTTAGTCCGAGAACTCAGTGTTGTAACCAGCTTTTTACACCACCTAATACAATAGCTTTTATTATCATAACATCAATTACAGAATTGCTCAAAGATGGGGAGATGTTGGAATTTGACTTCCTTATTGAAGGAGAGTTACTCAGAAGCAGTATTATACAGTACATGGAGAACAAGCAGATATCAACTGTGGGTAGCACTCGCTTCATCCTCCTTAGAAGTTACAAGTTCCTTCACATCGCTACATCTCTGGCTAACTACTGTTAGCCCTGTGCTATGTTTATCATTGAGTTACTCGAGCTAGTTTTTACATTTGTATTAATAACTGCCATCCCTAATAGCTGTATTTCCTTTGCAAACTTCAGCAGAACATCCACAATGTTATTATCAACACAAGGCATGTACATATGACAGTTTGTTTAGTCATGGCTTGCTCAAGCCTTCTTTACACTAACTTACCATGTTTTATTATTCCCTTTATAGGAGACTGTTGTAAATATTGAGTTTATACTGAAGTTGCCTTCTCCTACACCAGAACAGTCCCTTCTGCACAATGATTGGGTTAGCTGTGTTCAGGCCAACGGACAATAGTGAGCATTCATTATTATGGATTTTTGTGTGAAACTCTTAGGGGCCCAGGCTATATGAACTGACTGGCCTGGACGGGCTCTAGCTACCCTAGGACACTTATGAATTCGCCTCATCTAACTTTCGCGTTTTCGCGGAGTCATCCTTTCACGAAAATTTCATGTGCGAAACTAAACTATCATAACGAACAAGCGAAAACGGGAAATTAAATAGCTTTGTTCATTGATAGTCAGGCCAGTATTCACTGGTTGCAAGTTGGGGCGGCTAATGTTAGGCAACTAGTTATGGACACCTAGAGTGTGGAGGGGGGCAGTGTAAGCCCTTAACAGGTTTCTCTCATGTAGGGTCTCAGCCTGGCCTCTCGTGTGAAGTTTTAAAAATTTTTATCGGAAAGTATCAACATTTTTCTATTTTTGAGATTTGTTTTGTTTTAGGTGATGTGACTGATGAGACGTTTTTAAATTAAAATAGACAAAACTTGACCGCAGTTAAAACGCTCAGAAAAAAGACATCTTTTTCTTTTGAACGTTTTAACAAAGATCAATTTTGCGGATTTTATTTTAAGTTCATTCGGAGGTTTTATGCTTTTGATGGGACATGGCCAAGCGGG
Source organism: Watersipora subatra (assembly GCF_963576615.1). Lineage (NCBI taxonomy): Eukaryota > Metazoa > Bryozoa > Gymnolaemata > Cheilostomatida > Watersiporidae > Watersipora > Watersipora subatra. The sequence goes on from NC_088709.1 coordinate 24,027,551, forward strand.
TGTTTGGTAAAACTTGATCTTTTGTAAACCTTTATAAAAGTCGTTTACATGAATATTTTGCCGCTAATGATGATAATAATGACGCCTAAGAACTACTAAAAGTTGATGTTTGTCTCTATGGCTTTGAATGAAGTGATATTCTACAGCGATAAAAACCGTGTCCATGGCCGTTGGGCAAATAACTTTTCGAATAAATGATGTTGAGGTCGAGTTATCTGAAGCAATTTATCATTGCGTTGGAACTGACCAAACAAATCCGTTCGAGTTAACCTTGTGTTTGAGATGAAATGTTACATTTTATCCGAGGGCGAGTTATCCGAGTTTGACTGTACTTAGCCGTGAAAAATTCCCAAAAAGTTGGGGCGGCTCAGCTGGCCAGCCGCCCCAGGGAATACGGGCCTGTTGATAGTCCAAGAAACAAATGGCAGCAAGCGATCAAATTGCATTATCGACCTTGCCCACACCATTCTACCTGCGTTTCACAATTACAAACTAGTCGCGAATTGAAATTTTTTTATCGGTGAACTGAACCTGAGGAATCTAATTATGTTTGTTCCACTGCATTTATTTTCACATCACTATATTTTCGCACTCATCAGAGCTGCGAAATCAAGTCGCTGCGAAATTTTACTCTGTATGCTACTCACGAAACTAAATACTAGCGAAATATAAGTGTCCTAGGGTATATGAAATGTTTGTCTCTTGTGTCTGTCTGTATGGAAGGCCTGCATGGAAAGCCATGCTGTTGGTCGGCTGCATTTAGATGATCTCACCATCAGTATGTAATGGAATGGCTGAATAGAAATGTATCTTAACTACAGCATGCAACTCTCTGATTACGCTAATTTTCAACATTAAGGACATATAACAATGACATATAATTTATTCTTTTAAGGCCGACAGCTAGCATGGTAGAAGTATGAAATTCTTCCTTTCTTGAAGATTATAGATATCAATACTAAATCATTGACAAATGGAACGTAAAACACTTTTAAATTTTGTTTACTTCAATATGAATAAACATTTAATCAATGAATCAAAACTCAGAAAGTTATTGAGTAATTGTTTTTAGATATAGTATATCTGTTATTTCTGTCGGTCCAGCTTTTGTGCCGCTCCATGAATTGCTGTTAAGTAAAAGGAATGTTTATCTGGAAGCAGTTAGCTAAGAACAAAGATGAACCGGAGCAACGCTTACTTTCGGTTGATCTACATATAAAATTACAAACCGGAAATTTTTAAAAAGATATTTTACAATTCATAAACTAAGTTAAAACGAATAATGTAGCAGTTAATTGCATTTAAAAAATGCTCTGGTGTTTGAATCTTATCACATGTGAGGCCATATAATTTCTCTGTAACAAGTATTGCTCTGATATCCTACTAAACAGCAGCTTGCCTCTTTAACTCTTTTGTTTCTGAAGTCTTGTTTGTGTCGATGTTTTGGCCCGCTTAGAGCCCAACTTCTAAATTGTTTTTTTTTAGAAACCAATGCAAATTACATTGTTCACTATTTAATTGTAAATATATTCTATTGCATTACATATCTCTATGTTACAGCGTATTATCTGGCTGTTATGATAACACTGTTAAGATACACACACTGGACGGTAAAGAGCTGCTGACGCTGCCAGCCCACTCCGCTCCAGTCAGATGCCTTAGCTGGTTGTCAACAGGTCTGTTTTCCCTCGGAGGGTTTGCGTATGTGAGCGAACCTCTGAGTGTTCACTCTTCATAATTAGGGGGCAGGGGTGGTAATCAGCTCGCTATCGACTAACAAGTATAGTCTCCTGTCTAATTCTTGGTTTCTCAGTCTTATTTGTGTAAAACACTGTGATTGCTGACTGAAGAGACAGCTGTGGCCTAAAGGTCCGGGTGCTGCCCCAGTCTGACATCAATAGATGAGATTGGCGTCTCACCACTTGTCATTGCCGGTATTAGGGGGTATTTAGTCAGAGATTTCTGTGCTCTCCGATTGGTGCAATAGTTCTATGCATCTTTCCATTAGGGAGTTTTTATGACTCACCAAGATAACTGAGTTTTGTATGTCTGTTCTATGCGCTTCCATGTCCTTAAATAGATCCATGGTACCAGTGGTACAACACTAAGTGCTGCCAATGATATCAGACAAACCACGGTGGTGGTATTGACACTTGACAAAGTTATAGCAGATCTTTGCTGACCAAAATGTTAATATGCACACATTAACATACATGTATACATGTTAATTTTATATGTTAATGTTAACATATAAAATGTTCATCTATATGTTATATAATGTTAATATATTATAATATATATAATATTTCTTACATACACCCAACTCGTTGTGCCTCAAAACTCTGTTAAATTATTTTTAAACTCGCATTTTGTAGCAACAGATATAACAAAACACGTTCACTGAACACCTAGCTTCATATCTTTGCACTGTAAGCGATCTGGAAATGGACATGAAAGTTTCATCATGAATTTAGGCTATCTTGTTGTTGCTGAAACCATATTGCTTCTTCTGTAGACCCTAGCAAATCTCAGTATCACTCATATAACACAAGTGTACTGCTAGTCTTTTGTCATTTTTAGAGGGATGCTGTGTGAAAACATTGGACTTTCTTTAAAATGACCTTCCAATAATAGCATATTGTTTTCATATATGCTGTGTGTGTCTTTTTTCCATTATGTTTTAAACCTTTTGTTTGATTCAAAAGAAGTAGGTGCGAGATTGTCCTCGTTAGTTGAAGGGGGTAAAAATGAATTGGTAACCGCTGGTTACCTATTCACTATTCCTATTGGTGCGTTTGTTTTGGTAAAGGCTGAGTTCTGTAAAGACGCGTATGACCATCTTATAATGGCCAGTTTCGATAAATGCACTAGATAATGTTTTGGTTTACTCCCATCTGTGACTTTATAATTCCTTATCATTCTTCTAGGAGATGATGTACAGACATTCGTCACTGGATCACATGACCAGCTCCTACATGTCTGGCGTTGGGAGACGAGTAGTAACTCTATTAGATGCCTGTACAAATGTGCAGGGCATGCCTTTAGTGTTGAGGATGTCACAGCTTCCCCTGACAGGCTTCAGGTAGGTTAACATAGCTCTGGGGGTCTCGATTAAATAAAAAAATTTTTTAATGTTTTCTACATGTCACCATTATTGTTAATATTATATGAATGTATAGGAATTTATCCAGATTGTGGAATAAAAAAATGACATTCACTTTTCCTTAAAATATTCAGTTTTGATGCATGTGCATGTAGAATAATGAACGGCCTTTACCTTTTACTTGTTGCCTCCTCTTGATCTAATTAGTGTTTACTGAGAGAATAACTTCTCAAAGAGCAGTTTTGCTAGAAATTGAGTGCAAATGATAAAATTTACTTTCACACATTTTCTCACAATTAGCTTGTCTAATCTGGAGCTATCGTTTCCTTGAAATCTTGCATGTCCGTCCTAAAGAATCACCTGCTTCTTATTGTCAATGGTCTCTGCTATCGAGTCTCAAAGCCTTTTCTGACTATTTGAGTAATTTGTTTAATCATCAATTATATTTCTATTATTATAGTTTGCAAGTGTATCAAGAGATATGACACTGAAGATATGGTCTACAGATGAGAGGGGTGTCAGCCTCAACACGGAGGAGGCACCAGCTAAAAAAAGAAAAACACACGAAGTTCAGACAAAGGTGAGTATGATACTGGCTTTTCTTATTTATTCATATGTGATACTTCACAGCCTTAAGATACTTTGTTTATTATATTCAGATGGCTATGCCTGATTAGATGCCATACCGAATAACTCCGTGGCTGATTCTTAATGGTAGCTCTATAATAGGCTGTATATTAAGTTCTGATTCCTCTATGACTATTTATCTCATCCTGATAGCTGTATGATTGGCTCTATGTTAGGTTCTGATAGCTCTATGATTGGCTATATATTATGTTCAGATAGCTTTATGGTTGACTATGTAATACATAATCATTCATGTAGAATATGGTAACTAGCCCTATGTACACAAGATAAATACAGCCATACCTCAGTTATCAACTATAATCCATGGCGATCTTGATAAATATTTAAATGTTGTCAAACTAGGATAACTGGATACTTGCCCTATAACCAACGCGTTTGATGTAGGCTAAGAATATTTCATTCAATGTCTTTGTGAGTTATTGATGGAGTAATTACCATGTCCATCACATATAATTGAGAACATCGTATAGAGGATAACTCCAAATTTATTGGTACATATATGACTAAATGAATTCTTATCGCGTACCCTATTCCGCAATAGATATTTCTTTGATATTCTTTAATGTAACTGCACGATGTTTTATCATTTTTACCTGAAGGTTCCAATAGTCACCTTGGCTGGACACCATGAGGGCGTGGTTGGTGTGTGCTGGAGGGAACCCTCTGACCTCGTAACAGTTGGACTTGATCACACGATTCGACTTTGGAATCTCGAAATGCAGAGCAACACTCAGACAATAGTAGGTTTCCAGTGTGATTATACTCGTTGCTAAAATTAATTGGATGAGATAGGGAAGCCATGCTGTCTCGATGTTTTACAAGTGAGAATAAGATCGCAAGCTTTTTATCTTCAAGGAACTTTCCTAGGGTTTAGTGGTCATGCCAAACATGTAGGTAGGTGTAGCCGAATGGGTTTTTTATGCTTATATAACGCCTACATCACGTTGTAGGTGTTTTATAAACATGAAATGGTAGCATTAACAATTTGGACGTGGCAACTACTGCAGTTGTGAAGTGCTTGTTGTTTGACATACATGTAGCATTTGTTACACTGTAGGGATCCCTAAAAATCTTCATAAACCAAGCTCAAAACCTAACTTACAACTAGAGACTTCTTAATTTCTACAGAAACTTTAAACTATTCTACTCTTTAGAAGTTACAATTATCATAAACACCATTCTAACAGCAGCTGGTTAAATAAAAGCATGCATCACTCATTCTAATAATTAGATGGCTTGCGCCGACCATGAACTTTAAGGAGTGGTTTTCTCCTGCAAGCCACACTGAAATGCAATTAAGTAGGTTTGTGAAAGTTGAGGGTCATAATTTGGCATAGAGAGTAGACGGTTTCCAGGTATTTGAAAGAGAAAAAATGAAAGGAGGCATTTCTTGATCATTCGGTTTTTGATTTTTGATAAGCAACATGGTATATATGTAATGACAGGTAAATGATTGGTTTTTGATAAGCAACATGGTATATATGTAATGACGGGTAAATGATCCGTTTTTGGCTTTTTCTTTAGACCTACAAATCGGTCAGGAGATCCGTGCTGATTAGCAGACCTACCAACATCATTAACTCGCATCCAGGTTAACTTTGTTATCAGACCTACCAACATCATTAACTCGCATCCAGGTTAACTTTGTTATCAGACCTACCAACATAATTAACTCGCAGTTAGATTAACTTTGTTATCAGACCTACCAACATCATTAACTAGCAGCTAGGTTAACTTTGTTATCAGACCTACCAACATAATTAACTAGCAGCTAGATTAACTTTGTTATCAGACCTACCAACATCATTAACTAGCAGCTAGATTAACTTTGTTATCAGACCTACCAACATCATTAACTAGCAGCTAGATTAACTTTGTTATCAGACCTACCAACATCATTAACTAGCAGCTAGATTAACTTTGTTATCAGACCTACCAACATAATTAACTAGCAGCTAGATTAACTTTGTTATCAGACCTACCAACATCATTAACTAGCAGCTAGATTAACTTTGTTATCAGACCTACCAACATCATTAACTAGCAGCTAGATTAACTTTGTTATCAGACCTACCAACATCATTAACTAGCAGCTAGATTAACTTTGTTATCAGACCTACCAACATCATTAACTAGCAGCTAGATTAACTTTGTTATCAGACCTACCAACATCATTAACTAGCAGCCAGGTTAACTTTGTTTGTTAGCAGACATACCAACATCATTGACTAGCAGGATTGTAATACGTTACATAAATTAGACTCAGTTCACTGACATGGTAGCTATCTGCTTCTCACACGTCTCCTGTTTGAGTTCTTATTTGCCGGACTGAGATTAAGCGCTATATTTTATATTTATTACAGACAAGCTCTAAGGCATTGCTAGCAATAGACTGCTCTCCAATCTCTGGTAAATTTGTAACTGGCTCTTCAGATCGGCATGTTAGGCTCTGGGATAGCAAAGTCAGTGGTATGTAAGAATATTCCATCCTTTGGCATTGCATCCTTATATAGACGCATAAACATACAGTATTGTAATAGGTGACAACTCTAGACATATTGCAATAGGTGACAAGCATGGATCTAGTTTGATGGGTGACAAGCATTGACACATTTTGTTAGGTAATAAGCATAGATGTACTCTAATTAGGTGTTAAGCATAGATGCATTCTGATAAGTGTCAAGCATAGATATACTCTGATATGTATTAAGCATAGATGTACTCTGATAAGTGACGAGCATAGATGTACTGTGATAGGTGCTAAGCACAGACTTACTGTGACAGGTAACATGCATAGATGTACCCTGATAGGCGATAAGCATAGATGTATTATCATAGGTGATATGCTTAGATGTATTGTTCTAGGTGACAAGTTTGCTATAGATTATTATCGTTAGATGACAATCACAGATCCTAGATGGCAATCATAGATGTTGCTTGTTAAATAAGCATAGAGATCTGTCTTTGTTGTAGATGCATCAATGGTAATAGGCAATTTCTCTTCACACACTGGCTGGGTGTCAAGTGTGAAGTGGTCTGAGAGGGATGAGAATTTATTCGTGTCTGGTTCATATGATAACCTAACTAAACTATGGGATATTCGAAGGTAAATTAATGTTTTAGTAAAGCCATCTTATTCCTTTCATCACTAGAGCGGTATGACAATAACTACTACTATTTCCAATCGTGACATTATAGCTAGGCATTTGAACTAAGAATGCTACCTTTAGAATGTTTGGTTCGTATTTATTTTATCTTGTTAATGCTCCATCCGCTGAAGTCCTAAAACCAGTTTAGGTGTTGATACTGTAGCCATTCCATCAGCAAGTGGCTCACCATAGCATCTTTTTTACCAAAGACTCAATAAATGGCTTTAAAAACCATGTTCCCGGATTCCAGCACATTTATATACATAAATCTCAAAGTTTGTCGTCTGTACAGCTATAGCGGTGAAAATCTAGCATTGAAAAATCTGTATCGCAAAAGATTAGACTGCAGAACCTCCCGTTTTCCAATTCGACAAGCTAACTCATTGAGCTACACGAGATGCAATTGGGTTCATTGGACGATATGAGTCATTATCTGGGTTAAAATAGGCATAGCGACTCTGCGTTACGCGCAATGTCACTCAAGCTTGCTCTCACGGCTCTTATTAGTAAGTTTAGCAATACGGATACAGCTTACTCAAATTAGCCAATGGCAATTACATTACCTGCCACTGTTTATAAGCTGTTTTTTAACCCTTTCACTGCCATAGACGCATTTATGCGTTTTCTATGGTCGACTGCGGTGGACGCAATTTTGCGACTTTCCCAGCAATTGCGTAGTAACTTAATTTTATTATTCGTTGACAACATAACCAACGATCTTTAAGACTTTTATGATATTGACAGTGTTGTCCGAATATTTATCTATAAAACTAGTATAAAATAGTGAAGCAGTTTTAAATTTTTGTTTGGAAATTTCCAACTCGAAAACGAGCAATTTTGTGTGTAAGTTTTCTAAGTACCGCCCGATTTAGAAAACAAATAATTACTTATGTTGATGACATTATAGCTGATTCAGATTTAAATTTTTGTGATTACACAGATAGTTAAAATAGCAGCACTGACTCTGATGGTGGTGAAAGTAATAGTTTTGTAAGAATAAGGAACATTTTGGAGGATCGTTTTAACTTCTTAGCGATCGTAGCCTCATTTCATTATCAATACACAAAGAATAGATACATTGATTTTTTTGCATAGCAGTGTGTGTTAACATGTTAGCAAAATAAAATATATAAAAAAAACTTTCTAGATAGAGTTTGAAATTGAAAAAATATTGTATACATATAATGAAGCAATATTGGCAATTTTCGGTAAAATGGCTGGCAGTTGATCGTTAGCTAAATTCGTACATGGACGGCAATGAAAGGGTTAATACCCGTGCAACGCCGGACATTCGGCTAGTTTATGAGTAAAAATCAGAAAGAATGATATTTACTATAATATGAGCCGTGTCTGTCTGGCTAAGAGAGTTGGGAAAAAAACGATCGCATCACACAGAAATCCAACTTGGATATTCAGATGCGAAGCCAAGCATACTACCAGTGCACCACTCAACCACCTGTCCACTTCTAAGTATAATTATGCACATATGATTACACTTGGCGATCTCTCTCGGAGTGCAGGACTGCCAGCGTACTAGTGTTGAGGTCTCCAGCATTGCCACTACACATGTTTTAACTGTGGGATAATTGTGATGTTATGGTCAGTTGGTTTTCATCAACCAACACAATTTGAATCAACTCAAAATACAATACTATGACATTATGAAAAAAATTAGCATTTGTAAAAAATTTTTGCTTTTATAATTAGATGTATTTAGTTTCGTAGCATATATCGCTTTGTCAGATTTATTGGCAGTAATATTTTACCAAGGATATTTGTGTTGGTAAATAGTTTACCAATATACTATCCAAATTGGTCTCCATACCAGCCCTAGCGTTGTAATATAGAACTTCAGTCTGATCAGTCTCACTGCATTTTTATGTCTGTAGAGAATGACTGTATGTATCACTAGTTCTTAGCTAGCTCTTTGGTTACTACAAGAAAATAAAGACTCAACACATATGTTGGCATATGCTACTTCCTCAATTGGTTTAACGAGACTATCACAGGTGTTCATTATGACTAGTTTTTACTCAAATGATCATAGTTGAACTATTTTTACTTGCGCATGATATATTATTCTTACTATTGGTAATTATTTCTATCATCGTATTTATTGCAGTTAGAAGGTGATCAACATCGGCTAGGTAACAATAATCACTGGTTGTCTGTATTCTTTGCAGTCCCAAGACACCTCTATTTGATCTGACTGGCCACAATGACAAGGTGCTTGCAGTTGACTGGAGTCGTCCTTCCCATATTATCAGTGGTGGAGCTGACAATTCTCTCAATATATTTGCCTACAAGTCATGACATTTTCATGAGATAACTCAAGGTTTAGTCATTGGTTGATGTCACTAGATTCGACATGCTGACTTTAAACAGATGAGAATACTTAAAATAAAGACTGTATCGTATGTTAGGATTCTATGAGTGTATTATTGCATGACCAAATGTAATATAATTGTAATTAAAATAAATAAATGAAGTTTTAGTCCCGTATAGTTGTTGGTGCTTCACGAACTGCTGCCTCCTTATGTGTGTTGTCACAAAAAGGTCTCGTTTTGGTCTGTTTACAGTTACAAAAGTAAACAGTCTTGGATTCTCTTGCTAAATATTGGGTGGGGCGAAATCGGGGACCTTTCTTGATACGAGAGTTTCCTTCTTCATACATGTGAGTCTTGTCACAAAAAGGCTAACAAAGAAACATAAAATCATTTAGGAGATGGCATAGTGTATTGCATGTAAGACGTTCGCTTTACTATAAATGGCCAACTAAAATTCGTAACACATGCGGTAGTACAGATTTGTCACTACGCATATATATGCTAACAAATGAGAATAAATCATGTGTTTAGCTTCACATAAATGAATACAATAGGCCGATACCTGTGTTTTACTCAGTCCACACGAGCACCAATAATAACGCTTTCCTTCTTGCACCTCCATCTTAAAGGGTCTTGTATGATAGACTTTTCCAATTGGCGGTGGAGCACCACTATATAACCCAGGATATTCTCGAGATGCTTCTGGGTGTTTTACTTCTTCAACAAACTGTTCACCGTCCCAGGTACTGACATCAATATCAGCATAGCTTCTTCGACCAATATCATATTTAAAATATGGCGGTGTGTATTTATTCCTAGTTTGAAACTTCTAAAATAAAATTCTACGACTTACAAACAGTGCAACGCTAGGCTACAGCTCATTGACGACAAACTGCAAAATAGTTCCAAAAAAGCTTTACCTGAATAGCCTGATATCAAGAAACAAGGAATTAGCTGTTACACTGTAAAAGATTGGCACAGCAATTTAACAATAGAATTTTTCGAAAACATAACCATACATCACTTACATGCTGGCACGCGGCCAATTTTCGTAAATAAAATATTTGGGCAGGCGGGCTATATTTCGGCAATGAAAGAAGCGCTTTGCACGCCATGTTTGAATGCATCCCGCAGAAAATTGAAAGCGGCCAATCAATTGTTGATAGTTGCTCGCTAGTCTTTGCGGCGGCACACGTGTTGCTATGTTTGCCAGGCAACTGAATCATTCGCTTGTAGTCCCCGCTTGAAGAAAGACCGATTCGATATAGTTTTAAAAAACAGAGAAAATGTCGCAAAGACAAGTACTGCAAAGTAAGTATATTTTCGAATTTTGGAATAGGTAATTATTTACGTCAAAGTAGAAAAAGCATTATGTTTATTCATTCGGCGTTATTTTAGGGCCCTATATGTCCTTATAATGCTCAGCGTTTTCATAGCAAACATTCTATAGATTAACTGTTTCGAGGTTGTGACTCAAAACGTGATTTTGTTGACGGATTAGTGCGGCAGTAAGTAAATAGTGACTAAGTTTTGTTTGTTAAATATTTAGTTTATGTGTTAGTGTAGCTCAATTTGGACTCGTATCGCCAAGGTCTGTCTCCTTGGTTACATTATCCGTTGCTATCGCAGCGTTGACATATTTTTCTTTACAACTGTCATTAAGTATTGGTCTATCCTACACTTGACTTTTCTTGCTGTAAATAATTAAAAGACATTGCCTACATGTCATTTATTTTTGAGAAAAATATTTCTCTGGTTATGAAAAATGGCTAATTAACTACTACTAACCTCTAAAACAGTATACTGTTGACTAAATAAAAGCATACGATTGTGCTGTAGTATGTGTATTGTGTATCTTACAGTATTTGAGCAGTATCAGAAAGCTCGAACACAGTTTGTTCAAAGTGTCGCAGAACTAGCTTCCCGCCCGCAGAACATTGAAACTCTCCAGAATGCTGGTGTCATGTCTCTTCTGCGACCTTTGCTGCTCGATGTAGTTCCCACTATTCAACAAACAGCAGCCTTAGCTCTTGGTCGACTTGCTAATTATAATGATGATCTGGCAGAAGCTGTCGTAAAAGGAGACATTCTACCTCAACTTGTATATTCCTTGGCAGAGCAAAATGTAAGTTAAAGTTTTTCGTTCCTCAAACTACCTTTTAAATAGTAGCAGTGTGTTTTAATATTAGATGTTTTCTTGCTTTACTACCATATATGAAATGTTGATCAATTTTTGTAGCGATTCTACAAAAAAGCTGCTGCTTTTGTCCTACGAGCTGTTGCTAAGCATTCTCCCCAACTCGCCCAGTCAGTGGTCGACTGTGGAGCCTTAGATGCACTAGTTATCTGCTTAGAAGAGTTTGACCCTGGGGTGAAAGAGGCCGCAGCATGGGCTTTAGGCTACATCGCAAGACACAATGCAGAACTGGCTCAAGCTGTAAGCGCATTTATGTTCATGTCTCCAGTTTATAAGAGGCTGTTTTGAACAACTGGTAAACCTTGTGTTAACCCTTTTTTCTTGTCAACTTTTTTTACCAATGTTTTAACTGGCATCTCTAGCTAATAGTTATTTTATATTTGAAGGCTGATTAAACAATATGTATGGTTAGTTTCTGCGGTAGTTTTCTGATTTGTGTATGACACTTGCAAATTGAAGAGTGTCACTGTGAATATTTCTGCAATGAATGAATGCTAGGATTAGCAGTATTGCAAAGTGTTGAGATTACTTCCTGTTGTCAGGTGGTAGATGCAGGAGCAGTGCCACTTCTGGTGCTATGCGTGCAAGAGCCTGAGCTTTCACTAAAGCGTATCTCAGCCTCAGCTCTTAGTGACATTTGCAAGCACTCCCCCGAACTCGCCCAAACAGTCGTGGATGCAGGAGCTATTGCCCACCTTGCTCAAATGATTCTCAACCCTGACGCCAAACTCAAGGTGCGTGTTTATGTGTGAAAAACTAAGATGACAGCCAAAGATTGTAATTTTTGCTTTTGGCTGGTCATTAATTGATTTTTATAAGACTAACTAAATTAATTTTGGGACGCTGGACAATTTTTGGAATAAAACATATTTCTTGACGAGTTATCTTGACGGATTACATTACACTCAAGAAAAAAGTTTGTCATAATACGTTGAAATACTTACTGAATAGCTTCAGTAAGGTGGATTCATGGGGACATCATGATTCACACGAAAAGTGTCTGTGTGCGGTGGTTTTTATTACTTGAAATGTTAATGCGTCGATGGTGATAGCTAACGAGTTTCATGCCATAAAATATAACTTACGAGAGTGTTTATTTTTGCCTGATCAAAGAACATATGTGTTCCTATTATAAATATATAAATAGTATATATTTTGGAGCAGATTTACATTATTAAGAGTCAATGGTCACTGCAATTGGATACGTGAGTAAACCTATTATAAATTATTTGTTTTATTTATATTTATGAACGCGTAAATGCAATGACATAGTTTATTGTGGTAATGTCACTTACTGTTTTTAAGACTAGACTGCTTGGTTTCTCTTTCAAGCCGTTGACAGCTTGGATTATCCCTTCAGCGCTTCTTTTGACATGTTGTTGTTTTTTATGAACTCACTGTTATTCCTTACGTGGTTTAAAGTGTACTTGTAATATAACTTTAATATGCTGCAAATTATTGTTAAATCAGTAGCAGGATATACAAGGGAAACAAAATCTGCTGTTTGTCTAGCAGGTTTATTCAGACAAAACTCTTAACTTCCCAACCCTATTGTCAGTTTATCATACAAAGGAGACAACTCCTCAGTTTTATTGCTCTCAATACATCGAGCATGCTCAAATTTTTGTTAGCCTTGACCTTACATTGACTGTATAGTATAGTTATACTGCACTACTTTTGATACAGATTATATGTATGAATCCGTGTGAGACTACTACGGAGAAACAAAAAGTTTGAACTTGAAAAAGCTTTCTGTCATTTTTCTCAATTTCAACTATTGAAAATGTTGCTCTGACGTCATCGCTGTTGTTATTGGTGTGAAAATTGCACTGCCAGCATTCTTTTGATTGTTTTTGATAAATGATCTTTTGTTTTTTGCATGTTTTGTTGTTTTTTGGAATGAGAGTGTTTATCTTTCCACAATCACAAATTATCTTACTGGATGAAACAAATAAACAAGCAGTGCTTAGGAAATGCTCAGTCTCCTGAATTGTCTCTCTCTGATTTTAGCGACAGGTTTTTTCGGCTCTTAGCCAGATTTCCAAACACTCGGTTGACCTTGCCGAGATGGTCGTTGAAGCGGAAATCTTCCCAGCAGTGCTCACGTGTCTCACTGACCAGGATGAGTATGTTAAGAAGAATTGCGCAACACTCATTAGAGAGATAGCTAAACATACTCCAGAGGTACGAAGTTTCATGTCTGTAATAAGAGTATTCTATGTCTGTGATAGGTGTGTTCTATATTTGTGATAGGTGTGCTCTACGTCTGTGATAGATGTGCTCTATGTCTGTGATAGGCTTGTTCTATGTTTGTGATAGGTGTGTTCTATGTTTGTGAGAGGTTTGTTCTATATCTGTGATAGGCTTGTTTTATGTCCGTGATAGGTGTGCTCTATGTCTGTAATAGGATTGTTCTAGGTCTGTGATGGGTGTGTTCTGTCAAGCAGAATATATGGTAGATGCTGTAAAGTATTCAAACCGTCCTTCATATTTGTGTTGATGTCATGTTTATATTTATGTTATAATAATTTTCAGCTGTTGGTCCTTGATAACACGCAAACTATTATCTTAGAAATGTCTAAAAACTATTGGTACATTATTTTTTTGTATTAGCAACTGGTATTATTTGACACACATGAACTGTGAAAATTGAAAATCAATCTTTTTCTTACTGTTGTCATCGTATGGGGCATACAAAATGAGATATCTGATATTATTTTAAACACTGGTATGGCTATATAACTAACAGGTTAATCTGTGAAAATCCAGCTGCCAACCATCTTAAAATACTGTTTCAGTACTCATTAAACTAGCCTTGCAGATCGAAGGGAAGTCAATTTAAAATCTATCAATTACCCTAATGCATTTATCTCAAAGTTGATTTTCTCTCCTTGCCAAATCAAACTACTAGCGTTGTATGTTAAGAGATTTGCTAACAGGTTAACAATTGTTAACTATATATAAAACTATATGCTAACTATATATATAACTATGTATTAACTACATATATAACTATATATTCATTTGCTCTTTAGCTTGCTCAGCTGATAGTCAACGCAGGAGGTGTAGCCGCGGTTGTTGACTACATTGGGGACTGCAGAGGCAATGTCCGACTTCCTGGCATAATGATGTTAGGCTATGTGGCTGCACACTCGGAGAACCTTGCAATGGCTGTCATTGTTTCCAAGGTAACAAAAACCTAAAACATTGCATTTTCATGTAAGTAAGAGAGTTCTTTTGTAAGTGGGGCTGTTACAACATTATTGGTTTGCACAAAATGAAACTGTTCATTCTCTGGATAGCACCAGTCTAGGGATGTTTGTGGTTGCGTGAAAAGTTGCTGTTCCAAAATTGAACATTTTGGTAGCTCTTCTATAGTAATTCTATAACATGTGAAATCGAATAACTGTGTTCATTTGCTGTAGTAGTGTTAGTATTTATTCATAACTATTGCAGGGCGTTGTACAATTGTCCATAGCTCTGTCTGAGGAGCCTGAAGGCTATATACAAGCAGCTATAGCTTGGGCGCTAGGGCAGATAGGTAGGCACACACCAGAGCATGCTAAGGCTGTGGCGGTTGCGAATGTTTTACCCAGACTACTGGAATGCTACCTGCGAACTGATGCCACAGAAGATCTTCAGACAAAAGCCAAAAAAGCACTCAAAAATATTCTACAAAAATGTGTCCACCTTCCAGCACTGCAGCCTCTACTGCAGGATGCACCACCTAACATTCTTAAACACGTTGTCGGCCAGTTCAGCAAGGTGAGGCAAAACATGGTTTCCTTCTTTTAGACTTGTTTCCTGAAGAATTGTGGCTATTAGTGATGAAAATTGAATGGTTTCTAGCCTGGATTCTGCGCTTTTTATAATGGATGAATACCCTGGCAGTCTGGTGCCCCGTGAGAGTCACATAATAACTATCTTCACAATTATTCATAACCTAGCTGAATGCCCGGCATTGCCTGAGTAATAATAGTCTTTGCCCAGAAAGTTTATTTTTGCTTAACATATAACAACAGTTACCATTCTAACTTTCAAACTTCATATCGTGAAAAAAGTGTTTTGTGCAGTTTAAATAAATTTGGAGAAAAAATAAAACAACTCTAAAGGTTTTCAAACTTCGTCAGACAACTGTAACTTTCAAACTTCATATTATAAAGAAAATGTTTTTGCAGGTCAAATAAATTAAGAAACAAAATAAAACAACTATAAAATTGTTTAAATGTAAGTGTGAAATATTTAGCAAGTAACAGCTAGATCAAGTCTGTTTTGCTACAATTACAATAAAAGATGATTTGGTAATGATACGATTAACACGAACTGCGAAAACAAAATAAAAGTCCTGAATATGTTGAATCCATAATAACAATTCGTGCATAAAAGTGTGGGTGTGTATAAAAAAGGTTACTGTTCCAGCATAAACTATCCATCAAAACTTTGAATACGACCGATACTGGTACCTCTCGATACTACATGTAGTACAAATGTAAAAATGAGATATCGCACTGTCTTTGTCTGGTACTTTGTCTGACTGAACGGAGAAAGAATGTAGAGGTTATTCCTACTTGAGATAATACAATTGTCTGCTTGAAAAGTATTAGCCTTTACCGCGATTTAGCAATTGAATCTTACGAAAAACCAGAAATTAGAAGTGCACGGAAACACGAAAAAGCATCGTGTTTTATAGAGCTAATAGAGTTTCAATTGATACATCATTCAGCGTGTGCAATCGAGAAAAAGGGTATACGGTTTATGATAAGGACTGTTTAGCTCAGTGGTTAACTTTGTGGTATTGAAACTTGTGGCTGCACTCACCGTGAGTTCACATCCACCACACTGTGAGCTTTTTATTCCAAGATTTTAATAGCTACATGTATAACTGAACAGGCAGACATCCGAACAATAACGATGACAAACTTTGAGATTTATATCTATAGATGCAGCATGGCAATTGAGTGGTGCAGATGATGGCATGATTGGCTGCTAGTCTGGGTGCTTGAGTTTGATTCCTGTGGGACACAATCTTTTTTCTCAACATGCACCCACGGCTTTAGACTCACAGACGTACATGATTCTTACTATAGTCAAGATTGTTGGTACGCGGCTACAAACCAGAATGAGTAGAAGTTTGTCAACGTTAGCAAGAACTTATCGGAGATTTGTTCTGCTTGTTAAGCAGTTCTTCATCCATTCCTGATTTTACCATTTTGTGATAAGAGTGCAACACCCTTGCAGTACCAGAAAAGTTTAACTAAAATTTTAATTGTTATAATTTAATTCGGTTTTATTAAAGTATGCATATGCAGATGCAGTTGATCATATCATAATGTATATTATATAAATACTCAGATTAGATTCCTGACAATCACTTTTTGTGCCATCTTAAACAGATTTTATGAAAAACTTGGTCGTTTGATTTGAGATACTTCGAGTACTGGAAACAAATTGTAAAGCAAATGATATTAAATTATGTAGATTGACTGAATACATCATGCTCAGGAATTTCAACCTTTTGCTCATATACCTAATTTCACAGTATTGAGTGAATATTTCATCACGCTCCATATACTCGGTGAACAATTATTGTTTGTCTTGAGTCTATGCTATCTGTTCTACATTTAACACTCAGACAATCTTTCACCAGGTCCTTCCGCATGATCCAAAAGCTCGACGACTCTTTGTCACCTCGGGAGGACTCAAGAAGATACAAGAAATAAAACCTGAACCGGGTTCCGCTCTCGCTGAGTATATCAATACCATCAACAACTGTTATCCAGAGGAGATTGTTAAATACTACTCCCCAGGCTACTCTGATGCTTTGTTAGAGAGGGTCGAGACGTACGCACCCGTCTCGTAAAACATTCTTATTTCATCAACTCTACTACATTTATTTTATATCAAAATGACTATTTATTAAAGTGATGACTCCATTACTGGTGGTTTCTGATTGATATGCTACTCAATATATCTGTATATATGCAACAATTCAATTTATGTTTTGATTTGACGATGTCGAGCCTAATGGCTTGCTAGTTGCTTCATTATAAGACCCTTGTTCTCTACAGAGCGATTTTCATAGCTCATGTTAACTTGAGTGCAGAAATGAGAGGGCAACTCCTAAATATATTACAGCCTTTAGTTGGTAAAGTGAGCGTATTAGCATTCCAGGGTTTAAATTCCAGGGTAATCTATATATATAAATTTGCGTGTTTGTCTGTCTGTCATTCGTCCAGTTTTTATGATAAAGTTTTAGGTACGAAAAATCCGCCTCACAGAGGATTTGAACTTGGAACCTTCAGGTCAGTAGACCAGCGAGCTAATCCGCTACATTGTCCTTGCCATACTATAGCATAATAAGACACATAAATATGCATCGCTTGCAAAAATGCTATTGGTCAGCTTGATGTTACGCGAAACGTCATTACGTGTGATGTCAAGCTGGCTTCCCGGCTATTATTATAATAATAGTTGGGATTTATTAGTAATAAATTTATTATTATAATAATAGATTTAAACTACTAGCTTATCAGGTAATTATTTTATTACCTGTGCAATGCTAGGCATTCACCTACATGTAGTATACTGATAGTTTTGCCTGGAAGCATGAATATGCTAGACTGTGATCCTGACTTTACACTCTATTAGGAAGCATATTTGCAGCCAAATGCCATAGAACCAAAAGCTATACAATTTTGAATATAACTTAGTGTTAGTTATGAAATAAATAAAAATGCAGATATCTGTTAACGTAATAATAGGTAAAAACAGAACATAGCTGTTTCAGTCTAGTAACTTTGTAAGTAAACTATAGTTATACTGTTTCAAAGGTGCTGACTCTGAAGGCATGGAGTGTTGGCAGACATTCAGATGGCCAGACTTGAGTTACGTCCACCTAATCTTTTTGTTCTGGCCACGGAAAGTATGGATGACTCATGCTAAAATCATAAGATAACAAGAATAACAACAAATGAATTTAAACAATGTTTACTTTTACATAAGCAGCTAATTCAGTGGCACTGTCGCTGTGAAACTGGAGTATTGACAAATAGATAACAGACAAATAGATAGAAAAATTACAAAGGTTGATGACACTGTTTATAAAACTATGAAAAAATGCAAAGCTGCTTTAAAACATATTGAGCAATATTAAAAAAGTATTAAAACTGTTTAAAATATTATTGTGATTCGAGCCTGTTTAGTTTTTTCAGTCTTACAGCTTTCAATGAGTTACACTTTAACTAAAATCTGCAAAGCTGTTTTTTACTGTTTGTTTGAGTGAACTTTGGCTGAGCAGAAAACTTCAACCTTTGCAATTACCATATAAAAACCAGCTTTGTGAATAAACCACCTTTGCTCATGTTTCAAGAACATACTGAAACAAATGCCTATGAAGATGGCAGCTGTTATAATTAACACTGATTTAGAGGAGACAACTACACATAGTTATATGCTGTCAAAGAAAAAGCAACTTCAAAAACTCATTGGAGTTTGTCACTGATATTCTGTTGCTTACAATCAGTTTCATAACCAAACCCTTACTTATGCTTTCCAATGAAATTAAAGTTGAATAGCCTTAGCTCTCGATTCATTCCTTTGATCATCTCCATTTCTTCATCAGTCAGCTCAAAATCAAAAATCTATAATTGGAAAAAAAAGGCAAGTAGCCGGTCTTGAAGAATTCATGCTAACATAACCAACCAAAATTTACTGACCATGGTGGATAAGTTCTCCTAATCAAGTTGCTTCATTCCTAAATCCTTTTCTTTTATCAAATATGTTACAGATGAAAGCTTGAGATGTCTTAAAGTATGGATTGATGCCATATCTTAAATAGAAGAAAATTTGTCAAATGGCTACTTGAATATCACCTACATAGCTTTTTAAAAAAGGATATTCTGTTTTGCTTCTTGAAATGCTATGCGTATTAATACATCAAACTTAAGTTTCTAGTAATAAAACAATTCAATTGTAGCAGTTACATTTTGCAACTTACAAGTTGTTTGCAGGTACAAAGTTAGTAATTTGCAACTGAAAGATTATAACTTTCAAATATATTTACTAAAATAAAAGCCATTTCTGTTCATAGCCATTGAAAATTGTGTGACACGGTAATTGAACCTGGATATTCAACTTTGTACACCGACACAATAACCAGGCCTGTATTACCTTGGGCGGCTGGGCGGCTGAGCCGCCCCAATTTTTTAGTGATTTTCGGCGGCTAAGTACTAAGAATTGGAGTCTAAACTCAGTGGGATTTTTCAACAACTAATTTACTAGCAACTAGCGTTCTATACTGTCTCCACGGTGATGTCGCCAAATGAGCGATCTTGTGAGACTTTGTTAAGACTTGGAAACTCAGCTTTATTGCTAATAGTGAGGTGGAAAGAAAACCCCAAACTTGCATTTTTCTTATCGTATAAACCTTGTGTCATTGCAAACTTGCTTCAAAAAGCCCTTTTGTTGAGAGATAAATAGCTTTTAGCTATTTAGATGAGCATTGACTACACTACAATGAATGAACAAAAGAAATTGTCTCTATTCCTCTCCAGGTAAGCAGTAGCATGTTTCTTGATGAAGTGGAGAGGCTTACTAATCTAGTATTGGTTTTGCCTGCCACTAATGCAGTGAGTGAGAGATCCTTTTCTGCATTGAAGCGAATTGAAACATCGATGAGGAGCGCTATGGGGCAGGCTCATCTAAATAATCTTTTAATATTACACATATATAAAGATGTTGAAATAGATACAGAATCAGTTGTGAAAGATTTCTGTCATGTACGCATTAACAGAACAAGAGCTATAGCAATAAAGAAGTAATAGCTCTTGATCTGTCAATGTTCCTTACAGAAATCTGTAGTGTCATGAGTTTTATATAGTCCGTTGAATAAAGAAAAAGATTTGCCTACCATGAACCATAAACAATATATTTATGTAAATTTTGGTGCTTAAAATTGATTGAATTTATACATACTTGGAGGGTTGTTGATGCTTAAAAGGTCCAGAGCTTTGGGGCGCTGTCTCGAGCCCCGTTGGGGCTTACACCACCCCCCAAACCCCCAGGTGTTCATAACTAGTCGCCTAACATTTGCAGCCCCAACTTGCAACCAGGGAATACAGGCCTGACAATAACCACTGCACCAATCAGCCTCCTTGCCGTGTAAGGGCATGGTTATGCACATGCTTATCTCTGGGCTGCCAGCAAGATAGTCTTTAATAATGAACAAAGTTAAAAAAGTACAAGCCATAAATTATGTTTCGATATTCACCTCTAGGTTTTGCTTCATTCGACTGGGAGTGACACTCTTGGGTACAACAATAAGATCTCGCTGCACAAGGTTGCGAAGGAGAATCTGTGAAGGTGTTTTGCTGGGCTGTGTTTATCTCTGGGCTGCCAGCAAGATAGTCTTTAATAATGAACAAAGTTAAAAAAGTACAAGCCATAAATTATGTTTCGATATTCACCTCTAGGTTTTGCTTCATTCGACTGGGAGTGACACTCTTGGGTACAACAATAAGATCTCGCTGCACAAGGTTGCGAAGGAGAATCTGTGAAGGTGTTTTGCCATGTTTATCCGCTATTTCTTTAAGCAGGGGCTCATCGAGCAAAGATTCGACGATTGGACCAACATTTGCCTCCCTAGAAACGTGAGAGCTTCAAAAGATTTCTATCTACATGGGTTATGGTTGGAACAGTAAACCAGCTGTAGACAAGTAATTAAAAAAAGCTAGTCTGCCTTTTTTTAACTTAGCAAATGGAAAACTAGAATCGCTCGAATCTTTGCCATAATAAAAGGTCTGAAGCCGCGATTGGAAGTTGGAAAAAAGATTGCACCGTATGAAACTCAAACTTGCAACGTTTGGCCTGGCAGATCGACGCTGTAACAACTGCACCAATAAACCACCTCATGACATTACAGAATAATTGTGTGCATAGTTATTACACCTGATGATCACTAACGGCCCATGGGATTGCCAGAGCACTTGCTAGCTTCTACTGTATAAAATGAAAAACAGTAGAAACAGAGGTATGGCATACAAGGCTATCGTTAACTGCGGTTAGACTCTTTGTCAATGCAAAGCTAACAAACATCAATAATCATCAAAATTTTGTCATATAGGATGGATCTGTTGACAGATCACTGTTAAGAGCGCGTGCACTGCTAGGGCCCTCCATTAAAATGTTTATGTAGGACAACTTCCCAATTAGCAACATTCACACAATGCTATATCAAATTACAGGAGTGTTATCATTACTCTGTTATACATATATGGTTTACTTCTATTAGAATTCCACTGTTAAAAACACAGACTTAGAGTATCCCTTTATCAAGGTAGTTAAAGAAGACAACTTCTCAAGAAAGCACAACCATTACAATGCTAGATCAAACTTGCAGATAAGGACAATGGCATCACCACTACTCTGTTTTACTTGTATGGTGTACCTCTATTAAAAGCCAACTGTTAAAAACACATGGACTTTTAGTATCTCTCATCTAGATGTAGAAGTAGGACAACTTCTCTATTAGCAACATTCATACAATGCTATATCATACTAGCATAGGTAACGGGATTGCCATCACCAATACTCTTTTAATCACGCTGGGTGTAACTCTATCAGAAGTCAAATTTTACAAACAGATGCATTCATAGTATCGCTCATCACGATGGTGAAGTAGGATAACTTCTCAAGTAGGCAACGACCTAATTACTAAACTCTACTCACTCAGGTTTTCCAGGGGAGCCAATCGGCGCGTATGCAGTCACTGCGATTCCTTTGGCTTGGCAGAACTCGACCAAGTCATACTGAGGCAGCCATGCATGAACCTCAATCTAGAATAGGTCAGAGTTGATTGGTGTGATATATAGCAAATAGAGCTCAATTCTGACCGCTTATACTAGAACATGAAAAGCATAATCATCCTTTTTGTAGTTCTGTACATACATGTACAAACTATTTAGCTGAAGCGAAATTGTATCATTACTGAACTTCAACATAACAATGATATAATATAGCAAACGACAATTGTGTGACCGAATATTGTTCATTTTAGAAAAGGGAACAAACCGTGGTAGCAATCAATAAGTCAATCATGGCAAAGCGGCAAGTATAAACATTTTTGATTATTAAAATACACATTGAAATAGTTGTTTATTGTGCTTTGGCCTACAGTAACTGCGGAGTTCACGTTTTGTTAGGTCGGTGCACGTATTTTCCAAACTATCTGAAAAAATTAAACCATCCAAAAGTTGGGTTAGGGCATAATAGGAAGTATAACCAGGTCCAGATATTCCTAAAGTCAGCTGGAAACCAACATTGAACAGAAATTTATAGTTTTGTTTTTGGTAAATCCTTTTACACTAAATAGTTCATAAAGACAGGGGCGAGCTATCTTGGCACGCAAAATTATTTTCTTTCAATCAACATTATCAGTTTTAACTTTGTCCTTGACCATAAAATGCAAGGTCAAGGCCAACAAAATGAATGATGAAATGAAATAGATTAATCTTTAGTTAAAAGGATGGCTTACATAAAATAAGCCTCAACTCTAAAATCATGTAGCTATATGAGAGGGTTAGTCACCTCCCTGATAGGCATTCGAATTTGTTAACCAATAATGTGTAACCCTTCAAAAAGACAGAGGTCAAGGTTCCTCAAGCTTGAAGTGCTACCTAATTCTAAACAAGTTATGATTTTTACTAAAATCCAGTTTTCTGTAATCCATGAGATATGAAATGAGCAATGGACATATGTTTGTGTGAAATCAACATCGCTCATAAGAGCTATATAAACCATATATAGCTACATGTACATGGTCTCTTATAAAAGCTATATAGACAAACCTGATGGTTCGCCGGCTTTATTCTTGCCTCAGTGCAAAACCTTTCAAGCTGTTCTTTGTTAAAGTTTGAAACTCCGATAGCTTTTACGAGGCCTTCATCCACGAGCTTTTCCATTTCCTGTTGACAGAGATGTTTTGTTTTCATTTTGAGCAAAAAGAGGAAATATTTCCAGAAATGATCAACATCATATATTTAAACTACTTCATTCTGTCTACAGATACATGTAATAATGTAATATATTATAATATAGCTGTAATATCTATTATAGATAAGCCTTGATCGAAAACACAAACTTGGCTTGAAAGGTTTGCTTGAAGTTTATGTGAGCCAAAAACAGTAACAATTTCACATTGGTAAACACTTATATACAATGCAGATTGTTCAATTAATGATATCTTGTTTATTATATTAAAGCACTTGTTACAATCAATTATCTTTGGAATAAATTAGTAGCAATCAAGAAATCTGTTTTGTAGTTATTTAGGATTAATTTGAAAGATTCTAGGGGATAGAAATGCATTTCAAGGCCCAAAGTTGGTTCTATGACATATGAGAGGAACCAGATACAGTTCTGACCTGGAATTGAATCAAGTTCATGTGCAAAGGTTATACTACATAGGTGGACTGTAACTTACCCTCCAAGTGTTTAGTGGATCAATAAATGTTGTCTTTATTGTACCATCACTGTATGTCGGCATATTATACCCTTGCTTCAAATCCTCATTCTGTAGAAAACAAGAAGCAGTTTTGGACCTGATAACAACTCGTTATTCATGTGTATGTGACACTACAGTAGTCGCTTCTATAACATAAACCTTCTTTTACATAAATTTACAAATAATGTATGTAAATATAAACATCGCCATAACTGTGCATTTGCTGCAAATGTACAGCAAAATACATACAACTTAGGCAATTTACATGTATTTTGCTGTTCGTATAACATAAAATCCACATATCGTAAACATTTTCGGAACGGATTATTTACGTCTAAGAGGCGTGTATTGTATTGTATTATTATTATTATTATTATTATTATTATCAATCCATCAATCTCTTAGGCTAATTCTCCATTGTTAACCATCCGTTAGCTTTTCGTTTACTTCATCTACCAATCTGTTACTCAGCCTATCAAGTATTTTGTCTATCTATGTCTCTCAGTCTAAACTAGTTTACTTGTGGTGACTTCAGGTATAAAGCACTCAACTTAGCAATGCTGGAATAAAAACAAAGTATAGAGTGACTAAAATTCATTGTACTACAACATTGTTTTGTGTGGTTTACATTAAAATTAAAACCACAACTTTAGATTTGATCAAACCACACACATTAGGTGCTAAAACCATCTGAGGTGCTAACATGGTTTGATGTTAAGGTGCGAGGATGGTTTTAGCACTTGTTGAGTGTGGTTTGCTCAGGTTTAAAGCTGTACTTTAAATTGAATTTTAAATTGAATTTTAATGTAAACCATATGAAACAATATTATAGTACCATAAATTTTAGTCACTCTATAACTAGTTTTATGTCTCTATGTTTATATTTTAGCCAAATGACCAGTTTTCTTTCTATCTATTTCTAGTTTACCAGCCTATCTTTCATTGCACCACTCAGTCATCTTGTATCTCTAACACTGTAACAATATCTCAAACTATATTCGGCTCATTCTATCCAAGAATGACAAACAAGTTCTCTTACTTTCTTCACTTCACTTGCCAAGATTCCAACAATAATCAACCAATTCAAATAATTGTGAGCTTTAGTTTATGTCATCAAGTCATTATGTAGGTGATAATGCTCTAAATTTGCCAGCTCAAATAAGATTAATGACTAGATGTTGTACAGCTACAATCTTTAGCATATTTATTACCACCAACCAGCATAACTTTATTTAAATTGTTGTATCTCTACTTTTCAAATACTAACCGAGAATGAAACAGGAAAATGAATGAGGTAGAGGTCAATGTAGCTTGTTCTCAGCCTCTTCAAACTTTTCTCAGTTTCTCTGCGGACATCCTCAGGAGCCATAGCCATAAAGATGAGCTACAGCATCCAAACTCAAACACAATATTGTGTGTACAATATATTTAGTATGACTAGCTCTTTCAGCTTGCCACTAAAATGTTTTACTTTTTTATCAAAGCTGATGGTGCTCTGCTCTAAGAAAAATCGCTGAGATCTTTTTTTAGTTTTTGATGAATTTTTTTACACAAATAAAAACAGCTTCAGCAATAACAATAACAATACCGCCTAATTTGAAAAGTGCAACAAACAACTTTTTTGCTAGATTCTCCTTTCCCCAAAATCATCTAATATGTCTTTCAGAGCCTGAAAAATTGTACTTCGATAGAAATCATGGAAAAAAAGTTAAGACAATTGTAAACAATGAATTTATATAGCTTGTGATATAGGTTGAAGCTATGCGTAAAGAGTTGTGACATTTAGCAATTATCAACCTCGAGGAATAAAAAACAACCGCTTCCTGTTTTTTACGTACTACATAACAATGTGACCTGCAGGTCTATATTTGACTAAATAACAAAAACAAAGCACTTTTGGCTAAATCCAATCATATTATTATAAACTATTAAAATTCATGATCACTAAATCTATTAAGTTTAATAGCCTATATAAAACATTAATAATTAATCATTTAAAACAATGTTTCTAATACGATGCTCTATAACTGCTGACTAACAGTAATGATTTTAGACACTTTTTTCAGATTGGGAGACAATTAGCAGATTTTATACAAGAAAAAGCCAAGACTACTAGCTAGTAATTGCGTATAATTAAAACAATACCTGTACATGACCAGATAAATTAGACCTTTGTAGTTATAAACATTTCCTCTCTCGTTATTTTACTATCTTTGATTTGCTGCTCGAGTACTTCCCCTAGCTGATCCTCATTTTGATAGAATTGAGCTGTATCTATATGTCTGTATCCGATATCAATAGCTGCCTTCATTGCTTCTGCATTGGACTACAAACACAGAGTGGTTTTTAGCTGTTACATTTCGACCAATTATTCGATGTCCGCCACCATCTCTGTTTTGTTGTGATCACCTTAGAGAGTTATAGCTAAAGATTAGCTTTAAAAAATTTAATAGACTTTATTCGAAACTATTGATATTTTTTAATCATTTGCGATCGTTTTTTATGTTTGCTATTGAATAGCCAGGATGTTTCAAGATTAAAATCGACAAAACTAGATCGCAATTAAAACACTTAGATTCAAGTGAAAGTATGATTATGACATTTATAGTTGCACTTCAGCAAAGAAACTGACAGAATCGAGATGCGTAACGCTGCGACTTGATCACAATAGCTGATATCAGTAATGAAAGAAACAGGCAGTCGCACAACTGGTAACGTTATTTCGGCACGTATTTTTCTTCTGAGCGTTTTGACCCTGATCGAGTTCGGTCAATTTAATTTTGAAACATCCTCGCGGTCAGATAGCAAATGAAAAAATGAGCGCAAATGATAACAGACTGATACTTTTTGACCAAGTCTACTAAAATTTTGTGTGATTTCTTTTTTAATGGTAGTGTCTATCATGATGAGCTCAACGAACTGGCAACGGCGAAAACAGTAAAATCAGAAAGTTGACCTATAAAGTTGACCTATATATTACATAAGCATTTAGCAAAATACTGCAGCCATGCATAACATGCATTGCTTATTTTTTGTTGTTAAAGAAATGGTCAAAAGGCAATTTTTGTGTAAATAGAAATGAAGACTTGGAAATATTGTCTTTTGGAAAGAATTCCTTACAGAAAACTCCCCCAAGTAGTTATGAGCCTTATCAAAGTAATGAAGCACAATAGTACAGTGAGCTTTAGTTAAAACTGCTGCCGTTGCAGTGTTGGTAACTTTTTAAAATATGTGTGGTGGAGGAGCGTCTTTCAATATCTACCAATAGCAATCTATCAAACTATCAATCAAACTATCAATCAATCAATCAATCAACCTATATATATATATATATACATATATACATATATATATATATATATATATATATATATATATATATATATGTATATATATATATCCTCATGTTGGAATTTGATTAGCTTAAAAAGAGTTTAAGTTTTGGTATGGGAGCAATGGACCCACCCGATAATGTCAGATAACGGACTACCTCCGGAACCCGTAAGAGACATTTTGTTGTATGATGAACCCTGGTTATTCTTGACCAATAATCGCGGGCAGGTATATTTCCAGAGAAAAAATGGGTATTAACCATTATGTAACTTGGTTGGCGTAATTTATATGAGGTATTCGGATACATTAATAGGTTGCTCATCAATTATTAGGTTGTGTTTGGCCGATAGAATTGACATCTATTGGTAATTTTGAATATTTGTGCGGAAGACCGCGATTAGTGGGTCTACCCTGTTGTTTGTGTTTTGTGTGTGTAGCAGAAATCCTTGAGTGCGTGACTAGGTTAGCCCATGTTTAAAACTTTCTGCATTAATTAACTGATCTACTGCAGTACCAAAGCTACCAAAACTCTCTTCAGCACCACAAAATGGTGGAGCGACAAATTGCAGTTACCTGTCTGATCTGAAGCTATCATGCAAATCAGAACATAAACAAACCTGCATTTATATGTGTACATATACGTATTTAAAACTAATTGAGAACATGCTGCTGTAGCATTTTAGATACATAAGCAAAGATGGCAATTCTACAAAACTCACTAGAAAGGTCCCAAGTCCAACTGTAGGCATACGCTGCCCTGTAGGAAGTCTAATGCTGCCGGTTGCTGCCATCTTTGAAGAAACTGCTATATAGATGCTTGCTAGTTGTGGAACTGTGAGCGAGTGAGCTCTATGCATTCAATGCATAGAGCTCACTCAAATGCAAATCCAAAGAGGAAAATAGTTGAAGCGTGACAGAATAAATAATAGTTTAGCCTCTTAAGATGAATTGAATGCTCTGAAATTTAATGCTCCATAACGCAATTAGGTCAATGGACACTCTTTGGTTTATTATAACCCTTAAAGGTGACTGCATTATAATCCTTAAAGGTTAACTCGCAGCAAAATTCAAATTACAGTTATTTAGTATCAAAAGATTCACCATGTCTTACTCGGCTGTGTTGTAGGTTCAAAATATGTGGAAATGTGATTACAAGCTTTTAAAAGCTCAAAAATGAAAAGCGATTGGAATCAGTTTATTTCTCTCACGTAGTCATTACATTTGGTTATTGTTTTGTCACGTGATGTTCTCACGTGAATTGAAAGGCTAATAAAAGGCTCAATATTAAAATTCTCATAGCACTAGTTTATGACCAACACTTCGGTTTTTGCTGAAGAGCCCGTATCAAATATAGACGCTCGCTACTTTACAGTTTTGTTTCGGCTTGGTCTAATCGTCTAGTCGTAATTTGATCATGTGGCCCCATACTTCACGAATAATTTTTGCAGCATTTTTCGATTATCACAGGTGACCAACATGCTCGTCATGTTTATCAGACAATGATATGTACTCCTTCGAGCCAAGGTTGAAAATTTAAACAAATTTTTACGGTAGGTTTTGAGATATTAGTGCTGAAAGTGACAGCATTACGATGACAATAAAATAGATGCGTAAGAACAATAGACATGGTGTTATTGAATGCGTGAAGTACGTTTTTGAAAATATTTTGATGAATGAGGTTGCGTGAAAATGTAAACAGAACCCATCTTGTACAACTACGTCCCATTTGAGCCGTTTTGGAAAGAGATTCCAAACTACGGCGGTCTCGTGTGGCTGCGATCAACCTTTCGTTTTTTAGCTTTTAAAAGCTTGTAATCACATTTCCACATATTTTGCACCTACAACACAGCAAAGTAAGACATACATGTAGTAAATCTTTTGATACCAAATAACTGTAATGTGAATTTTGTTGCAAGTCAACCTTTAAAGGTAGCCACATTATTGCTAACCTGAAAATGCTATAATGCTGATTGGGAGAAGTTGCAGGAGAAACCAAAGTAGAGAAGTTTGCAACCAACTGACTAGATGCAACCAAATCTCGTCTGTGATTGGACAACATATTATTACTAGCGAGTACAACATTTACTTCATTTTTTAGACATGACCAACTCAGTAGTCATCCAGAACAAAGTCATGTGACCATAAAATAGGAAATAACAGAAGCAATGTAAATTTTCAGGGTTTAGCTCCAACCTGTCTGGCCTTCCTTGCAAACTTCTCGGCTGTTAAGATTTAATCTTGCACCCACAGGTGGTCAAAGTTGAAAAGTGAGATGCATGCAGATATGACTTATGAACGAGTTGTGTGAAACTTCATTACAAAAAAGTGCAAATAAGTTTTCCAATAACTTAGCATGACCTAGTAAAATAAAATTGTGCTACATTCCTTGCTAAAATATATATGGTATTTTGCAATGGTCAACATATAGAAGTTTATTGTATTTTGAGTGCTTCAAGTACATTCTAGGTATACAGAACTTACTTGCATATTTACCTTTTTATTGTCTAATTTTTATTCCACCTCACCTTACTCTATGCTTTGGCAAAACTATTCTGCCCAGATGAATATTATACCTACACCAAATGTAATTATGTCCTACATAAATTACATATTACCAAGAGCATAAAACTCCAAGCTACTTGTTGTAGTTGCAAAACTAAAAGTTGCGAAACTATGTAGGGTTAAAGCTAGTCGTTCCTCAAGCTTCATTCATATTTTGTTGCCAGCTTTACTACCAAAAATTACCTTTATACCCATGTATCAAAGATTCATGTATGACTGTCTATAACATCAGCCCCAGTACAGAATTTGTATAGGTGAAGGTCACAATGTCTCGTTTTTAGGATTATTCATTTTTGTCAGAAACCAAAACTTATATTTAAATGATGTGGATAGTAGACTGCCTTTAATAGGAAATAGATAGTTGCTAGAACATAATCATTCAATATACCGGCTATAATATACCAGCTATAATATACCAGCTATAATATACCAGCTATAATATACCAGCTATAATATACCAGCTATAATATACCGGCTATAATATACTAGCTATAATACACCAGCTATAATATACCAGCTATAATATACCAGCTATAATATACCAGCTATAATATACCAGCTATAATATACCAGCTATAATATACCGGCTATAATATACCAGCTATAATATACCAGCTATAATACACCAGCTATAATATACCAGCTATAATATACCAGCTATAATATACCAGCTATAATATACCAGCTATAGCATACCAGCTATAATATACCAGCTATAATACACCAGCTATAATATACCAGCTATAATATACCAGCTACAATATACCAGCTATAATATATCAGTTATAATATTTAATGACTGAAAGATGCAAATAGTGCCATTTTAGTACAGTAGTTGTAAAAAATTTAGATTCACTGCATATACGACCTACTTGATAGAAACAAACTGTGAAATTATAACTCTAAATGTTTTTCTATAACTTAATAGCTGAGAGATTTTTCAGATAGATTTGTGACATCTACATTAATATTAACTTTTTAGATGCAATATTTTACTGAGGATATTCTACCTTTAAACCTTTTTAATAATCTATTGAAGTTTGGAAGATTATTAATTCTCTTTTTTTTCTCCTTTTGGCTTTTTTCTGTTTTGCATCATCACTACAAATAATCTTTTTCCATTTGCTTCTATTTTTTGTATTTTTATCTGTCACTCTCAGATCTCTCATATCCTCCTTCACTACTTCTATAAGTCTTCTCTTGGCTCTTCCCTGTCTCTTTATCCCTGGCGATTCTATGCTCAGCACCTGTTTTCCTACATACTCTTTAGTCTTTCTTAACACCACCTTAGCCTCTGCTCCCTCAATTAGCCTCAAACTCCTCTCAACACCTGCACTTCCCCTAGTGCACTCATTTCTGACCTCATTCATTCTAGTCACTCCCATTCCAAATTTCAGCATAGTTAACTAATTAAATTTATAACTGACAATTAAATCTAAGCACATTAAACAGCTGAAATATTGGTTACTGCTAATCAATTTGTTTTAAATGAATTATAATGTTTAACACTGATTTCACTTAAAAAAAAAAGATGAAACAGTGCTGAATGAGACACCTGATACCATTCAGATTTGATCAAGAGTAGAAAAAGAGGGAAAACTCAATAAATGGTTTCATTGACAGTATATGACAGCTCTGTGTCTATTATACCTATGGTCACACTTAAATCTCGTCATGACAATGTTTGAGCAGCATGCAGTGTGAACAGAGAGTTATGAGATTTACCAGAGTCTCTAAACGTGTAGTAATCATGTATGTCTGTCTGTTTGTCTGTCTGAGGGCAGGGTTAAAGGTCAAAATAAAAAAGTGCTTTCCACGGAACTCGGACACCCAGCTTGTTAGACCGACACACTAAAGCGTTGTTCCCAAATTGGCTGCGAGACGCCGGTAGTTATCTCACGCAGCAAAACAATTGGGGCTCTAAGCTCGGCAGTTTATGTTCACATAAAACTGCGTTGCTGTTTAACGAATAAAAATGGGTGCTCGCCATTCTGTTTCGAAAGTGCTGACCTTCACCTGTACGATGCATTTTAAGAGAGTTTTGCATGCAGCTCTTTCTGAAAGTTGAACAGCGCTAAACACTTGCCATGACCGCCGGCAACTACTAGCGGTAATCAGTGGGTAGGTTCCCATTTCACCCTTGCAGCGTATATAGGTATATATACGAAGCTCGTATATAGGTATATATACGAGGCTCATATACTTATTTAGTATACTATAATATAGTATACTATATTTAAAAAGTATAACAGTAACCTTTTTCAAACACACACACTTCTATACAAGAATTATTATTATTAATTCAACATATTCAGGATTTTTATGTTGTTTTCTTAGTTTATATTAATTGTATCATAACCGAATTACCGCATGATTTTTTATTATAATCGTAGCAGAACCGACATAATTTAGCTATTACTTGCTAATTATTTCCCATTTATATCTCAACCCTTTTGTAGTTGTTTTATTTTTTAAAATTTATTTGGCCTGCTCAAAACATTTTCCTCATGATATTAAGTTTGAAGTTACAGTTGTTTGACAAAGTTTAAAAACCTTTATAGTTGTTTTTTTTTTAGATTATTCAAAATACACAAAACACTTTTCTCCCAATATGTAGTTTGTAAGTTAGAATGGCAAATGTTGTTATATGTTAAATACAAATCAATTTTCTGTGCAAAGACTTTTTTATTACCAGTATCGTCGTATTCAAAGTTTTGATGGATAGCTTCTGATGGAACAGTGACTTTTTTTATACACACTTCTATGCAAGAATTGTTATTATTAATTCAACATACTCAGAATTTTTATTTTGTTTTCTCAGTTCATATTAATTGTATCATTACCAAATCATATTTTATTGTGATCGTAACAAAACAGACTTAATTTAGCTATTACTTGCTAATTATTTCACATTTACATCTAAACTCTTTGATAATTGTTTTATTTTTTTTAATTTATTTGACCTGCATAAAAAATTTTCCTCATGATATGAAGTTTGAAAGTTACAGTTGTTTGACAAAGTTTGAAAACCTTCACAGTTGCTTTTATTTTTTCTCCTAATCTATTTCAACTACACAAAACACTACAAAACAACTATACAATCGATACTGGTGCAAATGTAAAAATGAAATATTGTACTGTCTGTCTGACTGAACGGAGAGAGAATGTCAAAGCTCTTCCCATAAATGTCCATGTGAGAAGAACTGGCCTTGACCCCATACATAGTAATTAAACCTTAGGGAAAATTTTTTTTAACAGGGGCATCGTAACGTGTGAGCGCATTGCTACATTAATAGCTATAGCTGGACAATCAAAACGACGAATACACGAATACAGATACGACAAACTTTTACATTTATATGTATATATGCAGCATGGCAATGGAGTGGTGCAGATGGTAGTGTGATTGCTGCTACTCTGAGTGCTTGAATTCGAATCCTGTGCAATGTAATCTATTTTCTCAACGTGCACTCACGGCTTTAGATGGGTGGACAGACGGACATGATTGTTAATATAGTCAGGATTGTTGGTACGCGGTTACAAACCAGAATGTGTAGAAGTTAGTCAACATTAGCAAGAACTTACCAGAGATTTGTTCTGCTTGTTAAGCAGTTTTTCATCCATTCCTGATTTTACCATATTTCCGATAAGCGTGTAACACCCTTGCAGTACCAGAAAATTTTAACTACAATTTTAATTGGTACATTGCAATTGGGCTTTATATACAATATACATATGCAGTTGATCCTACCATAATCTATCTACATGGACCAGCTGTGCTACCCATATCAGCTTACAAACAATGAGAGGTAATGAGAGTTGCCTGCTACTTGCTATTAGCCTGGCACATTGCCAATGGTGCTATCTTACATAGAATTTATCAAGAGCTTGGTCATTTGGTTTGAGACACTTCCAGTACTGGAAACAAATTGCAAAGTAAATGATACAAAATTTGGTAGATTGAATGAATACATCGTGGCCAAAATATTAACCTTTTGCTCATATACCTAATTTCACAGTATTTAGTGAATATTCTATCATGCTCAATGTGCTCAGTGATCATATACTGTTTGTCTTGAGTCTATGGTATCTGTTTTACATATAACACCCAGACAATCTTCTACCAGGTCCTTCCACATGATCCAAAAGCTTGACGACTCTTTGTCACCCCGGGAGAACTCAAGAAGATACAAGAAATAAAACCTGAACCGGGTTCCGCTCTCGCTGAGTATATCAATACCATCAACAACTGCTATCCAGAGGAGATTGTTAAGTACTATTCCCCAGGCTACTCTGATGCTTTGTTAGAGAGGGTCGAGAGATACACACCCGTCTCGTAAAACATTCTTGTTTCATCAGCTCTACTACATTTATTTTATATCAAAATGACTATTTATTAAAGTAGTGACTCCATTACTGGTGGTTTCTGATTGATATGCTACTCAATATATCTGTATATTATATGCAACAATTCAATTTATAATTTGATCTGTCGATGCCGAACTTAATGGCTTGCTAGTTGCTTCATTTTAAGATCCTTGTTCTCTACAGAGTGATTTTCATAGCTTGAGTTAGCGGAGTGCAAAAATGAAACGATAACTCCTGAGTATATTAGAACTTCAGTTGGTAAAGTAAGCATGTTATAGCATTCCAGGGTTGAAATTCTAGGGTTATCTATATATAAATTTTTGATTAAATTAATAAAATTAAATAAAATTTAAATTAAATTAATAAATCTATATATAATGTATGTAAATTTCTGTGTTTGTCTGCCAGTCATTTGTCCAGTTTTTATGATAAAGTTTTAGGTATGAAAAATCCGCCTCACAGAGGTTTTGAACTCAGAACCTCTGGATCAGCGGACCAGTGAGCTAATCCGCTACGTTGTCCTTGCCATGTCTTAGGGCCATGTGGGTTGTCCCTGTCCGTTGTCCCTGTCCGTTGTCCCTGTCCGTTGTCCCTGTCCATTGTCCTTGTCCGTTGTCCCTGTCCGTTGTCCCTGTCCGTTGTCCCTGTCCGTTGTCCCTGTCCAT
This sequence comes from Watersipora subatra, assembly GCF_963576615.1. Lineage (NCBI taxonomy): Eukaryota > Metazoa > Bryozoa > Gymnolaemata > Cheilostomatida > Watersiporidae > Watersipora > Watersipora subatra. Next base: position 24,062,402 of record NC_088709.1, read on the forward strand.
TGTCCTTGTCCGTTGTCCCTGTCCGTTGTCCTTGTCCGTTGTCCCTGTCTGTTGTCCCTGTCCATTGTCCTTGTCCGTTGTCCTTGTCCGTTGTCCTTGTCCGTTGTCCCTGTCCGTTGTCCCTGTCCATTGTCCATGTCCGTTGTCCCTGTCCATTGCCCTTGTCCGTTGTCCCTGTCCGTTGTCCCTGTCCGTTGTCCCTGTCCATTGTCCTTGTCCGTTGTCCCTGTCCGTTGTCCCTGTCCGTTGTCCCTGTCCGTTGTCCCTGTCCATTGTCCTTGTCCGTTGTCCCTGTCCGTTGTCCTTGTCCGTTGTCCCTGTCTGTTGTCCCTGTCCATTGTCCTTGTCCGTTGTCCTTGTCCGTTGTCCTTGTCCGTTGTCCCTGTCCGTTGTCCCTGTCCATTGTCCATGTCCGTTGTCCCTGTCCATTGCCCTTGTCCGTTGTCCCTGTCCGTTGTCCCTGTCCGTTGTCCCTGTCCATTGTCCTTGTCCGTTGTCCCTGTCCGTTGTCCCTGTCCGTTGTCCCTGTCCGTTGTCCCTGTCCATTGTCCTTGTCCGTTGTCCCTGTCCGTTGTCCTTGTCCGTTGTCCCTGTCTGTTGTCCCTGTCCATTGTCCTTGTCCGTTGTCCTTGTCCGTTGTCCTTGTCCGTTGTCCCTGTCCATTGTCCCTGTCCATTGTCCATGTCCGTTGTCCCTGTCCATTGTCCTTGTCCGTTGTCCCTGTCCGTTGTCCCTGTCCATTGTCCTTGTCCGTTGTCCCTGTCCGTTGTCCTTGTCCGTTGTCCCTGTCTGTTGTCCCTGTCCATTGTCCTTGTCCGTTGTCCTTGTCCGTTGTCCTTGTCCGTTGTCCTTGTCCGTTGTCCTTGTCCGTTGTCCCTGTCCGTTGTCCCTGTCCATTGTCCATGTCCGTTGTCCCTGTCCATTGCCCTTGTCCGTTGTCCCTGTCCGTTGTCCCTGTCCGTTGTCCCTGTCCATTGTCCTTGTCCGTTGTCCCTGTCCGTTGTCCCTGTCCGTTGTCCCTGTCCGTTGTCCCTGTCCATTGTCCTTGTCCGTTGTCCCTGTCCGTTGTCCTTGTCCGTTGTCCCTGTCTGTTGTCCCTGTCCATTGTCCTTGTCCGTTGTCCTTGTCCGTTGTCCTTGTCCGTTGTCCCTGTCCATTGTCCCTGTCCATTGTCCATGTCCGTTGTCCCTGTCCATTGTCCTTGTCCGTTGTCCCTGTCCGTTGTCCCTGTCCATTGTCCTTGTCCGTTGTCCCTGTCCGTTGTCCTTGTCCGTTGTCCCTGTCTGTTGTCCCTGTCCATTGTCCTTGTCCGTTGTCCTTGTCCGTTGTCCTTGTCCGTTGTCCCTGTCCGTTGTCCCTGTCCATTGTCCATGTCCGTTGTCCCTGTCCATTGCCCTTGTCCGTTGTCCCTGTCCGTTGTCCCTGTCCGTTGTCCCTGTCCATTGTCCTTGTCCGTTGTCCCTGTCCGTTGTCCCTGTCCGTTGTCCTTGTCCGTTGTCCCTGTCTGTTGTCCCTGTCCATTGTCCTTGTCCGTTGTCCTTGTCCGTTGTCCTTGTCCGTTGTCCCTGTCCGTTGTCCCTGTCCATTGTCCATGTCCGTTGTCCCTGTCCATTGCCCTTGTTCGTTGTCCCTGTCCGTTGTCCCTGTCCGTTGTCCCTGTCCATTGTCCTTGTCCGTTGTCCCTGTCCGTTGTCCCTGTCCGTTGTCCCTGTCCGTTGTCCCTGTCCGTTGTCCCTGTCCGTTGTCCCTGTCCATTGTCCTTGTCCGTTGTCCCTGTCCGTTGTCCTTGTCCGTTGTCCCTGTCTGTTGTCTCTGTCCATTGTCCTTGTCCGTTGTCCTTGTCCGTTGTCCTTGTCCGTTGTCCTTGTCCGTTGTCCCTGTCCGTTGTCCCTGTCCATTGTCCATGTCCGTTGTCCCTGTCCATTGCCCTTGTCCGTTGTCCCTGTCCGTTGTCCTTGTCCGTTGTCCCTGTCCGTTGTCCCTGTCCATTGTCCTTGTCCGTTGTCCCTGTCCGTTGTCCCTGTCTGTTGTCCCTGTCCGTTGTCCCTGTCCATTGTCCTTGTCCGTTGTCCTTGTCCGTTGTCCCTGTCCGTTGTTCCTGTCCGTTGTCCCTGTCCATTGTCCTTGTCCGTTGTCCTTGTCTGTTGTCCCTGTCCGTTGTCTTTGTCCGTTGTCTTTGTCCGTTGTCCCTGTCCATTGTCCTTGTCCGTTGTCCTTGTCCGTTGTCCCTGTTCGTTGTCTTTGTCCGTTGTCTTTGTCCGTTGTCTTTGTCCGTTGTCCCTGTCCGTTGTCCCTGTCCGTTGTCCCTGTCCGTTGTCCTTTTCCATTGTCCCTGTCCGTTGTGCCTTATTCGTTGTCCTTGTCCTAGGGTACATAGATTTTTTGATATTCACCTCTAGGTTTTGCTTCATTCGACGGGGAGTGACACTCTTGGGTACAACAAGAAGATCCCTCTGCACAAGGTTGCGAAGGAGAACTTGTGAGGGTGTTTTGCCATGTTTGTCCGCTATTTCTTTAAGCAAGGGCTCATCGAGTAAAGGTTCGACGATTGGACCAACGTTTACCTCCCTAGAAACGTGAGAACTTCAGCAGGATTTCTATCAGCATAGGTTATGGTAAAAACAGCCAATCAGCTGCAGACAAGTGATTCAAAAAAGCTAGTCTGCCTTTTTTTAACTGAAAACTAGAATCGCTCGAATCTTTGCCATAATAAGAGGTCTGAAGCCACGATTGAAAGTTGGAAAAAAGATTGCACCATATGAGATTCACACTTGCAACCTTTGGCCTGGTAGATCAACATTGTAACAACCATGCCAATAAACCACCTCGTGACATTACAGAATAATTGTGTGTATAGTTATTACATGCATAGTAGTTATTAGTAGTAGTTATTACATGTAGTTACTAGTAGTAGTTATTACATGCATGTGTGTATAGTTATTGCATGCAACGCTTGCAAAAATGCTATTGGTTAGCTTGAGGTTACGCGGAGCGTCATTACACGTGTCAAGCTGGTTTCCTCGGCTAATATTATAATAATGATTTAGACTACTAGCTTACCGGGTAATTATTTTATCATCTGTGCAATGCTGAGCATTCAGCTAGTATAATTCTGATAGTTTAGTTTGGAAGCATGAACATGCTAACCTGTGGCCCTGAATTTATAATATATTAAGTTTGCATACTTGCATCCAAATGTCACGGAACCACAAGCTATTTAGTTTTTAATATGACTTAGTGTTAGTTATGGAATGACTAAAAATGCAGATATTTGTTAACAAAGTAATAGGTAAAAGCCAGAGCTGCTCTCAAATCATGGTGATTTGCATATTTGAATATTTGAAGCAAATCATTTTGTACTGATTTGACACAAATGATGATTTGATTTGATTTGAAAAGTTTTGGAAGTAACTTGACTTGATTTGAAGTTTCGGACTGATTTGAAGACTTGATTTGAAAAATAATTAAAATCACATCGCTATTGATAGCCTTGTCTTCTGTAACCGATCGAAACATTTTTACGACATTTGCGAAGTTAGCCCAAACTTTGGCAAGAAATGGGCACCATCGGTACCGAGGCTAAGCAACCACGCGTGTGTGTCCCTCTACAGAAAAAAGAAACGGACCGCGTGTCGTGTGTGTAAAAGAAATCAACATGAGCAGCTCTGGTAAGTTGTGGAAAAGGCATGTTTGTAGTTGTGGTGCTGGCATTGAATACTTTGATGTCAATTATTTGATTGCTAGTAATTGATTGTGACTATCCCACTCTAACCTCACAATCACTAGTCAAAGTAAAAATTACTTGTGCTGTGCCTATGGCATGAATGAATGAATATAGTATTATAATACATAATATTCTATACAATAGTATTCCATGCCGCTGACACATTCAATATTCACAGTAATGACAATGTTCATGAATATAAATATGCATTATATTATAATTGGGTGGGATTTAATTAATAAAATAAATTAAAATTTTATTTGTTATATCAAATTTATTAGAATAATATTAAATAACATTTTGATTTAATTTATTATTTTAAATTATAAACGAATAGCATAACAATAATATTCTATCTAAGTAAGTATAATAAATGTAATATTTATATATTATACATAGTTTTAACATTACCATTTATCTATACTTTATTATATAATTAATTATATTATATGTATAATAATATGATTAATAATATTTTATACACAGTCACTTACTTACTAAGTGAAGTATAATACTTAAAACGGGATTTCGATTAAAAAGGACGATGTACAGAAAGAGGAAGTCACATGCACTCAGCAAATACAAACATGTGTTAATGAAGATATGTTTGCTGATTTTTTGAATAGAGCACCTTTAGCTAGTACAAGTAACCTGGATTCAGTAAATCAAGTGATTGAAAAGTATATGGCAAAAAGCAGATCTTCTTGTAACACTCTAAGCTATTGGCAAGGTGAGACACAGTTACTGAGGCTTAGAAAGCTGGCGCTGAAGGTCCTTTCAGTACCAGCTTCATCAGCTCCCATAGAACTGGTTTTTAGTAAAAGTGGCTTCATCATGAGGCCACACAGGAGCTCCTTGACATCTGAAAACTTGCGCAAGCTAGTTTTTCTAAAATTCAACAAGTGTATTTAAGTAAATGTGTTAATATTATGTAACTGCTGACTATAGGCTCAATGCTTAGTTTCGTTTCCTTCAAGTTCAAGCCTCAGTAACTGTGTTTCACTTGCCAATATTTTCAAGTTTTATCTTATATTTGTATCTTATATTTTGTAACTTTAAACAAGTATCTAAAGTTTTTTTTTTACATTTGTACATTCTTGCTTAAAAGCTTCAATAAAAGCAGTCACAGCCATGACCATAGACTGTTCCATAACCCTCCACTCATTCATTGATGTATCCAGCCAATGATATGATGTGCTCTGCAATAATGTTTTAATATACTTCGTAGAACAAAGAACAAAACCATATCTAGTGAGGATTTTAGCACACATAATGTTGGAAATATCTTTTCAGGTATATGCTGACTAACTGATTTATTTGCAATTCTACCAGAATATATATACACATAGGATGTAAAAACAATAGTTTGACAATAACAGATTAACCTGGGTTCAAGTAAGGTCAAGAAACCACATTGATGACTTGTGGCTCATGTAAACATTGACCTCATCTATGAGTCAGTTAATGTCCATTGAATTACTTCCTGTCCAACACTCCCACTTAATTCATATGGTCATAAAGATAAAACAAGCACAAATTTTAATACAATATTCTGTACATAATCATCACACAAAAAGAAAAAGATTTCCATGAGTAATACAAGTATATAATGATACATAAACAGAAATTTGACCTAAGTACATGCTTTCCCTACTTCTAGCATGATTTTCCTCCTCACACCTTTTATTACATTAAATCTGTTGTCGAAGTATCAAGTGTTTATGCATACAAAAAGTAATTACTCTTTTATTAATTCCTAACTTGTGGCATCCTACACAGCTGATGTACCGCACACGATACCAAGCTTAGAGCGCAGAGCTTCAAATCGTTGCCGTGGCAATGGCTTTGTTAGTAGGTCAGCCAACATAACCTCTGTTGGGCAATAGGCTGTTGCAACAACTTTCTTTGCTACCATCTCTCGAACGTAATGGTACTTAATTTCCATGTGCTTGATGTTTTTACTGCTTTTACCGTTTTTCGCGATTGCTGCTGCCCCAACATTATCAATATTGATTGTAGTGGGATTTGATTGCTTCATCCCAAAATCAGAAAACAGTTGTCTAAGCCACACAGCTTCTTTTGTCGCTGAAAACAACGCAATATATTCTGATTCCGCAGTCGATAGCGCAACAGTCGACTGACGCTTGCTTAGCCAAACTATGGGGCTATCTGCGCAGGTAAACACAACTCCACTGGTTGAATGTCTATCTTCATTGTCCCCCCAACTAGCATCACAATATCCTACTACCTCAGGCCTCAGTCTGGAATACCTAAGCGTGAAGTTGCTTGTACCCTTCAAATAGCGAAATACACGTTTAGTAGCTGTGAGGTGTGTCTCTGTTGGGCAGCTATTGTACTTTGAAAGTGCTCCCACTGAATATGATATGTCAGGCCGGGATGCGACAGCTAAGTACAACAAACTGCCTATCATGGATTGATATAGAGTTTGATCGACTGGCTTGCTTCCATCGTCCTTAACTAGCCTAACATCTACTGCTGCTGGTGTAGCTACCGGTTTACAAGCTTCCATCCCAAATCTCTTCAAGATTTGCTCAATGTATGTTACTTGATTCAGGCATACAGCATTTTGATTTTGCACAACATTGATACCTAGTACATACTGCAGACTTCCCATGTCTTTCATTTTAAATCTAGCAGCCAGGGACTCTTTGACTGCACACATTTCGGATTCAGAACTGCTTGCAATAACCAAGTCATCGACATACACGGCAATTATAGTTTTCTCAACATCATGCGCTCTGATGTATACACACTGATCTCCACCTGACTGACAAAAGCCCTGCTGTTTTGAAAACTCATCTAAAACTGCATTCCAGCACCTAGGTGCTTGTTTCAACCCGTATATGCTTTTCCGTAACTTACATACCAATTTTTCAGAGCCCTTTTGACCAAACCCTTCCGGTTGCTTCATGTATATTTCTTCCTCAAGTCTGCCATTAAGGAAAGCGGTAACAACATCCATTTGGTGTATGAGCATGTTGTGGGAGGCAGCATGTGAAATCAGTGCTCGTAGAGAAGGAAAATTGACCACCGGGGCAAAAGTTTCCTCATAGTCGATGCCATACTTTTGCTCAAAACCCTTAGCCACTACTCTACCCTTAAACCTGTCTACCCTGCCTTCACTATCATATTTTATCTTAAAAACCCATTTACAGTCTATCACTTTACGCCCTTTTGGTAGCTCCACCAAATCCCAGGTTTCATTTTGAATTAATGACTTATACTCAGCATCAGCAGCTGCCTGCCATTCCTTAGACTGAGAACCTGAGATAGCTTCGGAATAACTGTGGGGTTCAGTTATGTCACATGCTTTCAGAGCTACATAATCAGCACAAGCACTTGTGTACTCATCAATACCAAATCTCACAGGTGGCTTGTGAACACGAGTAGAACGACGCGGATTGCTCGTTGGATTTTCAGTGCAATTTTCAATTGGGTCTGGGCTTGCATCGACATCACATGACTGTGGTTGATCAGATAGATCAGTTTGCCTGGGCAACCCTAACTTTGACTCGTCAAACACAATGTCGCGACGCACCACTACTGTGTCAGTTGTGGGGTTGTACAGCCTATACCCCTTGCTTCTGACACTATATCCAATACAGATCATGTGCTCAGCTTTGACATCAAGTTTGCTTCTTAGCTGATTTGGAATATGGGCAAACGCGGCACATCCAAACACCCTAAGATGACTAATGTCAGGCCTGCGCTTGCACCACAGCTCATAAGGAGTTTTACTAGTAGCCTTAGTGGGTAATCTATTTTTAATATAAGCAGCATTAGCGATGGCCTCTGCCCAGAAACGCTTCGGCAGTCTCGCTTGCGCTACCATAGCCCTAGCAGATTCACACACAGTTCGGTTATAGCGCTCCGCTACCCCATTTTGCTCAGCCGAGTACCGCACAGTAAGCTGATGCAGAATGCCACAAGACGAGAGATAGTTTTCAAAGTCTTTTCCAATATATTCACCACCATTATCACTACGTAAAATCTTGATACTCTGGCCAGCCTGATTGCTAGCAAAAGCCTGAAAATCTTGAACTTAGAAAGTACCTCAGATTTTTCACGCATGAAATAGAGGAAAGCATGTCTAGTATAATCGTCAATAAAAGAAACAAAATACTGGCTACCACCGATGGATTTTGTTTTCATCGGGCTACACACATCAGTATGTACTATTTCTAGTCACCTACTAGACTTAACAACACCATCTTTAGGAAAAGATTTCCTAGACATTTTTCCCAAAATACTGGGTTCACACACATCAATTTTGACAGTAGACAAATCAGCTCCTGTCACTAAGTCCCTAGCATTTGCCATGACAGATGCACTTGCATGCCCTAAGCGTTGATGCCATAACTCTGAAACTACAGAAGCATGTTCTTTATTTAAACATGTGTCTAAATAATAGAGTTTGTCAATCAAAGTTCTGGTGGCTCTGACCTTGCCACTCTTGTTCTTCAGCCAACAGCGAGAGTGGCCGAATTGCACGATAACACCATGAGATGCTGCTGAATGCACGGAGAACAGGCTCACTTTCATTGCAGGGATAAGGAGTACATCATGCATAGTATTTGGTTTAGACTTAGTACGACTTACCGCGGTGTAAACCTCCACCTTACCAATGCCGACTGCATCCAGCTGATGGCCGTCTCTAAGGCTTACCTTCCGAGGCTTTCCGAACTCGGTAAACTCTTTGAATATACTCCTGTTAAATGTCATGTGACTCGTGGCTCCAGAGTCGATGAGCCATTTGCATGTCTTATTGTCAGTAGCGTTAGTGTTTTGTATGGTGAATGCTAAGTCAGAGCTGCTTTCAGCTCGATCACCTGCAGCGTGCTTTGCAACGTGTTTTTGTCGATGAGCGTAACCACCAACGTTCAATTTCAGTTCTGGGCAGTCCGATCTCAGATGATATAAACTCCCACATCTGTAGCACTTCCTGTCGTGGTTCTGCCGTTTGTTTTTGAGTTGCCTTCCCTTGTTGGCAAGATTGGCAGAGTCTGGTAATGACAACCTTGAGTTTCCAAATGATTTTTCGTCCTGACGTTATGCTTCATTTAGTATTGCCTGTTGTACATGCCCCATTGAAAGGCCAGTATCCACTCTAGCCTCCAGTGCTGTCACTAGTGTGGAAAAGTTTTCTGGAAGACTTCCCAGTAGAGTCACGATCTGATCTTCTTTAGATATTACAGCATTTACTGCTGCAAGCTTATCAGTTAATTCTTTCATAAACTTTAAATGCTGCTCCACAGAGGAGCGCTCTTTCATTAACGCTCGAAAGTATTGTTTTTTGAGGAATAGCTTGTTTGCTAAAGTATCCCGCACAAAATGTTTTTGTAGGGTGTCCCACACTTCTTTTGGCTTATTACAGGTAGTGATTAAGTATAGCAGATCATCGCTTACCGAGAGCACCATCAGCGACATAGCCTGATTAGTCTTTTTCACAAAGGTTGCTTTGGCTGTTGCTTCTGTCGGTTCTTCAGCAGACCCATCCACTAATTCCCATAGCTCCTTAGCTATCAGCAGGTGTCTTAGTTTAAACTTCCATGTGCTGTAATTGTTCCTTGTCAGCTTGTCCAAACTTAACTTTTCTTCACCAGTCGCCATGCTTGATGCAGTTCAGTAATAAATAGTAAAGTAGTAAATTTAATAAGCCACTATGACTGGGCCCATAACCTGTTGGAAATATCTTCTCAGGTATATGCTGACTAACTGATTTATTTGCAATTCTACCAGAATATATATACACATAGGATGTAAAAACAATAGTTTGACAATAACAGATTAACCTGGGTTCAAGTAAGGTCAAGAAACCACATTGATGACTTGTGGCTCATGTAAACATTGACCTCATCTATGAGTCAGTTAATGTCCATTGAATTACTTCCTGTCCAACACATAATACATATAATGGTACAGAGATACAGCTATACTATTCCTATCCATAGAACCCAAAACAGACAGGGGGCAAACCCCCTATCCTTTCCTCCTGGTTCAGGTCCTATGGATAGGAGTACAGGCTACGCCGCTACAGCTACACTGTAGATTGATCATACTATGCAATAATTGAGCGAACAATTTGAAAGAGTATTTCAAATCATTCTCAAATGATTCAGGATTTGAATTCATTATTGGGCTGATTCGATTTGATTTGCTTTTCTTCGAATCTGCTGACAAGGGTAGGGATTTTATTTGATTTGTAGTTTGCCGGATATAACTCGATTTGATTTGAGTCATAAAAAAGTCATTTGAAAGCGGCTCTGGTAAAAGCAGAACATAGATGTTTCAGTCTAGTCAATTAATAAGTAAATGGTAGTTATGCAGTTTCAAAGGTGCTGACTCTGAAGGCATGGAGTGTTGGCAGACATTAAGATGGCCAGACTTGAGTTACATCCAACTAATCTTTCAGTTCTGGCCATGGAAAGTATGGATGACTCATGCTGAAATCATAAGATAATAAGAATAACTACAAATGAATTTAAAACTTTGTTAATCTTTACTTAATCAGCTAATTCAGTGGCACTGTCGTTGTTAAACTCGAGTATTGACCAATGGACAAATAGATCAATAAATCACAAAGATAATACTGTTTGTAAAACTATGAAAAATTGAAAAACCATTTTAAAACATTTAAAAATATTAAAAAGGTATTAAAACTATTTTGAATATTATTGTGATTCAAGTTTGTTTAGCTTTCGCAGTCTTACAGTTTTCAATGAGTTATGTTTTAGCTAAAATCTGCCTAGCTGTTTTTCACTATTTGTATGCGTGAACCTTGGCTGAGCAGAAAACTCCAACCTTTTCAATTACCATATAAAAACCAGCTCTGTTGAATAAACTAATTTAGCTCATGTTTCAAGAACATACTAAAACAAATGCCTTTGAAGATGACAGCTGTTATAATTAACACTGATTTAGAGGAGACAACTACACACAGTCATATGCTGTCAAAGGAAAAGCAACTTCAAAAACTCTTTGGAGCTTGTCACTGATATTCTGTTGCTTACAATCAGTTTCATAATCAAACCCTTACTTAGGCTTTCCAACGAAACTAAAGGTGAATAGCCTTAGCTCCCGATTCAATCCTTTGATCATCTCCATTTCCTCGTCAGTCAACTCAAAGTCAAAAATCTATAATTAGAAAAATGATGCAATTAGCCTGTCTAGAAAAATCCTTGCTAGTATAACATCAACTAAAATTTACTGACAGTGGTGGCAAAGCTCTCTTAATCAAGTTGCTTCATTCCTAAATCCTTTTCTATTATCAATACATTACAGATGAAAGCTTAAGATGTCTTAAAATAAGGATTGATGCCATATTTTAGACAGAGGAAAATTTGTCAATTGACTACTCAAATACCACCTACATAGCTTTTAAGAAAGGAAATTCTGTTTCGTTCCTTGAAATGCTATGCGTGTTAATACATCAAACTTAAGTTTCTGGTAATAAACCAACTCGATTGTAGCAGTTACATCTTGCGACTTACAAGTTGTTTGCAGGTACAAATTAAGTAATTTGTCACTGAGAGATTATAACTTTTAATATATGTACTAAAATAAAAGCCATTTCCGTCCATAGCCACGCTTCGAGCATTAAAAAAATGTATCACACAGTAATTGAACTCAGATATTCAGCTCCACACACTGACGCAATAACCACCGCACAAATCAGCCACCTAGTCATGTAATGCGCATAATTATGCACATACTTATTACACATGATGATCTCTTTCTGGGCTGCCAGCATGATAGTCTTTAATAATTAATAAAGTTAAAAAAGTTCAAACCATACATTATGTTTTGATATTCACCTCTAGGTTTTGCTTCATTCGACTGGGAGTGACACTCTTGGGTACAACAACAAGATCTCTCTGCACAAGGTTGCGAAGGAGAATCTGTGAAGGTGTTTTGCCATGTTTATCCGCTATTTCTTTAAGCAGGGGCTCATCGAGCAAAGGTTCGACGACTGGACCAAAGTTTACCTCCCTAGAAAAGTGAGAATTTCAACAGGATTTCTATCAGCATAGGTTATGGCAAGAACAGCCAATCAGCTGTAGTCAAAAGCTAGTCTGCCTTTCTTTAACCTAGCGAAAGGAAAACTAGAATCGGTCGAATCTTTGCCATAATATGAGGTATGAAGCTACGATTGGAAGTTGGACAAAAGATTGCACCATTTGAGACTCTAATTTGCAACGTTTGGCCTGATAGATCATCAATGTAACAACTACGCCAATAAACCACCTTGTGACATTACAGAATTGTTGTGTGTATAGTTATTACATCTGATGATCACTAACGGCCCATGGGATTGCCAGAGTACTTACTAGCTTCTACTGTATAAAATGCAAAACAGTAGAAACAGAGGTATGGCATACAAGGTTTACTGTGGCTGAACCCTTTGTCAATGCAAAGTTTACAAAGATCAATAATCATAAAAAAATTTTCATATAAGATGGATCTGTCGACAGCTCACTGTTAAGAGCACATGCACTGCTGGTACCCTCCATCACGATGTTGAAGTAAAACGACTTCCCAATTAGCAACATTCACACAATGTTATATCGAATTATATGAGTGTCATCAGTACTCTGTGATACATATATGGTGTACTTCTATTAGAATCTAGCTGTTAAAAACACATAAACTTCGAGTATCCCTTTATCAAGATAGTAAAAGAGGACAACTTCTCAAGAAAGCACAATCATTACAATGCTGGATCAACCTAACAGATAAGGTCAATGGCATCACCACTACTCTGTTTTACTTGTATGGTGTACCTCTATTAAAAACCAACTGTTAAACACAAATGGACGTTTAGTATTTCCCATCTAGATGTATAGAAGTAGGACAACTTCCCAATTAGCAACATTCACAGAATGCCATATCAAATTAGCATTGATAATGGGAATGCCATCACCACTACTCTGTAATACATGCTGCGTGAAGCTCTACCAAAAGCCAACTTTTACAAACATATGCATTCATAATATCTCTCATCACGATGGTGAAGTAGGACAACTTCTCAAGCAGCACAGACCTTAATACTAAACTCTACTCACGCAGGTTTTCCAGGGGAGCCAATCGGTGCGTATGCAGTTACTGTGATTCCTCTAGTTTGGCAAAACTCGACCAAGTCATACTGAGGCAGCCATGCGTGAACCTCAATCTAGAATAAGTCAGAGTTGATTCGTGTGGTAGGTAGTAAATAGAGCTCAATTTTGACCACTTATGCTAGAACATGGAAAGCATAATCACCCTTTTTGTAGTTCTGTACATAATAAACTATTTAGTTGAAGTGAAATTGTATCATTACTAAGCACCAACATAACAATGATATCATATAGCAAACAACAAATGTGTGACTGATTCTTGTTCATTTTAAAAAGGGGAACAAACCGTGGTAGCAATCACTAAGTCAATCATGGCAAAGTAGCAAGTATAAGCATTGTTGATCATTAAAATACATACTGTAACAGTTGTTTATTTTGTTTTAACCTGCAGTAACTGTGGAGTTCACATTTTGTTTGGTCGGTGCACATATTTTCCAAACTATCTGAAAAAATTTAAACCATCCAAAAATTGGGTTAGGGTATAATAGGCAGTATAACCAGGTCCAGATATAACTAAAGTCAGTCGGAAACCAACATTGAACAAAAATTTATAGTTTGGTTTTTGGTAAATCCTTTTACACTAAATAGTTCATAAAGACAGGGGTGAGCCATCTTGGCACGCACAATTATTTTTTTCAATCAAATCCGTAAACATTATCAGTTTTAAATTTGTCTTTGACCATAAAGTGCCGAGTCAAGGCCAACAAAATAAATGATGAAATGAAGAAAGAGAAAAAGCCTCGGCTTTAAAATCATGTAGCTATACGGGAGGGAGGGTTAGTCACTTCCCTGGCAGGTGTTCGAGTTTGTCAACCATTAACTTGTAATCCTTCAGAAAAACAGAGGTCAAAGTTCGTCAAGCTAGAAGTGCTAACTATTTCTAAACAAGTTATGATTTTTACTAAAACCTACTTTTCTGTAATTCATGAGGCATAAAATGAGCAATGAACATCTGTTTGTTGGAAACCAGCTTCTTTTATAAGATCGATATAAACTATATATAGCTATATAGTTTATATCGATAGTTAGCTATATAGCTAATGTCGGGCATTCAACTAGTCTCTTATAAGAGCTATATAGACAAACCTGATGATTCACTGGCTTTATTCTCGCCTCAGTGTGAAATCTTTCAAGCTGCTCTTTGTTAAAGTTTGAGACTCCGATAGCTTTCACGAGGCCATCATCCACGAGCTTTTCCATTTCCTGTTGACCAGACATATTTTTTTTTCATCTTGAGCAAAATGAGGCAACATTTCTAGAAATGATCAACATCATATACGTACATGTATTTAAACTATTTCATTATATCTACAGATGATAACATAATATATTATGTATTATAACATAGCTGTAATGTATATTACAGATAAGCCTGTAATATATATTACCGACTTATCTGTAATTGTATTATATATTACAGAGAACATAAAAAATATATTCTCGATCGCAAACACAAACTTGGCTTGAGTGATTTGCTTACAGTTTGTGCAAAACAAAACCAGTAACATTTTCACCAAGGTAAACACTTATAAACAAAGCAGACTTTTTAATTGATGATATCTTGTTTTTTATATTAAAGCATTTGTTATAATCAGTTAGTTACCTTTGGAATAAATTAGTCGCAACCAAAAAATGTGTTTTGTAGTTATTTAAGATTAATTTGAAAGATTCTAAGAGATTGAAATGCATGACATGGCCCAAAGTTGGTTCTATGAAATATGAGAGGACCTAAATACAGTTTTGACCTGAGATTGAATTAAATTCATGAGAAAAGCTTAAACCGCATAAGTGGACCGTAACTTACCCTCCAAGTGTCTAGCGGATCAATAAATGTTGTCTTTATTGTGCCATCACTGTATTTTGGCGCTTTATACCCTTGATCCAAATCCTCATTCTGCAGAATATAAAAAACACAAGTTTGGACCTGATAACAACTCCATTATCCATGTGTATGTGACACTACAGTAGTGGCTTCTATAACATAAACCTCCTTTTACATAACTACGTACAAAGGGTATGTATGTATATTATCAATCTATCTCTTAGGCTAATTCTTCATTCTTAGACTGTCCGTTAGTTTTTCGTTTACTTCATCCACCAATCTGCTGCTTAGTTTATCAGGTATTTTGTCTATCTATGTCTCTCAGTCTAAACTAGTATACTTTTGGTGACTTCACGTATAAAGTGCTCAATTTAACAAGGTGCTAGAATAAAATAAGAGTGACTAATATTTAATTACGCTACAACATTGTTCTGTACGGTTTACAACAAAAATAAAGGCACAGCTTTAAATCTTGGCAAACCATCTGAGGTGCTAAGAAGGTTTGATGCTATGGTGCTAAGACGGTTTTAGCACCTGATGAGTGTGGCTTGCTCAGATTTAAAGCAGTGATTTTAATTTTAAGGTAAAATATATGAAACAATGTTGCAGTACAATAAATTTCAGTCACTCTATAACTTTTTTTATGTCTCTATGTTTATATTTTAGCCTAATGACCGGCTTTCATTTTTACCTATCATCAGTTTACCAGCCAGCCTATCTTTCACTGCACCAGTCAGTCATTTTGTATCTCTCACTCGCTCACACTGTATATCTCAAGCTGCATTCTGCTCAAGTTTTTGTACATACATGCGTCTCAGTACATCGACAGCTTTTGTCTTAATTTGTGTTTGACTAAAGCCTGGTTCCCATATCGATTGCGAGACTCTGGCGGTAACTTGCGCAGCAAAACGCTCGCGACACTAGGCTCAGCAACTTCTGTTCACATATAAGCAGCATCGCTAAACATAATCGCATAATCACATAAAATGTTCGCTCGCCATACCGGTTTGATAATGTTGACCTTCACCTGTACAGTGCATTTTGGGAAGGTTTAGCCTGCGGCTCTTCGCGAATTTTGAATAGCGCTAAACTCTTGCGTTGCTGCTAGCAACAACCAGCGGTCCTCGGCGTTACCCAGCGCATATGTTCCCATTTCACCGCTAATAGCCTGCGTTGCTGTCGCCAGTGCTTTGCGACGTATATAGAAACCAGGCTTTACTCTGTCACTGTCTTCCTCAAAACCATATTCATACTATGAGGCAATAGTTCTAGTTTCACAGTAAACAAGTTTTGGCAAAGCATCTGTTTTATCATTTACCCCCATCTTTATCAACCAATCATGACTAATAGCTATTCAAAAGGCTTCAGGCAGCAGTCCAGTTTTATCCCAGCTGTTTATCCAAGAATGACAAACAAATTCTTTTCCTTCCTTCACTTCACTTGTCAAGGTTCCAACAATAACCAATAAAATAAACTACTTGTGAGGTTTAGTTTATGTCATAAAGTTGTGATCTAGGTGATACTACTCTAAATTTGCCAGCTCAAATAAGACTAATGACTAGATGTTGTACAGCTACAATATTTAGCATATTTATTACCATCAACCAGCATAACTTCACTTAAACTGTTATATTTCTACCCTTCAAATACTAACCGAGAATGACACAGGAAAATGAATGAGGTAGAGGTCAATGTAGCTTGTTCTCAGCCTCTTCAAACTTTTCTCAGTTTCTCTGCGAACATTCTCAGGAGCCATGGCCATTGGGATGAGCTAAAACATCCAAACTCAAACACAATATTAGGTTCACAATATCTTTAGTATGACTTGCTCTTTCAGCTTGCAACGAAAATTGTTTATCTTCTACTAAACTTGCTCTTTCATATACTGAAATTAAAATACTTGACCGCTGCACAGTCTTGGCCTATTTTAAAAATTCTCTCTAATGTTAAGGGCAGGTTTTCCAAATACTACATTGACGCCATAAGAAGTGTGATGCAAAGCTTCTTCTGTTATTTCATAAATGCTCTACTGCATTTATGTTGTCACCCAAAAATGCTATTGAGTTTTCTAAACCGGAAAAATTTCAAGCGAGATGAGCAACTTTCTATCTATCATTAAAAAGCTCAGACTAGTTGAAAGAAGAATGTTCTAGAAGAAAGGGCAAATAGCCAAGAACTTTGACTAGCATTAGAATACTAGTCTAGACAAAGGTTTAACCAAGTATGATGAACTATGGCTGGCTAGGAATTCTTGCTCTTTATTGGCTTGTGAAATTAAAAGGAGACGATTTCTAAACTTATATCATGCAGCTAGTAATGGATGGCCTCACTAAAACAACTAAACATCTAATGAATAATTTAATAAACCGTTTGGGCATTGGCTTTTGGCCAAAGAGTAAAGTCCAAAGCCCAATGCCCAACTGTAGGTATGGTAACAAACTAACTAGCAAGTGTAGGTATAGTGACAGACTAACTAACAACTATAGGTATAGTGACAGACTAACTAGCAACTGTAGGTATAGTGACAGACTAACTAGCAACTATAGGTATTGTGAAACACTAACTACCAACTGTAGGTATAGTGACAAACTAACTAGTAACTGTAGGTATAATGACAAACTAACTAGCAACTGTAGGTATAGTGACAGACTAACTAGCAACTATAGGTATAGTGAAACACTAACTAGCAACTGTAGGTATAGTGACAGACTAACTAGCAACTGTAGCTATAATGACAGATTAACAAGCAACTGTAGGTATAGTGACAGACTAACAAGCAACTGTAGGTATAGTGACAGACTAACTAGCAACTGTAGCTATAGTAAGGTGGTAAGTTAAAATTTAGCGGAGCAAACTGAAATAAGAAAAATAAACTTAGTTTTTTGTCTTGTTAAGTAAACAATAATACAATAATTAAATATAAAAACACCTCCATAAACTACAAACAGACACATGTTATTTCCAATGGCTAATGACCATGTGATCCAGAGAAGCAACAAAGGCATGTATTCAATTATCCATACAGAAGCAAATCTCCAAAACAACAGTGCTGTTCTAATGTTATCAATCTCACTGATAAGGACACTCTACAAATTCTAATGCTACCAAACATGTGGGTTCCTTGACATACTAACACTGCAGTAGAATCTTTGAGGTCTGCATTCAGCTCTTACACTGACAGCGTGGTGATGATGCGCTGCTCTAGGAAACATTGCTGAGATTCTCATTAGTTTTTGATGAATATTTTTTTTAACGCACATAAATTCAGCTTCAGCAATAACAGTACCGTCCATTCAAAAAGTGCTTCAAATAATATTTTTGCTAAATTTTCCTTTCCCCAAAATCATCTAAATTGTCTGTCAGAGCCTGAAAAATTTTACTTCCATCGAAAGTGTAGAATAAAAATTAACACTATAGTAAACAATGAATTTATATAGCTTGTGATATAGGTTGAAGATATGCGTTAAGAGCTGTGCTATTTAGTAATTATCAAACTCGAGAAATAAAAACAACGGCTTTCGGTTTTGCACGCATTACGTAACGATGCGACCTACAGGTCTTTAATGGACTAAATAATAAAACAAAGCAATTCAATTATATTATTATTATAAACTATCAAAATTTATGATCACTAAATCTATTAAATCTAAGAGCCTATATAATACATTAATCTTTAATTATTTAAAACAATGTTTCTAATATGATGCTCTATAACTGCTGACTAACAGTGATGCTCTATAACTGCTGACTAACAGTGATGCTCTATAACTGCTGACTAACAGTGATGTTTTAGACACCTTGCAGATTGGGAGACAATTAGTAAATTTTAAACAGGAAAAAGCCAAGGCTACTAGCTAGCGATTGTATATAATTGAAACAATACATGTACATGGCTAGATAAATTTGACCTTTGTAGTTATGACCATCAAACTATCTAGAATATAAGCACGGATATTATACCTTTGTAGTTATAAACATTTCTTCTCTCGTTATTTTACCATCTTTGATTTGCTGCTCCATTACTTCTCCTAACTGGTCCTCATTTTGATAGTTCTGAGCTGTATCTATATGTCTGTATCCGATATCAATAGCTGCCTTCATCGCTTCTCCATTGGACTGCAAACACAGAGTGGTCTTTAGCTGTTACATTTCGACCAACTATTCGATGTCTGCCATCATCACTGTTTTGTTGTAATCGATTTGGAGCGTTATAGTAAAATATTAGCTCGAAAAAAATTGTAATAGATTTTTTTAGAAAGTATTGGAATTTTTTGTTCTTTGCAATGATTCTGGATGTTTGCTATCGGGTAGCCAGGATGTTTCAAGATTAAAATCGACAAAACTTGATTGCTATTAAAACGCTCATATTCAAGCAAAAGTATGACTATGACGTTTATAGTTGCACTTCAGCAAAGAGAATGACAGAATCGAGACGAGTAATGCTGCAACTTGATCACAATAGTCGATATCAGTAACAAGAGAGGCAGGCAGCCACACAACTGGTAACATTATTTCGGTATGTATTTTTCTTCCGAGCGTTTTGACCCTGATCAAT
Source organism: Watersipora subatra (assembly GCF_963576615.1). NCBI lineage: Eukaryota > Metazoa > Bryozoa > Gymnolaemata > Cheilostomatida > Watersiporidae > Watersipora > Watersipora subatra. The sequence goes on from NC_088709.1 coordinate 24,081,637, forward strand.
CTTTTTGATTTAATTTTTAAACAACCTCGCAGTCAGATAGCAAATGCAAAAATGACCACAAATGATAAAAAACTGATACTTTATGATGAATTCTACTAAAAGTTTTGTAAGTTCATCTTTAATGGTAATGTCTATCCTAACTAGCTCAACAAACTGGCAACAGTGAAAACAGTGGAATCAGAAAGTTGACTTATATTACACAAGCATGTAGCAAAATACTGCTACCACACATAACATGCATTGCTTATTTTTTTCTTGTTAAAGAAATGGTCAAAAGGCAAAGCCATTTTGTAAATAGAAATGAAAACTTATAAATATTCTTTTTTGGCAAGAATTTTCTACAGAAAACTCTATTGAGCAGTTATAAACCTTATCAAAGTAATGAAGCACAATAGTGCAGCAAGCTTTAGTTAAAACCGCTGCCGTTGCAGTGTTGGTAACTTTTCAGAGTATGTGTGGTGGTGGAGCGTCTTTCAATATCTATTAGTATATATAAAAGTTCCAGCGTTGGTCATTTGTCTGTTGGTCTATCGTGTGTTGAGTTACGCATAGCGATAAATTTTTAGAAAGAAAAATAGACTTCACACAGGATTTGAACTCAGAATCTAAGGTCTGCAGACAGGCATGTTACACTAGTAAGCCACACCATCACATTGTTTTACAATGAACTAGTATATCATACTCATTACATCTGCATATCTCTAATGATGATTGGTTAAAATACTCAAGCTTCCTTTAGCAGGGCTAAAGAGCATGATGCAATATTTTTAATACTGCTCGCCTAAGTTATGATAACAAATTTTAAAAACTTACATAAGAGCTTGTTACTCAATTTCATTGGGTAAAGAAACTTAATTAAATATAAATTTTCTATGCCAAAACTTTTTTGATTACTCGTACAATGCCGGGCATTCGTCCAGCCTTTACCATAATACCGAGCGGGACTGACAGCTTATTTGTCTAAAGACAGTCTGAAGGGTTTAAATAAAGCTTTTAATAGGTGTTGAACTCATGGCTTTCGGGTTGGTAGACCAATACTCTACAACAAGCGCCGATAACCTTAGAATAGCTGTGCAGTTAGTTATTACACCTGAAGATCCTTGACAGTGTACCAGACGGCTGGGATACTAGTTCTTACTATAGTAACAGTTATCTCCTTCAAATGGTCTAAAAAAACGGTTGGAGGTTAGGAAAAAAGAAGTACATTGTACTGGATTAGAACTGTCAACATTTAGCTCACTCGACCAACACTGTAACGTATGCACCAGTCAACACCTAGTCACGCTTTGGAATAATCGTACATATAATTAGTACTCCTGACGACTTCTCATTGCGCACTAGACTGTCGGGGTATGGGTTGGTGATGAGTATCCTAATCGCTTATCGCCATCTTGTGTGAGAACTTCCAGAAAGTTTGACAGTGAGAGAATCTTTAAAAATGTCCGCTTTGATCAACCGATCTACTGCAGCACCTCTACCAAAACTCTCCTCAGCCCCACGAAATGGGGGAACGACAAATTACAGCTACCTGTCTGATCTAAAGCTATCAAGCAAATCAGAACATAAACAAACCTGCATTTATATTTGTACATATACGTATTTAAAACTAATTGAGGTATCCTGTAAAGGTAAAACGCTAGAACATGCTGCTGCAGCATTTTAAATACATTATAAGCAAATATGACGATTCCACAAAACTCACTAGCCAGGTCCCAAGTCCAACTGTAGGCATACGCTGCCCTGTAGGAAGTCGAATGCTGCCCGTTGCTGCCATCTTTGCAGAAGCTGCTGTATAGATGTTTGCTAGTTGTGAAAATGTAAGCTAGTGAGCTCCATGCAATCAATTAAAATCCAGGGAACCAAAATTAATAGTTGAAGCATGACAGAATAGATAATACATGTAGTTTGGCATCCTAAGATGATGTGAATGACATGATTGACCTACTCCAAAAAACTTATAGCAATTAGGTAAATGAACATTTTTTGGTATATTGTAACCCTTGCAGGTGGCCACATTATTGCCACCTGAAAATTCCAATGCTGGTTAGAAGTTACAGAAGAGACCAAAGTAGAGAAGTTTGCAACCAACTGGCTAGGTGCAACCAGATCTCCTGTGTTATTGGACCACAGATTACTAGCGAGTATAGTATTTACTTTATTTTTTAAACCCGATCGACTCAGTACTCATCCAAAACAAAGTCATGTGACCTTAAGACAGTAAATAGCAGAAGTGATGTGCATTTTCAGGGTTTATTTCCAACCTGTCTGGCCTTCCTTGCAGACATCTTGGCTGTTAAGATTTAATCTTGCACCCACAGGTGGTCAGAGTTGAAAAGTGAGATGCATGCAGATATGACTTATGAGTGAGTTGTGTGGAACTTCATTACAAAAAAGTGCAAATAAGCTTTCCAATAACTTGGCATGACCTAGTAGAATAAAATTGTGCTACATTCCTTGCTAAAATATAGATGGTATTTGCAATGCTTATCGTAGAGAAACTATTACCTACTTGTATTTTGAGTGCTTCAAGTACATTCTAGGTATACATAACTTACCTGCATATTTACCTTTCTATTGTCTAATTTTTATTCCACCTCACCTTACTCTATGCTTTGGCATAACTATTCTGCCTAGCTGAATATCTAATTTATATATACTCACCAAATGTAATTACATGTATGTTCTAGATATATTACACAGTCGCAAGAGCATACAACTCTAAGTTACTTTTCAAAAAGTTGCAAAACTACATTATGTAGGGTTAAAGTTAGCCATTTCTCAAACTTCATTCATATTTTGTTGCCAGCTTTACTACAAAAAATTACCTTTATATCCATGCATAAAAGATTCGTGTATGCAAGAGTGTAACACCCTTGCAGTGCCAGAAAAGTTGAACTCAAATTTTAATTGTTATATTTTAATTGGGTCTCATTAAAATATGCATATGCAGTTGATCATATAATAATGTATATTATATATATTCTCAGATTAGATTCCTGACAATCACTTTCTGTGCTGTCTTAACTAGAATTTATGAAGAACTTGGGTGTTTGGTTTGAGATACTTCCAGTACTGGAAAAAGCAAATGCTACTAAACTTTGGAGATTGAATGAATACATAGTGTCCGAGGATTTCAACATTTTGCTCATATACCTAATTTTACAGTATTCAGTGAATATTTCATCGTGCTCCATATACTCGGTGAACACATATTGTTTGTCTTGAGTCTATGCTATCTGTTCTACGCGCTTATAACGCTCAAATAATCTTCTACCAGGTCCTTCCAAATGATCCGAAAGCTCGACAAATCTTTGTCAACCCAGAAGGACTCAAAAACATACAAGAAATAAAACCGCAGCCAGGTTCCGCTCTCGCTGAGTATATCAATACTATCAACAACTGCTATCCAGAGGAGATTGTTAAATACTACTCCCCAGGCTACTCCGATGCTTTGTTAGAGAGGGTCGAGACGTACGCACCCGTCTCGTAAAAAATTCTTATTTCATCAACTCTACTACATTTATTTTATAACAAAATGACTTTATTAAAATAGTGACTCCATTACTGGTGGTTTCTGATTGATATGCTACTCAATATATCTGTATATATGCAACAATTCAATTTATGATTTGATCTGTCGATGCCAAACCTAAGGGCTTGTTAGTTGCTTCATTTTAAGATCCTTGTTCTTTACAGAGTGATTTTCATAGCATGTGTGGACCAAGTACAAAAATGAGAGGACAACTCCTAAATATATTACAGCTTTAGTTGGTAAAGTAAGCGTGTTGACATTCCAGGGTTGAAGTTCCAAGGTAATCTATATATATATATTTCTGTGTTTGTCTGCCTGTCGTTAATTCAGTTTTTATGATAAAGTTTTAAATACTAAAAATTCACCTCACAGAGGATTTGAACTCGGAACCTCCAGGTCAGCAGACCAGGGAGCTAATCCACTACGTCGTTTTTGCCATACTATGACATTATAGAGTACATAGGTATGCATCGCTTGCAAATGTCATTACGTTTGTCAAGGTGGCTTCCCGGCTAATATTATAATAATGATTTAGACTACTAGCTTACTAGGTAATTATTTTATCATCTGTGCAATGCTGAGCATTCAGCTAGTACACTGGTAGTTTTGTTTGGAAGCATGAATAAGCTAGCCTGTGACCCTGAATTTATAATATATTAAGTATGCATACTTGCAGCCAAATGTCATGTAACCACAAGCTATACAATTTTCAATGACTTGTGTTATGTTATGGAATGCCTATAAATGTAGATATCTGTTAACATAATAATAGGTAAAAACAGAATATAGCTGTTTCAGTCTAGTCAATTAATAAGTAAATGATAGTTATCCAGTTTCAAAGGTGGTGACTCTGTAGGCATGGAGTGTTAGCAGACATTCAGATGGCCAGACTTGAGTTACATCCAACTAATCTTTTAGTTCTGGCCATGGAAAGTATGGATGACTCATGCTAAAATCATAAGAGAGCAAGAATAACAACAAATGAATTTAAAACATTGTTAACCTTTACACAAGCAGCTAATTCAGTAGCACTATTGCCGTTAAACTCGAGTGTTGACATATGGATATATAGATAAATAAATTATAAAGGCTGATGATACTGTTTATAAAACTATGAAAAATTGCATTTTAAAAGCTATTTTAAAACATTTAAAAATATTAAAAAAGTATCAAAACTGTTTAAAGTATTATTGTGATTCAAGTCTGTTTAGTTTTCTCAGCCTTACAGTTTCCAACGAGTTGCGTTTTAGCTAAAATCTGCTGTTTTTCACTACAAGTATTTGTATGAGTGAACTTTGGCTTAGCAGAAAACTCTAACCTTCTCAATTATCATATGAAAACCAGGTCTGTGAATAAACCAACTTTGCTCATGTTTCAAGACTGAAAGAAATGCCTATGAAGATGGCAGCTGTTATAAGTAATACTGGTTAAAATGAGACGACTATATGTAGTCATATGCTGTCAAAGGAAAAGCAACTTCAAAAACTCTTTGGAGTTTGTCACTGATAATATGTTGCTTACAATCTGTTTTATAACCAAACCCTTACTTGGGCTTTCCAACGAAATTAAAGGTGAATAGCCTTAGCTCTCGATTCAAGCCTTTGATCATCTCCATTTCCTCATCACTCAGCTCAAAGTCAAAAATCTATAATTGAAAAAAGTAGGCAATTAGTCTGTCTAGAAAAATCCTTGCTCATATAACATAAACCAAAATTTACTGACAGTAGCAGAAAAGCTCTCCTAATCAAGTTGCTTCATTCCTAAATGTTTTTCTTTTATCAATACATTACAGATGAACGATTAAGATGTCTTAAAATAAGGATTGATGCCATATCTTAAATAGAGGAAAAGTGGTCAAATGGTTACTCGAATACCACCTACATAATTTAAATAAAGGAAATTCTGTTTTGCTCCTTGCTTCTGGTCGTTTCTAATAATAAAACAATTTGACTGTAGCAGTTACATCTTGTGACTTACAATTGTTTGCAGATACAAAGTTGGTTATCTGTAACTGAGAGGTTATAACTTTTTAATATATTTAATAAAATAAAAGCCATTTCCGTCCATGAGCATCCATGAGTGCGTTCCGCTTCGAGCATTAAAAATGTGTCACACAGTAATTAAACTCAGATATTCAGCTCTGAACTCCGACACAATAACCACCACACCAATCAGCTACCTTGTCATGTAAGGCGCATAATTACGCACATACTTATTACACATGATGATCTCTCTAGGCCGCCAGCATGACAGTCTTTAATAGTTAATAAAGTTAAAAAGTTCAAGCCATAAATTATGTTTCGATATTCACCTCTAGGTTTTGCTTCATTCGACTGGGAGTGACACTCTTGGGTACAACAACAAGATTCCTCTGCACAAGGTTGCGAAGGAGAATCTGTGAAGGTGTTTTGCCATGTTTGTCCGCTATTTCTTTAAGCAGAGGCTCATCGAGTAAAGGTTCAACGATTGGACCAAAGTTTACCTCCCTAGAAACGTGAGAACTTCAACAGGATTTCTATCAGCATAGGTTATGGTAGGAACAGCCAATCAGCTGTAGACAAGTGATTAAAAAAGCTAGTCTGCCTTTTTTTAACTTAGCAAATGGAAAACTAGAATCGCTAGAATCTTTGCCATAATAAGAGGTATGAAGCCACGATTAAAAGTTGGAAAAAAGATTGCACCATATAAGATTCAAACTTGAAACTTTTGGCCTGGCAGATAAACGTTGTAACAACTATGCCAAGAAACCACCTTCTAAAATTACAGAATAATTGTGTGTATAGTTATTACACCTGATGATCGCTTACGGGGCACTAGACTGCCAGAGTATTAGCTCTATAAAATGCAAAACAGTAAAAACAGAAGTATGGCATACAAGTCTATCGTTTACTGCGGTTAGACTCTTCATCAATTCAAAGCTTAAAAAGATCAATAAACATCAAAACTTTTTCATATAGGATGAATCTGTCGACAGCTCAATGTTAAGAGCACACGCACTGCTGGTGCCCACTATCTAGATGTTTAAGTAGGACAACTCCCCAATTAGCAACACTCACACAATGCTATATCGAATTCCAGGAGTTTTATCATTACCCTGTGATATATATATAACTAGCTGCATTACCCGTGTTCGGGAACAGATTTACGTAAAGCAAGTTTTATTGGTAGTTGTCTTTCATACTGTAAAACAACTCCAAATATACAGTCTACCGAAATTGTCCTGATCAAAGAATGCATGCACATATACATGTCAATGTTGGGGAGAACAATGGAAATCTGCAATTTGTCTTACAGCTAGATGCGTGTAAAATCTAGTAAATATTCTAGATTCATGTGTCTAGATTCATGCATCCGTTCATACCCGTCTATATTTGCAGTTGACGATCGCGCACTTTTGCCGCTGAGCCCCGCCTCGGCTGACCAGTCTTCACACACCTCGCAGTAGACAATTGCGTTCTTGCACTCACCTCGCAATCAATCGCTTCGCACTCACAATCAATCGCCTTGCAATCAATCGGCCCGCCTCGCAATCAATCGCCTTGCACTCGCCTTGCAATCACCTCGCCTCGCAATCAATCGCCTTGCAATCAATCACCTCGCACTTGCAATCAATCACCTTGCACTCGCCTTGCAATTAATCACCTTGCACTCGCAACCAACTGTCTCGTAATCAATCGCCTAGCACTCAATCGCCTCGCATTCACCAACTTATTCATCCGGAAAGCCGCGCCTGTAGACTCTTGCTGCAGTCGAGGCGAAAAAGGTAACCCGCGCATCCCCGAGTGACGCCACGGTCCCAAGCCTAGCTGTGCTACCCGGCGTTGCCCGGGTAGTAAAAAAAGTCTTTGCACAAAAAATTGATTTGTATTTAACATAATTTTTTATAACAACATTTGCCATTCTAACTTTCAAACTACATATCATGAAAGAAGAGTTTTGTGTAGTTGAAATAAATTAAGAGAGAAAATAAAACAACTGTAAAGGTTTTTAAACTTTTTCACACAACTACAACTTTCAAACTTCATATCATGAGGAAAAGGTTTTGTGCAGGACAACTGATTTAAAAATAAATAAAACAACTAAAGGTTTTCAAACCAATGTAAATTTAAAATTTCATAACTTTCAGCGACCTATATCTTTTGATAACGTATAGTGGAACCTCAGTTCTCGAACATAATCAGTTCTAGAACTTCGAGATCTGAAACAATTTTTCCCATTAAAATAAAATAATGTAAATTTTAATTCGCTTCAAGGCGAGAAAACAACCTCGGTAAAGTATTTTTTCAACATTTTACACCATAAGCTGTACTTGTACCCGGGTAATAAAAAAGTCTTTGCACAGAAAATCTATTTGTATTTTTAACATATATAACAACATTTGCCATTCTAACATTCAAACTACATAGGTAACATGAGAAAACATGATAGGTAACTAACCTATCATGAGAAAAGTGTTTTGTGTAGTTGAAATAATTTGAGAAAATAAAAACAACCGTAAAGTTTTATCAAACTTTGTCAAACAACTGTAACTTTCAAACTCCATATCATGAGGAAAAGGTTTTCTGCAAGTCTAATAAATTAAAAAAATGAAACAATTGTAAAGGGATTAGATGTAAATTTAAAATAATTAGCAAGTTAAATAGCTAAATTAAGTTGGTTTTGCAACAATTACAATAAAAAATAATACGGTAATGATACGATTAATACAAACTGAGAAAACAAAATAAAAATCATGAATATGTTGAATTAATAGTAGCAATTCTTGCATAAAAGTGTGTGGGTATAAAAAGGTTACTGTCCCTTCAGAAACTATCCATCAATTCTTTGAATACGACGATACTAAAAAATATGACAGAATATCATAGTATTTTGTAGTTGAAATTTTATTAAAACAATGTCTGCCAAAAATGGTTGAATAAAAGAATAATATTAATAATGAATTGGAAACTAATCAAGTAATAATAACAGTGATAGGAAAATGAATAATGTTTAAACTTCAAACACGATACTCAATTTATGTTTAAAAAAATGCAAGTTGAAATAATAACAACGATGAAACAAACTTTAAAAAACTTATATTATAAACTTCAAAAGTCATAAGAAGTTTATAAATGTAATAAGAGAATTTAAATATCTACTATATGTAAATGTATGTAAATATAAGATAGTGGAGAATAACTGATACTTGCAATCTTACACGATAAATCTTACAGCAATCTTACAAATGTTTGTTGTAAAATCTGAAAATAATTACGAAAAACTAACTGGTTAGATTTAACAGGAAAGGTGTGTAAGCTAATACATCTAGCTGTACAACCCAGCATTGCCCGGGTAATAAAAAAAACACTGAACAGAAAATTGATTTGTATTTAACATATAACAACATTTGCCATTTTACCTAAAACAACTGTGAAGGGTTTCAAATTTACTTTGTCAAACTACTTTTAAACTTCATATCATGACAAAAAAAGGTTTCGTGCAGGTCAAATAATCTTTAAAAATAAAACAACTATAAAGGGTTTAGATGTAACAGTGAAATAATTAGCAAGTAATAGCTAAATCGAGTCTGTTTTGCTACGATTACAATATGAGATGATTCGGTAATGATACAATTAATACAAACTGAGAAAACAAAATAACATTCGTGAATATGTTGAATTAATAATAACAATTCTTGCATAAAAGTGTGTGTATAAAAAAGTTACTGTTCCACCAACAGCTATCCACCAAAACTCTGAATACGACGATACTGCTACAACGATATGTTATGTAAAAGTAAATTATTGTAATGTCTTTGTCTGATCGAAGGTGAGAGAATATAGATGTTACTCCTACTCGAGATAATACAATTGTCCGCGGGAAAAGTAGTGACCTTAACAGCAATTTAGCAATTGAACCTTAAGAAAAGCCAGAAATAGAGGTTCACAAAAATGGCATCGTGTTTCATAGAATTAATAAAATTTAGTCGCCAAATTCTAATATCGAGAGAGTCTATTGTCGATATCGTTTTGCCGAAAACAAATTAGCCCTAATACGTCGAGGACAAAAAAGCATCGCGTGTCATGTAGCTAAAAGAAAGCCGTAGAGTTGTAATTATTACGTCATTTTGGGGTGAAAACGGCAAACGATAAATAGGTTATGAGGCGCAATAACCGGAGATTCTCGTTAATGCGCCCTAGATACTTAGTAGCGGCTAATAGTCCGAAAAGTACGGTACTCTATAAAGCGGACAGACAGATACACAGATAGATAGACAGACAACGATTGCCGTTTATATAGTAGATTATGGTGTACTTCTATTAGAATCTAACTGTTAAAACACATAGACTTAGAGTATCTCTTTATCAAGATGGTGAAGTAGGACAACTTCTCAAGTAGGTAACGACCTAATTACTAAACTCTACTCACTCAGGTTTTCCAGGAGAACCAATCGGTGCGTATGCAGTTACCGTGATTCCTCTGGTTTGGCAAAACTCGACCAAGTCATACTGAGGCAGCCATGCGTGAACCTCAATCTAGAATAGGTCAGAGTTGATTGGTGTGATAGATATCAAATAAAGCTCAATTCTGACCACTTATGCTGGAACATGGAAAGCATAATCACCCTTTTTATAGTTTTGTACATACAAATTATAAGTGATAATTCTTACTAAAATCCACTTTTCTGTAATCCATGGGACATAAAATGAGCAATGGATATATGTTTGTGTGAAATCAGCATCTTTTATAAGAGCTATATAAACTATATATAGCTAGTCTCTTATGAAAGCTGTATAGACAAACCTGATGATTCGCTGGCTTTATTCTCGCCTCAGTGTAAAACCTTAAAAGCTGTTCTTTGTTAAAGTTTGAAACTCCGATAGCTTTTACAAGGCCATCATCCACGAGCTTTTCCATTTCCTGTTGAGCAGACATGTTTTGTTTTCATTTTGAGCAAAATGAGGAAGTATTTCCAGAAACGATCAACATCATATATTTAATCTATTTCATACAATCTACAGATAATAATATAATATATTATAATATAGCTGTAATATATATTACAGATAAGCCTTCATCGAAAACACAAACTTGGCTTGAGTGGTCTGCTTACAGTTTGTGCAAAACAAAAACAGTAGGGCCTAAAACTTTCACAATGATAAATACTTATATACAATGCTGAATATTTAATTAATGATTTCTTGTTTATTATATTAAATCATTTGTTATAATCAATTACCTTTGGAATAAATTAGTAGCAACCAAAATATGTGTTTTTGATTGATTCTAGGGTATTTGAAAGATTCTAGGGGATGGAAATCATAGATATATAAACCTAGATTGGCCAACAGGAAAAAAGCCTGTCAGACTTAAATAGCATGACGTAACATCATTGTATTGTACTTCATGTTTGACTGCACTGTTGTTAACAATGGAGCAAATCAGGAGAAGCTGACAAAATCACATTTATTTTCACATGAAAACCTTCTTGTATACATAATCCAGTAAACTAAAGCAATTCTATGATAATATCTGATAACCACCATAGATTAAACGTATAAAAGCTATGAAATGTTACACACAAATCATGAGCCATCAGGGCTTTAGTTGCCCCCTTCTCCTTTCCCCATTCTCTCTTTTCCCCTTCTCCAAAGAGGAAGGGACAAGGGAAAAAGAGAGAAGGGGGAAAGGAGAAGGGGGCAAATAGCCCACCCGAAGAGCCAGACCCTGGCTAGGTGAAAGACTAATATAATGTTGAACTAAACATGACTAAATATGATGAGCCTGTGAAGTTTTGATCTGATCAGGGAAATGGAATCAAAGGCTTTCTTAGCTAGAGCTGGAACGAGACCAAGGAATGCAGGGTCGGATCAGACTCAGGGTCAGCAATGAAGGCCAAGATCGGGTCGGACCGGGCCAGCAAGCGCGATTTTTTATTCATTCAAGGTTAAGAGATAGTTCTATTACAGCCTAATGTTGTGACATCAATAAACTAAGATAAAAGAAATCATTATCACACCGATCATTATATTTTGTGGCTTGGTTTATAGATGCAATTTATAATTTATGGCTAGACATTGGTAGATCAATGCTATTCAATGGGTGATAGATTAATGGCATGATTTAGCTACTGTTTTTATTACAGATTTTATTTCAACTGCTAATATAATCAACAAGAAAAGATTAGTTAAGAAATACTTGACAGAGATAGAAATAGATAACTCAGCATAGTGGAAAGCAAAAATCCATCACTTCCCTAAACTTCTGGTATTAGTGAAAGAAGCTAAAAATAAATAAATTTGCTGGATTGAAGGTTCTTAGACGAGCTATTAAGTTCCTCAGGAAGCACTTGTTGTAAATGCCTCAATAGTATTGAGGTGGACCTTGCTTTGTAGCTTAAAGGTTGACTTGCAACAGAATTCACATTACAGCTATTTGGTATCAAAAAATTCACCAAGTCTTACTCTGTTGTGTTGTAAGTGCCAAATACGTAGAAATGTGATTACAAGCTCTTAAAAAGCTCAAAAATGAAAAGCCGCCGTAGATTGGAATCTCTTTATTTCTCTGACGTAGTCATTACAGTTTGGTTATTGTCTTGTCACGTGATGTTCTCACGTGAATTGAAAAGCCAATAAAAAGGTCAATATAAAACTTATCGTAGCATTAGTTCATGACAAACACTTCGAGTTTTACTGAATACCCCGTATCAAATATAGATGCTCGCTACTTTACAGTTTTGTTTCGGCATTATTCAATCGTCAAGTCGTAATCTGATCACGTGACCCAATACTTCGCAAATAATTTTTGCAGCATTTTTCGATTATCACAGGTGACCAACAGGCTCGTCATGATTATTAGACAATGATATGTACTCCTTCGAGCTAAGGTTAAAAGGTTTAACGATTTTTTACGGTAAGTTATAAGATATCAGTGCTAAAAGTGACAGCATTACAATGACGATAAAACAGATGCTTAAGAACAACAGACATAGTTTTGTTGAATGCGTGAAGTATATTTGTGAAAATATTTCGACGAATGAGGTTGCATGAAAGTGTAAACAGAAACCATCCTGTAACAACTACGTCCTATTAGAACCGTTTTGGAAAGCGAATACAAACTACGGTGATCTTGTGTGGCTGCGATTTTCCTGATCTTTTTTAGCTTTTAAAAGCTTGTAATCACATTCCCATATATTTCACACCTTCAACACAACAGAGTAAGACATGGTGAATCTTATGATACCAAATAACTGTAATGTGAATTCTGTTGCAAGTCAACCTATAACTTGCTTTTGCATATTGTATAAATATAACTTGGTATTTTCCTTTGGTGACTGGCTTCTTCATGAACTCCCAGACCACCGACATGTTGATTATTTGTTGCCGAAAAGCGTTATGAAACCTATAGTCCAAAGACTATTGTCGCAGATGTAAAAATATAATCTTGACTCACCTTGTTTTATTTCACCTGGTCCTTCCGTGCTAGGACTATATGCGACTCCATTTCAATCGCACTTAAAAAGCGATATACAACCGCTGTTGTTTAGCCATAAACCTACCCGTGTCTTTGTATAGGAAGACCCGAGGGTCGGGTAGCCTGACCTGGGCACCTCTGACCCGGTAGGTCAAGACCAAACAAGCTACCCATGCCAGCTCTATTCTTAGCTTCACAATGCGCCCTAATCGAAATATATCTCTTTGCTATCTCACGAGCTAGTCTACTAGCTTGATGATTACACTTGAACAATAGCATGATGTTGAACCTCAGCAACTTCTCCATGGTGGCAATTAGTGCCAGCCTGGGAAAGTTTTTCACCAATCCAGCACTACTAAGCAACACTCTCGCTTTCTCACTGTGGTTGCAAACCTCAATCACCACAGGCGAAGACAAAGTCAAGCCACCACGATTCTTAATTGTGATTAGGGAATTCCTTGCTTGGTTTACATCATAGTTGGTAACATCCACGATGCAAGTGATACAATCATTACACTTCGGCTTTGGTGACCTAGCCAGCTACATAGCCAGCTGTAAAATAATAATTCTGTCTCATTTTTGACTTAAGACATACTTGCATACTCATCATATTTATTCATGTTTAGTTCAGCAATATCTTAGTCTATTTACCTAGCCAGGGTCTGGCTCTTTGAGTGGGTGGGCTATTTGCCCTCCCTGTCCTTTTCCCCTTCTCTCTTTTCCCCTTCTCACTTCTTCTTTGGGGAAAGGGAGAAGAAAGAATGGGGATAGGAGAGGGTGGCAAATAAAGCCCTGATGGCTCATGACTTGTGTGCAACAATTCATAGCGTTTATAGTTTTAATCTATGGTGGTTATCAGATACTATCACAGAATTCCTTCAGTTTACTGGATTATGTATCCAAGATGGTTTTTATGTGAAAATAATTGTAACTTTGTCAGCTTCTCCTAATTAGCTCCATTGTTAACAACAATGCAGTCAAGCATGAGGTACAATACAATGACGTTACGTCATGCTATTTAAGTCTGACAAGGAAACCGATGGGAATAGCTATTATTGGCCAATCTAGGTTTATATATATCTAAGATGGAAATGCATTTCAAGGCCCAAAGTTGGCTCTATGAAATATGAGAGGACCTAAATACAGTTTTAACCAGGGATTGAATTAAGTTCATGAGAAAAGGCTATACTACATAAGTGGATGGTAACTTACCCTCCAAGTGTCTAATGGATCAATAAATGTTGTCTTTATTGTGCCATCACTGTATTTTGGCATTTTATACCCTTGATCCAACTCCTCATTCTGCAGAAAATGAAAAACACAAGTTTGGACCTGATAACAACTCCGTTATCTATGTGTATGTGACACTACAGTAGTGGCTTCTATAACATAAACCTCTTTTCACATAACTACGTAAATAGGGTATGTATGTATATTAGGCAATTTATATGTATTTTGCTGTTTGTATAACATAAAATCCTTATAAAGTAAACGAACTTGGAACGGTCCGTTTAGGTTTTAGAAGCGTGTATTGTATTATCATCAATCCATCGATCTATCTCTTAGGCTCATTATCCGTTCTTAAATATCAGTTAGTTTTTCGTTTACTGCAACCGCCAATCTGTTGTTGAGCTTATCAGGGGTTTTGTCTATACATGTTTCTCAGTCTAAAACTAGTTTACTTGAGGTGACTTCACGTATTAAGTGCTCAACTTAAAATGGAACTAGGACAAAACAAGGTACAAAGTGACTAAAATTTAAATACACTACAACGTTGTTCTGTACGGTTTACAACAAATTTAAAGGCACAGCTTTAAATCTTGACAAACCATCTAAAGTGCTAAGAACGTTTGATGCTATGTTGCTAAGACGGTTTTAGCACCTGTCGAGTGTGGTTTACTCAGATTTAAAGCTGTGCTTTTAATTTTAATGTAATTTATATGAAACAATGTTGTAGTACAATAAATTTCAGTCACTCTATAACTTGTTTTATGTCCCTAAGTTTATATTTCAGCTTAATGACCAGCTTTTATTTTTACCTATACTTTCAGTTTACCAGCCAGCCTATCTTTCACTGTACCACTCAGTCATTTTGTATCTCTCACTTGCTCACACTGTAACAATATCTCAATATCTCAATATTCAAGCTGCATTCTGCTCATATTCTCGTACATACATGCGTCTCAGTGCATTGACAGCTTTTGTCTTAATTTGTGTTTGACCAAAGCTTGGTTCCCATATCGATTGCGAGACTGTGGCAGTAACTTGCGCAGCAAAACGCTCGAGATGCTAGGCTCGCGACGCTAGGCTCGGCAACTTCTGTTCACATATAAGCTGCATCACTAAACATAATCGCATAATCACATAAAAAGTTCGCTCGCCATACCGATTTGATAATGCTGACTTACACCTGTACAGTGAATTTTGGGAAGGTTTTGCCTGCGGCTCTTCACGAAATTTGAACAGCGCTAAACTCTTACATTGCCGTCGGCAACTACCAGCAGTCCTCGTCGGTACGCGGCATGTATGTTCCCATTTCACCGCTAATAGCCTGCGGTGCTGTCGCCGGTGCTTTGCGACATATATAGGAACCAGGCTTTACTCTGTCACTCATTTCCTCAAAACCATATTCATACTATGAGGCAATAGTTCTAGTTTGGCAGTAAGCAAGTTTTGGCAAAGCATCTGTTTTATTATTTACCCCTATCTTTATCAATCAATCATGACTAATAGCTATTCAAAAGGCTTCAGGCAGCAGTCCAGTTTTATCTCAGCTGTTTAGCCAAGAATCACAGACAAATTCTTTTCCTTTCTTCAATTCACTTGTCAAGGTTACAACAATGATCCAACGATTCAACTACTTTTGAGCTTTAGTTTACGTCACGAAGTTGTTACCTAGGTGATATTACTCTAAACTTGCCAGTTCAAATAAAATTAATGATTAGATGTTGTACAGCCACAATCTTTAGCATATTTATTGCCACTAACCGGGTATAACTTCATTTAAATTGTTATATTTCTATTCTTCAAATACTAACCGAGAATGACACAGGAAAATGAATGAGGTAGAGGTCAATGTAGCTTGTTCTCAGCCTCTTCAAACTTTTCTCAGTTTCTCTGCAAACATCCTGCGGAGCCATGGCCATTGGGATGAGCTAAAACATCCAAACTCAAACACAATACTATGTGTAAAATATCTTTAGTATGACTAGCTCTTTCAGCTTGCAACTTAAATTGTTTACCTTTGTATCAAACCTGTTCTTTCATATACTAAAATTAAAGTACTTTACCGCTGCACAGCCTTGGCCTATTTTAAAAATTCTCTCTAATGTTAAGGGCAGGTTTTCCAAATACTACATTGACGCCATAAGAAGTGTGATGCAAAGCTTCTTCTGTTATTTCATGAATGCTCTACTGCATTTATGTTGTCACCCAAAAATGCTATTGAGTTTTCTACAACGGAAAAATTGCAAGCAAGCTGAGCAACTTTCTAACTATAATTATAAAGATTGGACTAGTTGGGAGAAAAATGTTCTAGAAAGGGCAAATAGTCCAGAACTTTGACTAGCATTAGAATACTAGTCTAGACAGAGGTTTAATTAAGTATGATGAACTATGGCTGGCTAGGAATTCTTACTCTTTATTGGCGTGTGAAATTAAAAAGGATATGATTTCCAATTTTATATTATGCAGCTAGTAATAGATGGTCTTACTAAAATTACTAAACATCTAACGAATAATTTAATGAGCAGTTTTGGCATTGGCTTTTGGCCAGAGACTAAGGTCCAAAGCCCAACGCCCAACTGAAGGTATGATAACAGACTAACTAGCAAGTGTAGGTATAGTGACAGACTAATTAGCAACTGTATGTATAGTGACAGACTAACTAGCAACTGTAGGTATAGCTACAGACTAACTAACAACAATAGTTATAGTGACAGACTAACTAGCAACTGTAGGTATAGTGACAGAATAATTAGCGACTATAGGTATAGTGAAAGACTAACTAGCAACTGTAGGTATAGTGACAGACTAACTAACAGCTGTAGGTATAGTGACAGACTAATTAGCAACTGTATGTATAGTGACAGACTAACTAGCAACTATAGGTATAGCTACAGACTAACTAGCAACTGTAAGCGTAGTAAGGTAGTAAGTTAAAGCTTAGCAGAGGAAACCGAAAGAAGAAAGTATAAACCTAGTTTTTGTCTGGCTAAGTAAGCAATAATACAATAAACTAGAAATTTCCCTGTCATACAGTTTACGGCCAAAGTGATATTGGAAAAAAAGGGTTACTGATGGTTGAGAAATGCAATATTAGCAGTCAAATGGCACTGCAGTGTAATAGGATAACTCCAATGGTAGCTGTAATGTACTGGGTGTTACTATGTACCACAAACAGCAATAATGAAAGGTTATATGTTTATATCTCTCCCCTGCAATAGGAGAAATGCAATATTAGAAGTAAAGTGCACTGATATTATTAGGATAACCAATATCATTAATATAGTAATACAGTAATAATATAAAACCAATGCAAGATTTTGTTTACATTTCAAAACATCATAGTTAACAATATTAAGAAGTTGTGATATTTTCGTAGATTTTTAGAAAATTTATTTAACAAAACTATTTAGAAAAAATAGTAACAGTAACATACTGCACAATACAGTCACTATATACGCTAATCTTGTAAATTCGAATGCTTGTTCTCATAATTAAATCTTATAAACTCAAATAATTATTCTTATAATTAAATATTGTAATTTAATAATTTAATAATAAAAAACTACTTTAGACATCAGTTGGAATACCAAAGTACTCCTAAGTGTCCAAAATGTCAGTTACTTTGAAATCAGCAAAAAAGAAACGATAACTTTTCAGTACTTCTACGTTAATTACAGAAACCTTTGGCAATTCGACAATGCTATAGACTGGTGAAATGTGCACGTTTTTTTCCGTGACAGTCGCACGACTTAATGGTTCTATTCTCTGTCGCTCGGCGTTTCGTTTGCCGATCTTAATTTTGATAAAAATAAGGCTTGCCAAGTTTTAATAATGATTTCAGGCTGAATTAATCTGTCTATTTATGTATAATCCGATCAGATGGGTAAGGTTTAGGAAGCTTTCTACAAATAATAAAGACTTGGTAACATATTTAAATAGGTTTATATGTGTTTTGTATCGTTATTATACTTAAACAACTCCATTGAAAAATGGTTAAATTCGGTGATGAGATTTCGATACAAGGGTTTGCGACGTGCGTAGATGAATAATTTTCGTGAGTTGTGCGCTCATATGCATTTATCATAAATCTCCCAAACAGTTGCTTCGTTGGTGTTTGGTCATGGGATAAATATAAAAATTCTCCATAAACTACAAACAGACACGTTAGTTCAAGTGACCAATGACCATGCGATCCAGAGAAGCAACAAAGGGATGTATTCAATATCTCTACAGCAAATCTCAAAAACAACAATTCTGTTCTAGTGTTATCAATCTCACTGTTAAGGACACTCTACAAATTCTAATGCAACCAAGCGAATGGGCTCCTTAGCATACTAATACTGCAGTAAACTCCTTGAGGTTTGCATTCAGCTTTCACACTGACAGCGTGGTGATGATGCGCTGCTCTGGGCAAGATTGCCTAGATTCTCATTTAGATTTTTATGAATATTTTTTCTTAACACAAATAAATACAGCTTCAGCAATAACAGTACTGTTCATTTTAAAAAGTGCTTCAAGTAATTTTTTGCTAGATTTTCCCTTTCCCAAAAACATCTAAATTGTCTTTCAGAGTCTTAAAAATTTGACTTCCATAGAAATTCTGATAAAAAGTTAAGACAGCGGTAAACGGTGAATTTATATAGCTTGTGATACAGGTTAAAGCTATGCTTGAGGAGTTAGGACATTTAGTAATTATCAAACACTGAATGAAAAGCTACAGCTTTCTGGTTTTTATGCATTACGTAACAATGCGACCTGCAGGTCTTTATTGAACTAAATTTTAAAAACAAAGCACTTTTGGCTAAATACAATCATATTATTATTATTATTATTCTAAGCCACCAAAATTTATTATCACTAAATCTATTAAATCTAATAGCCTACATAATACATTAATCTTTAATCATATAAAACAACGCTTCTATAATATGATGCCCAATAACTGTTCACTAACAGTTAGGATTTCGGACACCTTTTTTAGATTGGGGGACAATTAGTAAATTTGAAACAAGAAAATGCAAAAGCTACTAGCTAGTGATTGCATATAATTGAAACAATACTTGTACATAGCTAGATAAATTAGACCTTTGTAGTTATGAACATCAAACTATCTGAAATATATGCGTGGACATTATACCTTCGTAGTTATAAACATTTCCTCTCTCGTTATTTTACCATCTTTGATTTGCTGCTCCAGTACTTCTCCTAACTGGTCTTCATTTTGATAGTTCTGAGCTGTATCTATATGTCTGTATCCGGTATCAATAGCTGCCTTCATCGCTTCTCCGTTGGACTGCAAACACAGAGTGGTTTTTAGCTGTTACATTTCGACCAACTATTCGATGTCCGCTACCATCACTGTTTTGTTGTAATCGATTTGGAGAGTTATAGTAAAATATTAGCTTTACAAAATTTAATAGACTTTATTCGAAACTATCGATATTTTTTAATCATTTGCGATCGTTTTTTAGGTTTGCTATCGGATAGCCAGGATGTTTCAAGATTAAAATCGACAAAACTAGATCGAAATTAAAACGCTCAGATTTAAGTGAAAGTATTAATATGACATTTATAGTTGCACTTCAGCAAAGAAACTGACAGAATCGCGATGAGTAACGCTGCAACTTGTTTACAATAGCTGATATCAGTAACGAGAGAGACAGGCAGTCGCCTAGCTAGTAACATTATTTTGGCACGTATTTATCTTCCGATCATTTTGACCCCGATCGAGTTCCGTCAATTTAATTTTGAAAAAACCTTGCAGTCAGATAGCAAATGTCAAAATGACCACAAATGATAAAAAACTGATACTTTATGATGAATTCTACTAAAAGTTTTGTAAGTTCATCTTTAATGGTAATGTCTATCATAACGAGCTCAACAAACTGGCAACAGTGAAAACAGTAAATTCAGAAAGTTGACCTATAAAGTTGACCTATATTACATAAGCATTTAGCAAAATACTGCGGTCAAGCATAACATGTAGTGCTTATCTTTTTTTGATAAAAAAATTATCAAGCGCCATTTTTGCAAAAGCCTTTTTGTACATAGAAATGAAAACTTAACAATATTGTCTTTTGGAAAGAACTCCTTACAGAAAACACTATTGGGTAGTTATAAACCTTATCAAAGTGATGAAGCACAATAGTGCAGCAAGCTTTAGCTTAAACTGTTGCCGTTGCAGTGTTGGTAACCTTCCAACATACATGTATGTGTGGTGGTGAAGCGCCTTTCAATATCTATCAATATCTATCAATATAAATAACTAGAAATTCCACTGTCATACAGCCCACGACCAAAGTGATATTGGAAAAAAAGAAAGGGTACTGACGGTTGAGAAATCAATATTAGCAGTCAAATGGCACTGCAGTGCAATAGGATAACCGCAATGGTAGCTGTAATGTACTGGGTGTGGGTGTTATTATATACAACAAATAGCAATAATGAAAGGAAAATATTATATGTTTTTATTTCTCCCCCTGCAATAGGAGAAATGCAATATTGGCCAGTATTACAGGTAAAATGCACTGACATTAGAATAACCAATATTATTGATATAGTAATAATATAAAACTAATGCACAATTTTGTTTACATTTCAAAACGTCATAGCTAACAATATCACGAAGTTGTGATATTTATATAGATTTTTATAAAATCTGTACTACGTAGTCATCATTCTGTAGTCATCCAAACTTATAATTAATTATTGTAATAATCTCATAAGAACCGTTAAAAATATCATCGTCATTTCTTTTACTTACACCGCGTTGGACATCAGTTAGAATTCCAAAGTACTCAAAAGTTTCCAAAATGTCAGTTACTTTGAAATCGGCAAAAATGAAATGATTTCAGTACTCCTTCATTAATTACAGAAACCTTCGGCAATGCTATAGACTGGTGAGATGTGCACGTTATTTCTTTCGTGAAATGCGCACGACTTAATCGTTCTATTCTCTGCCGCTCGGCCTTTTAATTTTCGGTCTTAATTTTGATAAAAGTGAAGATTAGCAAGTTTTAATAACAATTTTCGGCCAAATAAATCTGTCTATTTATGTATAATCCGATCACATGGGTTAGTTTTAGGAATTTGTGGTAACCTTTCAAAGGCTTGGTAACATATTTAAATAGGTTTATATGCGTTTTGTATCATTATTATACTTAAAGAACTTTACTGAAAAATAGTTAAATTTGTTGATAAGATTTCGTAACAAGGGCTTGGTGACGGCCGTTAACGGATAATTTTTCGGGAGTTGTGTGCACATGTGCATTTATTATATATCTCCCAAACCAATCGCTTCGCTCGTGTTTGGTCATGGGAGGATTTCCAGTGTTGGTCATGACTCATTTTTTTGTTGATCTGTGGTGTGTCGAGTTACAGTGATAAAGTTTTAGGAGAGAAAAATACGTTTTGTTCAGGATTTGAACTCGGAACCTCCAGGTTTGCAGACAGGCGTGCTACACTGGGAGGCCATGCTATCACATTGTTATACAATGACCAGGCTTATCATACTCATTACACCTGCATATCTTTAAAGATGATTGGTTAAAATAGTCTCGCTTTATCTAGCACAGCTAAAGAGCATGATGCAATATTTTTAATACTGCTCTCTTAAGTTATGATAGCAAACATTAAGAGCTTACCTAGGAGCTTCTTACTCAATTTCATTGGCTAAAGAAACTTAACCAATTAAATACTAAGTTTCTATGCTAAAACCTTTTTGATTATCCATGCAATGCCAGGTAATTAGCTAGTCTTTACTATAATACAAGGCGAGACTGTCCGCCTATTTGTCCAAGGACGCTCTGAAGGTTTAAGAAAAAAAATTGCTTTCAATAGGGGTTGAACTCAGGGCTTTCGGCTTGGTAGGCCAGTCCTTCGTTTTTCTGTGACATCATTCTATCGTTGTCCGCCATCTTTATGGACACATTTTATCGTTAGAAACTCGCAGCTTCTGCAATTAATTATTGCAAACAATGCTTTTGTTTGCCAATTGTTTATTTTAGTATTAAAACAACACCGAAAAATACTATTAATCAAAAGAATGATGATCGCTTTCTACAAAGACGGAGGTTTTTTCGTGGACGAGTGCATGTGCAAACAGGGTGATGACATAAAATAAAACGATAGATACTCTATCGCCTGCCCCAATAACCTTAGAATAGTTCAGCAGTTAGTTATTACACTTGATCACTTGACGATCTTCCACAGTGTATCAGACTGCTCGGGTAGTGGTTCTTACTATAGCCTGAGTTATACCTTCTTTCGGTCTGAAGCCATGGTTGGAGGTTTGGAAAAATATCGCATTTTACCGGATTTGAACTCTAAACATTCAGCTCACCAGACTGTAGGTGTAACACTTTCACCAGCCAACGCCTTCTCATGCTTGCAGAATAATCGTACATGTAATTAATATCCCTGCCGACCTCTCACAGCACACCAGACTGCCAAGGTACGGGTTAGTGATGAGTATCCTAATTACTTATCGCCATCTTCTGTGAGAACTTTGAGAATGTTTGACAATGAAAGAATCTTTAAAACATTCTGCTTTGATCAACCGATCTACTGCAGTACCTCTTCAGCACCACAAAATGGTGGAGCGACGAATTGCAGCTACCTGTCTGATCTAAAGCTATCATGCAAATCAGAACATAAATAAACCTGCATTTATATGTGTACATATACAGTGTAGGTATTTAAAACTAATCAAGATGTTCTGTAAAGGTAAAACGCTAGAACATGCTGCTGTAGCATTTTAGATACATAAGCAAAGATGACAATTCTACAAAACTCACTAGCCAGGTCCCAAGTCCAACTGTAGGCATACGCTGCCCTGTAGGAAGTCTAATGCTGCCCGTTGCTGCCATCTCTGAAGAAGCTGCTGTATAGATGCTTGCTCGTTGTGAAACTGTAAGCGAGTGAGCTCCATGGAATCAATTCAAATCCAGGGAACCAAAATTAATAGTTGAAGCATGACAGAATAGATAAGAGTTTGGCATCCTAAGACAATGTGAATGGCATGATTGACCTATGTCCTTGATTATGCCGTGATTATGTAGGGCTAAAGCTAGCCATTCCTCATGCTTCATTCATATTTTGTTGCCAGCTTTGCTATCAGAAACTACCTTTATATCCATGTATCAAAGATTGTGTATGCAAGAGTGTAACACTCTTGCAGTGCCAGTCATGCAGTTGATCATATAATAATGTATAGCCTAGTAGCCTATATATATATTCTTAGGTTAGATTCCTGACAATCACTTTCTGCGCTATCTTAACTAGAATTTATGAAGAACTTTGGCGTTTGGTTTAAGATACTTCCAGTACTGAAAAGAGCAAATGCTACTAAACTTTGGAGATTGACTGAATACATAGTGCCCAAGGAGTTCAACATTTTGCTCATATACCTAATTTCACAGTATTGAGTAAATACTCATCATGCTCCATGTACTCGGTGATAAAATATTGTATGCCTTGAGTCTATGGTATCTGTTCTACTTTTAAAACTCAGATAATCTTCTACCAGGTCCTTCTGCATGATCCAAAAGCTCGACGACTCTCTGTCACCTCGGGAGGACTCAAGAAGATACAAGAAATAAAACCTGAACCAGGTTCCGCTCTCGCTGAGTATATCAATACTATCAACAACTGCTATCCAGAGGAGATTGTTAAATACTACTCCCCAGGCTACTCTGATGCTTTGTTAGAGAGGGTCGAGACGTACGCACCCGTCTCGTAAAACATTCTTATTTCATCAACTCTCCTACATTTATTTTATATCAAAATGACTATTTATTAAAGTGATGACTCCATTACAGGTGGTTTCTAATTGGCATGCTACTCAATATATCTGTATATATGCAACAATTCAATTTATGTTTTGATCTGCCGATGCCGAACCTAATGGCTTGTTAGTTTCTTCATTTTAAGATCCTTGTTCTCTACAGAGGGATTTTCATAGCTTGTGTTGACCAGGTACAAAAATGAGAGGACAACTCCTAAATATATTACAGCTCTAGTTGGTAAAGTAAGCGTGTTGACATTCCAGGGTTGAAGTTCCAGGGTAATCTATATATATAAATTTCTGTGTTTGTCTGCCTGTCATTAATTCAGTTTTTATGATAAAGTTTTAGATACAAAAAATTCGCCTCGCAGAGGGTTTGAACTCGGAACCTCTGGGTCAGCAGACCAGGGAGCTAATCCACTATGTTGTCCTTGCCATACTATGACATTATAGAGTACATAGATATGCATCGCATGCAAAGGTCATTACGTGTGTCAAGTTGGCTTCCCGGCTATTATTATAATAATGATTTAGACTACTAGCTTACCAGGTAATTATTTTATTACCCATGCAATGCTGGGCATTCAGTGGTATACTGATAGTTTTGACTGGAAGCATGAATATGCTAGCTTGTGATCCTAACTTTATACTGTACTAAGTATGCATATTTACAGCCAAATGTCATGGAGCCACAAGCTATACAATTTTCATTGACTTAGTGTTAGTTATGGAATGTCTAAAAATGTAGATATCTGTTAAAATAATAATAGGTAAAAACAGAATATAGCTGTTTCAGTCTAGTCAATTAATAAGTAAATGATAGTTATCCAGTTTCAAAGGTGCTGACTCTGTAGGCATGGAGTGTTGGCAGACATTCAGATGGCCAGACTTGAGTTACATCTAACTAATCTTTTAGTTCTGGCCATGGAAAGTATGGATGACTCATGCTAAAATCATAAGAGAGCAAGAATAACAACAAATGAATTTAAAACATTGTTAACCTTTACACAAGCAGCTAATTCAGTGGCACTGTCACTGCTAAACTCGAGTATTGACAAATGGATAAGTTCAGATAAATAAATTATAAAGGCTGATGATACTGTTTATAAAACTATGAAAAATTGCATTTTAAAAGCTATTTTAAAACTTTTAAAAATATTAAAAAAGTATCAAAACTGTTTAAAGTATTATTGTGATTCAAGTCTGTTTAGTTTTCTCAGCCTTACAGTTTCCAACGAGTTGCGTTTTAGCTAAAATCTGCTGTTTTTCACTACATGTATTTGTATGAGTGAACTTTGGCTTAGCAGAAAACTCTAACCTTCTCAATTATCATATGAAAACCAGGTCTGTGAATAAACCAACTTTGCTCATGTTTCAAGACTGAAAGAAAGGCCTATGAAGATGGCAGCTGTTATAATTAATACTGGTTAAAATGAGACGACTATATGTAGTCATATGCTGTCAAAGGAAAAGCAACTTCAAAAACTCTTTGGAGTTTGTCACTGATAATATGTTGCTTACAATCTGTTTCATAACCAAACCCTTACTTGGGCTTTCCAACGAAACTAAAGGTGAATAGCCTTAGCTCTCGATTCAAGCCTTTGATCATATCCATTTCCTCATCACTCAGCTCAAAGTCAAAAATCTATAAATGAAAAAAGAAGGAAATTAGCCTGTCTAGACGAATCCTTACTAGTACAACCTAAACCAAAATTTACTGACAGTGGTGGAAAAGCTCTCCTAATCAAGTTGCTTCATTCCTAAATGCTTTTTTTTTATCAACACATTACAGATGAAAGCTTAAGATGTCTTAAGATAAGCATTTATGCCACATCTTAAATAGAGGAAAAGTGGGCAAATGGCTACTCGAATACCACCTACATAATTTAAAAAAAGGAAATTCTGTCTTGCTCCTTGCTCCTTGTCGTTTCTAATAATAAAAGCATTTGATTGTAGCAGTTAAATCTTGTGACTTACCAGTTGTTTGCAGATACAAAGTTGGTAATCTTTAACTGAGAGATTATAACTTTCTAATATATTTACTAAAATAAAAGCCATTTCCGTCCATGAGCATCCATGAGTACGTTCCGCTTCGAGCATTAAAAAAATGTATCACACAGTAATTGAACTTAAATATTCAGCTCTGCACTCCGACACAATAACCACCACACCAATCAGCTACCTAGTCATGTAAGGCACATAATTACGCACATACTTATTACACATGTTGATCTCTCTCTGGGCTGCCAGCATGATAGTCTTTAATAATTAATAAAGTTAAAAAATTCAAGTCATAAATTATGTTTCGATATTCACCTCTAGGTTTTGCTTCATTCGGCTGGGAGTGACACTCTTGGGTACAACAATAAGATTCCTCTGCACAAGGTTGCGAAGGAGAATCTGTGAAGGTGTTTTGCCACGTTTATCCGCTATTTCTTTGAGCAGAGGCTCATCGAGTAAAGGTTCGACGATTGGACCAAAGTTTACCTTTCTAGAAACGTGAGAACTTCAACAGGATTTCTATCAGCATAGGTTATAATAGGAACAGCCAATCAGCTATAGACAAGTAATTAAAAAAGCTGGTCTGCCTTTTTATTAACTTAACAAACGAAAAACTAGAACCACTTGAACCTTTGCCATAATAAAAAAGATTGCATCATATAAGAGTCAAACTTGCAACTTTTGGCCTGGCAGATCAACATTGTAACAACTACGCCAAGAAACCGCCTTCTGAAATTACAGAATCATTGTGTGCATAGTTATTACACCTGCTGATCTTTTACGGCACACTAGACTGTCAGTGTATTAGCTTCTATAAAATGCAAAATGGTAGAAACAGAGGTATGGCATACAAGGCTTACTGCATTTGGACTCTAAAGTCAATGTAAAGCTTACAAAAATCAATAATCATCAAAATTTTTCATATATGATGGATGTCAACAGCTCAATGTTAAGAGCACACGTACTGCTGGTGCCCTCTATCTAGATGTTTAAGTAGGACAACTTCTCAATTAGCAACACTCACACAATGCTATATTGAATTACAAGAGTTTCATCATTACCCTGTGATATATATAATTATGGTGTACTTCTATTAGAATCTAGCTGTTAAAAACACATAGACTTGGGGTATCCCTTTATCAAGATGGTGAAGCAGGACAACTTCTCAATTAGGTAACGACCTAATTACTAAACTCTACTCACTTAGGTTTTCCAGGAGAACCAATCGGTGAGTATGCAGTTACCGTGATTCCTCTGGTTTGGCAGAACTCGACCAAGTCATACTGAGGCAGCCATGCGTGAACCTCAATCTAGAATAGATCAGAGTTGATTGGTGTGATAGATATCAAATAAAGCTCAATTCTGACCACTTATGCTGGAACATGGAAAGCATAATCACCCTTTTTATAGTTTTGTATATACAAATTATAAGTGATAATTCTTACTAAAATCCACTTTTCTGTAATCCATGAGATATAAAATGAGCAATGGATATATGTTTGTGTGAAATCAACATCTTTTATAAGAGCTATATAAACCATATATAGCTACATAGTCTCTTATAAAAGCTATATAGACAAACCTGATGATTCGCTGGCTTTATTCTCGCCTCAGTACAAAACCTTTCAAGCTGTTCTTTGTTAAAGTTTGAGACTCCGATAGCTTTTACAAGGCCATCATCCACGAGCTTTTCCATTTCCTGTTGAGCAGACATGTTTTGTTTTCATTTTGAGCAAAATGAGGAAGTATTTCCAGAAACGATCAACATCATATATTTAATCTATTTCATACAATCTACAGATAATAATATAATATATTATAATATAGCTGTGATATATATTACAGATAAGCCTTGATCGAAAACACAAACTTGGCTTGAGTGGTCTGCTTACAGTTTGTGCAAAACAAAAACAGTAACATTTTCACAATGGTAAATACTTATATACAATGCAGATTATTTAATTAAAGATATCTTGTTTATTGTATTAAAACATTTGTTATAATCAATTACCTTTGGAATAAATTGTTAGCAATCAAAAAGTGTGTTTTATAATTATTTAGAATTAATTTGAAAGATTCTAGGGGATAGAAATGCATTTCAAGGCCCAAAGTTGGTTCTATGAAATATGAGAGAACCTAAATACAGTTTGGACCTGAGATTGAATTAAATGCATGAGAAAAGCTTAAACCGCATAAGTGGACTGTAACTTACCCTCCAAGTGTCTAGTGGATCAATAAATGTTGTCTTTATTGTGCCATCACTGTATTTTGGCGCTTTATACCCTTGATCCAAATCCTCATTCTGCAGAATATAAAAAACACAAGTTTGGACCTGATAACAACTCCATTATCCATGTGTATGTGACACTACAGTAGTGGCTTCTATAACATAAACCTCTTTTTACATAACTACGTAAAAAGGGTATGTATGTATATTAGGCAATTTACGTGTATTTTGCTGTTTGTATATCATAAAACCCTTATAAAGTAAATGAACTTGGAACGGACCGTTTAGGTTTTAGAAGCGTGTACTGTATTATCATCAATCTATCAATCTATCTCTTAGGCTAATTCTCCATTCTAAGACTGTCCGTTAGTTTTTCGTTTACATCATCCACCAATCTGTTACTCAGCCTATCAGGTATTTTGTCTATCTATGTCGCTCAGTCTAAACTAGTTTACTTGTGGTGACTTCACATATAAAGTGCTCAATTTATTAGAGTGCTAGAATAAAATAAGGTATAAAGGGATTAAAATTTAATTGCACTACAACATTATTCTGTGTGGTTTACAACAAAAATAAAGGCACAGCTTTAAATCTTGGCAAACCATCTAAGGTGCTAAGAAGGTTTGATGCTAAAGTGCTAAGATGGTTTTAGCACCTTTTGAGTGTGGTTTGATCAGATTTAAAGCTGTGCTTTTAATTTTAATGTAAACCATATGAAACAATGTTGTAGTACAATAAATTTTAGCCCTCTATAACTTGTTTTATGTCCCTAAGTTTATATTTTAGTCTAATGACCAGTTTTCCTTTTTGCCTATTATCATTTTACCAGCCAGCCTATCTTTCACCGCACCACTCAGTCATTTTGTATCTCTCACTCACTAACACTCTATATCTCAAGCTGCAGTCTGCTCAAGTTCTCAAACATACATGCGTCTCAGTGCATCGATAGCTTTTGTCTAATTTGTGTTTGACTTACCCTGTCACTCTTTTTCTCAAAACCATCTGTATTCGAGGCAATAGTTCTAGTTTGGCAGTAAGCAAGTTTTGGCAAAGCATCTGTTTTATCATTTACCCCTATCTTTATCAACCAATCATGACTAATAGCTATTCAAAAGGCTTCAGACAGCAGTCCAGTTTTATCTCAGCTGTTTATCCAAGAATGACAAACAAATTATTTTCCTTTCTTCATTTCACTTGTCAAGGTTACAACAATGATCCAACGATTCAACTACTTGTGAGCTTTAGTTTACATCACGAAGTTGTTACCTAGGTGGATATTACTCTAAATTTGCCAGCTCAACTAAGATTAATGAGTAGATGTTGTACAGCTACAATCTTTAGCATATTTATTACCACCAACCGGGTAGAATTTCACTTAAATTGTTATATTTCTACCCTTCAAATACTAACCGAGAATGAAACAGGAAAATGAATGAGGTAGAGGTCAATGTAGCTTGTTCTCAGCCTCTTCAAACTTTTCTCAGTTTCTCTGCGAACATCCTCAGGAGCCATGGCCATAAAGATGAGCTATAGCATCCAAATTCAAACACAATATTATTTGTACAATATCTTTGGTATGACTAGCTCTTTCAGCTTGCAACTTAAATTGTTTACCTTTTTATCAAACCTGCTCTTTCATATACTGAAATAAAAAAGCTTGATCGCTGCACATGTCTTGGCCTATTTTAAAAACTCTCTCTAATGTTAAGGGCAGGTTTGTCAAACGCTACATTGACATCATGCAACACTTCTTCTGCTATCACATAAATGCTCCACCGAATTTATGTTATCATCCAAAGATGCTATTGAGTTTCCTAAACTGGAAAAATTGCAAGCAAGATGAGCGACTTGCTATCTATCATTAAAAAGCTCAGACTAATTGAAAGAAGAAAGTTCTAGAAGAAAGGACAAATTATATCAAGAACTTTGACTAGCATTTAAATAATGGTCCAGACCAAGGTTTAACCAAGTATGATGAACTATGGTTGGCTAGAAGTTCTTGCTCTTTAACGGCGTGTGAAATTAAAAAGGAGAAAATATCTGATTATGTATTATGCAGCTAGTAATAGATGGCCTACCTACTATTACTAGACATTTAATGAATAATTTAATGAGCAGCTTGCGCATCGGCTTTGGGGCCAAAGACTAAGGTCCAAGGCCCAATGCTCAACTGTAAGTATAGCGACAGACTAATCAGCAACTGTAGGTATAGTGACAGACTAACCAACAACTGTAGGTATAGTGACAGACTAACTAGCAACTGTAGGTATAGTGACAGACTAACTAACAACTATAGGTATAGTGACAGACTAACTAACAACTGTAGGTATAGTGACAGACTAACTAGCAACTGTAAGTATAGCGACAGACTAACCAGCAACTGTAGGTATAGTGACAGACTAACTAACAACTGTAGGTATAGTGACAGACTAACTAGCAACTGTAGCTATAGTAACGTAGTAAGTTAAAATTTAGCAGAGCAAATTGTAAGAAGAAAAATAAACCTAGTTTTTTGTCTTGTTAAGTCAACAGTAATACAATAGTTAAATATAAAAACACCTCCATAAACTACAAACAGACACGTGTTATTTCTATAGACTAATGACCATGTGATCCAGAGAAGCAACAAAGGCATGTACAGTCATACTTCGACTTACGAGCTTAATGCGTTTCGAGACTGAGCTCGTATGTCAATTTACTTGCATGTTGGTGCAATTTATTTATATATAGAACAATTTAATATATATTGATTGGTTTCCATACTCTAAAAATGCAAATAAAACACTTAAAACAAAATATTGTAACAGAAAAAAACATGTTATTTATTATCCTAACTTACCACATGCTTTCAAAAAGCGACAAATAAAAAATAATGCAAGGAAATGTGATTAATTAAAATGTAAAATTAAATACATGTACATAGAATAGCAGTTAACGCTAGCATTTGCCAGAGAGGGAGATAAAAGTTATCTTTCATTACAACGGTTGTCTTTGATAAATTTGTATTTTATCAAAGTCTTAAAAGACAAACTTAGAAGCAAACCTAAAAGCAAACATTCATTTTTAACTTAACGTAATTAAAATTTCTTCGGCGTTCATAGTTTGAAGTTCCTCGCTGGTTAGCTAATTTTTCCTTTGTTTCGCTTTCATGACTAGCCGGCCGTTTTAAAATAAACCTATCTAAGGACGTTTGCCTTTGTCGCCTTTTCAACATGTTGTGATTAGGACGAACACAGGTGTCGTCACAAAGGGTTAATGCACGACCACTAGCCAACTTGTCCGAATGTCTTTTTTTATAGTTTTGATCAATAGCACCGGTCTTTTCACATAGCATCGTTTCAGCTACGTTGTTCCCGGCCAATTGTTTATCTTTTATCCAATACCTGAGCAGTCTCTACATCAGCGGTCGTGAAGATCGCTGCGCCGCTTAGAAACTATGGTTAGGCCTTTTGCGAACTAAATGTCCTGAATATAATCCTTCTGTTTGATAATTGTGGATGTATTTCTGTCATATTGTTGAGCTAGCTCAATCACGCATACACATTTTGCGTATTTTTCAATAATTTTCTGTTTGATATCAATTGTTAACATTCACTTTTTCTTTGCATTTTCTTTTATTTTACTGGCAAACTTTCGGTCTACGCACAATACTTTTAATTCACACAATTCTGCACTGAAAATCGCTCGCAAAAAACACGGTACAATAGTATAACCTAAGCAGTTATGATGATGATGAACTCTTTAAAAAATTCAGAGTGATGCTGTTCTCATAAAACACCTCCAGCATACTTTGCAATCGACTCACGTGCTCGTATCTCAAACATGGCTCGTATGTTAGTGCTAAAACTTGCTTAAAATCTGGCTTGTATCTCAAGTTTCTCGTACGTTAGAGCACTCGTAAGTTGAAGTATAACTGTATTCAATTATCCATACAGAAGCAAGTCTCTAAAACAACCATTCTGTTCTAGTGTTATCAATCTCACTGATAAAGACACTCTATTAATTCTAATGCTACCAAACATGTGGGTTCCTTAGTGTACTAATACTGCAGTAGAATTTTTGAGGTCTGCATTCAGCTCTTACACTGACAGCGTGGTGATGATGCGCTGCTCTAGGAAACATTGCTGAGATTCTCATTTAATTTTTGGTGAATATTTTTTCTTAACACACATAAATACAGCTTCAGCAATAACAGTACCGTCCACTTTAAAAAGTGCTTCAAGTAATTTTTTGCTAGGTTCTCCTTTCCCCAAAATCATCTAAATTGTCTTTCAGAGCCTGAAAAATTTTACTTCTATCGAAAGTGTGGAAAAAAGTTAACACTATGGTAAACAATGAATTTATATAGCTTGTGGTATAGGTTGAAGCCATGCGTTAAGAGCTGTGCTATTTAGTAATTATCAAACTTGAGGAATAAAAACAATAGCTTCCTGTTTTTATGCATTACGTAACAATGCAACCTTCAGGTCTTTATTGAACTAAATAATAAAAACAAAGCACTCTTGGCTAAATTCAATTATATTATTATTATAAACTACCAAAAATTATTATCACTAAATCTATTAAGTCTAAGAGCCTATATAATACATTAATCTTTAATCATATAAAACAATGTTTCTAATACGATGCTCTATAACTGCTGACTAACAGTGATGATTTTAGACACCTTTCAGATTGAGAGACAATTAGTAGATTTTAAACAGGAAAAAGCCAAGGCTACTAGCTAGCAATTGCATTTAGTTGAGACAATACATGTACATGACCAGGTAAATTAGACCTTTGTTAGTTACGAACACAAAACTATCTGGAATATAAGCATGGATATTATACCTTTGTAGTTATAAACATTTCCTCTCTCGTTATTTTACCATCTTTGATTTGCTGCTCCATTACTTCTCCTAACTGGTCCTCATTTTGATAGCTCTGAGCTGTATCTATATGTCTGTATCCAATATCAATAGCTGCCTTCATCGCTTCTCCATTGGACTGCAAACACAGAGGGGTTTTTACTTTTTAGCTGTTACATTTCGACCAACTATTCGATGTCTGCCATCATCACTGTTTTGTTGTAATCGATTTGGAGCGTTATAGTAAAATATTAGCTCAAAAAAAATTGTAATAGATTTTCTTAGAAAGTATTGGTATTTTTGTGTTCTTTGCAATCATTCTGGATGTTTGCTATCGGGTAGCCAGTATGTTTCAAGATTAAAATCAACAAAACTTGATTGCTATTAAAACGCTCAGATTCAAGCGAAAGTATGATTATGACATTTATAGTTGCACTTCAGCAAAGAGAATGACAAAATAGAGACGAGTAACGCTGCAACTTGATCACAATAGCAGATATCAGTAACAAGAGAGGCAGGCAGCCACACAACTGGTAACATTATTTCGGTATGTATTTTTCTTCCGAGCGTTTTGACCCTGATCATTCTTTTTGATTTAATTTTTAAACAACTTCGCGGTCAGATAGCAAACGCCAAAATGACCACAAATGATAAAAAACTGATACTTTATGATGAATTTTACTAAAAGTTTTGTAAGTTCATCTTTAATGGTAATGTCTATCATAACTAGCTCAACAAACTGGCAACAGTGAAAACAGTGGAATCAGAAAGTTGAATTATATTACACAAGCATGTAGCAAAATACTGCTACCACACATAACATGCATTGCTTATTTTTTTCTTGTTAAAGAAATGGTCAAAAGGCAAAGCCATTTTGTATGTAGAAATGAAAACTTATAAATATTCTTTTTTGGCAAGAATTTCCTACAGAAAACTCTATTGAGCAGTTATAAACCTTATCAAAGCAATGAAGCACAATAGTGCAGCAAGCTTTAGTTAAAACCGCTGCTGTTGCAGTGTTGGTAACTTTTCAAAGTATGTGTGGTGGTGGAGCGTCTTTCAATATCTATTAGTATATATAAAAATTCCAGCGTTGGTCATTTGTCTGTTGGTCTATCGTGTGTTGAGTTACGCATAGTGATAAATTTTTAGAAAGAAAAATAGACTTCACACAGGATTTGAACTCAGAACCTAAGGTCTACAGACAGGCATGTTACACTAGTAAGCCACACCATCACATTGTTTTACAATGAACTAGTATATCATACTCATTACATCTGCATATCTCTAATGATGATTGGTTAAAATACTCAAGCTTCCTTTAGCACAGCTAAAGAGCATGATGCAATATTTTTAATACTGCTCGCCTAAGTTATGATAACAAATTTTAAGAGCTTACATAAGAGCTTGTTACTCAATTTCGTTGGGTAAAGAAACTTAACCAATTAAATATAAATTTTCTATGCCAAAACTTTTTTGATTACCCGTACAATGCCGGGCATTCATCTAGCCTTCACCATAATACCGAGCGGGACTGCAGCTTATTTGTCTAAAGACAGTCTGAAGGGTTTAAATAAAGCTTTTAATAGGTGTTGAACTCATGGCTTTCGGGTTGGTAGACCAATACTCTACAACAAGCGCCGATAACCTTAGAATAGCTGTGCAGTTAGTTATTACACCTGAAGATCTTTGACAGTGTACCAGACGGCTGGGATACTAGTTCTTACTATAGTAACAGTTATCTCCTTCCAATGGTCTGAAAAAACGGTTGGAGGTTAGGAAAAAAGAAGTACATTGTACTGGATTAGAACTGTCAACATTTAGCTCACTCGACCAACACTGTAACGCATGCACCAGTCAACACCTAGTCATGCTTCGGAATAATCGTACATATAATTAGTACTCCTGACGACTTCTCATTGCGCACTAGACTGTCGGGGTATGGGTTGGTGATGAGTATCCTAATCGCTTATCGCCATCTTGTGTGAAAACTTTCAGAAAGTTTGACAGCGAGAGAATCTTTAAAAATGTCCGCTTTGATCAACCGATCTACTGCAGTACCTCTACCAAAACTCTCCTCAGCACCACGAAATGGGGGAACGACAAATTACAGCTACCTGTCTGATCTAAAGCTATCATGCAAATCAGAACATAAACAAACCTGCATTTATATTTATACATATAGGTATTTAAAACTAACTGAGGTATTCTGTAAAGGTAAAACGCTAGAACATGCTGCTGCAGCATTTTAAATACATTATAAGCAAATATGACAATTCCACAAAACTCACTAGCCAGGTCCCAAGTCCAACTGTAGGCATACGCTGCCCTGTAGGAAGTCGAATGCTGCCCGTTGCTGCCATCTTTGCAGAAGCTGCTGTATAGATGTTTGCTAGTTGTGGAAATGTAAGCTAGTGAGCTCCATGCAATCAATTAAAATCCAGGGAACCAAAATTAATAGTTGAAGCATGACAGAATAGATAATAGTTTGGCATCCTAAGATGATGTGAATGACATGATTGACCTATTCCAAAAAACTTATAGCAATTAGGTAAATGGACATTTTTTGGTATATTGTAACCCTTGCAGGTGAAAATTCTAATGCTGATTGGAAGAAGTTGCAGAAAAGACCAAAGTAGAGAAGTTTGCAACCAACTGGCTAGGTGCAACCAGATCTCCTGTGTTATTGGACAACAGATTACTAGCGAGTATAGTATTTACTTTATTTTTTAAACCCGATCGACTCAGTAGTCATCCAGAACAAAGTCATGTGACCTTAAGACAGTAAATAGCAGAAGTGATGTGCATTTTCAGGGTTTATCTCCAACCTGCCTGGCCTTCTTTGCAGACATCTTGGCTGTTAAGATTTAATCTTGCACCCACAGGTGGTCAGAGTTGAAAAGTGAGATGCATGCAGATATGACTTATGAGTGAGTTGTGTGGAACTTCATTACAAAAAAGTGCAAATAAGTTTTCCAATAACTTGGCATTACCTAGTAAAATGAACATGGGCTACGTTCTTTGCTAAAATATAGATGGTATTTGCAATGCTCATCGTAGAGAAACTATTACCTAATTGTATTTTGAGTGCTTCAAGTACATTCTAGGTATACATAACTTACCTGCATATTTACCTTTTTATTGTCTAATTTTTATTCCACCTCACCTTACTCTATGCTTTGGCATAACTATTCTGCCTAGCTGAATATATAATTTATATATACACACCAAATGTAATTATGTTCTAGATATATTACATAGTGACAAGAGCATACAACTCTAAGCGACTTTTCAAAAAGTTGCAAGACTACATTATGTAGGGTTAAAGTTAGCCGTTTCTCAAGCTTCATTCATATTTTGTTGCCAGCTTTACTACAAAAAATTACCTTTATATCCATGTATCAAAGATTAGTGTATGCAAGAGTGTAACACTTGCAGTGCCAGAAAAGTTGAAACCAAATTTTAATTGTTGCATTTTAATTGGGTCTCATTAAAATATACATATGTAGTTGATCATATAATAGTGTATATTATATATATTCTTAGGTTAGATTCCTGACAATCACTTTCCGTGCTATCTTAACTAGAATTTATGAAGAACTTGGTTGTTTGGTTTGAGATACTTCCAGTACTGGAAAGAGCAAATGCTGCTAAATTTTGGAGATTGAATGAATACATAGTGCCCGAGGATTTCAACCTTTTGCTCATATACCTAATTTCACAATATTTAGTGAATATTAGGTGAATATACATCAAGCTCCATGTACTCGGTGATAAAATATTGTATGCCTTGAGTCTATGGTATCTGTTCTACGCGCGTATAACGCTCAGATAATCTTCTACCAGGTCCATCCGCATGATCCAAAAGCTAGACGACTCTTTGTCACCTTGGAAGGACTCAAGAAGATACAGGAAATAAAACCACAGCCAGGTTCCGTTCTCGCTGAGTATATCAATACCATCAACAACTGGTATCTAGAGGAGATTGTTAAATACTACTCCCCAGGCTACTCCGATGCTTTGTTAGAGAGGGTCAAGACGTACGCACCCGTCTCGTAGAACATTCTTATTTTATCAACTCTCCTAGATTTATATTATATTAAAATAACTATTTATCAAAAGGACTATATTATTATTATTTATTACTTTATTTATTACTGGTGGTTTCTGATTGATATGCTAGTCAATATATCTGTATATATGCAACAATTCAATTTATGTTTTGATTTGACGACGCCGAGCCTAATAGCTTGCTGGTTGTTTCATTTTAAAATCCTTGTTCTTTACAGACTGATTTTTATAGCTTGTGTAAACCAAGAGCAAAAATGAGAAGACAACTCCTAAATATGTTACAGCTTCATTTGGTAAAGTAAGTATGTTGGTATTTCAGGGTTGAAGTTCCAGAGTAATATATGTATATATAAATTTTAGTGTTTATCTGCCTGTCATTCGTCCCGTTTTTATGATAAAGTTTTAGATACGAAAAATCCGTCTCACAGAGGATTTGAGCTAGGAACCTCTGGGTCAGCACATCAGCAAACCAATCCGCTACATTGCCCTTGCCATATTATAGCATAATAAAGCACATAAATATGTCTCACTTGCAAAAATTCTGTTGGTCAGCTTGACGTTACGCGAAACTTCATTACGCGTGTCAAGCTGGCTTCCCGGCTATTATTATAATAATAAATTAGACTACTAGCTTACCAGGTAATTATTTTATTACCCATGCAATGCTGGGCATTCAACTAGTATACTGATAGTTTAGCCAGAAAGCATGAATATGCTAGCTTGTGATCCTGACTTTATACTGTACTAAATATGCATATTTACAGCCAAATGTCATGGAGCCACAAGCTATACAATTTTCATTGACTTAGTGTTAGTTATGGAATGTCTATAAATGTAGATATCTGTTAACATAATAATAGGTAAAAACAGAACATAGCTGTTTCAGTCTAGTCAATTAGTAAGTAAATGATAGTTATGCAGTTTCAAAGGTGCTGACTCTGAAGGCATGGAGTGTTGGCAGACACTCGGATGGCCAGACTTGAGTTACATCCAACTAATTTTTTAGTTCTGGCCATGGAAAGTATGGATGACTCATGCTAAAATCAAAAGATAACATGAATAACAACAAATGAATTTAAAACATTGTTAACCTTTACACAAGCAGCTAACTCAGTGGCACTATCACCATTAAACTGGAGTATTAACACATGGATAAATCTATATATTTTTACAGTTTGTGTATTCATCATTGTAATTGTCCAGCAATAGTTATTGATATCTTGGAAAAACGAGGCCATATCGCAGAAGATTTGAACTCGGACCCTTCGGTTCACCCATCAGACACCGTAACAACTCAGCCACATGAACTTGATCACTTCTCAGTGATATATGTCGCTATATGGGAGCAAATAGGCGGCGGCTTTGCGTACTACGCAGGGTGATTCCCTATCGTCACCGAGAGGGTAACTCTTATTAACGCACTTACTCAAATTATGCATTGGCAATGTGCCAGGCTAATAGCAAGTGGCAGGCAACTCTAATTACCTCTTATTGTTTATAAGCTGATTTCTAACACCCGCGCAATGCCGGGTAGCATAGCTAGTAGATAAATAAATCACAAAGGCTATTATAATAATGATGTTTGTATTACTGCAAAAAATTAAAAAAACTATTTAAAAAAATATATTTAACAATATTAAAAAAGTATTAAAATTATTCTGAATATTACTGTGATTCAAGCTTGTTTAGCTTTCTTATTCTTACAGTTTTCAATGAATTATGTTTTAGCTAAAATCTGCAAAGCCGTTTTTCATGAGTGAAAAGTTTTGTTTTTGTATTAGTGAACCATGGCTGAGCAAAAAACTCCAACCTTTTTAATTACCATAGAAAAACCAGCTCTGTGAATAAACCAACTTTGCTCATGTTTCAAAACTGAAACCAAGGCCTTTGAAGATGGCAGCTGTTAAAGTTTGCACTGATTTAGAGGAGACAACTACACATAGTCATATGCTAATAAAAGAAAAGCAACTTCAAAAAATCTTTGGAGTTTGTCATTGATTGTCTCTTAAAATCAGTTAATAGACAAACCCTTACTTTGGCTTTCCAACGAAATTAAAGGTGAATAGCCTTAGCTCCCGATTCAAGCCTTTGATCATCCCCATTTCCTCATCAGTCAGCTCGAAGTCAAAAATCTATAATTAGAAAAAGGAGGCAATTAGCCTGTCTAGGAGAATCCTTGCTAGGACAACATAAGCCAAAATTTACTGACAGTGGTGGGAAAGCTCTCCTAATCAAGTTGTTGCATTCTTAAATGCTTTTCTTTTATCAAATATGTTACATGAGAAAACTTAAGATGTCTTAAAGTAAGGATTGATGCCATATCTTAAATAGAGAAAAGTTAGAGTTGCAGTTATAGCAGAATAGCAGTTACATCTTGCGACTTACAAGTTGTTTGCAGGCACAAAGTTAGTAATTTGTAACTGAGAGATTTCTTTCTAATATATTTAATAAAATAAAAGCCATTTCTGTTCACAGCCATTAAAAAATGTGTGAGACAGTAATTGAACTTGGATATTCAGCTTCGAACACCGACACAATAACCAGACCTATATTCCCTTGAGCAGCTGGGCAGCTGAGCCACCCCAACATTTTAGTGACTGTTGGCGGCCAAGTACTAAGAATTGCAGTCTAAGCTCATTCACTCGGTTCCAAAAACTAATTTACTAGCAGCTAGCGTTCTATATTGTCTCCGTGATAATCACGCCAAATGAGTGATCTTGTGAGACTTTGTTAAGACTTAGAAATCTAACTTTATTGCTTATAGTGGGTGTGAAGAAAACCCCCAAACCTGCATTTTTGTTATCATATAAAACTTGTGCCAATGCAAACTTGCTTCAAAAAGCCCTTTTGTTGAGAGATGGAGAGTTTTTAGCTGTTTAGATGAACATTGACTACACTACAATGAATAAACAAAAGAACTGCATTTTTCTCCGGGTAAGCAGTAGGATATTTCTTGATGAAGTGGAGAGGCTCACTAATCTAGTATTGGTTTTGCCTGCCACTAATACAGGGAGTGAAAGATTCTTCTCTGCATTGAAGCCAATTGAAACATCGATGAGGAGCACTATGGGGCAGGCTCGTCTGAATAATCTTTTATTATTACACATATATAAAGATGTTGAAATAGATACAGAATCAGTTGCGAAAGTTTTCTGCCATGGACACATTGACAGAACAAGAGCTATTGCAATAAAAAAGTAATAGATCTTGTTCTGTCGATGTCCCTCACAGAAAACTGTAGTGTCATGAGTTTCATATCGTTCATTGAATAAAGAAAAAGTTTTGCCTACCATGAACCATAAGCAATATATTTATGTAGATTTTGATGCTTACAATTGATTGAATCTATGCATACTTTGAGGGTTGTTGATGCTTAAAAGGTCCAGAGCTTCGGAGTGCTGCCCTGAAACCCGTTGGGGGCTTACACCGTCCCCCAAACCGCCAAGTGTTCATAACTAGTCACCTCACATTTGCAGCCTCAACTTGCAACCAGAGAATACAGGCCTGACAATAACCACTGCACCATCAGCCTCCTTGCCTGTGTAAAGGCATAGTTATGCACTTGTTTATCTCTGGGCTGCCAGCATGATAGTCTTTAATAATGAACAAAGTTAAAAAAATTCAAGCCATAAATTATGTTTCGATATTCACCTCTAGGTTTTGCTTCATTCGACTGGGAGTGACACTCTTGGGTACAACAATAAGATCTCGCTGCACAAGGTTGCGAAGGAGAACTTGTGAAGGTGTTTTGCCATGTTTGTCCGCTATTTCTTTAAGCAGGGGCTCATCAAGTAAAGGTTCGACGATTGGACCAACGTTTACCTCCCTAGAAATGTAAAAACTTCAACAGGATTTCTATCAGCATAGGTTACGGTAAGAACAGTAAATCAGCTGTAGACAAGTGATTCAGAAAGCTAGTCTGCCTTTTTTTAACTTAGCAAACGGAAAACTAGAATCGCTAGAATCTTTGCCATAATAAGTGGTAAGAAGCCATAATTAAAAGTTGGAAAAAAGATTGCACCATATAAGATTCAAACTTGCAACTTTTGGCCTGGCAGATAAACATTGTAACAACTATGCCAATAAAGCACCTCATGACATTACAGAATAATTGTGTGTATTGTTATTACACCTGATGATCGCTTACGGGGCACTAGACTGCCAGAGTATTAGCTCTATAAAATGCAAAACAGTAAAACCAGAAGTATGGCATACAAGTCTATCGTTTACTGCGGTTAGACCCTTCATCAATGCAAAGCTTAAAAAGATCAATAAACACCAAAATTTTGACATATAGGATGAATCTGTCAACAGCTCACTGTTAAGAGCGCATGCACTGCTGGTACCCTCCATCAAGATGTTGAAATAGGACAACTTCCCAATTAGCAACATTCACGCAATGCTATATTAAATTATAGGAGTTTCTTAATTACTCTTTTATACATATATGGCTTACTTCTATTAGAATTTAACTATTAAAAACACGTATACTTAAAATATCTCTTTATCAATATTAATATGGTGAAGTAGGACAACTTCTCAAGAAAGCACAATCACACAATGATAGATCAAACTTGCAGATGAGGACAATGGCATCACCACTACTCTGTTTTACTTGTATGGTGTACCTCTATTAAAAGCCAATTGTTAAAACACATGAACGTTTAGTATCTCCCATCTAGACGTAGAAGTAGGACAACTTCTCCATTAGCAACATTCACACAATGCTTTATCAAATTAACATAGATAACCAGTATGCCATCATCACTACTTTTTTATTCATGCTGGGTGTAACTCTATTCAAAACCAACTTTTACAAACATATGCATTCATAGTATCTCTCATCCCGATGGTGAAAAGGACAACTTCTCTCGTAGGCAAAAACCTAATTACTAAACTCTACTCACTCAGGTTTTCCAGGAGAACCAATTGGTGCGTATGCAGTTACCACGATTCCTCTGGTTTGGCAGAACTCGACCAAGTCATACTGAGGCAACCATGCGTGAAGCTCAATCTACAACAGGTCAGACTTGATTGGTGTGATATATAGCAAATAGAGCTCAATTCTGCCCACTTATGCTAAAACATGGAAAGCATAATAATCCTTTTTGTAGTTCTGTACATACAAACTATCTAGTTGAAGTGAAATTGTATCATTACTGAACTCTAACATAAAAATGATATAATATAGCAAACAACAATTGTGTCACCGAATATTGTTCATTTTATAACGGGAACAAACCGTGGTAGCAATCAATAATTCAATCATGGCAAAGCGGCAAGTATAAACATTGTTGACCATAAAAATACACATTGAAATAGTTGTTTATTGTGCTTTGGCTTACAGTACTTGTAGAGTTCGCATTTTGTTTGGTCAGTGCACATATTTTCCATACTATCTGAAAAAATTAAACCATCCAAAAGTTGGGTTAGGGCATAATAGGAAGTATAACCAGGACCAGATATTCTTAAAGTCAGCTGGAAACCAGCATTGAACATAAATTTACAATTTTGTTTCTGGTGAATCCTTTTACACTAAATAGTTCATAAAGACAGGGGCGAGCTATCTTGGCACGCAAAATTATTTTCTTTCAATCAAACCCATAAACATTATCAGTTTTAAATTTGTCTTTGACAATAAATGCCGAGTCAAGGCCAACAAAATGAATGATGAAATGAAATAGATTAATCTTTATTTAAAAGGATGGCTTACATAAAATAAGCCTCAACTCTAAAATCATGTAGCTATACGAGAGGGTTAGTCACCTCCCTGACAGGCATTCGAGTTTGTTAATCAATAATGTGTAAGCCTTCAAAAAGACAGAGGTCAAAGTTCGTCAAGTTAGAAGTACTAACTATTTCTAAACAAGTTATGATTTTTACTAAAACCTACTTTTCTGTAATTCATGAGGCATAAAATGAGCAATGAACATCTGTTTGTTGGAAACCAGCATCTTTTATAAGATCTATATAAACTATATCTATCTGTATATATATTTCTCAAAGTATGTCTGTATGTCTGTATATTTGTCTGCATTCCGGCTATAGCTATTATTAGAACAGCCGAGCTGGACAATGCTGACATAACATCATGGAGTACAGTCATTAGAAGCCTAGCCTTATTAACTAGCTTAATGGAATTTTCCATTGGTAATGTGCCAGGCTAATAGCTTGAAAGTTACAGTTGTTTGACAAAGTTTTAAAACCTTTACAGCTGTATTTATTTTTCTCTCAATTTATTTCAACTACCCAAAACGCTTCTCTCATGATATGTAGTTTGAAAGTAAGAATGGGAAAGGTTGTTATATCTTAAATACAAATCAATTTTCTGTCCAAAGACTTTTTTATTACCCGGGCGACGTCGAGTGGTACAGCTATTATAGTTATATAGCTGAACACCGGGCATTCATCTATATATAAACTATATATAGCGAGTCTCTTATAATAGCTATATAGGCAAACCTGTAGATTTGCTGGCTTTATTCTCGCCTCAGTGTAAAACCTTTCAAGCTGTTCTTTATTAAAGTTTGAGACTCCGATAGCTTTTACAAGGCCATCATCCACGAGCTTTTCCATTTCCTGTTGAGTAGACATATTTTGTTTTCATTTTGAGCCAAATGAGGAAACATTTCCAGAAATGATCAACATCATATATTTAATCTATTTCATTATATCTACAGATAATAATAATATAATATATTATAGTATAGCTGTAATATATATTCTAGATAAGCCTTGATTGCAAACACTTACAAACTTGGCTTGAAAGGTTTGCTTGAAGTTTGTGTGAGACAAAAACAGTAACATTTTCACAGTGGTAAATCCTTAAATACAATGCAGATTATTTAATTGATGATATCTTGTTTATTATATTAAAGCGATTGTTAATTAATTAGTTAATTAATTACCTTTGGAATAGATTTTTAGTAATCCAGAAATGTACTTTATAGTTATTTAGGATTAATTTGAATCCTTTTAGGGGTTGGAAATGCATTTCAAGGCCCAAAATTGGTTCTATGAAATATGAGGGGAACCAGATACAGTTTTGAGCTGGAATTGAAGCAAGTTCATGAGAAAAGGCTATACTACATAAGTGGATGGTAACTTACCCTCCAAGTTCTTAGTGGATCAATAAATGTTGTCTTTATTGTACCATCACTGTATGTCGGCATATTATATCCTTGCTTCAAATCCTCATTCTGTAGAAAACAAAAGCAGTTTTGGACCTGATAACAACTTGTTATTCATGTGTATGTGACACTACAGTAGTCGCTTCTATACCCTACAGGATGAAAATATTCATTGGTTATAAAAATTCGCGATTTCGCGAACAGTCAATTCTGCGAATTATTAAATTCCGTGATAATTAGTTCTATTTTTAATCCCAAGGGAGAATAACTACTGCATCAAATTAAAAACTAGCCGCTAGGCTAGTTTTTAATATAAATACTAAACGTAGTTGAGTTCCCAAAACATTTTTAAAATCATTGCCTGGGCTTTGAGCTAACACCATTGCCAATGCATCACATTTCTTTGCAAAATTATTCAAGGTTGTCACAAAATATGCAGAATGGCGTCATCGCAAAAATAGCCGCTAGGCAGAAGTACTAAACGTAGCTGAGTTCCAAAACTTCTGTAAAATCATCGCCGGGCTTCGAGTTTTATTGCCATTGCATCAAAATTTACAAAATTATTCAAGGTTTTCACAAGTTATTCGGCATGGGTTCTTCATCGCAAAAAAACTCTCCTAGTCTTTTTACAATGAAATCAACTCCATCAATCTCTAATACCGAAGTTGGGGACGATCATGATTCTGATCTGG
This sequence comes from Watersipora subatra, assembly GCF_963576615.1. Classification (NCBI taxonomy): domain Eukaryota; kingdom Metazoa; phylum Bryozoa; class Gymnolaemata; order Cheilostomatida; family Watersiporidae; genus Watersipora; species Watersipora subatra. The sequence continues at coordinate 24,126,601 of NC_088709.1, forward strand.
ACATTATGGTATGTATTTGATTTGCAGTGCAGATACGTTTTTCCATAATTAACTGCATTAGTTAATTCTTTTGTTTAAAAACGGATCGTTTTCATTAAATACTTCAGCTATTGTTTTTGTACTTCCTTTACACGTGTTAATATTTTTTCTTTTTTGTGTTTACTGCAGATTGAGAATGAAACAACCTACTCTGGTTATGAAAACTAGAGGCAAGTAGCAATATTCATCAAGGCAGGAATATTGACAGAGAAGCAATCAGTCAATCTAGACCCCTTCATCGACAACAACTCCTTGATACTGCTGCAGCAAACATGATTAAATTATATATTTTATTTCATGTATAGATGTATTATAATTTAGTGCAAATTTGAGTGTACAAATAAATTATTTCAAATACAAATAGAATTTTACAAACGATGAATGGAGTAAATATAAACAGTTTAGTCCATATGGCAGTTGTTTAGCAATAAAATTAAACTGGTACTCTTGATAAGTGAATACTAGTGTGTAATGGTGCTCTCTGACTAGTTATTTTGGTAATAGCAGCTCTATATCGCTGTCACTGTCTTGTGTAGATGTTAAAGGCGATTCTCTCGCTACTACATGGCTGGAAAGGAAGTTATCATCAGAACTCACCTCATGGCTTACTATTGCAAAGTTCTGCTGGTTGGCCAAAAATTTGTGCTCCTAAAGGCGCTTTTGTTCCTTTTTTAAAACAGATATATTCTTCTCGTTAGCAGCTACAGTCACTTCTACCTCAATTTCAAGACCTCCCTGAATGATTGGTGACCTTCTAAAAATGACATCTATCACCCTTGCAGTCATTATGCCTCCATGTATGATGAAAAATTTCTCTCTCCCACTATAACAAATAACGAAGCGGTAGGGATGGAAAAAATAAAGATTGCTTTTGACCGAAAAACTAAAGGAAAATTAAACTAATTTAGTAAATGGTTTTGAAAAAACTTATTACTTACCACAAAGTGTTGGTTCATCAAAAGCCTCTAAATTTATGAATATTCGGGAAAACCTCTGAACGCAGCAAAAAATTTACAGCTTAGCACGATCGAACCGTAATTGTACGCTAAATAGAAACCGAAACACGCAATGTGTGCATGCGTAGGGTTAACTCTATTGCTAGACGCATAGAGTTAACTCTTCATAGAGAGTGGCAGTTTTTAGCCGCGAATAAATTAATCCGCGAATATGCATGAAATGGCAATTTTCTCGAAATTTTACTCTGCGAATAAATTCATCCTGTAGGGTAACATAAACCTTTTTTACATAAATTTACAGAGAATGTATGTAAATGTACATTTGCTGAAAATGTACAGCTAAATGTATGCAAATTGGTAATTTACATGTATTTTGCTGTTCATATAACATAAAATCCTTATAAAGTAAACATTCTCGGAATGGATTATTTACGTTTTAGGAGCATGTATTGTATTATTATCAATCAATCAATCTATGTCTTATGCTAATTCTCCATTCTTAGACTATCCGTTAGTTTTTCGTTTACTGCATCCACCAATCTGTTGCTTAGCTTATTAGGTATTTCATCTATCTATGTCTCTCAGTCTAAGCTAGTTTACTTGTGGTGACTTCACGTATAAAGTGCTCAACTTAACAAGGTGCTGAGATAAAACAAGGTATAGAGTGACTAAAATTTATTGTACTACAAAATTGTTTCGCATGGTTTACATTAAAATTAAAAGCACAGCTTTAGATTTGAGCTAACCACTCATTAGGTGCTGAAACCATCTGAGGTGGTAAGATGGTTTTAGCACCTGTTGAGTATGGTTTGCTCAGATTTAAAGCTGTGCTTCTAATTTTAATGTAAACCATATGAAACAATGTTGTAGTACAATAAATTTTAGCCACTCTATAACTTGTTTTATGTCTCTATGTTTATATTTTAGTCTAATGACCAGTTCTCTTTTTTACCTATTTTTAGTTTACCAGCTTATCTTTCACCGCACCCTCAATCATCTTGTATCTCTCACTCACTAACACTGTAACAATATCTTAAACTACATTTTGTTCATTCTATTCAAGAATAACAAACGAGTTCTCCTACTTTCTTCGCTTCACTTGCCAAGATTCCAACAAGAATCAATCAATTCAACTACTTGTGAGGTTTACTTTACGTCACGAAATTGTTACCTAGGTGATAATACTCTAAATTTGCCAGCTCAACTAAGATTAATGAGTAGATGTTGTACAGCCACAATCTTTAGCATATTTATTACCACCAACCGGGTAGAACTTCACTTAAATTGTTATATTTCTATTCTTCAATTACTAACCGAGAATGACACAGGAAAATGAATGAGGTAGAGGTCAATGTAGCTTGTTCTCAGCCTCTTCAAACTTTTCTCAGTTTCTCTGCGAACATCCTCAGGAGCCATGGCCATAAAGATGAGCTACAGCATCCAAACTCAAACACAATATTATTTGTACAATATCTTTAGTATGACTAGCTCTTTCAGCTTGCCACTAAAATGTTTTACTTTTTTATCAAAGCTGATGGTGCTCTGCTCTAAGAAAAGGCGCTGAGGAATTATTTAGTTTTTGATGATTTTTTTTACACAAATAAAAACAGCTTCAGCAATAACAATAACAACACCGCCGATTTCTTTGAAAAGTGCAGCAAACAACTTTTTTGCTAGATTCTCCTTTCCCCAAAATCATCTAATTGTCTTTCAGAGCCTGAAAAATTGTACTTCGATAGAAATCATGAAAAAAGGTTAACACGACGGTAAACAATAAATTTATATAGTTTATGATATTTGTTGAAGCTATGCTTGGAGAGTTGTGACATTTAGCAACTATCAAACTCGGAGAATAAAAAACAACAGTTTTCGGTTTTTCACGCATTACATAACGATGCGACCTGCAGGTCTTTAATGGACTAAATAATAAAAGAAAGCAATTTTGGCTAAATTCAATTATATTATTATTATTATAAACTATCAAAAATTATTATCACTAAATCTATTAAGTCTAATAGCCCATATAATACATTAATCTTTAATTATTTAAAACAATGTTTCTAATACGATGCTCTATAACTGCTGACTAACAGTGATGATTTTAGACACCTTTCAGATTGAGAGACAATTAGTAAATTTTAAACAAGAAAAAGCCAAGGCTACTAGCTAGTGATTGTATATAATTGAAACGATACATGTACATGACCAGATAAATTAGACCTTTGTTAGTTACGAACATCAAACTATTTGGAATATAAGCGTGGACATTATACCTTTGTAGTTATAAAAATTTCCTCTCTCGTTATTTTACCATCTTTGATTTGCTGCTCCAGTACTTCTCCTAACTGGTCTTCATTTTGATAGAATTGAGCTGAATCTATATGTCTGTATCCAATATCAATTGCTGCCTTCATCGCTTCTCCATTGGACTGCAAAAAAGTGTGCTTTTTAGCTGTTACGCTTCAACCAACTATTCGATGTCTTCCACATCACTGTTTGGTTGTGATCACTTTGGAGTGTTATAGTTAGCTTTAGAGTAGCTTAAAAAACTTTCATACATTTTATCAGAAAGTATCGGTATTTTTGTATCATTTGCGATCGTTTTTTTATGTTTGCTATCGGATAGCCAAAATGCTTCAAGATTAAGATCGACAGAACTTGATCGATTAAAATCAGATTAAAGCGAATGTATGACTATGACGTTTATAGTTGCACTTCAGCAAAGAAACTGACAGAATAGAGACGAGTAACGCTGCAACTTGATCACAATATCAATAACGAGAGAAACAGGCAGTCGCCCAACTGGTAACGTTATTTCAGCATGTAAGTTTCTTCTGAGCGTTTTGATCCAAATTGAGTTCCGTCGATTTAATTTTGAAACATCCTCGCGGTCAGATAGCAAATGAAAAAATGATTGCAAATGATAAAAAACTGATAGTTTTTGACAAAGTCTACTAAAATTATGTGAAAGTTCATCTTTAATGGTATTATAGTATAGTGTCTATCATAATGAGCTCAACCAACAGGCAACAGTGAAAACAGTAAATTCAGAAAGTTGACCTATAAAGTTGACCTATATTACATACGCATTTATCAAAATACTGCAGCCTTGCACAACATGCATTGCTAATCTTTTTCTTGTTAATGAAATGATCAAAAGACAAAGCCTTTTTGTACATAGAAATGAAAACATAACAATATTGTCTTTTAGAAAGAATACCGTACAGAAAATTTTATTGAGTAGTTATAAACCTTATCAAAGTAATAAAGCACAATTATAGTGCAGCAAGCTTTAGTTAAAACAGCTGTCGTTGCAGCGTTGGTGGCTTTTCAAAATATCTGTTGTGGGGGAGCGTCATTCAATATCTATCAATATATATAAAAATCCCAGCGTTGGTCATTTGTTTGTTGGTCTGTTGTGTGTCGAGTTATAGCGATAAATTTTTAAAAAGAAACATAGACTTCACACAGGATTTGAACTCAGAACCTAAGGTCTGCAGACAGGCATGTTACACTAGTAGGCCACACTGTCACATTGTTATACAATGAACTAGTATATCATACTCATTACACCTGCATATCTCTAATGATGATTGGTTAAAATACTCAGGCTTCAGCTAGCACAGCTAAAGAGCATGATGCAATATTTTTAATACCGCTCCCCTAAGTTATAATAACAAATTTTAAGAGCTTACATAAGAGCTTCATTTGGTAAAGAAACTTAACCAATTAAATATAAATTTTCCATGCCAAAACCTTTTTTATTACCGGCACAATGCTGGGCATTCAGTAGTTTTTACTATAATGAAAAGCGGGTCTGTTCAACCATTTGTAAAAAGAAACACTTGAAAAAATATATATATTGCTCTCAACAGAGATTGAACTAACAACTTTTGGCTTAGTATGCAAATACTCTACCGCCGGCGCCGATAACCTAAGAATTGCTGTGCAGCCGGTTATTACACCTGAAGATCTTTCACAGTGTACGAGACTGTTGAGGGTACTAGTATACTATAGTAAAAGCTGTGTCACTCCTTTTTAAAGCCATGGTTAGATGTTAGGAAAAAGATTACACTGTACTGGATTTGAACTCTCAACATTCAGCTAACCAGACAAACACTGTAATACTTGCACCAGTCAATGCCTTCCCATGCTTCAGAATACTAATCGAACATGTAATTAGTACTCCTGCCGACTTCTCACAGCACACCAAACTGCTAGGGTACTAGTTTGTGATGAGTATTCTAGTTACTTATCGCCATCTTGTGTGAGAACTTTGAGAAAGTTTGACAGCGAGAGTCTTTAAAACTTTCTGCTTTGATCAACCGATCTACTGCAGCACCTCTACCAGAACTCTCTTCAGCACCAAAAAATGGTGGAGCGACAAATTGCAGCTACCTGTCTGATCTAAAGCTATCATGCAAATCAGAACATAAACAAACCTACATTTATATGTGTACATATACAGCGTAGGTATTTAAAACTAATTGAGATGTTCTGTAAAGGTACAACGCTAGAACATGCTGCTGTAGCATTTTAAATACAAAATAAGCAAAGATGGCAATTCTACAAAACTCACTAGCCAGGTCCCAAGTCCAACTGTAGGCATACGCTGCCCTGTAGAAAGTCGAATGCTGCCGGTTGCTGCCATCTCTGAAGAAGCTGCTGTATAGATGTTTGCTAGTTGTGGAGCGGTGAGCGAGTGAGCTCTACCTACTCAACGCAAATCCAAAGAAGAAAATAGTTGAAGCGTGACAGAAATAGATAATAGTTTGGCCTCCCAAGATGAATTGAATGCTCTGAAATTCAATACCGCGTAAAACATAGAGCAATTAGGTCAATGGACACTCTTTGATTTATTATAATCCTTGAAGGTGACCGCACTAGCATCTTTAAATGTGGCCACATTATGATTCTTAAAGGTGGCGGCCACATTATAATCTTCAAGGGTGGCCACATTATTGCTAACCTGAAAATGCTATAATTATAATGCTAAGGCTGATTGGGAGAAGTTGCAGAAGAAACCAAAGTAGAGAAGTTTGCAATCAGCTGGCTAGGTGCAACAAGATCTTGTGTGTGATTGGACCACAGATTACTAGCGAATATAGTATTTACATGTACTTTATTTTTTAGGCACGATCAACTAGATAGTCATCTAGAATGTACACATAATTCATGTGACCTTGAAATAAGAAGTAGCAGAAGTGATGTGCATTTTCATGGTTTAGTTCCAACCTGTCTGGCCTTCCTTGCAAATTTTTCGGCAGTTAAGATTTAATCTGGCACCCAGGGGTGGTCAGAGTTGAAAAGTGAGACGCATGCAGATATGACTTATGAGTGAGTTGTGTGCAACTTTGTGACAGAAAATTACAAATAAGTTTTCCAATAACTTGGCATGGCTTAATAGTCTTTAGCTTTCAACGTGAGAAGGCATGCTTTTGAGCTCTCTCACAATTGTACAATTTGATCTTATAATTGCCCATACCAGTATGGCAGATAGAATTATTGTGCGCGACCAGGGGGTATGCCCAAGTCTATGTAAAGTGCTAGGCAATTTTTTAATCAGACAAGGAGATCCAGATACTCTGAAGGATCTGCAGAGCTTCTTCTACCAGACAGAGGCAGTGCAATCTATATGAGCTTCCCTTAAAATTGGTAAGTCTTATAAGAATGTCTAAAACTAGGAGTAGAACTCAACCAATGAAGGATGAAGATATGGCCTCTATCCATGAAAAGCTGGACAAAATATTAGACTGAATGGAGATATTTGACAAGCGCTTAGGCAAACTTGAAAATGGACTTCATACAGTAACCCAAAAGCAATCAGATTTTGAGAAAGCATTGGAGTTCATTGATGACAAACTGAAGGACCACATCAAATCTACTGCAACAAAAAACAATGATAATGAAACAGAAACTGTAACCAAACTGGAACACCAGAAAAGAGCCAAAACCGTGATAGTATATGGCATACCACATATACCGAATGAAAATATCATGGCAGCTCTGGATACCATTGGCCAAAAGATCTTGCATGCTATTGTACCAACCAATATTGGTAATGTCTTTAGGATAACAAACTCTGATCACATCACCATTGTTCAAGCCGAGTTAATCTACAAAACCAGAAAATTCAAGAAAGAACATAACTACAAGTTTGCCTGGACCGTCAACCAAAATACATAGCTAAGAAAGACTAGTGATTTCCCCTTGATTCACATCAAATGTGAAGACGATCTTAAGCATCTAGAATAAACCATGCTTTGAAAATCATCGATTAGATAACTCTGTGGATATTATGAATCGGAGTATCACATGTGCAAACTACATGATTGATCAATTGGACCCTATTACGTCGGACTCAATTTGCCTCCTTATTGCAAATGTACAAAGTCAACGGTATAAATTTCAGAAATTAGACACTATGAGTTCTTTACTCCCCAAACCCTTTGATGTTTTATGTTTACCTAAAACTTTTATTTATGACAACAAAACACTTTACTTTCACCTACCTAAATAGTCTTTTACAGGTATTCAGAGACCAGACCGAGCTGGAGGAGTTGAAGCCTACATACGCAGTGGCATAGCTGACAACATTGAAAGCCGTGAAATAAAATTTAAAAGCTCGGAAGCCTTACAGATAACTTTCAATGGCGGCAAGTTTGCCCAACTTGAAACTGGCCCCACTCTCTTAATCCTCTATCGACAACCATGCATCCTCAAACAAAGTAGAATTCGTAGATGAGCTGAATAAATTTCTTGAAAATAAAGGTGGTATAAAACAGATCGTACTAGGAGATATCAAAATTTACATTTTAAAATGTACCCAGGTGAGTAGGTTGTATAATAACATTTTAGTGCATTCCAACTATCTCCATACTGTCACTATTCCTACTCGCATCAAAGCATGTTTTGACCACATAATAATAAATTTTGACAAATTTTCCCTACGGAGTGGTATCATTCAGACTGACATAAAGGACCATTTGCCAACTTTTATTGCTCTGCACCCCACCGACCTCAGACCACATTCCTCAGGCAATCATTCGTGTCATCACTCTTTCAAGACCTATGACAGACAAGCTTTCGCTTCTGATCTTTTTAACATCGACTGGCACTGAATATAGGAAACAAACTCTACTGAAACAAAGTATAACACTTTCTTAGACATTTTCAAAACAACTTGCAACAAGCATGCTCCTTTGATTAATACCCTTCATCACCCATTCACACAACTAACAGAAAACCTTGAATTTCAGCTCGTATATATAAGCTTATTTTAAAGCGAAACTACTTCTCTCAAACATTCAACTCACCACTTAACACAAAGTTAAAAACTTGATATAAAAATTAAGGAATTAAATAACCATGGAGCTCCGCAATGCCAAATCGAACTATTTTGAATCCCTAATAAAAAGTGCTTCTGAGCCTAAACACTTCTGGCAAATCTTAAATAATAGGATTGGCAAAACTAAATCATCAGCATCAGCCTCAAAATCTATAATGCATCATGAAAAAGAACTGACTACAGATTTTGATATAGCCAACACCTTTAATAACTATTTTACTTCTATTGGTCCATCCCTGGAAAAAAATTTTTGAAAAGTTTAATCAGAATCCAGTAAAGCTAACACAAAAGATATCAACTAAAAGTTTAACTTTCAAATTATCACAAGTCGGCATCAATGATGTAACCAAGCTTCTGAAAAAGGTTAACCCAGCCAAAGCAACCGGATTTGACAACATTCCATCAAAATTAGCTCATGATGTGGCAGAAGCTATTGCTGCTATTATCAGCTAATACCTGACATTTTAAACTCCAGCTTAAAGGTTGACTTGCAACAAAATTCACATTACAGTTATTTGGTATCAAAAGTTTCACCATGTCTTACTCTGTTGTGTTGTAGGTGCCAAATTCTCGTGGAAATGTGATTACAAGCTCTTAAATGCTCAAAAACGAAAAGCCGTCGTAGATTGGAATCTCTTTATTTATCTGACGTATTCATTACATGCAGTTTGATTATCGTCTTGTCACATGATGTTCTCACGTGAATTGAAAGGCAAATAAAAAGTTCAATATAAAACCTATCGTAGCACTAATTCATGGCAAACACTTCGGGTTTTACCAAAGACCCCGTATCAAATATAGATGCTCACTACTTTACAGTTTTGTTTTGGCTTGGACTAATCGTCAATTTGCACCTACAATACCACAGAGTAAGACATGGTGAATCTTATGATACCAAATAACTGTAATGTGAATTTTGTTGCAAGTCAACCTTTAACAACTTCTCTAGTACCAAGTAAAATGGAAACAGCTAAAGTAAAACCGTGGTTTAAAAACCACTCAAATAAAAATTTCTTTAATTACAGACACATTAGTTTGCTATCAAGGCTATGTAAGATAATTGAAAAAGTTGTAACTAAACTGATTATGGAATACCTTGAAAGTACTTTACTGCTTAACGAGAGACAATATGATTTTACGAGAAATCCCAGCACCAAGAACGCACTAATTAAATTGACTAACAATGTTTTAAAATCCTTAAAGCACATAAATTACATAATTTTTTTATTATATATTTCAATACATCAGAGTCTTGGCTTTCGAATGAGCCTATATTCAATACACAAAGAATATTAGAACTATGAAAAACAGGGTGTCAAAAGTACGTCGTGCAAAAAAAAACACTTGGTTCAGGTACTCAAAATGTGTCGTCATAATTCTCATTTAGCCTTAGGTCGTTGATCCCTTTCGCTGCCATTGAGGCTGGTTTTTCTGTGACAATCGGTGCTGTTAAACCTGGAGAGGGCTAATAATAAATTAAGATTCTAGATAATCAACAATGCCCGCGATCGTGCTAACGCCCGACCAATACAAACACATGTTCTGGGTTAATTAATTATGCTTCAATACATGTACTGTCATTGATAAAGATAATGAAATCACATCGATTAAATTATGACCTGCGGTTACGTGGCCCTAGGACTGAATGTCAATCGCACTTTTGCAAGATCATGCAATGCTTGAAATTAATTAGTCTCAGTCCGTCACCCTCAACATCACATTAAAAGTAAACAGCTATTGCATAATATCATCAGGAAAATATAGTATGGTTCTTGGAGTCTGAGGTACTTATCATTGAAATAATATGTACATGGAAAACTAATGACACTGATTCCTTTGCCATCTTCATTGGTTCTCTGGAGTTGTCCTACCTTCGCCTGCCACTAGCGTCATCATCGTCACTTTCGTAGTTGATAAATAAGCGGTAAGAGCACACAACAACGAATATGAGAATTGTGACGTCACAATTTTCGAGACTATGCCAGTAAACTTTTTCGGGGTAGAGCTCTGGGGAAATCCTATAAACACCAACCAATGTTTGTCTCACCATGGCAAACAATAGCTCATTTGAAAGCCAAGACTCAGATGTATTGAAATATACAATAAAAAAATTATGTAATTTATGTGCTTTAAAGGATGGCAAATGTGTTCTTGGCATCTTTCTAGATTTTAGTAAAGCCTTGACACAATAGATTATAACATATTGTACACAAAACTCCACAAACTTAATTTTGACATTACCACAATTAGCTGGATCAAAAGCTATCTAACTGAACGTAAACAACGCACTATTATTGGTAACACTTTATCTTTCATACTAGATTTAACATGTGGTATACCTCATAGTTCCATCCTTGGTCCAACTATTTTTTTAATTTAGATAAACTATTTAAAACATGTCACCAACCTTTTCACACCTTTGCTTCGTGCAGATGACACTAATCTCTTTTTCGAAACCCCTAACATAAACGAGCGCATAGATTGTTTAAATAACGAACTTCTTGCTATTCAAAACTGCTGCTCTTCTAACAATTAAACTCACCCTAAATGGTGATAAGACTAATTTCATGTTACTAAAGAAACCTGCAAAATAAATTTCATTTAGCTGACACTCATCTCTTTTTCATTTTCAACAAACCAATTTGTCAGACAGATCACACGAAACTCTTAGGTATTTTTATTGATTTTAATCTCACTTGGAAAAAACACATTGAATATTTACTAAAACAACTGAAATCCTTATGAGGCTTACTTTACCACATATCTGAATATTTACCCCACAAACCTTTGCTTATTTTATACAATTCTATGGTTAATTCCAAACTTTCATATTGCATTGAGGCATAGAGCAACGCACCTCACATCCATCTTACGAGTTTGATAACACTTCAAAAGCGCATGATAAGAACCATTCACAAAAACCCCCTCACACCAAACCTCTTTTTAAATCATCATCCATACTACCTATCAGTTCACTATATTCATACTGCATTATACTTTTAGTCCATCATGGATTTTATTGCAATTACCTCCCTCGCACACTATATCAAACTCGATTCTCAAATTTCTGTCTAAATCTCCAGCAATCTTCTTTCCGTGCAGGCCATCGCAGGGTGGATTACCAATAGGCCACATTTTGAACCAACTACCTAATACTATAAAGAACATAGAAAGAGGGCCGGTTTCAAGAAAAAACTTAAATTACATCTTTTAACAAGTGAATAAAACCTAATTACTCATAAAAATTGATCTTAATTACGGGATGACGACAAGCCCAACGCCCTGACTAGCTATGCTAATGTGTATTATGGGCTTCATCACTCTTCCAGCTTTTTTCTTTTGTTTAATTACTATTGTTGATGAAAATAAATCAGAATAAAACAAAACAAAACATATCTATTAAAATGAACACGGGCTACATTCTTTGATAAGATATAAATGGTATTTTGCAATGCTCATCATAGAGAAATTATTACCTACTTATATTTTGAGCGCTTGATGTAGATTCTAGGTGTACAGAACTTACTTCCATATTAACTTTTTTATTGTCTAAATTTTATTCCACCTCACCTTACTCTATGCTTTGGCATAACTATTCTGCCTAGCTGAATATTATATATACACCACATGTAATTATGTCCTACCTGAATTGCATAGTAACAAAAGCATACAACTCCAAGGTACTTCTCGAAAAGTTGAAAAACTATGTAAGGTTAAAGCTAGCCATTTCTCAAGCTTCATTTTTATTTTATTGCCAGCTTTACGCCAAAAAGTTACCTTTATATCCATGTATCAAAGAATCATGTATGTCTGCCTATGAAATCAGCCTCAGTACAGAATTTGTGTAGGTGAAGGTCACAATGTCTCGTTCTTTTTAGGACTATTCCTTTTTGTCAGAAACCAAAACTTATATTTACATGATGTGGATAGTAGACTGCCTTTAATAGCAAATAGATAGTTACTAGGACAGAATCATCCAATATACCAGCTATAATATCCCAGCTACAGTATTTAACGACTGAAAGATGCAAATAGATCCATTTTAGTACAGTAGCTGTAGATATTTTAAACTCACTGTATATGCGACCTGCTTAATAAAAAAAAACTTTGAAGTTATAACTATAAACGATTTTCATATACATGTAATTTAATGACTGGGAGACGCTTTTCAGATGTATTTGTGACATCTACATTAATATCAACTTTTTAGATGCAAATGTTTTACTGACAATATTATTTCTTTAAACCTTTTTAATAATCTGTTGAAGTTTGAAAGATTATTAAATTTCTTTTTCTTCCTCTTTCGACTTTGTCTGTTAGGCATCGTCACTGCAAATAATATGTTTTTGCTTCTATTGTTCTATTTGATAAAGATGCTTCTATTGTTCGCATCTTTATCTGTCACAGTCAGTCCTCTCATATCCTTCTTCACTACTTCCATAAGCCATCTCTTGACTTTTTACTCCCTTCTTATTTCTGGCTCTTCCCTGTCTCCTTCTTTACGGCTCTTCTCCGTCTCCTTATTCCCGGCTCTTCCCTGCCTCCTTATTCCTGGCTCTTCCCTGTCTCCTTATTCCTGGCTCTTCCCTGTCTCCTTCTTTACGGCTCTTCCCTGTCTCCTTCCTGGCTCTTCCCTGTCTCTTTATTCCTGGCTCTTCCCTGTCTCCTTCTTTACGGCTCTTCTCCGTCTCCTTATTCCTGGCTCTTCCCTGTCTCCTTATTCCTGGCTCTTCCCTGTCTCCTTCCTGGCTCTTCCCTGTCTCTTTATTTCTGGCTCTTCCCTGTCTCCTTATTTCTGGCTCTTCCCTGCCTCCTTATCCCTGGCTCTTCCCTGGCTCCTTCTTTACGGCTCTTCTCCATTTCCTTATTTCCAGCTCTTCCCTGTCTCCTTATTCCTGGCTCTTTCCTGTTTCCTTATTCTTGGCTCTTCCCTGTCTCCTTCTTTACGGCTCTTCCCTGTCTCCTTCCTGGCTCTTCCCTGTCTCTTTATTCCTGGCTCTTCCCTGTCTCCTTCTTTACGGCTCTTCTCCGTCTCCTTATTCCCGGCTCTTCCCTGTCTCCTTTTTCCTGGCTCTTCCCTGTCTCCTTATTCCTGGCTCTTCCCTGTCTCCTTCTTTACGGCTCTTCCCTGTCTCCTTCCTGGCTCTTCCCTGTCTCTTTATTCCTGGCTCTTCCCTGTCTCCTTCTTTACGGCTCTTCTCCGTCTCGTTATTCCCGGCTCTTCCCTGTCTCCTTATTCCTGGCTCTTCCCTGTCTCCTTCCTGGCTCTTCCCTGTCTCTTTATTGCTGGCTCTTCCCTGTCTCCTTATTTCTGGCTCTTCCCTGCCTCCTTATCCCTGGCTCTTCCCTGGCTCCTTCTTTACGGCTCTTCTCCATTTCCTTATTCCCGGCTCTTCCCTGTCTCCTTATTCCTGGCTCTTTCCTGTCTCTTTATTTCTGGCTCTTCCCTGCCTCCTTATTCCTGGCTATTCCCTGTCTCTTTATTTCTGGCTCTTCCCTGCCTCCTTATTCCTGGCTATTCCCTGTCTCTTTATTCCTGGCTCTTCCCCGTCTTCTTATTTCTGGCTCTTCCCCGTCTCCTTATTCCTGGCTCTTCCCTGTCTCCTTATTCCCGGCTCTTCCCTGTCTCTTTATTCCTGGCTCATCCCCGTCTTCTTATTCCTGGCTCTTCCCCGTCTCCTTATTCCTGGCTCTTCCCTGTCTTCTTATTCCCGGCTCTTCCCTGTCTCCTCCCTGGCTCTTCCCTGTCTTCTTATTCCTGGCTTTTCCCTGTCTCCTAATCCCTGGCTCTTTCCTGCCTCCTTATATCCCTGGCTCTTCCCTGCCTCCTAATCCCTGGATTTTCCCTGTCTCCTCCCTGGCTCTTCCCTGTCTCCTTTTTCCTGGCTCTTCCCTGTCTCCTTCTTTACGGCTCTTCCCCGTCTTCTTATTGCTGGCTCTTCCCTGTCTTCTTATTCCTGGCTTTTCCCTGTCTCCTAATCTCTGGCTCTTTCCTGCCTCCTTATATCCCTGGCTCTTCCCTGCCTCCTAATCCCTGGATTTTCCCTGTCTCCTCCCTGGCTCTTCCCTGTCTCCTTTTTCCTGGCTCTTCCCTGTCTCCTTCTTTACGGCTCTTCCCCGTCTTCTTATTGCTGGCTCTTCCCTGTCTCCTTATTCCTGGCTTTTCCCTGTCTCCTAATCCCTGGCTCTTTCCTGCCTCCTTATATCCCTGGCTCTTCCCTGCCTCCTAATCCCTGGATTTTCCCTGTCTCCTCCCTGGCTCTTCCCTGTCTCCTTTTTTTCTGGCTCTTCCCTGTCTCCTTCTTTACGGCTCTTCCCCGTCTTCTTATTGCTGGCTCTTCCCTGTCTCCTTATTCCTGGCTTTTCCCTGTCTCCTAATCCCTGGCTCTTTCCTGCCTCCTTATCCCTGGCTCTTTCCTGCCTCCTAATCCCTGGATTTTCCCTGTCTCCTCCCTGGCTCTTCCCTGTCTCCTTATTCCTGGCTCTTTCCTGTCTCCTTCTTTACGGCTCTTCCCCGTCTCCTTATTGCTGGCTCTTCCCTGTCTCCTTATTCCTGGCTCTTCCCTGTCTTCTAATTCCTGGCGATTTTATGCTCAGCAACCATTTCCCTACATAATCTTCATCCCTCTTCATCACCTTACCACCTTAGCTTTTACTCCCTCAATTTCTTCCCAATCCTCTCCCCACCTGCACTTCCCCTGGTGTACTCATTTCTGATCTTATTCATTCTAGTCAATCCCATTCCAAAATTTAGTATAATTAACCTATTAAATTTATTACTGACAATTAAATCTAAACATGTTACAAAACTGAAATATTGGTTACTGTTAATAAATCTATTTAAAATGAATGATAATGTTTAACTGATACCAATTGAAAAAACATGATGTAACTCTGCTGAATGAAGCACTTAATACTATTCAGATTTGGTCAAAAGTAGAAAAATAGAGTAAGCACCAGAAACATTTTCTTTGGCAGTGTATGTCGGGTTTGGTTATTATACCTATGGTCATACTCAAAAAACTTCATGTTTGAGCAGCATGCAGTGTGAACAGGAAATTATGAGATTTACAATACTCTCTAAAAGTGTAGTAAACATGTATGTACGTTTGTCTGTCGGAAGCCAAGGTTAAAAGTCAAAATAAAAAATTGCTTTCCAGGGACCTCAGAAACCCAACTTGTTAGACTGATGCTCTAAAATGTTGTTCCCATATCAGATGTGAGACTCTGGAGGTAATCTCGCGCAGCAAAACACATGGGGCTCTAAGCTCAGCAGTTTTTGTTCACATAAAACTGCGTCGCTGCTTTTCGAATAAACATAGCTGCTCACCATGCCATTTCAAAAGCGCTGACCTTCACCTGTACAGTGAATTTCAGGAAGGTTTTGCTAGCGGCTTCTTCCGAAAGTTGAACGGCTCTAAACACTTGCAATGACCGCCGGCAACTATCGGCGATACTCGGTGGGTAGGTTTCTATTTCACCGCCGATAGCTTTGCGATCCTGCCACCAGTGTTTGTGGCGTATTTAGGAACCAGGTTTAACACGTATGCCATTCAATATTATTTTTGTATTCAGAATATTTGTGCACTAATTGCTCTCTGTGATTTATTGGCACACTTGACAAATTTTTTTTGAAAATCTCTGGATACTCAGGGTGCTAAGAACTTATAATTTTTCAGTCGGCAGCCCAACACTAACATTTGGGCTAATCATCCAGCTCACAAGTTTTTAGAATAGTTGTGTACATATTTATTCCCTGTAGTTGATTGCCATTAGACAATCTTTTACAGTACACTAGACAGGCAGGGTACCAGTATCTGCAAATACTGCGACTGGTATAGTATTACATAACCTTATTTAAAGGTGATGAAATTTTCAAAAGTAATATCAATAAGGCTTTAAAGTTTTTTTTACAGGAGAAGTAATATTTCTTTGTAAACTAATCAAGGGTGAAAATAAAGTTTACTTGCATGAAGTATAAGAAAATGGGAAAAAAATTGACAGATGATTTAGTTGCGAGTCGAACTTGTCGGTGAGAAGGATAATAGGAAGTAATTGAGTAAGTTTTCTACTATACTTATGTTCATAGATTACTACATGTACTTACTCAAATGACTACCTTGTTATTTACCTTGTATATCTTATGTTAGAGAGAACATTGAGTGAGCTATTTACATTGATCACGTTTATCGTATCAGACGCTCTGGTTATCTAGCAACTTTTGGAAGCAAAGAAGACAGTTGATTGAGTAATTCAGTATCTGTAATAAATTGTATCTATTAAACTACATCTATGACTAGAAAAAACTATAGATACCTCGCATAAACATCTGTCTGCAATCATAGATGTATATATTATAACAATACCATGTTAGAGGGAAGAAAAGAAGACAATTGATGAGTAGTTTAATAATTCTATATCATAGAGTTTCATGCTGCTGTTGAATGTTGAATAAGCTGGACTTAAATTAGATCATTATATCTGTCTAATCACAAAACCACAGGCAGCATCAACATTCATATAGTTTACTGCTTTTCCATCTACACTATTTTATACAAAGTAATAAGTTCATACTGATAGGACTCTGGTGTGTCAAGTGACCTCTGACTAATAGTGTGAAATCTTACATGTGAACTTAATATGTTCCCAAACCTGCTATGGGCCCCAAAACTGTTGTAGTAAAAGCAAAGATCACCAGATCGGCATACAATGCATTTTGTCTAAATCAGTCTACAGCTCAAACAGCTAACAATAAATACTTCAAGTAATGACACAGAGCATTAAAAATATTACATAATAAACTATATTACAAATTGAAAGTAAAAGATGAATTATATGTAGAACAAATCATTAATTAAAGTAATAATATATAGACAAGAATCTTATTGTTTCTTAGCTTTTACATTAATAACAGGCAAATTGATGAATAACCTGGGAGATGCAGAAAATGAATGATTCTTGGGTAGAGGAATTGGTATTTTAACCAAAACTTCAAAACTTTATATTAAAATAAAATGTATATATGCGTTTTTTGTTGTATGTTGAATTTGTTTTTGTTATTTCCAACTATCATAATCAGTCTCTTCGCTTTTGCTAGTGTCAAGCTTTCCATTCTTTGCATCGCTTTTAAGTTTCCTTATGACTATAAATACATGTTTTTTTGATTTCTTAGGAAATATTTTTAATAGTTTGCTTTTCATTTACATTATTTGTTGTTAGAATTTTACACAAATATTTTATTTTAATTTTAGTATCAGTACTATTTGCTCTACGCTTCTTTGGATCCATAATTTTATAGCTGCAAAAGGAAGGTTCCCACATGATAGACTTAAACAAAATAAAAGAGAACCGCATACATATGCGGCCTGTACAAAATATTTTGTGGAACTTTGTATGTTGTATTATAGAAATTGCTTTGAAAACTGTGACAAATAAATGCTCAAACTTTACCTTGTAACTTATAAAATGTTCCAATAAAGTCATCGTAACTTGAAGTTTTTAGCTGCATTAGTCACATTACAAGAAGACACTAGTATAGAGAGATGTTATTGTAGTAGAAAGAGTTGCAACTTGCTGTTTTTATAATATAATTGCTCAAGAATTAATAACGGGTTTGATAAAAGTTAATTATAAATTACTGATGAAATCAAACAGCAGGTAATTTTAAAAAGCCCTTCCCGCTGAGATGCAATTGATAATTACATGTCAGCAGAAAGGAACATATAATTACATTATTTGCTCATTCTCTTGTCGTAGGTTTTTAATTTCTAAGTTATACAATACTAGGTGAATGCCCGACGGTGCACTAGAAATAAATGTTTTGGAACAGAAAATAGATTTTTAATCAACATATACAACATATATCACTCTAACTTTTAAATAAAGGTGTTTGTTTATTTCTGTGTGCTGTAAGTTTGATTAAGTTCATGCTATACATTCATATATTTATCACATTTTGGGGAAGTCTGAGCACATATTTTTCTTCTAGTAGTTCAACCATGCTAACTGAAGCAAGAAGTGCGAGTATTTTAACCAACCACCATTAAATATCAGCAGGTGTAATAAGTATGTGCAATTCCAGTGCAAAGCAATTTTTTGTTCTTAAAACTATCGATATAACTGGACATACGGATGACAAAAGACAGACACTGAGACTAATATATATATATAGACAATGGTATACTACCTGCTGTTTTACATCACACTACTTCATTCATATATCTCTCAAGCTCATGTGTAATTATGAGCAGGACCTCCAAGCTGTCTCAAAGCTTGCAATGCAGAGCAGCAAATCTAAAACACGCCTACCGTTTAATCTTGTTTGTCATAATTTTGCTGATAAGTGCCAAACACAGTTGTTGGCGGAGAGCTAAAACGCAGTTGTAAAATAGTTGAGTTGAAATGGCGACAACAGGAAGTGTGAGGCTGCATACAGGACAGCGTATGCCTACAGTTGGACTTGGTACTTGGATGTTGGTACGATTGACCTAAGATATTCTAGAAGACATAAATGTATAGTAGATATACATAATGAAACAGTGGGAAGTGGGCTTGATGAGTGTGTTTGATAAATGTCTGTTTAGTGGTAGTAAAAAAAAGTCCCCGTTTGTGAACAAGTGTTCACTTTTTGTACTTGATATAAGGAGATAGAAGGAGAAAAAGAGAGCAAAGTAAAAGAGAGAGAAGAGAGAGAGAGGAGAGAGAGAGGAGAGAGAGAGGAGAGAGAAAAAAGAGAGAAGAGAGGGAAAAGAGAGAGGAGAGAGGAGAAAGAGAGGGGGGAAAGAGAGGGGGGAAAGAGAGAGGGGAAAGAGAGAGGGGAAGAGAGAGAGGGAGAGAGAGAGAGAGGAGAGAGGGGAAAGAAAAGAAGAGAGATGGAGAGAAAGAGGAGAGAAAGAGAGAGTAAGAAAGAAGGAGAGAGATGGAGAGAGAGGGAGAGAGGGAAGAGAGAAAAGAGAGGGAGATGGAGAGAGAGGGAGAATAAAGGAGAGAGGAAGAGAGAGGCAGAGAGAGAAGGAGAGAGGGTGAGAGAAGGGGAGTGAGGAGAAAAAGAGAAAAAAAGAGGGAAATAGAGAGGGAGATAGCGAAGAAGAAAGAAAAAAAAAGAGAGAGAGAGAGAGAGAGGAAGAGAGAAGAGAGAGAGAGAGGGAGAGAGAGAGAGAGGGAGGGAGAGAGAGAGAGAGAGAGAGAGAGAGAGAGAGAGAGGAAGAGAGAAGAGAGAGAGAGGGTGAGAGAGAGAGAGAGAGAAAGAGAGAGAGAAGGGGAGAGGGTAAGAGAGATCGGGAGAAAGAAAGAGAGAGAGTGAGAGAGAAAGAGAGGGAGAGAGAAGGGGAGAGGGTGCGAGAAGGGGAGAGAGGAGAAAGAGAGGAAGGGAGGAAGAGAGAAAGCGAGAGATTGAGAGAGATAGAGTGAGTGAGAGAGAGGTAGAGAAAAAGAGAGGGAAAAAGCGAATCAGAGAATTTGTACCAATACAATGACAGATTCTGCGATTGCGTAATTCAACTTCTGCTGGTTAGGTTGAACAAGCTCCTTTTACCGTGTTAAACAAGTTCTGATAAAAAGGACCCCTTGATTTCTTTGGGCAAGTTGTGTTGAAACACTCACAATGTACTGCTGGATATGTTATTGAATTTTTGTTCAATATATTCACCAGGTTTGATTGATCATGTTTGTCAATTTCTGGTCTTAGTTTTGGATAGTTCTATTGATTATGTTGAATAAGCTAGGTTCAGTTCAATAAGCAAGTTTTATTGAAAATTTTAGGTGAGGTCTAGATTACGTAGGTAAGTCTCAATGCGGGACTAATAGTAAACCAGCTGTACTCTTTAAGCATTATTTTGGACTGATAGTTAATCAAATATTTTTCTATATTTGAATCCAGTTGAATTTGCCAAATTTAAAAAATGCAGCAATTTTATACTGAAGATAGGAAATAGAAATTATTTTTCCCTTTGATTTTTTGTACTTCATCAGCTGCGCATGTTTTTCACAGTATTTTTGAAAATATTTCACACAACCACAACTGTAGGAGTACAAGTGAAAGGGTGAATTACAAACACATTTCTTCTCTAGAAAGTACCAGCACTTTCTGACAGTTTCATCTGAAATGGCAAACCTAAAATTTAATTTAATGGATAATGTCTTATGAACTTAGCATATAATTGGCTCTTTTTTACCAATTATGTTGACCTTTGTTAAATCTCTATAGAAATATGGAAATGACCTAACATTTAATTTTGCAGACGGATGGAGAAGCCTTGAAGGCAGCTATCGACGTTGGATACAGACATATAGATACAGCTCAATACTATCAAAATGAAGATCGGATAGGAGAAGTACTCGAGCAGCAAATCAAAGATGGTAAAATAATGAGAGAGGAAATGTTCATAACTACAAAGGTACCGTATCATGTCCATGGCTATATTTCAATAGTTCTTTGGTTGTCCATCAAGGACTTAATCTGCCGTGTTGTTGACTTTGTGACTAGCCCCTTATCATAGTAGTAAGTGCCAACTGCTCGGCTAAATGTTGGCCCTATCATAGCATTTAGCTGGACTTTGAAACTCGTTGCAGCTGGCTCATCACTGGTATAACATAAACAAGTGATGTATGATGCATTACTAAACTAATGGGCTTGGCTTATCATTTTATTTAACTCAACTAGCTTAACCAAGACGCTTTTATATTTCTGAAAAACTATTTTTATAAACTTTTGTATTTTATTTCAGTAGGCCCATTTTGAAAAATTGGCAGCAACCTCGTTATCATACTGTAAAGCTGACTCATACGCAATAGCTGGTTTTCCGGCAATGACCCTGTATTTTCCAAAAAAGTAATGTTTGTCAAAAAAAATTAAGACAAAAATCAAAATTCCATGATTTATTGCAAAAATAAAATTTTTGTGCTATGTAAATTAGTCATTTCTCAACAATATATTTTTTGATGACTGAAAATGAAACTAATTTGCTTAACAAAATGCAAAAAGAGGACATTTTGGTCTCAGTATATTTGCCACACAAACATGTAGTTAATTAGATGGAATGTTGCAACCTCTAGCCTGCATGGCTGTAAAGAAACATTGAAACAACGTAATCATTAAGAATTGAAAGAGATATCCATGTATTTTGTGTCATATGTTGAATAGTGAGACAATTAGGTGCTAAAAAAGAAAACAAAATGATAAGATTACTGCAAATAGCTCCAAAGAAAAGGCCACTTTTTTATCTATTTGGTATAATGCAAGAAGACTATGTAATGCTTGAGTAAGTGACTTTTCTACAATAAATAGGAAAACATGTAATTTTTTAGCCTTCAAAAGGACTCAAATTATTGAGTGAAAGTTACTTTACTAACCAATTCTGCTGTAAATGACTTCAAAATATTTTACAGTAAAAATTCTGACAAACCACTGCAAGACTTAAGTACACAGCAGCTATTAAGAATTGGTGGTAGGAATAACCAAACATTTTGAAAGGTCTATTGTTAAATAGCCTCAGAAACAACATTTTATTAGCCATAGTTACATGTAGCACATATATTAACCCCCTGTGAGTGACCATAAGTACTTGATTATTTGAAAGCTTCAAAGTTGTCAAGAGTGTGTAATTCTTTTGTAAAAAACTTTTTGATGTTTAGGTAATGCCTTTAAGAAAACAAAATGGTGATCTGTGCAACTGGACAAATCTATTGGACTAGAATCTGATGTTTATAGCTAGCTGCTACCATGAGTAGATGTTGGTGTATTTTTCTGTCTGCTTTCCAGGAAACACTTAGCAACACTTAGCATGCTTCATTGCGCAATCCTCTAGCTTGGCAAGTGTAGTCTAAAAAGTTAAAAATAACTTGGCAGAGTTTAGTTGTAACAGCCAGGGTCTAAATTGTGTCAATACTTATCAGGGAAAGATTTGACAAGAGTGTCTGTAGGAACAGCAGTTCAGTAAAAGTTGAACTAGCAAATGACTGGAACTATTAAATTATATTAATTAAATTACCTATTAAATAATATTATTTTTCAAAAGACAAGAAACAGGTTTGATCATATAAAGTCACGTTATATGCATAGTTTCTGTTTGAACTATGTAAACAAATGATACCTTCAGATTCCCTATGCATTAGATTACACAAAGTGAGCACATGTTTACTATAAACACTCACCTTACGTGTAAAGAGTACACAATTTAGTGCATGGGAGGTGTTCGAAATTTAATGACAAACTAATCAAAGATTTAAAAGAAATATAGTAGATTTTGCCTTCATTGGGGTACATAATGTAACATGATAACCAAGCCATGTAGGATTTGTTGGCAGCAGACAATCGCATGCAGAGGGAACCATCGGTAAAAGCCGTAACCCGAGATCTTTGTAAATAATTTAAAGCTTATAGACTACAAAAACTGAAGACTCACATTATAACCTTCAGATTTGAGGATTGATTAAAGTATTTTATTAAATTTATTCATCACTCTTCGATAGAGTAAATACCTTGTCTATCACAAATCGCTGAAAGCGGTATGTAGAAGATAACTCCAAATTTATGGATATAAGTAGAACTAACCTGACGCTTATCACGATAGATACATTTCAAAATTTTCTCACGCATAACCCTCAACCCTTACATCGATCTATAGCACAGCACCTTATATCTGTTATGATTATTACATATTGCAGCTCACACCTATGGGCATGGCTCCAGAACATGTCCGAAAAGAAACTGAGAAGTCATTAAAGAGATTGAAGACATCATACATTGACCTCTATCTCATCCATTTTCCTGTTGCGCATTCGGTAGGTCTCTAGCAAGGTAGTATAGAGATATGTAGATTTACCTTCTCTGATTTGTATACCTGGGCTCACAATAGTTTAGCGGATAGCAACGAAGGCCAAAACAAAAGAACTGCCTTTCGCTACTATCAGCTGGTAATTACATTTAGTTAGTAAAATTATTTTTGAGGTGGGCTTGCATAAGGATTAAATGCCAAATGTGCCCAAATATAGCATTAGTGTTATCAGAAATGAGTGTTAATACATCTGGAATGCGGGATAATATGACTAGAATGAGTGATAATGTCAGTGAACTAGATAAATGCTCGAAGTTGCATGGGTAATAAAATAATTCCCTAATGAATTTGAGTAACTTACACTAGTAACTTAAGCTGGTCTAAATCTATTTATAAACATATATAGATTTAGACCAGATTATATAAAATATTGTTTCTTCACCCCGGTTAACAAAAGGTTGGTGATAATCTCAGCTCTATTTCGGGCCTCCTACTACTGCAGGCCTGGGAGTTTGATCACTCGCCTTAAGATCTTAGCTGTTTCCAATAGCGCACTTTTCTGCAACTTTTTGATGCAAATTTTAATGCTGATTGGAGGAGTTCGGCTGAGATAGAGGGGTAGAAATTGACTACGTCAAACTCTATAAAGATAGTTTGACGTAGTCAATTTCTACCCCTCTATCTCAGCCGAACTCCTCCAATCAGCATTAAAATTTGCATCAAACTACGATAACATTACACCTGAGGACACAGACATCATCATGCACACCAAACAATCAGTATTATTCAACGGAAATACAACGTGGGGCAAAAGGGGAGAAAACTCCCATTTTGACGTGACAATGGGGAGTTACGACGGAGCAGAAACGTGCGAATTAATTGGCTCATTCTTACTACACGAGATCAGTAAGAAGCACAGCATCAACCTAGGACTGTATAGAGATGACAGTTTAGCAGTAACAGGATCTACACCCCGCCAAGCCGAAAAAATAAAAAAAGACCTCTGCCTTATATTCAAGAAGCACGGACTAAACATCACAGCCGAAACCAACAAAAAAGTGACACACTTCCTAGACGTCACCTTCGACCTAACAACTGGGAAATACTCACCGTACAACAAACCCAATAACATCCCGTCATACATCCACACTCAATCCAACCACCCACCCTGCATTATAAAGCAGCTACCTCAAGCAATCAACCACCGACTATCAGCAATCTCATCCGATGCTAATGAGTTCAACCGAGCAGCACCACCGTACCAGCAGGCATTGACAGCAAGCGGATATACACACCAGCTGAAATTCGCACCCCATGAGACCACTACACCAACTAAACAACACAGGCGACGAAGAAAAATCACATGGTTCAACCCACCATATAGCAGAAACGTGGCAAATAACATCGGCCAGACATTCATCAAAATATTAAATAAATCTTTTCCGAGCAATCACCCTCTAAGAAAGCTATTTAATAGAAACAACACAAAGATTGGCTACAGCTGCATGCCTAACATCAAACAAACCATCAACAATCACAATAAGAAGCTCTTGAACAACGCCTCGACGCACCCAGCAAACAACAAAACATGCAACTGTCGCGCACCAAATGAATGCCCTCTCGAAGGAAACTGTCTTAGCAAGTCGCTCATTTACCAAGCTGTAGTCACCGCAGACGAGGGTAGCAAACCTACAGAAAGTTATATTGGCCTCACAGAAAATACCTTTAAGACACGACTCAGCGGCCACATATCATCTTTCAGGCACCAGGACAAGCAATCTGCCACAGAGCTTAGTAACTACATCTGGCAGCTAAAAGGCCTGAACACACCGTATACAATTAAATGGAAAATCGTTCAACACGCAAGGCCATACGACCCAGCCACCAAGCGTTGTAACCTGTGCATATCAGAAAAGTACATCATCCTCACAAAACCAGAAATGAGCTCACTCAACAAGCGTAACGAGCTAGCTTCCACATGCCGACATTCTACTAAATACACACTACGAAATGCAATTACATAGCTATCAGTCATTATAGTAATTACACCTCTCTTACATATATAACTCAGTTGGACCAAAACAATTTTATCTGATGATTGTCTGCGTAACAGACATGAAACTAATAGTAATGAAGTTGTTTTTTATCTAAGGTTTTACATGAATAAATTTTATATATATATCATATGTGTATACATATCATATATTATATCATATGTATATACATATATGTATATATATATGATGTATAGTTGATGTATATGATATTATACATGTATATATACATGTATAATATCATATACATCAACTATATATATATAAATACATGTACCGTAAAACCTCTAATTGAATGCCATGGCGCTCCATTTTCCAACTCTTCTTCAATGGTGGCGGTCAATTGGAGGCGGTGTTCAAATAGAGGTTTTACGGTATATATATATATATATATATATATATATATATATATATCATATGTATCAATGAGAATGACCGTGCTAAGATCCTCTGGGACTTCTACATCCGAACTGACAAGCATGTCTTAGCAAACCAACCAGATATAGTGGCGGTGGACAAGGCAAACAAGGGGGTTACTATAATATATATATATATTATATATATTATATATATAATACATATATAATATATATTATATATATTATAATATATGTAATTATTATAATATATATTATATATTATATAATATATTATATACAGTCAAACATGGGTAACTCGAACTTCAAGGGACCGAGCAAAAGTGTTCGAATTATCAGAGTGTTCAAGTTATCAGAGTACTGTCACAAGTCCATATATTTACTTATTTATTAGTAGATACATGTACATATACAAACTATAATATAAATCAAAAGCACAAATGGCTTGTTTCAAATTAAATGCTTCTAATGTAAAGTTTAAAACGTTTTCAGGAAAAAGTATAGAGATTTTTCTATCACTTGAGATTGGTTTGTTGTTTGAGGTGATGTTATTGCCAGGACGTTTTTCAGATTGACATTGGCAAAACTTGATCGTTGTTGAAATGCTCAAAAAAAAGACATTTTTTTCTTTTGGGGTTTTACCCACGATCAATTTTGCCGTTTTTTCTTGAAGTTTATGCAGATTACCTTACTTTACCTGGGATTCGTTAAGAGCAACACTCCGAGGCAGTTCAATTAGAAGTTTTACGAGGTTTCACGGTACATTCTATATCACTCACGCTTTTTTAATAGATACTTATTGAATGTACACACGTATTCTGTGTTTAGGTCAAACGATGAATAGTTTTTTGTAGCTCAGACAACGTATTACAACAATTTTAAGACGTTTTAAACATTCAACATTCCGACGTTGATTCAACACGGAATCAACGTTGGAAAACTATTCATCACGGGCTAGCCGAGTCACGCACTCAAGGATTTTCGCCACGCACATACAAAACAACATGCGATTTTTGTTTTGTATGTGCGTGGCGAAAATCCTTGCGCGCGTGACCCGGCTAGCCCGTGCTATTCATCGTATCGCAGTATAAATCAAATTTCACCAAACTTTTAGAAAAGTCGTTGACAAAAATATTTTGCCGATGGTGGTAATAACGACGCTTATGAATTACGAAAAGATGAAGTTTACCTCTATGGCTTTGAATAAAGTGATTTTCTAAAGCGATAACAACCGTTTCGGTAGCTGTTGGGCAAAAAAACAGTTCGAATTAACAGTGTTGAGTTCGAGTTATCTATAGCAATTTATCATTACGTGGGAACGGACCAAAGGAAATGTTCGAATTAACCATGTGTTCGAGCTATCCGTGGACGAGTTATCCATGTTTGACTGTATATAAATCTACTTGGCCTTGAATTTGAACTCGGAACGTCGAGGTTCGCAGACAGGCGAGTCTATCCACTAGGCCAAGCGAATGCATTGCTCTACAATAGAGTGATTGTGCACATACCTATGCAGCACTTATGAAAATACTATTGGTTATTATTAGCATGCTTGAAGATCATGATTGCGTAAAAGATCTTTACACGTAACAAGCTGGCTTTAGACAGAAGACCTGGCCTTTCTTATAGTAAGTTATTAGCTTAAGTTACTAGCTTAAGTTACACAAATTTATTGGGTAGTTATTTTATTACCCAAGCATTCAGCTAACTATTTACTATTATAAGAACCTTGTCTGAAACTAGCTTAATAATCGCTATGTGTCATGATCTTTCACGCACTCATGATCTTCAATTGTGCTAGTAATAACTAACAGTATTTCACAAGGATTTCAAGCATGAGTATTTTAACCGGTGTAATGACTAATTCCACAATTGGGCTACAATTATTTTACGGTACAGCAATGTAGCTGCTTGGTCTAGTAAATAGAATGTCTGCCTTCTGATTTGAAGGTCCCAAGATCAAATCCAGCGTTAAGTAGTTTTTGCTCTTAAATTTTAATTGCTATAGCTAGACACTCAACAGGCGACAGTCAGATAACAGACAAACAAGCACTTCAATTAATATATATGTACATATGCGTATATATTGTTAATATGCTAATATATGTATAAATACTAAATGTTAAATTTGTTATGTACTAAAAATTCCACTGTCATACAGCCCACGACCAAAGTGATAATGAAAAAAAGAAAGGGTACTGGTGGTTGAGAAATGCAATATTAGCAGTCAAATGGCACTGCAGTGCAATAGGATAACTGCAATGGTAGCTGTAATGTACTGGGTGTGGGTGTTATTATATACAACAAACAGCAATAATGAAAGGAAAAGATTATATGTTTATATCTCGCCCCTGCAATAGGAGAAATGCAATATTGGCCAATATTAGAAGTAAAATGCACTGATATTATTAGAATAACCAATATTATTAATACAGTAATAATATAAAACCAATGCACAATTTTGTTTACATTTCAAAACATCATAGCTAACAGTACCAAGAAGTTGTGATATTTATATAGATTTTTAGAAAACTTATTTAGAAAAGTGTTTGGTCATGACAAACAGCAATAATGAAAGGAAAAGATTATGTTTATATCTCTCCCCCTGCAATAGGAGAAATGCAATATTAGAAGTAAAATGCACTGATATTATTAGAATACCCAATATTATTAATATAGTAATACAGTAATAATAGAAAACCAATGCACAATTTTGTTTACATTTCAAAATGTCATAGCTAACAATATCAATAAGTATCAAGAAGAATATCCAAACTTATAATTAAATATTGTAATAATCTCATAAGAATCGTTAAAAAAAAATATCATCGTCATTTCCTTTACTTTCACTGCTTTGGACACCAGTGAAAATACCAAAGTACTCAAAAGTTTCCAAAATGTCAGTTACTTTGAAATCGGCAAAAGGGAAACGATTTCTGTACTCCTACATTAATTACAGAAACCGTCGGCAATTCAACAATGCTATAGACTGGTGAAATGCGCACGTTATTTTTTCGTGAAATGCGCACGACTTAATTGTTCTCTTTTCTGTCGCTCGGCGTCTCATTTGCCGGTCTTAATTTTGATAAAAGCAAGGCTTGGCCAGTTTTAATAACGATTTTCGGCCAAATAAATCTGTCTATTTGTGTATAATCAGATCAGATGGGTAAGTTTTAAAATAATGTCGGCGGTTTACAAAGACTTGGTAACATATTTAAATAGGCTTATATGTGTTTTGTATCATTATTATACTTTAACGACTCTACAAAACGCTGGTTAAAATTGTTGATGAGATCTCGAAACAAGGGTTTGCGATGTTGTTGATGAATAATTTTCGTAAGTTGTGTGCACATGCATTTATCTCACGACCACAAATTTTGAGAGTTTTTATGATAGCTGACATTTTGGAAACTTTTGAGTACTTTGGTATTCTGACTGATGTCCAAAGCGGTGAAAGTAAAGGAAATGACGATGATATTTTTTTCTAACGACTCTTATGAGATTATTACAATATTTAATTATAAGCTTGGATATTCTTCCTGATACTTCTTGATATTGTTAGCTATGACGTTTTGAAATGTAAACAAAATTGTGCATTGGTTTTCTATTATTACTGTATTACTGTATTCATAATATTGGTTATTCTAATAATATCAGTGCATTTTACTTCTGATATTGGCCAATATTGCATTTTTCTTATTGCAGGGGGAGAGATATAAACATATAATTTTTTCCTTCCATTATTGCTGTTTGTTGTATATAATAACACCCACACCCAGTAAATTACAGCTATCATTGCAGTTATCCTATTGCACTGCAGTGCCATTTGACTGCTAATATTGCATTTCTCAACCATCAGTACCCTTTCTTTTTTCCAATATCACTTTGGTCGTGGGCTGTATGACAGTGGAATTTCTAGTCATAAAAACTCTCAAACTTCGCTCCGCTCGTTTGGTCGTGGAATTACTATACCTGCAACGAGTGTCAATGGGATTAGAATGTGTTTATTCCATTCAAAGCTTATTTCAGCCTATCTTTTGTGTGAAATTTTTCATAGGTGTTTTCAAATTGTTGCACGTATGTGCGTATGAAGTTTACTGACCTTCAAATTCTAATCTTGTACCATTCCTAACTGCCGGAGAATTACAATAATATGAGTATACAAATGCATAAGAAAAATTTGATTTCCTCTTTAATTGCGTACCCTAATCTATATGTTAATTTAGCAAAAGGTGCATCACACAGGAATCTAAATCCTGTGTTCAACTTAGTAGCCAGACACAATAACAAGTGCATCACTTCACCACTTTGTTGAATTGCTATATAATTGGGCAGCTTGTGCACATACTTATTACACATGATGCTCTCTCATAGAGCACGGAGTTATGCTCTCTCATAGAGCACGGAGTTATGCTCTCTCATAGAGCACGGAGTTATGCTCTCTCATAGAGCACGGGATGGCCAGGTTATTAGTCATAATTCTCCTACAACTAGTGATATCAAGGTGGGATGACATCAAGGTGATGTGAAATCAAGGTGAGGGGACATCAAGGTGGGGTGACATGAATGTGGGATAACATCGAAGTCGGGTGACATCAAAGTAAGGTGACATTGAAGTCATGTGACAATAAATGTTCATAAGTCTTCCACAACTAGTGACAAAAAGATGGGGTGACATCAAGGTGGGGGACATCAAGGTGGGGTGACATCAAGGTGAGGTTACCTCAAGGTGGGGTGACGTCAAGGTGGGGTGACATCAAAGTAGGGTGACATCAAGGTGAGGTGACACCAAGGTGGGGTGACATCAAAGTGAGGGGACATCAAGGTTGAATGACATCAAGGTGGGGTGACATCAAAGTAGGGTGACATCAAGGTGAGGTCACATCAAGGTAGGGTGACATGAATGTGGAGTTACATCAAGGTGAGGTTACATCAAAGTAGGGTGACATCAAGGTGGGGTGACATCAAGGTGGGGTGACATCAAAGTAGGGTGACATCAAGGTGAGGTGACATCAAGGTGGGGTGACATCAAAGTGAGGGGACATCAAGGTTGGATGACATCAAGGTGCAAAGCCCTTGTTGGATGAGTAAGCATGAGCATTGTGATGAATCATTAAAATCATGGCCCAAGGACTTTATAAGCAGGTAGTAATTGTAAGCTATGATATCTGAGTGTTTGTCATATTACATACCTGTAAGCTGAATCATCTGTATAAGTGTAAATATCATGTCAACTGTATATTAATGTAAATTAAATGGAGAAGATAACTCCAATTGTAGCAAACTACTACTTGTATATATGGGCATCACATATCAGTCAATTCTTTACATACAAGATACACAATACATTGTGTATATTGTATATAAATTTAGCTTGGCTTGTCATCAACATTTTGCTGCTATACACTTTTGCCATCTCAGGATGAGCTGCTGGAGAAAGGAGTTGCAACTCCACTCTACAAAGATGGAACACCAAAGACTGTCTTTATAGACCCCCTGGATACATGGAGGGTGAGTAACAACATCACTTGGGTAACAATGAGTAATACACAAACTATTATTCATACTCCACCAGAATTCTGAGCCATTTCTAGCCGAAAAACAGCAGAAACTTTTGAAACTATTAACTGGATAAAACATTTCAGCTATATGTGATAATTTTGGTACTTATTGTATATGTACACTTAGAAGTAAAAGAAAAGAGACTAGTTAATAAATTGCCTACTTTATAAAGGCTGGCCTTGCAAATGACAGCTCACTGTTTCAGGTGAGATGACCGATTCTTTAGTAATATTCTTACTTTGCGATCTGAGAATTACATAGCGGTTTCTGTACCATTATGGTGCTTTTCAAATGTTTGCAAATGTACATCACTGTATTTTTGCGCCAAGCATGAAATGGCTAGATTTTTATAAGCATGAACTTTTCTAACTAAATCCTATGGAATTTTTGAAAAAATTCTTTTTAGACACCTATTCCTTTCTTCCAGACATGAGCTCGAATATACAATTTTAAACCCAAACATCAATACATTAAAGAAATGACAGAACATTTCAACCTCCAATTACATTGTTTCCTGCGTTATAACATCAAACTTGGCAACCGTTCTTTTGCAATGCCGGTTACGCCTTTTGTTTCTAGGTTTACCTTTTCTATTCATCAAATGACTGTACAACATACTAGCACTCATAGCCTTAAAATATAATAATTTATTAGTTTAGCTTTAGTTCTATGCCCAGTGTCTACAATCCATGTACTCGGTTTCCATACCTCAGAAATATTCTTGGTAGGAGTCATGGTTCCTCCAAAGAAATATTTATGAGTTTAGCTTTCTACATGATCAGAAAGGATCACCAGCCAACAATTTCATAAATTTTAGTTTACTGTCATGCTACCATGAAAATAGCTCAATGACTATTGCTATTAACCTTGTGCATAAACTGCAGCAACCTTGAATGAGAACCACTAAGAATCTTTGTTTTGTAGCTGACTTGGTAAATTATCAGTTGTTATCGAGCTGTCAATTATCAAGTTTTTTGTTGTTGTAGAATACCTTTCAAAAAATTAGTGTACAATGGCATAATATTTGCAAGCGAAAACAACTCGAATCATTAATAAAGTGGTGGGTGTATTGTTATTTCTTTGTATTGCTGAAAGATTTAAGTCTGTTGTGTGTCATCCCCTGTCTAAATGAACAATAATCTATTGTTGCAATAAACTGAAAGGTTAAAAAGTTTAATTGTAATAGAAAGATTTTTCTTTTTATAAACCTTGTTTTTCCACGACCAAACACGAGTGGAGCGATTGTTTGAGAAATTTATAATATTACAAACAAAGGGCATGCAAAATCTCCCAACTTTTGTTGTACTGCCAATATGAGAACTGCACAAGTTTTTTTAATTTTTTGCCCATTTTGTAATGGACTGTTGAAATGCTGACGTTAGTCAATTCTTTACAAAAACAAAGATTACACCAAGATGGACAATTATAGGTTTTGGTTCCTTGGTGACTAAAACCAATTATCAGTTTTTACATAAATTTAAAAATACTGTAGAGTAAGCTGTTAGAATTCTTATGTAATATAATAATGGTAATAGAGTTGTGCTGCGTTTTTATTAAAGCGAGTGTTAAATCTAACACTGAGGTTACAACTAGCCAATACTGCCTTGACTACTACAGCAGCACTGACAAAATGGTTGGCCAGTTGGTCTACTGTATCTTCATGAACATCAAGCAGCATCCCTTATTATCATGTTCATGTCACTGACAGCTGCCAGCATTTTTTGATAACATCTCGGTAAGCGTAGTGAGCTTTGTGCGTTTTACACACATTATTACTGTATCCAAGACTCTTGTCATCCTTGACACAGGAAATGGAGAAGCTTGTTGATGACGGACTTGTGAAAGCCATTGGACTCTCCAACTTCAGTCTAAAACAGGTGGAAAGAATTTATTCACTGGCTAGAATTAAACCAGCCAACCTCCAGGTATGTATAACATGAGATTGTAGCGATATACAATGTACATGTACATGTATTACAAAGCAGCTCCCTTCTGTTAAAAGGAGTTGTTTTATCATAGCAATGCTTGAATCAATGGTACACTGAACCACGATCTCTGTATCATGTGTCAGTTTTCAAACATCATGAGTGCCACTTGCAAACTTACATGGTAAAGGTCATTTCAAACAACTATGTTTTATTTTTGTTAAATAAAATATATTAACTAAATAATATGGTTAATGGAAGCATTATCTTTGATAAATTGAAAAAATTGAATAAAAAAGTGGCTCAATATGCAGAAACAGTTCTATATACATGTATATTACATTGAAATTACATTGAAATAAATGACTACGAGAAGGAATCTATGTGTGACAAGCTGAGTAGCAAGTAAGCAGGCGATATCTGCTAAATATGTATAACTTCATCCGTTGCTGCCTGCCACTAATTAATATTAAGAGGACTTGACTTATTGTCTTGTCATATTTGTGCTGTAAATCTGTTTTAGATGGAGATCCATGCCTGGTTCCCTCAGTATGATTTTGTTGACTTCTGTACAAAAAGAGGAATAAGCATCACAGCCTATGCTCCTATCGGCTCTCCTGGAAAACCTGAGTATGTACAGACACATATCAAACTTAAATATGCTTCTATTAAACTGCGGTTTGTCAAAAATCAGGTTAAGAGAATGTCCAGCAACATAAAAGTATCTATAAATACATTTTGTTGCTTTGGTTCTTTACTACTCAACTTTTGTATGAGTTGAGTAGAGCGCTACTGAATGCCCGGCGTTGCATGGGTAATAGAAAAAGTTTTTACACAGACCATTTATTTTTAATCAACATATACAACATTCACAATCCTAACTTTTAAATGAAAGTGTTTGTTTATTTTTGTGAATGCTATAAGGTTAATTAAGTTTATGCTATATAATTAATATTTATAGCATTTTGAGAAAGTTAGGGCAAGTATTTTTCTTCTAGTAGTTCAAGTGCGTTCAGTGAAGCATGATGCGTAGGTATTTTAGCCAATGACCATTAAAGATTGGCATGTGTTATAAGTATGCCTACAATTAGTTCATAGCATGGCAAGGTGGTTGCCTGGCATAGTGGTTAGCATGTCTGTTTGAAAAACCAGTGTTTCAGAGTTCAATTCCAGTGGTAGGTGATTTTTCCGTGCATATTTTATCGCTATAACTGGACAGACAAACAAACAAATAATTATATTTACATGCATATATACTGTATATAGAATTTAATTAAAACACTTCTGCTACTTTATAGCTCACATTAAAATGATTTAACCCGTGATCAGATAATAAATCATTCTAGCAGAAACGCTGCTAATTGGCATTACTGAAACCTAGTATCGTGCTCAAGCAAAATGAAGGGAGACAGAAATAGTACTAACAAAATATTGATCACGCAAGCTGTTAGCAAAACAGCTGGCACAGCCACAAATACACTAAACTCCAGGCACCCAACCATTTTGTCCTTATTTGCATTTATCAGTGGAGCACGGAATGACAGGTGAGACTACCTTAGCCTTGGTTTCAAAAAAACTCTGAAGCATTTAATAGAGCTGTCTCGCACTATACTAAAGCACTCAAGCTATAAAACAGAAGGCGAAACAAAGTCATGAAGATGAATATTTAACCTTTAATTTACATTCTTATTACTAGTGTGTCATCTCAGATGTCTAGTTATAAATAGAACACCCACGTGTATTTTCAAACTTCAGTTATTAGCTTAACCGTTTAAAAGTTCATTGGACAAACATGGAAAGACAACCACTGCACTGCTTGATGTACGGGTATTATTGTATAGGACTTAGCTACACGCTGAGTTCTTAACTTATCAGTGAGTTACCCTCCCTTTCATTAATGTATATGCTGACTACCTACTAAGAGAGATAGAGCACTGCAACTTTTTAAAATGCAAAATAAAGCAATTTCAATATCTTTTGATCAATGCTAGTAACGAACACGATGCGACTCATAGCAACACACTTGTGCTGGAAGGGAATTGCTTTTTTGCCAACAGTTTTTGCGCAATGTTTTTTTAAGAAAGTTTTTGAAAGCAATTAGAGATACAATACAACGAATGTGAAACGGGAAAAACAACAAAAAAACATGAGTAAACATGAAAAAACAGTGATATACTTACAATTAATAATATGTACAATTAATACTTACATATGTACAGTAAGTTATGGAAGCAGTAACTTTCATCCAGCTATTTACAGACAACTATGAACTGTGCACTACCTTGAAAATATGACTTCTATATAAATAATTCAGATGATTGCTAAATCATCTGCATTATTTACACAATTACACACACACAAACAGACAACGATTGCCGTTTATATAGTAGATTCAGATGATGGCTAAATCAGTTGTCTCTGACGATGTCTTCAGCTTCTTCACACATTTTGTCTGCCTGTCTGCATTTAGTTATGCCAACGGATCTACGTAGCTCTTACTTCAAGCTCTGTTGTTAAAGCAGATTATTATCTTTAAGCCATTTCATGTGATTACCAGCACACAAATAATATGCATAATTGGACTTGTAAATTTCTTTGCATCAGTCACAAAACACTATAGATTATAATATGTATAGTTTACATCTTAAAACAACACTTTATCTGAAAGTTCTACCTCCTAAATGAGCTGATACGGTGTAAATTTATAAAGTGTTTACATAGACAGTTTTAGATTTACCAATACTCCTGAGTGTATAGTTTTTCTACCTGATTATCAAACATTCAGACTTTCTTATCAAAATCATAGCAATGAGCAGTGAATTTTGGTGCTTCTAGTAATAAATAGTTCCACATTATTATATATATATATAATATACATATAATAAATATAATATATATAACATATATACATGTATATCGGAAGTAACAGAGTGAGCCTGCTTTGAGTTCATGTATATTTAGTGTGTGGTATACAGTGCAATACAACTTCTGTTTCTGAATGTCACAGGTTTTGAACAACTCAGAGTTTCAACTAAAAGTTGAAGCTCTTTGTTTTGGAAACTAAAAAAAAATTGGGAGTTAAAAATCCTCCTCCTAATTTAGTAAAAGAAATTCAATGACACATCGATGTTGCCAACTGCTGCTTTCTCTATCTTTGTTTTTGTTGTTCAGCCTTGGCATGCAGATGGGTTTATTATTGCTTACAAAATTCTGACTACATTATGTATTGTATGTGGTGTATTACAATGTTACTATACTGTTTACTGGCTACATTATGTATTGTATGTGGTGTATTACAATGTTACTATACTGTTTACTGACTACATTATGTATTGTATGTGGTGTATTACAATGTTACTATACTGTTTACTGGCTACATTATGTATTGTATGTGGTGTATTACAATGTTACTATACTGTTTACTGGCTACATTATGTATTGTATGTGGTGTATTACAATGTTACTATACTGTTTACTGGCTACATTATGTATTGTATGTGGTGTATTACAATGTTACTATACTGTTTTATGTGGTGTATTACAATGTTACTATACTGTTTTATGTGGTGTATTACAATGTTACTATACTGTTTTATGGGGTGTATTACAATGTTACTATACTGTTTTCATTTTAGTTTTAGTAAGCAACATGCAATCTATATCTTTATACCTTTTTATATTACAGAAAGTAATAAACAGTGAAGCAGAAGTTGAAGTTGCCACAGATGTTGCATTACATTCCTCAGTTTAGCTACTCTGTTATAATAGTACTTATGAAGAGTTTAGGTTGCTTTAGATATTAACTGCTTCACTGGAATTAAAACTACTTTCATTGTTTAGCTTATACTATTATTAATCAAAAAGATTGTTTTAAATTCAATCAAATCATTTTTAACAGCTTTCTGGAAAGAACTGTAGTTGAAAACTAAGAACTGATTATATTTGTAAACAAACTGTTGAAACCTAAAGACAGCGCCACATTGAACTAATAATCGGGTACCTCTCAATCTCATCTGTACCACCTCATCTAATCTACCATTGCTAGAATATAAGGCAGACATAGCTCTATCATAGTACTAATATGAAAAACTTACATAAGACAAGTGTGTGTGTAGGCAGTAGTAGCACAAATGTTGTGTAGAAATTTTAAAAATCTTTCAGGCTCTTTTCTGTTATATGCAATTTATTTTTTGTGAAAATAACATCTTCAGATGTCAACGGCTCCGATTGCTTTCACCCAATAAAAGTGGAAATTTCTTTCCCGAGTTGTGCTTATTTGTGGTAAATTTTTCAGAATGCCTGGCTTGGGTCCGTCTGGCAAAGCCTTATTAGAAGAACCTGCCCTTAAAGAGGTTGCAAGTAAACATGGTAAAACACCCGCTCATGTCCTTCTCCGGAACCTTATTCAAAGAGGCATAATTGTTATTCCAAAAAGCTCAAACCCAGAAAGGATACGACTCAATTTTGAGGTACGTACTGTTGATAACTTTTGATATGAAAATATCGTCATCTCAAACCAAAGAGTTTCTATTTTTTCTAGTGGCTCAAAAAGTGCCAAGAATGCGTTTTGTTCTAGTTCATCACATAAACACTACCAGCAAGTTATATAATGGAATATAATTAATATACTGGTTTATTGTATTAGTATTACAAGAACCAACTGATAAAATAAATCAAGTTTTGCGAACATTAGTTACTAGGCCATGGATAGAACGGGAGCATTTTACAAACTTTATACACTAAAAACTTTTTTATATATATTATCATTTATTAACACAAATTTAAGATTGGTTTGCCTCAACCTGTATTTATTCATTCAAAGGCTGCCAGCTGTACATTTTTAAAATTGCCTATAAAAACTCTGACAAAAATTGGACAAAAGGATCTTCTCATATTTTGCTAAAACTAAAAAGATGAAGATTCTGTATATGTTGTTTTTTAATACTTATATGTATATAACCTTAAAAATAGAAATTTAAGTAACAATAGATTTTGCTGACCTTCACTCTTTGAAATAGTAATATAATATAATAATATAATATTGGTTATATTTATACACAGCAGCATGCAGCAGACTTGGATTCCTAAAGGCTGATTCACACTATATCACCGTATTTCGGCCTTGATGCCAAAATGCTTCGGTGATCGTCGATGATGATAATGGTGTTCACACTATCACAAATTCATCCTTGTCTGTATCAGAAAATAATCTGTGACATAGTGTTCTAATTTTTCTTTTTAATTTTTCACAGAGAAACCTTTTCATTTTTGCGTGCTCAAATTAAATACTAGGTCTGCAGCAACTATCATATTCGGAAATAAATAAATCAAGACGGGACGCCGACAAACGACGATATAGCGTAAACCAGCCTTTAGCGGTAGCCTACATACCTTTAAAATTAGATGCTAGAACAGTGTAACTGTATTTACAGTGCTCTGAGAAATTATGAGACCATCCAATAGTTCATGCCTTTGTTCATCTTGACACCCTTACTGGAGACACGTCACTCTATTTAAATACCTTATATATATACCACACATCAATAGATGAAGAGATTTCTCCTTATTTTAGCCAAATATCAAAAGCCATTCAGTCTCATTTTATAGCAGAAGTGATAGAATTAGTGTAATCACGTTATCAAGTATCATTAGTAAACCAGCCACTTGACAGACTCCCAATAGCCCTTTTCAGGTCCAGAATTTATTACATAAGATATTCAAATTATGTCGCAATAGTATCACAAAACTAATTAGTTGAAAATGAAATAAGCAAATAACTAGACAATCTATTAATTTTCCTAAGGTCAGTTACATGAGCGTTTTTACTGAAAAAAATAATTGCCAATTGCTGCTTATTGAAAATTTACCAGTTTCATGTTAATCTTCAGAACATTCTACATTTAATGATAATATCATTAAATGTTAACGTTAAATCCATATATTATATGCTTTGTGGTGGTTTCTAGCAAATTAAGGCAGTAAATCATTACTACTAGCAAAGGCCTGTTAAAATGTGAGATGGTCCAGAAATATTTGACCGCACAAATATTCTGACAGCACTATTCATCGATAGTAAGATTTGTGGTCACTGTGAATAATAGGCCATCTTAAATGATGTTCTACAAATGTCTCATGCAAAGGAAAGTTACGCAGTAATAACGTGTTGCTCAAAGCATTTACGTAGTTCTAAAGCTAGCTGAATGAATAGTCATCTACATAGCTATAATTTGTGTTCCCTATTAGTTGCATTACTGATTGATTAATAATTATTTCATGAGGAAGTAACTCCTGATTAAAAAAAGTTCTGCAAAGTGTGAACTTTGTCACTGTCATTCCTCAAAAAAGTTGAAATACAAGTTAAAGTTCACTGAGAGCCACGGTGACAAGAGCCTCAATATGATAGAAGACAAAAAAATTATGAAAACATATAGTCATGATCTCTACAAATATTGATAAACAATTGTTAACTATTTACAATTGTTAACAATTGTCAACAATCAATCAATTATTAACTGAGTTTTTGTGATACCATTTTACAAGTCTATTAAGAAAAAAATTTCTGTTGAAAAAGGTTAAATTTGCCCAAATATCGATCTGAAGATTAACTAAGTAATGAACATTTTTGTTATGAAACAATATATATAAGAGTTACTACTTTTAAATAACAGAATGTTTTTGTCAAAACTAAAATCTATACATAGAGCTCAAATTTTAAAATTTCATAGTTGATGTTACAACCCAACCACTGGTGGTTAGAACATTTGCATTCATCAATGAGATGTTATGAAACATATTAAAATGGATTGATCTTCTGAAATGCCATTGACCCACTCGCAACAATCATTTAAAAAAAACTCATGCAATGTTTTAACCAGTAGGTGATGACGGCAAAGGTCATTAAGAATACTAAAGTATAAAAAAGAGACACCATGGTAGCCATATTCTTACCTTAGTTTAAAAAAATACAACTACAGATTCACTCATAACATGAATTACATATTTTAGGTTAATTATCTACTGTTGCATAGGCAGTAGGATAGAAAACACCTAATTAGTCATGATTTTATCAAAAACTATTTAGCAAGTAATAGCAACTTTTTGTAAAACAAAAAACACTTGTAAACTGCACAATTAGTTTAGATATGAGCAATTCAAATTTAATTATTATACATTTTTAGGGAGATTTATTGTTCATCGAGACTGTTGAGACAGTTACATTCAATTACGGTAGTAACTATTTCTTTGGTTTGTTAATTCAGATTCATTGTTTGTTGTGATAAATGATTTTATAAAGATACATTATTAGTTTGATTCAGAGCACAACTATAAATATTTTAAATACAGTATTCAAATAGTGAATTATAAATGCACTATAAAAAATGTGTGAAAAAACTGTAACAATTTATGTTATATGTAAAACTAGATGAATGCCCTTCATTGCACAGGTAATAAAAACAGTTTATAAACATTACATTACCTACTACATTACCTTTACACTACATTACCTGCAGCTGTTTATAAGCTGCTTTTATTACTCGTGCAACGCTGGACATTCCCTTAGTGAGGCCAGCTAGTAATCATTACATGTGACGGCAACATTTTTATGCGTATTTTAACCAATGTAATGAATATTTTTACAATTATTGTAGACCATGCTTAGTCAAATGGTGTAGTTCAGCGGATAAGGATGAGGCTTTTAAAACTGGAGGTTCTGAGATTGAATCCTCTGCGAAGCGAATTTTTTTTTACTACAACTTGATTGCTATAATTCGAGAGACACTCCCAATTATATATAGAAGCAATTTAATAAAGCAATAATAAATCAAATAGGGCTTTTATTGTTCCTTCACTTTAAAAGTTTGGAAACACCTGAACAGAAATGTGGAGGCAGTTTTTAGGTTCAGTTGTAAAGTCAGGTCTAAAAATACACGTTGCATAATTTGCTCGAAATTAGACTATACGTAGTTTAAATAAATTTTATGTGTTTGAGTGCTTTTGTATTTTATTTTTAGTTTTCATCAGCTATTTTACTTTTAACTACAAAATTTTCAAGTTTTGAAAAGTTTTAAGCAAAAGATTTTGCAAATTATTGAAACAAATTATTGCTATAACTTTGTATCATAAATCAAAGAATTCTTAAATAAAAGTAATCAAAAGCAGATGTTTGTCTGTAGTACATGTACAGTACTTACATAAAACATTAATATTGAAATCATGCTACAATATCCAAATAATACTAAATTATTCAAATAATTCTTTGCATCTCTACTCATGCTACATGCAAATGTTTATTCCACATCGATCATAGGTTTTTAAGATCATTCATGGTTTGTGGTTGTATTTTTGACATGACAAATACAGATTTTCAACTCGTTTCAACTTATGATATAAACAAGTTGCATACAATCACTAACAACTATTTTGAAAATATTTATAGCTGAGGTTCTACCGAGAATCTGATCTCTTAACAGAGAAACTTATTTTAAACGCTATATCACACTATTTATTTAATTTAATTGTCTAACTGTTGCCCTTTTTATGATTATTGCATGGCATAATTTGAAAAGCATTTTTGTTTACAATAAAATTATAGTTAAAAAGTAGTAAAAAGTTATAAAAAACAATGCAGACTAAACAATTATTCAAAAGCTTAGCTGCGCTTAATTATAAATATGTATCTAGGTTACTTGACAAAAGTAATTTATTGTTCACAAAAAACACTGGAATCAAGATCATAATACCCAAACATTTTATATTAATAATGCTGATTGTATGAAACCAAGATATGTATTTACAGGGAAAGGTTTTGTTACGAATGTTTTAGTGGACTTTATCTCCACGCCATATCATTAGATCACCCTTCCAGATAATGATTAAGCAGATATAATAAGTTCATGTATAGACCTTTTGTGTTATCTTATTAATGTAGATGTAATAAAGATGCTAGCTAATATTAAAGGTTATAACTCAAGGGTAAATTTGTTCGAAGGGCATAGATAGTATTTAATAGTGAGAAATACTTCGGCACTAATTTTAACTGTGGCATGTTTGTAGACTTTTCTTAAAGATATAACAAAGTTAACTTACCTCCTTATATAATTTTAAATAACTTCTGCTCAAAATTCTTATAGCATAGTTCAAGCTCCACTTAGGAGTTGAATCAATAGACAATGATTAAGCAACTAAGAGAATCAGGGGTTTACAAACATTCTAAATTAAGATTTTTACAGCTTACAAAAAATAAATTAAGGTTTTTTAAAGTCACACGCTTTAGAATACCTACGGGAATGTGTGTGGCTCAGATGTGTAGAATCTCTACTTCTATTCAAGTCAAGTAGTTGGTATCGTTAGAAACAACATGTTTAGTGTATATTGATTCGGTTCCTGAAACTTCTCATGCATGCCCTCTCTATATATATAAATCCTAGTGTTTGTTTTTTGTACACCTCATG
Organism: Watersipora subatra; assembly: GCF_963576615.1. Lineage (NCBI taxonomy): Eukaryota > Metazoa > Bryozoa > Gymnolaemata > Cheilostomatida > Watersiporidae > Watersipora > Watersipora subatra. The sequence goes on from NC_088709.1 coordinate 24,169,088, forward strand.
TCCATTTATAACGATCAAAATCTAGCAACAAAAAATCCATACCACAGAGAACTTGATCTCGGAACCTCCCACCAGCTAACACATTAAGCTACATGTACATGGGATACAATGGATTGATTGGGCAGATATTCATTATCCGGGTTAAAATATGCATGGCGACTCTGTGTTACACGCAACGCTACTTAAGCTTGTTCTCACGGTTCTTATTAGTAAGTTTAGCAATACATACACTAGTTTACTCAAATTAACCAATGGCAACTACATTACCTGCCATTGTTTATAAGCTGTTTTTAATACCCGTGCAACGCCTTGCATTTGACTAGTTACTGAACAAAGAAGCTTCTACAACAGTAGTTGAAATTGATGGTGTTAAAAGTTAATCCATTTATATAACTGTTGATAGTTGAAGGAGGAAAGTAAAATTTAAGCCGCTCCTATTAGTTTTCTTTCCTATTGGTTAGTACAGTTCACAGATGATTTTTGGTGTTATTCTCAGCAACCAGTAGATCTTATGGTGCTGTCACAAAAGCGCCATCAGATGTATACCATAACGCAATACCGGCCTCCATACCAGCCTCCCTTTTTTAAACAGGAATTGTGGACTTACCCTATTTTTGTCCAATGACCTGCTTGTACAGGTCATCGATAAAAGTACAATTTCAAAACAGAGACGTTGAACAATCTCTCTTTTAGGTCTTTGACTTTGAGCTGACAGATGAAGACATGGATGTCATCAAAGGATTGAACAAGGAGAAAAGACTATTTACATTCGGTGCTGTCGGAGAGCGCAAGTATGAATACCTATTTATTAGAGAAAAACCTGGTCCACACAATTCTTTACTTCTCTGATCAAAAAACCTTTACTGCTGGGAATAACACAGTCAAATTTGTATAAATGAAAGAACTTCATTCCAAATTCTGGTTATTAAGTACTGTGAATAATTACGAAGACTAATAAACAAGGCATGTTATAAGGAAATTTAGCGTTTACATAAATCAACAAAAATCAAGAAAAACAAGTTTTTGGTGTCATCGTATTTTACAAAAATGCAGGGTGAGTGACTCATAGATTAATGAGAAGAGATGCAGATATAGAGATACTGTATGTAGTATGATTGAGACTAGATCAGTGGTTCTCAACTGGTGGTCCATGGACACCTAGGGGTCCACAGGAGGTTTTGAGGGGGTCCACAGGCTGGAGCCAGTAATGGTTTTTCTAGCTAGATATTTACAGCTATTTCTGTCATAGTGGTTGGATCAATGATATAAAACCCTAAAAGGATAGACGACGGCTATCATATGGGCGGGGTTTAATGATCGAAGACTGTTGGGATTGTGCTAGCCTGGGTTTGCGGGCTAATGCAATTCCCGTGAGGTGGTCGCGTTGTCTTGTTAGGTTTTTGGGTCTAAACTTTTATCACCTATGTGTGTCAATCGCTGGATAGTACCTGATGTCTGGTTAGTAGTACAAAACAACACAACCTGTAACCAGCAAACACATAATTCTCTCTTTCCCTCTTCAATTTCAGCGATATACTAAGATCCATGGAAAATAAAACATTTCAACTTACTTATTTTTACCAATTTTCAGATTGGTAGGAGTCTTAGTACATGCTCAAATTTAAATATAATTTACCCGAAATTGTCCAAACAACGGCCTTTTTTCTGTAGTTTTTGATTAATATTTTTTCTACATATAATATAAAATGGCAAAGTTTTTTGTCGTTGTCAAATTGTTTGACCTGGCCAATAAGATGGAACAGCAGCAAAGCTGTGCAGTTTAGTTTTCATACTCAAAATCTAAATGTAAAATCAAATTTGGGTCATTTTAAAATGGCGACTATTGATATCACTAGAAATTCCCCTGTCATACAGCCCACGATCAAAGTGATATTGGAAAAAAGAAAGGGTACTGACGTTTGAGAAACACAATATTCGCAGTCAAATGGCACTGCAGTGCAATAGGATAACTGCAATGGTAGCTGTAACGTCCTGGGTGTGGGTGTTATTATGTACAACAAATATCAATAATGAAAGGAAAGAATTATATGTTTTTATCTCTCCCCTGCAATAGGAGAAATGCAATATTAGAACTAAAATGCACTGATATTATTAGAATAACCAATATTATTAATATAGTAATTCGGTAATAATAGAAAACCAATGCACAATTTTGTTTACATTTCAAAACGTAATAGCTAACAATATCAAGAAGTTGTGATATTTATATAGATTTTTAGAAAATCGATTTAACAAAGCTATTTAGAAAAAACAATAACAGTAGCATATTGCCCATCATCGATGTTGTTAGTGTGACTATAACACTTCAATAGTCATCCAAACTTATAATTAAATATTGTAATAATCTCATAAGAATCGTTAGAAAAAAATATCATTGTCATTTCCTCTACTTTGACTGTGTTGGACATCAGTTAAAATACCAAAGTACTCAAAAGCGTCTAAAATGTCAGTTACTTTGAAATCGGCAAGAAAGAAACGATTATATTTCAGTACTTCTACGTTAATTACAGAAACCTTCGGCAATTCGACAATGCTATAGACTGGTGAAATGTGCTCGTTATTTTTTTGTGAAATGCGCACGACTTAATGGTTCTATTCTCTGTCGCTCGGCGTTTCAATTGCCGGTCTTAATTTTGATAAAAGTAAAGCTTGGCAAGTTTTAATAACGATTTTCGGCCAAATTAATCTGTCTATTTGTGTATAATCCATTCAGATGGACGAGTTTTAAGATACTGTCGACACTTTTCAAAGACTTGGTAATATATTTAAACAGGTTTATATGTGTTTTGTGTCGTTATTATACTTAAACGACTCCACAGAAAAATGGTTAAATTTGTTGATGAGATTTCGGTACAATGGTTTGCGACGTTGCTGATGAATAATTTTCGTGAGTTGTGTGCACATGCATTTATCATAAAACTCAAACATTCGCTCCGCTCGTTTGGTCGTGGGATGAATGCTTGTTAATGGCAGCTGACTGATCATAATTGTGACAATATTTAGCAACTATATTTATTTGACAACAAAATGAAACCAGCAGATCGGTAAAATAACCAAAAATGTTAATGAAGATAAAACCATTGAAGAATTTTGGCCTTCCATGATTCATCCATATCCTCAGACAGCCAAACACGCCCTTCGAACTCTGCTACCATTTGTGTCTACATAATTATGCGAGTCCGCTTTCTCCTTCATGGCTGTTCTCAAATCGAAACAATGAAACCGACTGGGACTTTGTCAACCATTTCCCCAAAGATTGAGAATTTGGTGAAAAACAAGAAGTATTTTCGTCTATATCACTAACAAACTGAAAATTAACAGTCAAAGCAATTTGGTATAGCATTGCTTTATGTAAGTGAATAAAGAGAAAAATGTCAAATCTATTGACTCTTACATGTATATTATTCTAATTTATAATGTACGCCAATTTAAAATGCATTGTTATAAACAACATATTATGGTGTTTATAAAGGGGTCCCTGACTTTGAGATAAAGATCTCAGGGGGTCCACGGCTCCAAGGTAGTTGGAAACCACTGGACTAGATGAAGTTTAAACTACCTTGGTACGGCGAACATAATTTTGCAGTATTATTTAATGTAAAAATTGTTGCACTTTAATTTTAATCTCTATTTATATTCTTTTAACAATCACTTTACAAACTACAAAAATAGTAAAATCTTTAAACAATGTGTTTTGGATGTTAAAGTAAAAAATTAAATATTTGCTCAATTTTCACATCAGAGGTTTGACTGTATAAAAAGTTTGACTGTATAAAAAGTTTGACTATACAAAAGGTTTGACGGCCCAAAAGGTCTGACTATACAAAAGGTCTGACTATACAAAGGTTTGACTATACAAAAGGTCTGACTATACAAAAGGTCTGACTATACAAAAGTTTGACTATACAAAAGGTCTGACTATACAAAAGGTCTGACTATACAAAAGGTTTGACGGCCCAAAAGGTCTGACTATACAAAAGGTCTGACTATACAAAAGGTCTGACTATACAAAAGGTCTGACTATACAAAAGTTTGACTATACAAAAGGTCTGACTATACAAAAGGTCTGACTATACAAAAGGTTTGTCGGCCCAAAAGGTCTGACTATACAAAAGGTCTGACTATACAAAAGGTCTGACTATACAAAAGTTTGACTATACAAAAGGTCTGACTATACAAAAGGTCTGACTATACAAAAGGTCTGACTATACAAAAGGTCTGACTATACAAAAGGTCTGACTATACAAAAGGTCTGACTATACAAAAGGTCTGACTATACAAAAGGTCTGACTATACAAAAGGTCTGACTATACAAAAGGTCTAACTATACAAAAGGTCTGACTATACAAAAGGTCTGACTACACAGAAGGTCTGACTATACAGAAGGTCTGACTATACAAAAGGTCTGACTATACAAAAGGTTTGACGGCCCAAAAGGTCTGACTATACAAAAGGTCTGACTATACAAAAGGTCTGACTATACAAAAGGTCTGACTATACAAAAGGTCTGACTATACAAAAGGTCTGACTACACAGAAGGTCTGACTATACAGAAGGTCTGACTATACAAAAGGTCTGACTATACAAAAGGTTTGACGGCCCAAAAGGTCCGACTATACAAAAGGTCTGACTATACAAAAGGTCTGACTATACAAAAGGTCTGACTATACAAAAGGTCTGACTATACAAAAGGTTTGACGGTCCAAAAGGTCTGACTATACAGAAAGTCTGACTATACAGAAGGTCTGATTATACAAAAGGTCTGACTATACAGAAGGTCTGACTATACAGAAGGTCTGACTATACAAAAGGTTTGACGGTCCAAAAGGTCTGACTATACAGAAGGTCTGACTATACAAAAGGTCTGACTATACAAAAGGTCTGACTATACAGAAAGTCTGACTATACAAAAGGTCTGACTATACAGAAGGTCTGACTATACAAAAGGTCTGACTATACAAAAGGTCTGACTATACAAAAGGTCTGACTATACAAAAGGTCTGACTATACAAAAGGTCTGGCTATACAAAAGGTCTGACTATACAAAAGGTCTGACTATACAAAAGGTCTGACTATACAAAAGGTCTGACTATACAAAAGGTCTGACTATACAAAAGGTCTGACTATACAAAAGGTTTGACGGCCCAAAAGGTCTGACTATACAAAAGGTCTGACTATACAAAAGGTCTGATTATACAGAAGGTCTGACTATACAAAAGGTCTGACTATACAAAAAGTCTGACTATACAAAAGGTCTGACTATACAGAAGGTCTGACTATACAAAAGGTCTGACTATACAAAAGGTCTGACTATACAGAAGGTCTGACTATACAAAAGGTCTGACTATACAAAAGGTCTGATTATACAAAAGGTCTGACTATACAAAAGGTCTGACTATACAGAAGGTCTGACTATACAAAAGGTCTGACTATACAAAAGGTCTGACTATACAAAAGGTCTGACTATACAGAAGGTCTGACTATACAAAAGGTCTGACTATACAAAAGGTCTGACTATACAAAAGGTCTGACTATACAAAAGGTCTGACTATACAGAAGGTCTGACTATACAAAAGGTCTGACTATACAAAAGGTCTGACTATACAAAAGGTCTGACTATACAAAAGGTCTGACTATACAGAAGGTCTGACTATACAAAAGGTCTGACTATACAAAAGGTCTGACTATACAAAAGGTCTGACTATACAAAAGGTCTGACTATACAAAAGGTTTGACGGTCCAAAAGGTTTGACTGTACAAAAGGTCTGACTGCAAAAGAGGGTTATTAATAAAACTGTTATCTATAAAGTTTCTAAGCAATCAACTGCATCAGTTTAAAATCAGCACATTTGTGAAAAAAAACCTTTACTATAATGAGAGCTGTGTTTGTCCTTCTGTCTGCTTAAAACCACACTGAAAATGTTAAGGAAAAAGATTGCCTTGCACAAGAATCAAACTCGCGTGTTCCATTTAGCAGCCAGGCGCTTTATTAGTCAGGCATTACCAACTGCTCCACTCGACCATGTGGCCAAAATATAGAACAATTTTACACTTAGTTATTACATCTGATGATCTCTCATGGCGCTTGAAGCTGCTTCTGTCTGTTTGTCTGGTGATGGTTAGATATTGGCAAAAAAAAGTTGCATTGTACAGGGTTTGAACTCACAACTTTCAGCATGAGAGACCATCACTCCAATAACTGTGTATGAACTGATAAGCTATTTACGAATGGTTGTGCAAATAGTTATTATCTATGCTTTATCAGCACACCTGATGATCTCTCATGGCACACTAAGCTGCCAGGCTGCTAGTAACAATATTAATTAGAGTTGTTTAAAATTAACAAAATAAGTAATGCTTGGTGCCTGTGTACTTTATATATTTTATAGATCTTGTTGCCTCATGCGGCATAAGGTTGTATCAAATTTTGTTGTTTTATGACGAAAGTTGTCCTGTTTTATACAAAAAGTTCTGGGACAATGTTAAGATAAACACACCTTTTGACTGAATGGTACAAAAAGTGGCAGCCCTTTAAATTTTAGACCAAAGAAGCACACCATTGATGAGATTATTAAGAAGTAGGTGCCAAACTATAATCAGAGCCGGGAAAATATTGTTAGACGCTAAGCAACTAGAAATGTCAAGTTTTTGCTCTAGAGAAAGCAACTCCAAAGTATTATGTAGTTCCTCACTTTATCCTTTAAACATGAAGCTTCTATACTGAGTGAAGTTTTAGTTAAGAACATATTATAATTGATTATCAGAAATCAGAAATATCAGAAATTTAAATAATTTCAAAGTTTTAAATTTTTTCAAGCAGGCAGATATTTCTATCCGTGCAATTTACGCCTTTGTGTTCTTTGTTTAATCTTTGTTATTAATGTTGTGAACAGCCTCTCTAAATATTGCTTCTTTAAAATACAAAAGCCAAGACAACAACATTGCTTAGGGCTAAATAATCCATAGAGATATTTTATGGGTTTAGCACGTTTGTTTTCTTTATTGCAGTTTCCATCATCCTTTCTTCCCTTTCCCAGAGATAAAGGATTCATGTGATTTTCAAGATGTCAACAAAGACCTCTAAATGTTTGATGATTACCGCTGGCCAATCATAAGCCACACAGAGCAGAATGATCAAATTATACGCAACATTCCTAGTTTGAGATGAGCGGAGTTGTCTTTCCAATGTATTCTGGCAAACTAAATATCATTAGAAATGGTATTTTCAGCTTACAGACTCATCTTTGATTTTAGAATAAAACGATTATAGCTGTACAATGTTTGCTTGGGTAATGTGGTGCTTGTCCATATACGAAGTTCTCTAAACATAAAGAATAGTCAGCGCAAAGCAATAGTAACCAAAGTCAGATTTAACTAGTTCCACCAGATTGAATGCACATTTTGTTTATATTAATTAACCTAAGGACCCACTATGAGCAATGTTTGATAACCCATATGGTATCAGCCTAAACTTCTATGAACCACTCTGTTATACTAGCTTGCTTATTCATGATTGAACAGAAGATCAACCTTTTCTGTCTTTCCAAGGCTTTTGGCTGTTAGCAATTAGGTTTGGTGCATGAAACTATATACATGTATCTAGTAAACTATATACATGTATCTAGTAAACTATATACATGTATCTAGTAAACTATATACATGTATCTAGTAAACTCTTTACGTTTTGCTCTTTCTAATCAAGCTAAAATTACTAATATCAATCAAAAACTGTAAATTTCAAGACAACTTTGTTTTAGGCTAGAAAATAACCTTTTACTTACCATTATTGAGCTAGAAATCCACTATGAGTTTTATAATCATCCTTTAAAAATTTTCCTTTTCTTTTTTTGTTTCTTTGTTTGAATGCCTAATAAATATGTTTTACACGGTAGCTCATTTCACTAGCCTGAAACATAAATCTCTCTGGAAATCGCAATGCTTCATCACTGCTTGTATTGAACAGCAAAAATCCACTGAATGATTTAATATTGACAAGTTGTACTGACATCTAATGTGGCTATCCTTGTACAGCAACTACAAATGTATAGCATTAGCTTCCTTAACCTGCATTGGTTCAAATGATCTAGATTATTGCATATCTCATTGTGAGAGACATAACATTTTAGTATGCTTTGGACTCCTACGAGTTAGGGTGAGCAATTGCTTAGATATCAGGAAGTCAAATTCCAATCATTTCCCTTTCACAATTTAAAGAGAATTATGGTAGGTTTTGGATTGATTGAATTAAATAGTGATTTTTGATAACACAGTTGGGTATTTTTTATTCTTAGGTTATGTTAATCAAAACCATGCCTATAAAAAACACATTCAAGCTACATTAAAAATCTTTTATTGAATTCATTTGAAGATTTTCAATAGAGTACTTACCACGTCTATCACACATCACAGCTAGTGGGGAAGATAACTCCCAGTTTATAAATATGTGTGAGACTAAAATGCTTACCGCTTACTTTACTCCAGAATTTTCCATTTTCCTGTTTCCATTATTATGAAGTACAATATTTTTAAGATGCACATGGAAAACCTGAAAAAACCTTTAAAAATTCAATCTCACCTGATCATAGATAAAGAATAATCATTAAAAACATGCTTTCTGTAGTACCAAGTAACAAATGTCTTTGAAATTCAATGTTTCACAACCAAACCTAGTTGAATCCAAGTAGACTATTGCTTCTGAAACATGCTTCTTGGCAGAGTGTTATCAGTCTACCACTATCACTGACAGCATACAACAGCACCAAGTCAACAAGGGCCTTTGAGAGATCACCTATAGTGGTGCCTGTACAAGTGAACTGATTTTAGCCGTGGTTTATGGTCAAGAAGAGAGGCACTTTAACTGAAATTGAAATTGTTTAGTTGAACAGCTGCAAGCAGACTGAAACAAGGATCTATGTACATCATAATGATACTGATATCTTGATTTCTACCATGCTAGCCATCCTATGATATACAAGTATTGATTATTACTTATTGTTAAAAGAATTGTATGGCATCAAATGATTTATTGGAGAAGAATGCAACATAGTGGTTGATTTTGTGATAAACATTTGTTGTAGAACAAGCTCTTTATCATCTTAATTTAACAAGCTTTAAAATCTAATTTTAACTAAACATCAACATAACCATAATGAAACAAAAGTTATATTTTAATAATGCAATACAAAATGGAAGGTCTCGTGAGTGACTCCTGCAAGAGAGCTGATACTAGCAGCAAGTTTACTATACATCGTGCAGTTTCTATCGAGTTGGAATGTGACAAAACAGAAAAACTATTTCTGATTGAAGTATTTTACACCCATTTTTTTAATTAATCTCTAAATCAGTGAGAGTTCATAAACATGCAGTCTGTCATTGTGCCAACTCAGAGTGAATTGTGCTGTCACCAATAGCTGGTAAAAGGATGTTTTAACTACTACGATGATGAAATGTACAAACTACAAGCTTGAAAACAACAATTGTTGTTACTTTAAAACAAGTAATTGGTTTTAAAATGACAGCAGATTAACCAAGGCTATATATTGTAGTAGACTGCAAAAAAAACCTTAGTCATGGGAATACACCATTTTTACAAGAGGATTTCAAATAAGCAGTGTGAACCATCACAACAACACTATTTTTAAAACACTAAACATGAGAACATATATTTCGAAATTCAGAAACAAACAAAAAATGAGATGATGTAGTGTCAATAATGATGCCAGTTTTTGCAACGATCTTAGCCTATCAGGTGAACTAAACCAGCGACTCTCTAGATTGGAAATCTAGCTTTGCGTGGATCCAGCTCAGGTGCTGATAACTCCAGTGCAATAGCTGGAGTTTTGTTTACTTCATCAGTGTTCATCCACGACGTTTTTAGCTTGCAATATAAGATTGATTTTTGCCAGCAAACAGGGTTTGGCTGGGCTTGTGTGTATGCTTTTGATTTAACAATAAATGCTTGCTTGATGGACTTCTAACAGCTGCCGTCTAGTGGGAATGTTGCCTCCATTGATACTATTTGCTTCTGAACATATTGAGCGGTGGTGAAGTCTGTATAGGATGCCTGATTCATATTCAAAGCTAAATTTTTCTTTTCAGAGTTTTCCTGAGTTCACTAACACTGCATGTAATCTTTTGCCAAATTCTTGGGACGTTTCACAAATCTCTCTGTCGGTGGAAGCCTAGACTGTCTAGCCAGAAGCCCTTCTCTGTTGTACTGTGTTTTTTTGTCTCTTCTCTCCTTGGGTTTTTCTGGTTTCCCTAGTCTCTAGGTAATCTAGTTCACCAATGAGAAGACTTTATGATTTACTGAGTTTGCAGTTGAGTTTGTATCAGCCCTTATAGAGGGCTTCATGCGCTGCCCTTATCTCCCGTTCTTTGGAGTCTTCTTCTCTCGCAATATAAGTATGAAGTATGTCAGAGCTGCTATTGTCAAAAGCCTTCAACTTGTTTTAGATTTCGTTAAAATTTTATACCGGCTTCAAAGGTCAGAAGATCTGTAATATACATGTAAAAATACATTGTGTTTTATTAGATATTTTCCTTCCAACTAACAAAATTATTGATGTAGGGTGAATAATGTAAAGATTACATCTGACTAGATGTTTTATATTAGTACTATATAGTGAGAAAATGGCTATACAAGTTCAATATTTAGTTAAAGCTATAATTTAATCAATCATAACAGCTACATGCGCAAATTGAAAGAATCTCGGAGTTTTCCTCTCTCAGATTTTGGTAACAAAACGCCAACTGTGCCCCTGTGTGCGATATCACTTTATTATCAGCTTCAAAATATAGTAACCATAATGTCTTCACCAATTTGTTAAGCTAAAGGCCAAAAACTGTACTAATTTAATTTTTGTTTACAAAGACACTATTCCAAATCAATTTTGAAAATAATCTGCTTACATTACGGTTGCCTTGAGACAATCCATGGAGTGAATTAGCTCTTCGCCTTCAGCTATGGCAGCCGATATCTCACTTTTTGTATCAAAGGCGGCATTCCAGAATGCCGTATCAGACACAGAGAGGGACAACTCTTCCTCTGACATGGTAGTGGTACTAAAACAATACTAGAGACATTAAGGAGCATCAGTAGCATATATGACTACGTATCAGCGCACACTGCCACGTTTTTCGCTCACCGCTAAATCGGGATGAGTGAAATATTTTTCAAAATATAAAACTTGTCCTGGAACTTTTGAATCGACGTTCATATTTTCTTTAGGCCTTCATATACGCACACAAAAATTACGCAAAAAAGCAGAAAATTTTTTGTTCAATTAAAACCATTTTCTAAATAATTTGAATTGTTTTTAACCCCATAACAGCAGCTGTAATGTATCAAAGTGAGTCTAGTATTAACAACTGGTGCACAAGCTCTTCAACATCTCAAGTTAAAAATGGCTGCAAAACAGCAAGTTGATGTCTCAGTGTGTTGGTGATTTGTGAGTACACGCTTTTTCATTATAATTAACTCACAACCAACAAGTTATAGTTTATATTTTTTGTAATACCAGCTCCTTTCATGGTTTAATCATGAATTTCTATATAATTTGCAAGCTAACCATAATAATTTTGCAAGGTTCAAATTGCAACGTGTAGGCAGTGGTGAATTTTCTCTCTATTGTGATCTAAAGTTTCAAGGACAACCAAATTATAAAAGCAATACAGAGATGTAGCAATTCTTACCTGTCGGCAATGTCTTCCGTCTGAGCAGCAACAGAAGTAATATTAGTATCTGTCTGCATACCTATAGAGGTGAAGATTTTTTGAGAAGTTTGCGAGGATTGGTCGACCTTTTCCCCGTTATCAGTCATGCAGACTGCATCAACATAATTTCTATAGCAGAGAAAAATCTATGAAAGTATCATAAAGTGTAAAGCAGTACCAAATTTAATTGACAATTTGCTATTAGAGATTAACTGGACTAGATTATACTCAGATTTAGAACTGATACCTACTGACCTGTGCTAATTTTACTGACTGCTATTTTCACATATACACTCACTCTCCTTTTCTTTTTCTAAAGAGCCATATTCCAGCGGTGGCCATGGTTGCTGTTATTTTTGCTCCAATTAAATATTTGGTAGCCATATCTACAATTATTGATACAGTGACTATAACTTATGCAATACATTGGTTTGATGCCGCAGTGCCAAGGATGACTTCTCAGTTGGTTCAAGACGCAAGTAAATAGTGTAGCTGTTCATAGGTGTCTCCTTAATATCGCTTGTATTATATGAAATAATGTAATAGTATTATATAGGATAATATTACTTTATTATATAGAATAATATGCGATAACCCTCTCTTGCTTGTCTTGGATCTGTGATAACTTTGCTTTCAAGGCTAAGGCACTAGTGTCAGTGTCAAGAATAAAAAGATGGCTGTAAACTAGGTAGGCAAGTATGAGTGATGTCACAATGCATTGCCATAGCGTAGCCTATCAAATGCTTACTGACATTCCTCAGCTCAACTGAGGGTCATACTCTTGGATCAGATTTGGGTGAGTGGGTAGCTACTTTTGAGTATTCTTCAATAAATCGACTGTATTAAACCAGGCATATTAAATGGTGAGTAACGCTGGTTCGTTTCAAATCAAACTTGGTAATACTAAACATATTTTGAAGCTTGGTTAACATGTGTCTAGCTTTCTGTCAATCTTGTACTTCTACTCCACTTTTTTTGAATAATTTTTCTAGGGCATCAGGTAAATTTCCGCAGTGTTAAATTTTAGCGAGCTGTATTCTTGATAGTGTTGGCCGTCAAATTGAATATCCTCATACAAAGCTTTTTGTTTTGCGTTGTGTAAAGACGAGGCTACTCATCTCTGTGGTGGGTTGCAAAATTCGATTTCTCTTTTTAATGAGAGCGAGTTGTCCATTCCTTCTTTAGTTTAGCTATCCCAGTGCCAACAGTTCAGACAAAGTGATATTTTGACAGTTTATAAGGTTTGAACACCAACCTGTATGAGTCCTTTGTACTGGTCATAGTGTTGGATTACTTCTCTGCTAGAGTAATGCTGTGCCTTTTTAAAAATCTACTCTACACTCCTCTGGGAAAAAGTCTAACCCAATAAGAATATAAATTTTCATTCAAGTTTACCACAAGAAACTGATGCTCGAATGATTACTTGCCGAATCAGATGGTGACAGATGGTAATTCCTCTAATGGTATTGGTTTAGCTGGGCTTACGTGTTACCCATTGGTTTGGCTAAAATGCTTGTTGGTACAATGGACTTCTAACACCCGCTGTTTTGTAAGAATGCTGTCTTCAACAATCTTGCTTGCTCCTGAACATATTAAGTAGTGAATTCTGTACTGGACGTCTGATTAATACCCATGTGTAAATTTCCTGGGATACCTGTATTGTTTTACAAACCTCTGTGTCAGTGGAAACCTACACTTGTTTAGTCTGCCTTTCTTTTTTGCACCGCTAACACCGTCTGGCTTCTTGTCTCTCCTCACATCATGGAATTTACTCCGTTCTAACTGGTTTCTGGGTGACCTGGTTAACTAATGACACAACTTATTTCAAGATTTTATGAGTTTTAAATTGAGTTTGTCTCAGTATGCTGTACATGCCTTTATGTGTTGTTTTTATCCTCTCCTGTTTATTAGAGTCTCATTCCCTTGCTATACGGAGTATGCTAGAGACGCTGTTGTCAAAATACTTTAACTTGTTCTGAATTTTTTGGAATATTTTGGCTGATTTTAAGGTCATTGCTTATCTGATTAGATGGTTTAGCGGCCACAACTCAAAAACTTTTCAATTGCTATCTTTTCTCTCTCTTGGTTGCTCGATAAGTGTGCATTTCTTATAACTTTTTTAAGTTGACTTGTGAGAGCGTAGATGCCTTCTCCTGAATATAGGGTATCTTCTTTAAAAGTTGGCATGACTACCATTTTTAAAGAAGAACTTTGGTTTCTTATCCTCATATTTCTTTTTGGAATTGCATCCCCTTGTCCTTGTAACCTTCCACCGAGTCTTTCCTCTGCTCCATCTCCTTATATGGCAAATTTGAATTTTAGGCTTTTCTCTGTTTTATTCATGCAATTTGTTGTGATTTGCTATCTCCTGACAACTATCTAAGAATTTGGTCACAGCTGATGAGCTAGCTGACCCAAAAAAATGATGAAATCCTTTTTTGGTATGACAGTCTTTTTATTTGAATTTTTTAGAAAGCTATTTAAAATTATAATAATCACCTAACTGCCTGCACCGAACTCTCAAAGCTTACTTTTCATTATTTGTTTATTATGGTATTTTTTCTCTGCTGATATTAGGTTGACAATTTGTCCACTCTTAATTGTTCAAATTATTTTTTATGCTGGAAATGTTTTTTTGCTTTACATCTGACAAGCCTTTTTTGATAATTTGAAACACGACTATGTCCCACATCTGAAATCCTTTATTTTAATTTTGGTCACAATCGTTCTTGTCTGGATTGGGATTTAAACAGCAGAAACATTGCAATCACCTACTGTTTGCGGGTAAATCCAGTCCTTCAGGAGGTTTTTCAAGTTAGGCCAATGGCTGTAATTACCTCTGAAAGTGTTGCCATCTTTTGTGCATTAGCTCAGTTTGCCACGCTGGACTCTCCACCCTCACCGTTTGTTTGTTTTGTTTTTAAGAGCAAAAGCTCGGTCTGTCTTTATTAAACGACCAGAGTGATTGCTTTTATCTTAAAGTCTTAATTCTAACTTTAAACCCAATAATATTCTTTCACAGGCATCAATAAATGAATCAATATATTGATTCATTAATTATTACAGCTCACAACAAATTTTTTGTAGTCATATATACAATTATTGATAAAGTGGTTATAACCTTATCAATACATTTTTTGTGAAAACTTTTTCCAATTCAGCTGCATACTTGTGTCCAGCTCACTCTTGTGTTATATCAGAAGCAATTTATGCATGAACATTTAGAATTTAAGTGCATCAAGCTTACCAAAAGTTTTTATCTCAATAAAATCTCTTTAGAAATAAGTTATATTTATTAACTAAGATAATGAATAAGTCATATTTAAATAAGTAAAAGTGAATTTTTTTTTGTTTACTTGATATAAAGTTGTATAATGTCAGGCATATCAATATATTGCTTGACAGAGAACTTGTATTTGCATCGGTGTGTATTGCTCACTTACCACTAGGCCTACTATTTGATTAGTTGGTTTGGGATGACTGTGGAGTTTTACATCTCTCTGCTCCGCCACTATTTAGACTCTAACGTCATGCATCATCATGTTCATCATCTATATTGTCGACTTTATTCTAAAATATTTGATTATGTTATAAATGATATACATTAAAATATTAAAATTGAAGTGACCCAGCATTCAAAGGTTTTAAATTACATCATAAAAACTATGCTTTCTTTGTGAACAAGTTTGCACTTTATTCGTTTACTTTTTATTTCTGATGTGTTGAAGTTTACCAGTGCTAGCAGAGGAGTCGATAAAAATAGCAATGTTTCCTAGAAGGACTGTTTAGTTCACTCTTGGAGGGTAATAAATAACAAATAAGGTGCAGGTTTACCTTCTCAGCATCACACCTGGAGTCTTACTTGTGTGCAGATGCAGCAGTTGGATTTAGGTAGTTTCCGCTTTTGTTAGTAACAGAGAATTCCATATCATTCGAATAGATTGTAATGTCAGTGCTTGGATTTAAAAGTTTATTAAATGCCTTTAATTAGTTTGATCAAATACATGTACAGAAATACCTTGAAATATGAGTTGAATGCATTCTGAAGCCATGCTCGTATGTCAATTCTCTTGTATCTTGAATAGATTTTCCTTATATAAAATAATTAAATACAAATTAATCTGTTCCACCTTTTGAAAACATCACCAAAAAGCAGGATATGACAATGGGAAAACCTGTTTTTAATTTACCACCTACACTCGCAAAGTAACAAATACCTATCCCATGGTTATGATCTGCAACAATAGCATGTAACACTGTTATGTACAGTACTGTATGGAGCTCGTACCTTCAAGACAGACAGTAACTGTTAACAGCGGTGTGAGAGACACATGGCAGCAACTCATTCCTTATGCTACACTTTTATGGTACTACGTAACATCACATAAACTTTATAAATAAGTTTAATTTATATGAGTTTAGCTTACTATACATGCACAAGTAAGAATAGGTGTTGGTTTTATGTTATACTGAACTTGACTCTAATTTTGTTTTCATTTTCAGTTTTTACGTTTCTTCTTTTTATTGCTTAGCTTTTTTGCCTCACTTTCACCTTCACTTGTAGCTGACCTTTTTAAAACCTTTTTCAAGTTGATTCGATAAAACTGACCAAGCAAAGCTGCTCCCGTAAGCGGCCTCTCGCATACGAGGTCACGTAACGACCACACCGAGAACAGTCTTGTATCTCAAATTTGTCTCGTATCTGAAGGCAAAAATCTGCTCAGAATTTTCCTCGTATCTCAAATTTTTTGTATGTTAGGACACTTGTATGTTGAGGCATGACAGCATGTGTTGATAGTTTTGAGGTTAGTTGCTATTGTTGACAGTATTACTAAAAATATATTTGCATGTGTATGACTTTAAAACTAAATGTTTCCGTTCAACATCTCCATGCTATGGTCAACTTAATTAGGATACAGCACATACTGATACATCTATGTATGATCATTTCTCGATGACACCTACACAACATTTATATTTTTATATATGGTGTTTCAGCAAACTACAATTGCATCAACATTTGGCCCCTGACATACCTACCTGTGATTATAAGAGCCACAGTGTTAAAGTTCTGTGAAACAGCAGATCGGTTACTTTTCTAGCTAGACAGTGTTTGAGACATGTCAATTTTCAGTGTTCAATCCTTCCTGGCAGTTGCAAAACTGAAATTTTGACTAAGATGTGCTGCTGGAGTATCTACTAAAAGTAAATGCAATCTGAAAACTTTTACTTTCATTGTTGTGGTATTAACTTTCTTTACGGGTTGGTTAATAAGGGATTTTCATAGCCAATGTTGTTGATATCAGTGGCAGCATATAAGTATATATACAGTTGTGGCTGAAAGTATGAGCGCACCATCATTTTGTGACATAAATTGCATTTTTGCTACTTTAGTGTTCCTCTGTTTCACCCAAATTATGTACATATCAAATAATCCCTCAGTAGTTGGTGATGTTTTCTTTAAAAAATACAAAAACTCTTTACATAACCATAGCGATACTTGCGTGTTATCACAGATGTCTCTCTGCATGGCTGTGTTTTGCACAATTTTATTTTCTGAATAAAGAAGCATACAATGTCATATTGCTACATTATGTTGTCAGAGAAACAGCTTCAATTGCTTTGAATATAATAAGTTCTTCAGTTATCCAGCAACTTCTGATCATATACTCAGCATTCCAAGTTGAGTTTACTTGAAACTTCGTAGAAATATAACTTCATTTAATCACCAAAGTTTTGTTGTGTTTTATATGGTTGCTGTTACAATTTATGCTAGCAATTGTAATGTAATTTGTGCATTCTAATTAGTTCATAACAATTCATAACAATAATAATGATAACAAATGACAAAAAAGGTTCAATCTATATTTATACTGTGTGAATATCATGAGCTAATCTTTTGATTAAAATCCACTTTTGACTGTCTCCATGACAACTTTCGACTAAACAAATATTAATGTAGTTCTTGTTTAAAATCATATATTAAGGATTTTTGTGACTGGAAGTTACGCATCTGAAGCATGGAGAATCATATTCTTTTTTACAAGTCATAGTGAATTTAGAACTTCTCTCTTTTAAAGAATTCCAGTTGATTTTACAGTAAAACTGTAAAATCTTTTACTGATTTTACAGTAAAACTGTAGAATCAGTAGAGTTATTCAAACTCATAATAATGTTATGATCATTTAAGCATGTTAATGACCATTCATTGCAGGAAACGTAATTCTAGTTTACAAAAACATTGTTTTACATGAATCTCGTAAATCATCTGCTTACATCAAAGTCATTTTGGAACACTCCACGAACCGCATAAGCTTGCCATCTGCCATTGCTGCTACCGAAATGCCACTTTCTGTGTCAAAAGCAGCATCCCAGAATGCCGCACCAGACACAGAGTGACACCTCTTCCTCATACTCATTGATGGAACTGAAACAAAGATAGAAGCCTAGTAGCTAAGTAGAGTTTGAAATGTCAATCCCATCACTCATTTAGAGGTTTTACGGTAATTTAGATTGAGTCAAATCATTTTTAAATAGTTTGCATTGCTCTCAACCCCATCACAGCAGCTGTAATGTGACAGACTGAGTCCACTACTAACAAGTGGTACGCAAGCTTTTCAGCAACTCAGGTAGAAATGGCAACCAAGCAGCAGCCAGTGTTTCTCGGTGTGTGGGTGATTTGTCAGTACACGCTTTTTCATCAAAACTAACTGGCTACCACCAATATACGCTTTCTATTTTTGCAATATCAGCTCCTTTCATGGCTTTATAATGAATTCCCATACAATTAAAACAAGTTATAGTAATCTTGCAAAGTTATGATTGCATGTGTTTGTAGTGGTGAATGTTTTCTCTATCATGAGCTAAAGTTTTATGAAAACCAAAATATAAAAAACATTATAGAAATATAGCGATTGTTGCCTCTTGTTGGTATCCTCTGTTTGTATAGCTATAAAAGTGAAGTTTTTGCAAGGTTCAAATTACAACATGTATGTAGAGGTTTATGTTTTCTTCAATTTCTTTTTTCTTTAATTCAAGTTGTAAAAAGCATTAGAAGAATATATCGATTCTTAGCTATCGTCAATGTCCTTCTTATGGACAGAAACAGAGGTAATGTTTGTGTCCGTCTGTATAACTATAGAGGTGAAACCATTGCAAAAGGTTTGCGCCAAATTTTTGGCTTCATCTTTTTTCCCCGTCATCAGTCATACAGGTTGCATCAACATAATTTCTATAACAGTGAAAAGCTCTTGGAAAACATTATAAAGTGTAGAGCAACACCAAACTTGATTAACAAATTGCTATTAGAGATAAACTGGACTAGGTTATACTCAAATTTAGAACTGATATGATATACTACAGAGATGTGCAAATTTTACTGACTGCTCTTCTCACATATAAACTTACTCTCCCATTCTTTTTCTAAAGAGCCATATTCCTGCGGAGGCCATCGTTGTCGCTATTATTGTTCCAAATAAACATTTTGCAGCCATATCTACAATCATTGATATAGTGACTATAACTTTAGCAATACATTTTTGTGACAAGTCTTTGTTGTTCAATCGCATGCTTGTGTCGAGCTTATAACTTGATTGGCTCGGAGAAAATTTATGAACTGCAATGAAAAGTGACTCGAGCTTAGCAAAAGTTTCCATCAAAATAAAATCTATTTAAAAATATAGTGTATTTAATTAACTGAGTTAATATAATTTATAATCATATTTAAAGGAGTATAAACCAAATTAGTTTACTATTTATTTTATATAATGTTATATCAGGTTCTCAAGCCTTATACGGTTATGACTGAAGTTAAAATTGTTTCGGCCGACACTGCTCTTTATTTGATGTAGCAGTGAAGCAAAAGTCAATTTTAAGATCGACCTTTTGACCTTTGACTTGTAAATAACTTGTTTATCGCTGCTTAGACATGGCTGGCTTATGGTCAACAAGAGAGGTACTTTAACAATGTTTATTTAAATCATTTCACTGAGGGGCCACATGCAAACTAAAAGATGGATCCATCTAAATTATACGTTTCTAAAGATGCTGACTTTGAACTCACATTTTGACTACCACTGTAGTCTTTCTGTGATATACAAGCATTGATTACTACTGATAATTGATGATATTGGATAGCATCAAATGATTTATTGTTAAGAATGTAACATACTGGTTGGTTTTTGTAGACAACATCTGTTGTAGCACAAGTTTTCTGTTGTGTCAGTTTTAATTTCAGCTGAACAGCATGTTGTTTGTTTGTTTGTTATTTCACTATAATGAAATAACAAATTCTATTTCAATAATAGGATGCAAAATGTTAGGTCATAATTTCAACTAAACAGCAACATAACCATAATGAAACAAAAGTTATATTTTAATAAGACAATACAAAATGTAAGGTCCTGTGAGTGAATATTGAGACAAAGCTGATACTAGCAACAATTTTAATTATATAGCATGCAGTTTCTATTGAGTTGGAATGTGACAAACCAGAAAAACTATTTCTGATTAAAGTATTTTGTGCCCATTGCTCTTGTTTTTCCCCCAAATCAATGAGAGTTCATAAACATGCAATCTGCCGGCATACCAACTCAGAGTAAATTCTGATACCACCAATAACTGGTAATAGGATATTTTAACTACTATGTGATGCTGCAGTGATAAATTATAATTCAACTTTAGTCACAGGAAACTTAATTTTTACAATATTATTTTAAATAAGCAAGATGAACCATCATAACTACGCCATTTTTAGAACACTAGACATGGCAAAATATATTTTCCATTTAAACAATTCATAGATACCTAAACAGAAAGGGAAGTAGAGTCAATAACAGTGTAAATAGGCAAGTAGAATTACGAGTGAAGACATTTCTCTCAGCCTATCAGAAAGTAGAATAATGCAGCAACTCTCTGGATTGGCCATCTAGCTTTATGTAGAATCCATCAGGTTTTATTCATCAGGTTTTATCCGCAACTTCCTTAGCCTTGCAATCTGGAACGTCTCTGCATTTTACGAAGTTGTGTATATTGAGATGTTATATTTATATTCTGTAAAAGGTTCTGTGGTATACATGTAAAAAGACAATGCATTTCAAGACATTTTTCTTTCAACCAACAAAATTATTGATCTACTATATATCTAATATACTAGAGATTACATCTGACTAGATGTTTCACATTTGAGTAGAACAAAGGCTATACAAAGTCAATAGCTAAGTTAAGCTATAATTTAATCTAATCATAACACAGCTACGGGCACGGTTTGAAAAAACTTTAGAGATTTCCTCTCTCAGAGAATGCCAACTGAGTTTGCAACAAAACCAAAGCGTGTCTCCATGTGTCACAGGAATCTATCATGAGTTTCAATAGTTCAAACGTGTAGCCGTAATGTCTTCATCAGTTTGTCTTGCTAATGGCCAGCAACTGTATAAAATTTAGCTCTAGTTCCCAAAGACTCTGTTTCGAGTCAACTTTGTAAATAATTCGCTTACTTCATGGCTGCCTTAATGCAGTCCATAGAGCACATCAACTCCTCATCTCCTATTATGGCAGCTGATATGTCACTCTCTGTGTCAAAGGCAGCATCCCAGAATGCCCCATCTGACACAGAGATACATAAACTACCAACAAATTATAGGTAATATTTTTTATAATATCAGCTCCTTTCCTGGGTTAATCGGGAATTTCCATACAATTTAAAAGCAAACAATAATAATTTTGCAAGGTTCAGATTGCAACGCGTAGGCAGTGGTAAATGTTTTCTCTTGTGAGAGCCAGATTTTCATGGAAAACCAAATTATAAAAGCCTTTCTCGTCTGTCGGCATTGTCCTCATCTGAGCAGCAATAGAGGTAACATTGGTATCTGTCTGTACACTTATAGAGGCAAAGATTCTTTGAGAAGTTTGCGTGAATTGGGCAACTTTTCCCCGTCATCAGTCATGCAGGCTGCATCAACATAATTTTTACAACAGAGAGAAGCTCTATGAAAATATCCTGAAGTGTAGAGCATTACCAAACTTGATGAACAAATTGCTATTAGAGATAAACTGGACTAGGTTATACTCAGATTAGAACTGATATCTACTGACATGTGCAAGTTTTGCTGACTGCTAAATTCCCATATACACTTACCCTCCCTTTCTTTTTCTAAAGATCCATATTCCAGCGGTGGTCATGGTTGCTGTTATTATAGCTCCAAATAAGCGCCTTGCAGCCATATCTACTGCCATTGATACAGGAGCTATAACTTGGCCAATACATTTCTTGTCAAAGTTCTTTTCTATTCAAAGGCATTGTGTCTATATCCTTGCTTACTTTGATTGATAGAAATTTATGAGGTGCAATGGATAATTAACCGAGCTTGTCAAAAGTTTTATCTCATTAAAATCTCTGTAAAAAGATGGTATATTTGCTTAGTTATGATAACTGATAAGTGATATTTAAAAGATAAAAGCTTAATTTGTTTACTGTTTATTTTATATGATGTTATATTCGGTTCTCTCACAGGTCAAAAGTAACATTACTACATGATTTAATCTGATTTGATAATTTCAATGTATATGTGGTGGCAAATGTTTTTTTTTTAAATCAGTAAAATTATACAGGATTATGAAATCTGTTTATTTGTTTACAATTTCTCTTCATAATCATGTTGATGAGACTTTGCTAGCTGTTGGTTATGAGACACAAGGATGGAGAAGGCGTGTCAGTTTACTTTTTATAAAAGAAAGCAGTTCTCATAAGAGTCTGCAAAACATCTCTTTATCAATTGAGAATGGTGAAGCCGCCAATTAAGGTATACTCAGTTTATGTTAACTGATACCTATACTGCATGTTATAACTGTGAGCTGTAACTGCTGCCACACCTAATAGCTGACATGTCATAGATGGTAAATTCTGGTTACGACAGTGATTGTTAGTTTGGCTGATGGAATGTTAGTTGGAGGTGTAGACTGGTTTACAATGTTTAATCTTATCAGGCAATCTCAAGGCTGCGTAGAATGTGGTGGTGAACACACTTCTTATGAATAAATCCTGCATCACCAACTTCAAATTTCTTTTAGGCATTATCAACTTCCTTTTGGTTTAGCATTTGATTCCTCTATTCAACATTAATAATAATAATGTAGGGTACAACAACTCCTAACATAGATCTAGTGGTTAATGTTTGTGTAATGTGAATCTAATCTTTATGAATAGCTAAAAAGATATATGTGAACATGATGATACTAGTGTATTTTAACAGGTTACATTGTATGAGTCTGTAGCGTCACAGTATCTTGGTATGCTGTGTTATCCTGTCATGTTACTTTTTAAAGTGACTATAGGACATTCTGTGCAAGATGCAGTAATGCAATGAAATCTTTGCCAAATTACAAATATAAAAACATTAATCTAAGTTATATTCAGCTATAGAACTGTATCAAGCTGGTATCCCTCATACACTGAGCTGTATTACTTTTAATCGTATTCAGTTGTGTTAAACAACCATTATGAGTCAAGCTCTACAATTGGCATTAATTAGCAATTATAGCATTAATTGAAAATAGCATTAGTCTATCTCTACAGTAGCTTTGGATCAGCAACAGTAACTGCTTCATTGTTATTTGACCACCAGTGCAATCCTTAGGCAGGTATTGCACTGGTGTTACATTAATTTTTTTTGAAATCAACAACTATGTTGAGGCTTCTTTTTTTAAAGTAATTTTCGAACAAAAAAGAAATAAATTTACAAAAAAGAGTGAAAATAATAAAAAAGAAAATGATACCAAAATGCATTTTTAATGAAGGCTTTGCTAAATTTGTTTTTAATTAATGGAACTGGAAGGTTTTATTTTTTATCCATAAGTTAGATCACTGTTATTATTAGATTAGTACATACAGAAAAATCATTACTTGATTCCCTAAATTCCCACCACACTATCATACTTTTTATCTTTAGTGTATGATAAGGTAATATTGTGGGTACCTGCCAGGATGCAACCACAGAAGCTAAGACATTATCTGAATAATTTGACCATTTTAATATTTCTTTTTTCAGAAAAGTATGTCAACTAGTAGAAGTATGTCAACTAATAGAAGTATGTAAATTAATAGAAGTATGTCAATTAATAGAAGTATGTAAATTAATAGAGGTATGTCAACTTATAGAAGTATGTCAACTAATAGAAGTATGTAAATTAATAGAAGTATGTCAACTAATAGAAGTATGTCAACTAATAAAAATATGTCAACTAATAGAAGTATGCAAATTAATAGAAGTATGTCAACTAATAGAAGTATGTCAACTAATAGAAGTATGTCAACTAATAGAAGTATGTCAACTAATAGAAGTATGTTAACTAATAAAAGTATGCCTACTAATAGAGGTATGTCTACTAATAGAAGGATGTCAATGGATGTCATAAATTTCCTTCTCTCGTTGTGTTTGCGTTTTAAATAATCAGCAATTTACAAACATACCAGGAATATCACAGACACATATAGCTTCTTTAGACCCCGTGCCACCAACCTAATTGTACTCTTATTATTATGCAGGGATCTATTCATATATACCATGAAGAGGTCATTATTAGCATAGGTATTGAACAGTAAACTTAATGTCTAACCCAACTTAAGATAAGCATGGTACACCTGGTATATTCAAAATCTGTCTGACAATTTCATCACCCGTGGTAACCTGCTGAGAGCTTCACTAATTCTTATATTTTTTCTTCTTGTTCTTTAAAAGCTGACTTCCTACCTTTAGGATATGCACTTCCTGTGTTGCTCTCCAACATGTTTTATCCTATTTGAGGTTGGCTTTGCAATTATTTTTAAAACCTTCATAATTAATTTTTTTGTGACTGTAACTTATTATATCGTTATACTCCAAATACCATTCCTATGTTGTTTAGATGAAGACAATTAGTTTATCTCATTACAAATGCTGTATATGTGAATCACGCGGTTCACGTATGTGTGCGTGCATGCATACGTGCGTGCGTGCGTGCCTGTGCGCGCAGTTCTATAAACCTGGAAGTGTCAACTCCATTCAGAGAGCTACATTATTCAATACTTCCTCTCATAAACATCATCTGTGAACTCGGGCAAAGATTTTGACTCAAGAATCCAAAGCACTGATGAAGAAAATGTGCAACAGATTTGACACCTCATCTACACATGCACGCTGCCGCTGGTCTATGTACTTTCAGCACAAAAGTGTCTATCCACTGAGTCATCAAGACTAATACAACTCAAGCAGCAATCATCTACATGTAGCTTAACCAACTATGGTTATAAGATTAAAAAAATTGTGAACCGGTAAGATTATAAACAAGCCGAACAGGAAAGTGAACGAAACCTGTGAAACGTATATAAACAAACAATGATTCATAATTTACTAACACAAAGCTCCAAGGATTAGTGTAATATAATTTAAGGTCAGCAGTATTATATATATAGAGAAAAATTATTCGACACAAGATTATATTCTCTATTAAATTTATTTTTGTATCAGTCCTTAACTCTTAACTCTTTGGTATCAGAATAATTTATCTATTTAAAATTTTCCTGTATTTTTTCTTAAAATTTTGTATTGTTTCATCATTTTACTATTCTTATCATTCCTCTTTCGCTTAACAAATTATAAATATTACATAATTGAACAACGTTCAAGTATTGATACAACGTGTCCCATTCCAATGGTAGATCCTGGCAACATAATGCTATATTTTGCTCAGCAGTCAGAACGTAGTATTTGGGTCAAGATAATTAAAATGGCGGCAAATTATGAGGTCAAAGGTCGTGTTAATAGGAATCACATGAATTAGTAATATGTGAACAACATGCAACAAATGCTTGAACTTGCATCACTTGCCCAGACGAGGGCTAAGGATGATGTGGTCTGCCCTAACTCTTATTTGCTATTGATTGGCCAAATTTAAACCGAAGATGCGCTACCTACTGCGCTATTGACGCACTTGGTATTACCAAACTTTGTTTACTTTGGTCGACTTAGTATGTTGGTCAGTCGACCAAAGTAAACGAAATCTTCGAAACACCCTACTACGAGGGGTGATCATAAAGTTCCCGGAATCGTTTTTGTAGTCAAATATAAGACCATGGGCAGTTGTTTTGATTGTACCATGCTTCTAGGCAGCATGGATTTTTCCCATAGCCAAAGTTTTACGCCTGTAAGAGCGCGCGCAGTGAAGTTATAGTAGGCAATGTCAAGGTCATTTTTATCGTTCGTCGGATTTTTCCAAAATGAATGATGTAGAAGAGCAACGCGTTCGTGTAAAGTTTTATGTTAAACTTAGAACATCCAGTGCTGAGACACTCCAAATCTTATGGACAGCTTATGGAGACTCTGCCCTTAAGAAAACAGCCTGTTATGAATGGCACAAAAGATTTAGAGAGGGAAGAACAAGTATTAAAGATGATAACCGCATGGGCAGACCGGCAACTTCAAGGACCACAACTGCCACAGACCTTGTGAGGCAGCAGGTGATAGGAGATAGGCGATTGACTATACATGAAAAATCAGCAGAAAGTGGGCTTTCTTATGGTACATGTCATATTATTCTCACTAAAGATTTAGACATGAGAAGGATCTCTGCAAAGATGGTACCCAAACTGCTCACTGACGACCAAAAAGAAAAAAGAGTTGGCTGTTGTATTGAACTAAAAGATGCTTTAGCACAAGATCCTGACTTTCTTTCAAAAGTTTTGACTGGGGATGAAAGATGGGTCTACGGATATGACCCAGAGACCAAATCACAAAGTTCTCAATGGAAATCCCCTGGCTCTTCCAGGCCTAAAAAGGCTAGAATGTCTCACTCAAATGTAAAAACGCTGCTGTTAACGTTTTTCGACATCAGAGGTGTGGTACACTCTGAATTTCTTCCACATAGTCAAACTGTGAATCACCATGTGTACAAAATCATTCTGATAAAACTTAGAGACAGTATAAGAAGGAAACGTCGAGATTTGTGGCTCTCAGGTGACTGGTACCTACACCATGACAATGCTCCGGCTCACACCTCATTGATGGTACGTCAGTATTTGGCAAAAAATGAGGTGTCTGTGCTTAACCATCCCTCTTATTCACCTGATTTAGCGCCATGTGACTTCTACCTATTCCCCAAAATCAAATTGACAATGAAAGGTGAAAGATTTGACGACATACCACCTATTCAAGAAAATGTGACGAGACAACTCCGATGCCTCACGGAAAGTGATTTCTAGCATTGCATGGATCAGTGGAAACACAAATGGAACAAGTGCATAGCAAGCTCAGGTGACTACTTTGAAGGGGACAGTTTAAATTAGGTAATTACGATTAACGGTTTTTGTGTACTGAGACAATACCTGGAACTTTACGATCGCTCCTCGTATTAGATTAATTAGCGAAATTAGGCTAGTAAATCAGTGCAAAAACTCTCATGGAAACTTGTGTGAAGTTTTTAGAGAGAAGACAACTTATATACAACAAAGTGTGTTTTACTGATGCTCAGACTTCATGGGAATAAAATCTTTTGCTAACAGTTTGCTCCTGTTTCAAACCTGTATTGCTCAACATAGAAGTAAAACATGGTAATGCAATGAATAAGATGCTATTGAAAAGACCAATAATCAGTTTTTCACCTGATGAGCATTGAAATAAAACTACTACCCCAAGTGAGGATTGAACTCACGACCTTCAGATTATGAGACTGATACACTACCTACTGCGCTATTGAGGCACTTGGTAAGTTAATAAAAGTCAACAAAATCTCTGGGAAATATGATTTATTAGATTAATTTAACCAATCAAGCTTGTAATTAAGTGCAAAAAGTCTCAAAGCAACTTTAAGTAAATTTTTTGAAGTCGGGGCAATTTGTATACCACAGAGTGTGCACCACAGATGCTCAACTTACAGGTATTCAAAGCTGCTTCAAACCGTTTTTTGCTGTTCCATACCAGAAGTTCTCGACATACTAGTGAAACATTATATGGTTGTACTTGAAAATCTATTGAAAAGACTAATAATCCGTTTTTCATCTGATGAAAAACCAATAAAACTTCTGTCCCAAGTGAGGATTGAACTCACAACCTTCAGATTATGAGACTGACGCGCTACCTACTGCACTATTGAGGCACTTGGTAAGATAATTGAAGTCAACGAATTCTCTGGGAAACAGGATTTATTAGATTAATTTAACCAATTATGCTAGTAGTTCAATGCAAAGTCTCAAAGCAAACTTAAGTAAAGTTTTTGAAGTCGGGGCAACTTGTATACCACAGAGTGTGCACTACAGATGCTCAGACTTACAGGTATTCAAAGGGGCTTCAAACAGGTTGTTCCTGTTATATACCTGTAGTTCTCGACATAGTAGTGAAAAATTATATGGTTGTACCTCAAAGTGTATTGAAAAAACCAATAATCAGTTTGTCATCTGATGTAACAGAAATAAAACTACTGCCTCAAGTGAGGATTGAACTCACAACCTTCAGATTATGAGACTGACGCACTACCTATTGCACTATTGAGGCACTTGGTAAGATAATTGAAGTCAACGAATTCTCTGGGAAATAGGATTTATTAGATTAATTTCCCCGATTATGCTAGTAATTCAGTGCAAAAAGTCTCAAAGCAAATTTAAGTAAAACTTTTGAATTCGGGGCAACTTGTATACCACTGAGTGTGCACTACAGATGCTCAGACTTACATGTATTCAAAGGCGCTTCAAACAGTTTGTTTCTGTTATAAACCTGTAGTTCTCGAAATACTAGTGAAACATTATATGGTTGTACCTCATATTCTATTGCAAAAACCAATAATCAGTTTTTCATCTGATATAACAGAAATAAAACTACTGCCCCAAGTGAGGATTGAACTCACGACCTTCAGATTATGAGACTGGCGCGCTACCTACTGCGCTATTGAGGCTCTTGGTAAGTTAATAAAAGTCAACAAAATCTCTGAGAAATATGATTTATTAGATTAATTTCCCCAATTACGTTAGTAATTCAGTGCAAAACGTCTGAAAGCAAATTTAAATAAAATTTATAAAGACGGGGCAATTTGTATACCACAAAGTGTGCACTACAGATGCTCAGACTTACAGGTGTTCAAAGGCGCTTCAAACAGTTTGTTTCTGTTATAAAGCTGTAGTTCTCAACATACTAGTGAAACATTATAAGGTTGTACCTCAAATTCTATTGCAAAAACCAATAATCAGAATTTCATCTGATGTAACAGAAATAAAACTACTGCCCCAAGTGAGGATTGAACTCACGACCTTCGGATTATGAGACTGACGCGCTACCTACTGCACTATTGAGGCACTTGGTAAGTTAATTAAAGTCAACAAGTTCTCTGGGAAATATGATTTACTAGATTAATTTAACCAATTGAGCTAGTAATTCAGTGCAAAAAGTCTCAAAGCAAGTTTAAGTGAAGTTTTTGATGTCGGGGCAATTTGTGTCCCACAGAGTGTGCACCACAGATGCTCAGACTTACAGGTATTCAAAGGCGCTTCAAACAGTTTGTTTCGGTCATAAACCTGTATTTCTCGACATAGTAGTGAAAAATTATATGGTTCTACTTCAAAGTGTATTGAAAAAACCAATAATCAGTTTTTCATCTGATGTAACAGAAATAAAACTACTGCCCCGAGTGAGGATTGAATTCACGACCTTCAGATTATGAGACTGACGCGCTACCTACTGCACTATTGAGGCACTTGGTAAGTTAATAAAAGTCAACAAAATCTCTGGGAAATAGGATTCATTAGATTAATTTAACCAATTATGCTAGTAATTCAGTGCAAAAAGTCTCAAAGCAAATTTAAATAAGATTTTAGAAATCGGGCATTTTATATACCACAGTGTATGCACTACAGATTCTCAGACTTACAGGTATTCAAAGGCGCTTCAAACAGTTTGTTTCGGTTATAAACCTGTAGTTCTCGACATACTAGTGAAAAATTACATGGTGGTACCTCAAAGTGTATTGAAAAAGACCAATATTCAGTTTTTCATCTGATGTAACAGAAATAAAACTACTGCCCCAAGTGAGGATTGAACTCACGACCTGCAGATTATGAGACTGATACACTACCTACTGCACTATTGAGGCACTTGGTAAGTTAATAAAAGTCAACAAATTCTCTGGGAAATAGGATTTATTAGATTAATTTAACCAATCAAGCTAGTAATTCAGTGCAAAAAGTCTCAAGGCAAATTTAAGTAAAACTTTTGAAATCGGGCATTTTGTATACCACTGAGTGTGCACTACACATGCTCAGACTTACGGGTATTCAAAGCTGCTTCAAACAGTTTGTTTCTGTTATAAACCTGTATTTCTCGACATACTAGTGCAACATTATATGGTTGTACCTCAAATTCTATTGCTAAAACCAATAATCAGTTTTTCATTTGTTATAACAGAAATAAAACTACTGCCCCAAGTGAGGATTGAACTCACGACCTTCAGATTATGAGACTGACGCACTACCTACTGCACTATTGAGGCACTTGGTAAGTTAATAAAAGTCAACAAAATCTCTGGGAAAAAGGATTTATTAGATTAATTTCCCCAATTAAGCTAGTAAATCAGTGCAAAAAGTCTAAACGCAAATATAAGAAAAGATTGTACAATTCGGGCATTTTATATACCACAGAGTATGCGGTACAGATGCTCAGACTTACAGGTATTCAAAGCTGCTTCAAACAGTTTGTTTCTGTTATAAACCTGTAGTTCTCGACATACTAGTGAAACTTTATATATGGTTGTACCTCATATTCTATGAAAAAGACCAATAATCAGATTTTCATCTGATGTAACAGAAATAAAACTATTACCCCAAGTGAGGATTGAACTCACGACCTTCAGATTATGAGACTGACGCGCTACCTACTGCGCTATTGAGGCACTTGGTAAGTTAATAAAAATCAACAAAATCTCTGGGAAATAGGATTCATTAGATTAATTTAACCAATTATGCTAGTAATTCAGTGCAAAAAGTCTCAAAGCAAATTTACGTAAAGTTTTTGATGTCGGGGCAACTTGTATACCACAGAGTGTGCACCACAGATGCTCAGACTTACAGGTATTCAAAGCTGCTTCAAACAGTTTGTTCCTGTTATAAACCTGTATTTCTCGACATACTAGTGCAACATTATATGGTTGTACCTCAAATTCTATTGCTAAAACCAATAATCAGTTTTTCATTTGTTATAACAGAAATAAAACTACTGCCCCAAGTGAGGATTGAACTCACGACCTTCAGATTATGAGACTGATACACTACCTACTGCGCTATTGAGGCACTTGGTAAGTTAATAAAAGTCAACGAATTCTCTGGGAAATATGATTTATTAGATTAATTTCCCCAATTATGCTAGTAATTCAGTGCAAAAAGTCTCAAAGCAAATTTAAGTAAAACTTTCGAAATCAGGCATTTTGTATACCACTGAGTGTGCACTACACCTGCTCAGACTTACAGGTATTCAAAAGCGCTTCAAACAGTTTGTTTCTGTTATAAACCTGTATTTCTCGACATACTAGTGCAACTTTATATGGTTGTACCTCAAATTCTATTGCAAAAACCAGTAATCAGTTTTTCATCTGGTGTAACAGAAATAAAACTACTGCCCCAAGTGAGGATTGAACTCACGACCTTCAGATCATGAGACTGACGCACTACCTACTGCGCTATTGAGGCACTTGGTAAGTTAATAAAAGTCAACAAAATCTCTGGGAATTAGGATTTATTAGATTAATTTAACCAATTATGCTAGTAATTCAGTGCAAAAAGTCTCAAAGCAAATTTAAGTAAAACTTTCGAAATCAGGCATTTTGTATACCACTGAGTGTGCACTACACCTGCTCAGACTTACAGGTATTCAAAAGCGCTTCAAACAGTTTGTTTCTGTTATAAACCTGTATTTCTCGACATACTAGTGCAACATTATATGGTTGTACCTCAAATTCTATTGCTAAAACCAATAATCAGTTTTTCATTTGTTATAACAGAAATAAAACTACTGCCCCAAGTGAGGATTGAACTCACGACCTTCAGATTATGAGACTGACGCACTACCTACTGCGCTATTGAGGCACTTGGTAGGTTAATAAAAGTCAACAAAATCTCTGGGAAAAAGGATTTATTAGATTAATTTCCCCAATTATGCTAGTAATTCAGTGCAAAAAGTCTCAAAGCAAATTTAAGTAAAACTTTCGAAATCAGGCATTTTGTATACCACTGAGTGTGCACTACACCTGCTCAGACTTACAGGTATTCAAAAGCGCTTCAAACAGTTTGTTTCTGTTATAAACCTGTATTTCTCGACATACTAGTGCAACATTATATGGTTGTACCTCAAATTCTATTGCTAAAACCAATAATCAGTTTTTCATCTGATATATCAGAAATAAAACTACTGCCCCAAGTGAGGATTGAACTCACGACCTTCAGATTATGAGACTGATACACTACCTACTGCGCTATTGAGGCACTTGGTAAGTTAATAAAAGTCAACAAAATCTCTTGGAAATAGGATTTATTAGATTAATTTAACCAATTATGCTAGTAATTCAGTGCAAAAAGTCTCAAGGCAAAGTTAAGTAAAACTTTCGAAATCGGGCATTTTGTATACCACTGAGTGTGCACTGCACATGCTCATACTTACAGGTATTCAAAAGCGTTTCAAACAGTTTGTTTCTTTTATAAACCTGTAGTTCTCGACATACTAGTGAAACTTTATATGGTTGTACCTCAAATTCTATTGCAAAAACCAGTAATCAGTTTTTCATCTGATGTAACAGAAATAAAACTACTGCCCCAAGTGAGGATTGAATTCACGACCTTCAGATTATGAGACTGATACACTACCTACTGCGCTATTGAGGCACTTGGTAAGTTAATAAAAGTCAACACAATCTCTTGGAAATAGGATTTATTAGATTAATTTAACCAATTATGCTAGTAATTCAGTGCAAAAAGTCTCAAAGAAAATTTAAGTTAAACCTTTGAAATCGGGCAACTTGTATACCACTGAGTGTGCACTACAGATGCTCAGACTTACAGGTATTCAAAGGCGCTTCAAAGAGTTTGTTTCTGTTATAAACCTGTAGTTCTCGACATACTAGTGAAACATTATATGGTTGTACCTCAAACTCTATTGCAAAAACCAACAATCAGATTTTCATCTGATATATCAGAAACAAAACTACTGCCCCAAGTGAGGATTGAACTCACGACCTTCAGATTATGAGACTGACGCGCTACCTACTGCGCTATTGAGGCACTTGGTAAGTTAATAAAAGTCAACACAATCTCTGGGAAATAGGATTTATTAGATTAATTTAACCAATTAACCTAGTAATTCAGTGCCAAAAGTCTCAACGCAAATATAAGAAAAGATTTTAGAATTCGGGCATTTTATATACCACAGAGTATGCGGTACAGATGCTCAGACTTACAGGTATTCAAAGCTGCATCAAACAGTTTGTTTCTTTTATAAACATGTAGTTCTCGACATACTAGTGAAAAATTACATGGTTGTACTTCATATTCTATGAAAAAGACCGATACTCAGTTTTTCATCTGTTATAACAGAAATAAAACTACTGCCCCAAGTGAGGATTGAACTCACGACCTTCAGATTATGAGACTGACGCGCTACCTACTGCACTATTGAGGCACTTGGTAAGTTAATAAAAGTCAACAAAGTCTCTGGGAAATAGGATTTATTAGATTAATTTAACCTATTAAGCTAGTAATTCAGTGCAAAACGTCTCAATGCAAATATAAGAAAAGATTTTAGAATTCGGGCATTTTATATACCACAGAGTATGCACCACAGATGCTCAGACTTACAGGTATTCAAAGCTGCTTCAAACAGTTTGTTTCTGTTATAAACCTGTAGTTCTCGACATACTAGTGAAACATTATATGGTTGTACCTCAATTTCTATTGCAAAAACCAATACTCGGTTTCTCATCTGTTATAACAGAAATAAAACTACTGCCCCAAGTGAGGATTGAACTCACGACCTTCAGATTATGAGACTGACACACTACCTACTGCACTATTGAGGCACTTAGTAAGTTAATAAAAGTCAACAAAGTCTCTGGGAAATAGGATTTATTAGATTAATTTAACCTATTAAGCTAGTAATTCAGTGCAAAACGTCTCAACGCAAATATAAGAAAAGATTTTAGAATTCGGGCATTTTATATACCACAGAGTATGCACTACAGATGCTCAGACTTACAGGTATTCAAAGCTGCTTCAAACAGTTTGTTTCTGTTATAAACCTGTAGTTCTCGACATACTAGTGAAACATTATATGGTTGTACCTAAAAGTGTATTGCAAAAACCAATTATCAGATTTTCATCTGATGTAACAGAAATAAAACTACTGCCCCAAGTGAGGATTGAACTCACGACCTTCAGATTATGAGACTGACGCGCTACCTACTGCGCTATTGAGGCACTTGGTAAGTTAATAAAAGTCAACAAAATCTCTGGAAATAGGATTTATTAGATTAATTTAACCAATCAAGCTAGTAGATCAGTGCAAAAAGTCTCAAAGCAAATTTAAGTAAAACTTTTGAAGTCGGGGCAACTTGTATACCACTGAGTGTGCACTACACATGCTCAGACTTACAGGTATTCAAAGGCGCTTCAAACAGTTTGTTTCTTTTATAAACCTGTAGTTCTCGACATACTAGTGAAACATTATATGGTTGTACCTCAAATTCTATTGGAAAAACCAATAATCAGTTTTTCATCTGATGTAATAGAAATAAAACTACTACCCCAAGTGAGGATTGAACTCACGACCTTCAGATCATGAGACTGACGCACTACCTACTGCGCTATTGAGGCACTTGGTAAGTTAATAAAAGTCAACAAAATCTCTGGAAATAGGATTTATTAGATTAATTTAACCAATCAAGCTAGTAGATCAGTGCAAAAAGTCTCAAAGCAAATTTAAGTAAAACTTTTGAAATCGGGCATTTTGTATACCACTGAGTGTGCACTACACATGCTCAGACTTACAGGTATTCAAAGGCGCTTCAAACAGTTTGTTTCTTTTATAAACCTGTAGTTCTCGACATACTAGTGAAACATTATATGGTTGTACCTCAAATTCTATTGGAAAAACCAATAATCAGTTTTTCATCTGATGTAACAGAAATAAAACTACTGCCCCAAGTGAGGATTGAACTCACGACCTTCAGATTATGAGACTGACGCGCTACCTACTGCGCTATTGAGGCACTTGGTAAGTTAATAAAAGTCAACAAAATCTCTGGGAAATAGGATTCATTAGATTAATTTAACCAATTATGCTAGTAATTAAGTGCAAAAAGTCTCAAAGCAAATTTAAGTAAAACTTTCGAAATCGGGCATTTTGTATACCACTGAGTGTGCACTACACATGCTCAGACTTACAGGTATTCAAAAGCGCTTCAAACAGTTTGTTTCTTTTATAAACCTGTAGTTCTCGACATACTAGTGAAACATTATATGGTTGTAACTCATATTCTATGAAAAAGACCAATAATCAGTTTTTCATCCAATAAAAACGAAATAAAACTACTACCCCAAGTGAGGATTGAACTCACGACCTTCAGATTATGAGACTGACGCACTACCTACTGCGCTTTTGAGGCACTTGGTAAGTTAATAAAAGTCAACAAATTCTCTGGGAAATAGGATTTATTAGATTAATTTCCCCAATTAAGCTAGTAATTCAGTGCAAAAAGTCTCAAAGCAAATTTACGTAAAGTTTTTGATGTCGGAGCAACTTGTATACCACAGAGTGTGCACCACAGATGCTCAGACTTACAGGTATTCAAAGCTGCTTCAAACAGTTTGTTTCTGTTATAAACCTGTATTTCTCGACATACTAGTGCAACATTATATGGTTGTACCTCAAATTCTATTGCTAAAACCAATAATCAGTTTTTCATCTGTTATATCAGAAATAAAACTACTGCCCCAAGTGAGGATTGAACTCACGACCTTCAGATTATGAGACCGACGCGCTACCTACTGCGCTATTGAGGCACTTGGTAAGTTAATAAAAGTCAACAAAATCTCTGGAAAACAGGATTTATTAGATTAATTTCCCCAATTATGCTAGTAATTCAGTGCAAAAAGTCTCAAAGCAAATTTAAGTAAAACTTTCGAAATCGGGCATTTTGTATACCACTGAGTGTGCACTGCACATGCTCATACTTACAGGTATTCAAAAGCGTTTCAAACAGTTTGTTTCTTTTATAAACCTGTAGTTCTCGACATACTAGTGAAACTTTATATGGTTGTACCTCAAATTCTATTGCAAAAACCAGTAATCAGTTTTTCATCTGATGTAACAGAAATAAAACTACTGCCCCAAGTGAGGATTGAATTCACGACCTTCAGATTATGAGACTGATACACTACCTACTGCGCTATTGAGGCACTTGGTAAGTTAATAAAAGTCAACAAATTCTCTTGGAAATATGATTTATTAGATTAATTTAACCAATTATGTTAGTAATTCAGTGCAAAAAGTCTCAAAGCAAATTTAAGTAAAACTTTCGAAATCGGGCATTTTGTATACCACTGAGTGTGCACTGCACATGCTCATACTTACAGGTATTCAAAAGCGTTTCAAACAGTTTGTTTCTTTTATAAACCTGTAGTTCTCGACATACTAGTGAAACTTTATATGGTTGTACCTCAAATTCTATTGCAAAAACCAGTAATCGGTTTTTCATCTGATGTAACAGAAATAAAACTACTGCCCCGAGTGAGGATTGAATTCACGACCTTCAGATTATGAGACTGATACACTACCTACTGCGCTATTGAGGCACTTGGTAAGTTAATAAAAGTCAACACAATCTCTTGGAAATAGGATTTATTACATTAATTTAACCAATTATGCTAGTAATTCAGTGCAAAAAGTCTCAAAGAAAATTTAAGTAAAACCTTTGAAATCGGGCAACTTGTATACCACTGAGTGTGCACTACAGATGCTCAGACTTACAGGTATTCAAAGGCGCTTCAAACAGTTTGTTTCTGTTATAAACCTGTAGTTCTCGACATACTAGTGAAACATTATATGGTTGTACCTCAAACTCTATTGCAAAAACCAACAATCAGATTTTCATCTGATGTAAAAGAAATAAAACTACTGCCCCAAGTGAGGATTGAACTTACGACCTTCAGATTATGAGACTGATACACTACCTACTGCGCTATTGAGGCACTTGGTAAGTTAATAAAAGTCAACAAATTCTCTTGGAAATAGGATTTATTAGATTATTTTAACCAATTATGCTAGTAATTCAGTGCAAAAAGTCTCAAAGCAAATTTAGGTAAAGTTTTTGAAGTCGGGGCAACTTGTGTCCCACAGAGTGTGCACCACAGACGCTCAGACTTACAGGTATTCAAAGCTGCTTCAAACAGTTTGTTCCTGCAACAAAGCTGTATTTCTCGACATACTAGTGAAACATTATATGGTTGTACCTCAAATTCTATTGCTAAAACCAATAATCAGTTTTTCATCTGATATAACAGAAATAAAACTACTGCCCCAAGTGAGGATTGAACTCACGACCTTCAGATTATGAGACTGACACACTACCTACTGCACTATTGAGGCACTTGGTAAGTTAATAAAAGTCAACAAAGTCTCTGGGAAATAGGATTTATTAGATTAATTTAACCTATTAAGCTAGTAATTCAGTGCAAAACGCCTCAACGCAAATATAAGAAAAGATTTTAGAATTCGGGCATTTTATATACCACAGAGTATGCACTACAGATGCTCAGACTTACATTTATTCAAAGGCGCTTCAAACAGTTTGTTTCTGTTATAAACCTGTTGTTCTCGACATACTAGTGAAACATTATATGGTTGTAACTCATATTCTATGAAAAAGATCGATAATCAGTTTTTCATCCAATAAAAACGAAATAAAACTACTACCCCAAGTGAGGATTGAACTCACGACCTTCAGATTATGAGACTGACGCACTACCTACTGCGCTTTTGAGGCACTTGGTAAGTTAATAAAAGTCAACAAATTCTCTGGGAAATAGGATTTATTAGATTAATTTCCCCAATTAAGCTAGTAATTCAGTGCAAAAAGTCTCAACGCAAATATAAGAAAAGCATGTACAATTCGGGCATTTTATATACCACAGAGTATGCGGTACAGATGCTCAGACTTACAGGTATTCAAAGCTGCTTCAAACAGTTTGTTTCTGTTATAAACCTGTAGTTCTCGACATACTAGTGAAACATTATATGGTTGTACCTAAAAGTGTATTGCAAAAACCAATTATCAGATTTTCATCTGATGTAACAGAAATAAAACTACTGCCCCAAGTGAGGATTGAACTCACGACCTTCAGATTATGAGACTGACGCACTACCTATTGCACCATTGAGGCACTTGGTAAGTTAATAAAAGTCAAAGAAATCTCTTGGAAATAGGATTTACTAAATTAATTTCCCCAATTATGCTAGTAATTCAGTGCAAAAAGTCTCAAAGCAAATTTAAGTAAAACTTTCGAAATCGGGCATTTTGTATACCACTGAGTGTGCACTGCACATGCTCATACTTACAGGTATTCAAAAGCGTTTCAAACAGTTTGTTTCTTTTATAAACCTGTAGTTCTCGACATACTAGTGAAACTTTATATGGTTGTACCTCAAATTCTATTGCAAAAACCAGTAATCAGTTTTTCATCTGATGTAACAGAAATAAAACTACTGCCCCAAGTGAGGATTGAATTCACGACCTTCAGATTATGAGACTGATACACTACCTACTGCGCTATTGAGGCACTTGGTAAGTTAATAAAAGTCAACAAATTCTCTTGGAAATATGATTTATTAGATTAATTTAACCAATTATGTTAGTAATTCAGTGCAAAAAGTCTCAAAGCAAATTTAAGTAAAACTTTCGAAATCGGGCATTTTGTATACCACTGAGTGTGCACTGCACATGCTCATACTTACAGGTATTCAAAAGCGTTTCAAACAGTTTGTTTCTTTTATAAACCTGTAGTTCTCGACATACTAGTGAAACTTTATATGGTTGTACCTCAAATTCTATTGCAAAAACCAGTAATCGGTTTTTCATCTGATGTAACAGAAATAAAACTACTGCCCCGAGTGAGGATTGAATTCATGACCTTCAGATTATGAGACTGATACACTACCTACTGCGCTATTGAGGCACTTGGTAAGTTAATAAAAGTCAACACAATCTCTTGGAAATAGGATTTATTACATTAATTTAACCAATTATGCTAGTAATTCAGTGCAAAAAGTCTCAAAGAAAATTTAAGTAAAACCTTTGAAATCGGGCAACTTGTATACCACTGAGTGTGCACTACAGATGCTCAGACTTACAGGTATTCAAAGGCGCTTCAAACAGTTTGTTTCTGTTATAAACCTGTAGTTCTCGACATACTAGTGAAACATTATATGGTTGTACCTCAAACTCTATTGCAAAAACCAACAATCAGATTTTCATCTGATGTAAAAGAAATAAAACTACTGCCCAAGTGAGGATTGAATTCACGACCTTCAGATTATGAGACTGATACACTACCTACTGCACTATTGAGGCACTTGGTAAGTTAATAAAAGTCAACACAATCTCTGGGAAACAGGATTTATTAGATTAATTTCCCCAATTAACCTAGTAATTCAGTGCCAAAAGTCTCAACGCAAATATAAGAAAAGATTTTAGAATTCGGGCATTTTATATACCACAGAGTATGCACCACAGATGCTCAGACTTACCGGTATTCAAAGCTGCATCAAACAGTTTGTTTCTTTTATAAACATGTAGTTCTCGACATACTAGTGAAAAATTACATGGTTGTACTTCATATTCTATGAAAAAGACCGATACTCAGTTTTTCATCTGTTATAACAGAAATAAAACTACTGCCCCAAGTGAGGATTGAACTCACGACCTTCAGATTATGAGACTGACGCACTACCTACTGCGCTATTGAGGCACTTGGTAAGTTAATAAAAGTCAACAAAATCTCTGGGAAATATGATTTATTAGATTAATTTAACCAATCAAGCTAGTAGTTCAGTGCAAAATGTCTCAAAGCAAATTTAGGTAAAGTTTTTGAAGTCGGGGCAACTTGTGTCCCACAGAGTGTGCACCACAGACGCTCAGACTTACAGGTATTCAAAGCTGCTTCAAACAGTTTGTTCCTGCAACAAAGCTGTATTTCTCGACATACTAGTGAAACATTATATGGTTGTACCTCAAATTCTATTGCTAAAACCAATAATCAGTTTTTCATCTGTTATAACAGAAATAAAACTACTGCCCCAAGTGGGGATTGAACTCACGACCTTCAGATTATGAGACTGACGCACTACCTACTGCGCTATTGAGGCACTTGGTAAGTTAATAAAAGTCAACAAATTCTCTTGGAAATAGGATTTATTAGATTATTTTAACCAATTATGCTAGTAATTCAGTGCAAAAAGTCTCAAAGCAAATTTAGGTAAAGTTTTTGAAGTCGGGGCAACTTGTGTCCCACAGAGTGTGCACCACAGACGCTCAGACTTACAGGTATTCAAAGCTGCTTCAAACAGTTTGTTCCTGCAACAAAGCTGTATTTCTCGACATACTAGTGAAACATTATATGGTTGTACCTCAAATTCTATTGCTAAAACCAATAATCAGTTTTTCATCTGATATAACAGAAATAAAACTACTGCCCCAAGTGAGGATTGAACTCACGACCTTCAGATTATGAGACTGACACGCTACCTACTGCACTATTGAGGCACTTGGTAAGTTAATAAAAGTCAACAAAGTCTCTGGGAAATAGGATTTATTAGAATAATTTAACCTATTAAGCTAGTAATTCAGTGCAAAACGTCTCAACGCAAATATAAGAAAAGATTTTAGAATTCGGGGATTTTATATACCACAGAGTATGCACTACAGATGCTCAGACTTACATTTATTCAAAGGCGCTTCAAACAGTTTGTTTCTGTTATAAACCTGTTGTTCTCGACATACTAGTGAAACATTATATGGTTGTAACTCATATTCTATGAAAAAGATCGATAATCAGTTTTTCATCCAATAAAAACGAAATAAAACTACTACCCCAAGTGAGGATTGAACTCACGACCTTCAGATTATGAGACTGACGCACTACCTACTGCGCTTTTGAGGCACTTGGTAAGTTAATAAAAGTCAACAAATTCTCTGGGAAATAGGATTTATTAGATTAATTTCCACAATTAAGCTAGTAATTCAGTGCAAAAAGTCTCAACGCAAATATAAGAAAAGCATGTACAATTCGGGCATTTTATATACCACAGAGTATGCGGTACAGATGCTCAGACTTACAGGTATTCAAAGCTGCTTCAAACAGTTTGTTTCTGTTATAAACCTGTAGTTCTCGACATACTAGTGAAACATTATATGGTTGTACCTAAAAGTGTATTGCAAAAACCAATTATCAGATTTTCATCTGATGTAACAGAAATAAAACTACTGCCCCAAGTGAGGATTGAACTCACGACCTTCAGATTATGAGACTGACGCACTACCTACTGCGCTATTGAGGCACTTGGTAAGTTAATAAAAGTCAACACAATCTCTGGGAAATATGATTTACTAGATTAATTTCCCCAATTATGCTAGTAATTCAGTGCCAAAAGTCTCAAAGCAAATTTAAGTAAAACTTTCGAAATCGGGCATTTTGTATACCACTGAGTGTGCACTACACATGCTCAGACTTACGGGTATTCAAAAGCGCTTCAAACAGTTTGTTTCTTTTATAAACCTGTAGTTCTCGACATACTAGTGAAACATTATATGGTTGTAACTCATATTCTATGAAAAAGACCAATAATCAGTTTTTCATCTGATATATCAGAAACAAAACTACTGCCCCAAGTGAGGATTGAACTCACGACCTTCAGATTATGAGACTGACGCGCTACCTACTGCGCTATTGAGGCACTTGGTAAGTTAATAAAAGTCAACAAAATCTCTGGGAAATAGGATTTACTAGATTAATTTCCCCAATTATGCTAGTAATTCAGTGCAAAAAGTCTCAAAGCAAATTTAAGTAAAACTTTTGAAGTCGGGGCAACTTGTATACCACTGAGTGTGCACTACACATGCTCAGACTTACAGGTATTCAAAGGCGCTTCAAACAGTTTGTTTCTTTTATAAACCTGTAGTTCTCGACATACTAGTGAAACATTATATGGTTGTACCTCAAATTCTATTGGAAAAACCAATAATCAGTTTTTCATCTGATGTAATAGAAATAAAACTACTGCCCCAAGTGAGGATTGAACTCACGACCTTCAGATTATGAAACTGACGCACTACCTACTGCGCTATTGAGGCACTTGGTAAGTTAATAAAAGTCAACACAATCTCTGGGAAATATGATTTATTAGATTAATTTAACCAATTATGCTAGTAATTCAGTGCAAAAAGTCTCAAAACAAATTTACGTAAAGTTTTTGATGTCGGGGCAACTTGTATACCACAGAGTGTGCACCACAGATGCTCAGACTTACAGGTATTCAAAGCTGCTTCAAACAGTTTGTTTCTGTTATAAACCTGTAGTTCTCGACATACCAGTGCAACATTATATGGTTGTACCTCAAATTCTATTGCTAAAACCAATAATCAGTTTTTCATTTGTTATAACAGAAATAAAACTACTGCCCCAAGTGAGGATTGAACTCACGACCTTCAGATTATGAGACTGACACGCTACCTACTGCACTATTGAGGCACTTGGTAAGTTAATAAAAGTCAACAAAGTCTCTGGGAAATAGGATTTATTAGATTAATTTAACCTATTAAGCTAGTAATTCAGTGCAAAACGTCTCAAGGCAAATTTAAGTAAAACTTTTGAAATCGGGCATTTTGTATACCACTGAGTGTGCACTACACATGCTCAGACTTACAGGCATTCAAAGCTGCATCAAACAGTTTGTTTCTTTTATAAACATGTAGTTCTCGACATACTAGTGCAACATTATATGGTTGTACCTCAAATTCTATTGCTAAAACCAATACTCGGTTTCTCATCTGATATATCAGAAACAAAACTACTGCCCCAAGTGAGGATTGAACTCACGACCTTCAGATTATGAGACTGACGCACTACCTACTGCACCATTGAGGCACTTGGTAAGTTAATAAAAGTCAACAAAATCTCTGGGAATTATGATTTATTAGATTAATTTAACCAATTAAGCTAGTAATTCAGTCCAAAACGTCTCAACGCAAATATAAGAAAAGATTTTAGAATTCGGGCATTTTATATACCACAGAGTATGCACTACAGATGCTCAGACTTACAGGTATTCAAAGCTGCTTCAAACAGTTTGTTTCTGTTATAAACCTGTAGTTCTCGACATACTAGTGAAACATTATATGGTTGTAACTCATATTCTATGAAAAAGACCAATAATCAGTTTTCCATCCAATAAAAACGAAATAAAACTACTACCCCAAGTGAGGATTGAACTCACGACCTTCAGATTATGAGACTGACGCACTACCTACTGCACCATTGAGGCACTTGGTAAGTTAATAAAAGTCAACACAATCTCTTGGAAATAGGATTTATTACATTAATTTAACCAATTATGCTAGTAATTCAGTGCAAAAAGTCTCAAAGAAAATTTACGTAAAGTTTTTGATGTCGGGGCAACTTGTATACCACAGAGTGTGCACCACAGATGCTCAGACTTACAGGTATTCAAAGCTGCTTCAAACAGTTTGTTTCTGTTATAAACCTGTATTTCTCGACATACTAGTGCAACATTATATGGTTGTACCTCAAATTCTATTGCTAAAACCAATAATCAGTTTTTCATCTATTATAACAGAAATAAAACTGCTGCCCCAAGTGAGGATTGAACTGACGACCTTCAGATTATGAGACTGACGCACTACCTACTGCGCTATTGAGGCACTTGGTAAGTTAATAAAAGTCAACAAATTCTCTTGGAAATAGGATTTATTAGATTATTTTAACCAATTATGCTAGTAATTCAGTGCAAAAAGTCTCAAAGCAAATTTAAGTAAAACTTTCGAAATCGGGCATTTTGTATACCACTGAGTGTGCACTGCACATGCTCAGACTTACGGGTATTCAAAGCTGCTTCAAACAGTTTGTTTCTTTTATAAACCTGTAGTTCTCGACATACTAGTGAAACTTTATATGGTTGTACCTCAAATTCTATTGCAAAAACCAGTAATCGGTTTTTCATCTGATGTAACAGAAATAAAACTACTGCCCCGAGTGAGGATTGAATTCACGACCTTCAGATTATGAGACTGATACACTACCTACTGCGCTATTGAGGCACTTGGTAAGTTAATAAAAGTCAACACAATCTCTTGGAAATAGGATTTATTACATTAATTTAACCAATTATGCTAGTAATTCAGTGCAAAAAGTCTCAAAGCAAATTTAAGTAAAACCTTTGAAATCGGGCAACTTGTATACCACTGAGTGTGCACTACAGATGCTCAGACTTACAGGTATTCAAAGGCGCTTCAAACAGTTTGTTTCTGTTATAAAACTGTAGTTCTCGACATACTAGTGAAACATTATATGGTTGTACCTCAAACTCTATTGCAAAAACCAACAATCAGATTTTCATCTGATATATCAGAAACAAAACTACTACCCCAAGTGAGGATTGAACTCACGACCTTCAGATTATGAGACTGACGCACTACCTACTGCACCATTGAGGCACTTGGTAAGTTAATAAAAGTCAACACAACCTCTTGGAAATAGGATTTATTACATTAATTTAACCAATTATGCTAGTAATTCAGTGCAAAAAGTCTCAAAGCAAATTTAAGTAAAACCTTTGAAATCGGGCAACTTGTATACCACTGAGTGTGCACTACAGATGCTCAGACTTACAGGTATTCAAAGGCGCTTCAAACAGTTTGTTTCTGTTATAAACCTGTAGTTCTCGACATACTAGTGAAACTTTATATGGTTGTACCTCAAATTCTATTGCAAAAACCAGTAATCGGTTTTTCATCTGATGTAACAGAAATAAAACTA
Source organism: Watersipora subatra (assembly GCF_963576615.1). Lineage (NCBI taxonomy): Eukaryota > Metazoa > Bryozoa > Gymnolaemata > Cheilostomatida > Watersiporidae > Watersipora > Watersipora subatra. The sequence continues at coordinate 24,213,924 of NC_088709.1, forward strand.
CTGCCCCAAGTGAGGATTGAACTCACGACCTTCAGATTATGAGATTGACGCGCTACCTACTGCACTATTGAGGCACTTGGTAAGTTAATTAAAGTCAACAAAGTCTCTGGGAAACAGGATTTATTAGATTAATTTAACCTATTAAGCTAGTAATTCAGTGCCAAAAGTCTCAACGCAAATATAAGAAAAGATTTTAGAATTCGGGCATTTTATATACCACAGAGTATGCACCACAGATGCTCAGACTTACAGGTATTCAAAGCTGCTTCAAACAGTTTGTTTCTGTTATAAACCTGTAGTTCTCGACATACTAGTGAAACATTATATGGTTGTACCTCAATTTCTATTGCAAAAACCAATACTCGGTTTCTCATCTGTTATAACAGAAATAAAACTACTGCCCCACGTGAGGATTGAACTCACGACCTTCAGATTATGAGACTGACACGCTACCTACTGCACTATTGAGGCACTTGGTAAGTTAATAAAAGTCAACAAAGTCTCTGGGAAATAGGATTTATTAGATTAATTTAACCTATTAAGCTAGTAATTCAGTGCAAAACGTCTCAACGCAAATATAAGAAAAGATTTCAGAATTCGGGCATTTTATATACCACAGAGTATGCACTACAGATGCTCAGACTTACAGGTATTTAAAGCTGCTTCAAACAGTTTGTTCCTGTTATAAACCTGTAGTTCTCGACATACTAGTGAAACATTATATGGTTGTACCTAAAAGTGTATTGCAAAAACCAATTATCAGTTTTTCATCTGATGTAACAGAAATAAAACTACTGCCCCAAGTGAGGATTGAACTCACGACCTTCAGATTATGAGACTGATACACTACCTACTGCGCTATTGAGGCACTTGGTAAGTTAATAAAAGTCAACAAAATCTCTGGGAAATAGGATTCATTAGATTAATTTAACCAATCAAGCTAGTAATTCAGTGCAAAAAGTCTCAAGGCAAAGTTAAATAAAACTTTTGAAGTCGGGGCAATTTGTATACCACAGAGTATGCACCACAGATGCTCAGACTTACATTTATTCAAAGGCGCTTCAAACAGTTTGTTTCTGTTATAAACCTGTTGTTCTCGACATACTAGTGAAACATTTCATGGTTGTACCTCGTATTCTATGAAAAAGACCAATAATCAGTTTTTAATCCAAAAAAAAAGAAATAAAACTACTACCCCAAGTGAGGATTGAACTCACGACCTTCAGATTATGAGACTGACGCGCTACCTACTGCGCTATTGAGGCACTTGGTAAGTTAATAAAAGTCAACAAAATCTCTGGGAAATAGGATTTATTAGATTAATTTAACCAATTATGCTAGTAATTCAGTGCAAAAAGTCTCAACGCAAATATAAGAAAAGCATGTACAATTCGGGCATTTTATATACCACAGAGTATGCGGTACAGATGCTCAGACTTACAGGTATTCAAAGCTGCTTCAAACAGTTTGTTTCTGTTATAAACCTGTAGTTCTCGACATACTAGTGAAACTTTATATATGGTTGTACCTCATATTCTATGAAAAAGACCAATAATCAGTTTTTCATCTGATGTAACAGAAATAAAACTACTACCCCAAGTGAGGATTGAACTCACGACCTTCAGATTATGAGACTGACGCACTACCTACTGCACTATTGAGGCACTTGGTAAGTTAATAAAAGTCAACAAATTCTCTGGGAAATATGATTTATTAGATTAATTTAACCAATTATGCTAGTAATTCAGTGCAAAAAGTCTCAAAGCAAATTTAAGTAAAACTTTTGAAGTCGGGGCAACTTGTATACCACTGAGTGTGCACTACACATGCTCAGACTTACAGGTATTCAAAGGCGCTTCAAACAGTTTGTTTCTTTTATAAACCTGTAGTTCTCGACATACTAGTGAAACTTTATATGGTTGTACCTCAAATTCTATTGCAAAAACCAGTAATCAGTTTTTCATCTGATGTAACAGAAATAAAACTACTGCCCAAGTGAGGATTGAATTCACGACCTTCAGATTATGAGATTGACGCGCTACCTACTGCACTATTGAGGCACTTGGTAGGTTAATAAAAGTCAACAAATTCTCTTGGAAATAGGATTTATTACATTAATTTAACCAATTATGCTAGTAATTCAGTGCAAAAAGTCTCAAAGCAAATTTAAATAAAACTTTCGAAATCGGGCATTTTGTATACCACTGAGTGTGCACTACAGATGCTCAGACTTACAGGTATTCAAAGCTGCTTCAAACAGTTTGTTTCTGTTATAAACCTGTATTTCTCGACATACTAGTGAAACATTATATGGTTGTACCTCAAATTCTATTGCTAAAATCAATAATCAGTTTTTCATTTGTTATACCAGAAATAAAACTACTGCCCCAAGTGAGGATTGAACTCACGACCTTCAGATTATGAGACTGACGCGCTACCTACTGCGCTATTGAGGCACTTGGTAGGTTAATAAAAGTCAACAAAATCTCTTGGAAATAGGATTTATTACATTAATTTAACCAATTATGCTAGTAATTCAGTGCAAAAAGTCTCAAAGCAAATTTAAGTAAAACTTTCGAAATCGGGCATTTTGTATACCACTGAGTGTGCACTGCACATGCTCAGACTTACGGGTATTCAAAGCTGCTTCAAACAGTTTGTTTCTTTTATAAACCTGTAGTTCTCGACATACTAGTGAAACTTTATATGGTTGTACCTCAAATTCTATTGCAAAAACCAGTAATCGGTTTTTCATCTGATGTAACAGAAATAAAACTACTGCCCCGAGTGAGGATTGAATTCACGACCTTCAGATTATGAGACTGATACACTACCTACTGCGCTATTGAGGCACTTGGTAAGTTAATAAAAGTCAACACAATCTCTTGGAAATAGGATTTATTACATTAATTTAACCAATTATGCTAGTAATTCAGTGCAAAAAGTCTCAAAGCAAATTTAAGTAAAACCTTTGAAATCGGGCAACTTGTATACCACTGAGTGTGCACTACAGATGCTCAGACTTACAGGTATTCAAAGGCGCTTCAAACAGTTTGTTTCTGTTATAAACCTGTAGTTCTCGACATACTAGTGAAACATTATATGGTTGTACCTCAAACTCTATTGCAAAAACCAACAATCAGATTTTCATCTGATATATCAGAAACAAAACTACTACCCCAAGTGAGGATTGAACTCACGACCTTCAGATTATGAGACTGACGCACTACCTACTGCACCATTGAGGCACTTGGTAAGTTAATAAAAGTCAACACAACCTCTTGGAAATAGGATTTATTACATTAATTTAACCAATTATGCTAGTAATTCAGTGCAAAAAGTCTCAAAGAAAATTTACGTAAAGTTTTTGATGTCGGGGCAACTTGTATACCACAGAGTGTGCACCACAGATGCTCAGACTTACAGGTATTCAAAGCTGCTTCAAACAGTTTGTTTCTGTTATAAACCTGTATTTCTCGACATACTAGTGCAACATTATATGGTTGTACCTCAAATTCTATTGCTAAAACCAATAATCAGTTTTTCATCTGTTATAACAGAAATAAAACTGCTGCCCCAAGTGAGGATTGAACTGACGACCTTCAGATTATGAGACTGACGCACTACCTACTGCACTATTGAGGCACTTGGTAAGTTAATAAAAGTCAACAAATTCTCTTGGAAATAGGATTTATTAGATTATTTTAACCAATTATGCTAGTAATTCAGTGCAAAAAGTCTCAAAGCAAATTTAAGTAAAACTTTCGAAATCGGGCATTTTGTATACCACTGAGTGTGCACTGCACATGCTCAGACTTACGGGTATTCAAAGCTGCTTCAAACAGTTTGTTTCTTTTATAAACCTGTAGTTCTCGACATACTAGTGAAACTTTATATGGTTGTACCTCAAATTCTATTGCAAAAACCAGTAATCGGTTTTTCATCTGATGTAACAGAAATAAAACTACTGCCCCAAGTGAGGATTGAACTCACGACCTTCAGATTATGAGATTGACGCGCTACCTACTGCACTATTGAGGCACTTGGTAAGTTAATTAAAGTCAACAAAGTCTCTGGGAAACAGGATTTATTAGATTAATTTAACCTATTAAGCTAGTAATTCAGTGCCAAAAGTCTCAACGCAAATATAAGAAAAGATTTTAGAATTCGGGCATTTTATATACCACAGAGTATGCACCACAGATGCTCAGACTTACAGGTATTCAAAGCTGCTTCAAACAGTTTGTTTCTGTTATAAACCTGTAGTTCTCGACATACTAGTGAAACATTATATGGTTGTACCTCAATTTCTATTGCAAAAACCAATACTCGGTTTCTCATCTGTTATAACAGAAATAAAACTACTGCCCCAAGTGAGGATTGAACTCACGACCTTCAGATTATGAGACTGACACGCTACCTACTGCACTATTGAGGCACTTGGTAAGTTAATAAAAGTCAACAAAGTCTCTGGGAAATAGGATTTATTAGATTAATTTAACCTATTAAGCTAGTAATTCAGTGCAAAACGTCTCAACGCAAATATAAGAAAAGATTTTAGAATTCGGGCATTTTATATACCGCAGAGTATGCACTACAGATGCTCAGACTTACAGGTATTCAAAGCTGCTTCAAACAGTTTGTTTCTGTTATAAACCTGTAGTTCTCGACATACTAGTGAAACATTATATGGTTGTACCTAAAAGTGTATTGCAAAAACCAATTATCAGTTTTTCATCTGATGTAACAGAAATAAAACTACTGCCCCAAGTGAGGATTGAACTCACGACCTTCAGATTATGAGACTGATACACTACCTACTGCGCTATTGAGGCACTTGGTAAGTTAATAAAAGTCAACAAAATCTCTGGGAAATAGGATTCATTAGATTAATTTAACCAATCAAGCTAGTAATTCAGTGCAAAAAGTCTCAAGGCAAAGTTAAATAAAACTTTTGAAGTCGGGGCAATTTGTATACCACAGAGTATGCACCACAGATGCTCAGACTTACATTTATTCAAAGGCGCTTCAAACAGTTTGTTTCTGTTATAAACCTGTTGTTCTCGACATACTAGTGAAACATTTCATGGTTGTACCTCGTATTCTATGAAAAAGACCAATAATCAGTTTTTAATCCAAAAAAAAAGAAATAAAACTACTACCCCAAGTGAAGATTGAACTGACGACCTTCAGATTATGAGACTGACACGCTACCTACTGCGCTATTGAGGCACTAGGTAAGTTAATAAAAGTCAACCAAATCTCTGGGAAATAGGATTTATCAGATTAATTTAACCAATTAGGCTAGTAATTCAGTGCAAAAAGTCTCAACGCAAATATAAGAAAAGCATGTACAATTCGGGCATTTTATATACCACAGAGTATGCGGTACAGATGCTCAGACTTACAGGTATTCAAAGCTGCTTCAAACAGTTTGTTTCTGTTATAAACCTGTAGTTCTCGACATACTAGTGAAACTTTATATATGGTTGTACCTCATATTCTATGAAAAAGACCAATAATCAGTTTTTCATCTGATGTAACAGAAATAAAACTACTACCCCAAGTGAGGATTGAACTCACGACCTTCAGATTATGAGACTGACGCACTACCTACTGCACTATTGAGGCACTTGGTAAGTTAATAAAAGTCAACAAATTCTCTGGGAAATATGATTTATTAGATTAATTTAACCAATTATGCTAGTAATTCAGTGCAAAAAGTCTCAAAGCAAATTTAAGTAAAACTTTTGAAGTCGGGGCAACTTGTATACCACTGAGTGTGCACTACACATGCTCAGACTTACAGGTATTCAAAGGCGCTTCAAACAGTTTGTTTCTTTTATAAACCTGTAGTTCTCGACATACTAGTGAAACTTTATATGGTTGTACCTCAAATTCTATTGCAAAAACCAGTAATCAGTTTTTCATCTGATGTAACAGAAATAAAACTACTGCCCCAAGTGAGGATTGAACTCACGACCTTCAGATTATGAGACTGACGCGCTACCTACTGCGCTATTGAGGCACTTGGTAGGTTAATAAAAGTCAACAAAATCTCTGGGAAATAAGATTTATTAGATTAATTTAACCAATCAAGCTAGTAATTCAGTGCAAAATGTCTCAAAGCAAATTTAGGTAAAGTTTTTGAAGTCGGGGCAACTTGTGTCCCACAGAGTGTGCACCACAGACGCTCAGACTTACAGGTATTCAAAGCTGCTTCAAACAGTTTGTTCCTGCAACAAAGCTGTATTTTTCGACATACTAGTGAAACATTATATGGTTGTACCTCAAATTCTATCGCTAAAACCAATAATCAGTTTTTCATCTGATATATCAGAAACAAAACTACTGCCCAAGTGAGGATTGAACTCACGACCTTCAGATTATGAGACTGACACGCTACCTACTGCGCTATTGAGGCACTTGGTAAGTTAATAAAAGTCAACAAATTCTCTGGGAAATAGGATTTATTAGATTAATTTCCCCAATTAAGCTAGTAGTTCAGTGCAAAACGTCTCAACGCAAATATAAGAAAAGATTTTAGAATTCGGGCATTTTATATACCACAGAGTATGCACTACAGATGCTCAGACTTACAGGTATTCAAAGCTGCTTCAAACAGTTTGTTTCTGTTATAAACCTGTAGTTCTCGACATACTAGTGAAACATTATATGGTTGTACCTCAAACTCTATTGCAAAAACCAATTATCAGTTTTTCATCTGATGTAACAGAAATAAAACTACTGCCCCAAGTGAGGATTGAACTCACGACCTTCAGATTATGAGACTGACGCGCTACCTACTGCGCTATTGAGGCACTTGGTAAGTTAATAAAAGTCAACAAATTCTCTGGGAAATAGGATTTATTAGATTAATTTCCCCAATTAAGCTAGTAGTTCAGTGCAAAAAGTCTCAAGGCAAAGTTAAATAAAACTTTTGAAGTCGGGGCATTTTGTATACCACTGAGTGTGCACTACACATGCTCAGACTTACAGGTATTCAAAGCTGCATCAAACAGTTTGTTTCTTTTATAAACATGTAGTTCTCGACATACTAGTGCAACATTATATGGTTGTACCTCAATTTCTATTGCAAAAACCAATACTCGGTTTCTCATCTGTTATAACAGAAATAAAACTACTGCCCAAGTGAGGATTGAACTCACGACCTTCAGATTATGAGACTGATACACTACCTATTGCACTATTGAGGCACTTGGTAAGTTAATAAAAGTCAACAAATTCTCTGGGAAATAGGATTTATTAGATTAATTTCCCCAATTAAGCTAGTAGTTCAGTGCAAAAAGTCTCAACGCAAATTTAGGTAAAGTTTTTGATGTCGCGGCAACTTGTATACCACTGAGTGTGCACCACAGATGCTCAGACTTACATGTATTCAAAGCTGCATCAAACAGTTTGTTTCTGTTATAAACCTGTTGTTCTCGACATACTAGTGAAACATTATATGGTTGTACCTCAATTTCTATTGCAAAAACCAATACTCGGTTTCTCATCTGTTATAACAGAAATAAAACTACTGCCCAAGTGAGGATTGAACTCACGACCTTCAGATTATGAGACTGATACACTACCTATTGCACTATTGAGGCACTTGGTAAGTTAATAAAAGTCAACAAATTCTCTGGGAAATAGGATTTATTAGATTAATTTCCCCAATTATGCTAGTAATTCAGTGCAAAAAGTCTCAAGGCAAAGTTAAATAAAACTTTTGAAGTCGGGGCAATTTGTATACCACAGAGTATGCACCACAGATGCTCAGACTTACATTTATTCAAAGGCGCTTCAAACAGTTTGTTTCTGTTATAAACCTGTTGTTCTCGACATACTAGTGAAACATTATATGGTTGTAACTCATATTCTATGAAAAAGATCGATAATCAGTTTTTCATCCAATAAAAACGAAATAAAACTACTACCCCAAGTGAGGATTGAACTCACGACCTTCAGATTATGAGACTGACGCACTACCTATTGCACCATTGAGGCACTTGGTAAGTTAATAAAAGTCAACGAATTCTCTTGGAAATAGGATTTATTAGATTATTTTAACCAATTAGGCTAGTAATTCAGTGCAAAAAGTCTCAAAGCAACTTTAAGTAAAACTTTTGAAATCGGGCATTTTGTATACCACTGAGTGTGCACTACACATGCTCAGACTTACAGGTATTCAAAGGCGCTTCAAACAGTTTGTTTCTGTTATAAACCTGTTGTTCTCGACATACTAGTGAAACATTATATGGTTGTACCTCATATTCTATGAAAAAGACCAATAATCAGTTTTTCATCTGATGTAACAGAAACAAAACTACTGCCCCAAGTGAGGATTGAACTCACGACCTTCAGATTATGAGACTGACGCACTACCTATTGCACCATTGAGGCACTTGGTAAGTTAATAAAAGTCAACGAATTCTCTGGGAAATAGGATTTATTAGATTAATTTAACCAATTAGGCTAGTAATTCAGTGCAAAAAGTCTCAAAGCAAATTTAGGTAAAGTTTTTGAAGTCGGGGCAACTTGTGTCCCACAGAGTGTGCACCACAGACGCTCAGACTTACAGGTATTCAAAGCTGCTTCAAACAGTTTGTTCCTGCAACAAAGCTGTATTTCTCGACATACTAGTGAAACATTATATGGTTGTACCTCAAATTCTATTGCTAAAACCAATAATCAGTTTTTCATCTGTTATAACAGAAATAAAACTACTGCCCCAAGTGAGGATTGAACTCACGACCTTCAGATTATGAGACTGACGCACTACCTACTGCGCTATTGAGGCACTTGGTAACTTAATAAAAGTCAACGAAATCTTTTGGAAATAGGATTTATTAGATTAATTTCCCCAATTATGCTAGTAATTCAGTGCAAAAAGTCTCAACGCAAATATAAGTAAAACTTTCGAAATCGGGCATTTTGTATACCACTGAGTGTGCACTACCCATGCTCAGACTTACAGGTATTCAAAAGCGCTTCAAACAGTTTGTTTCTTTTATAAACCTGTAGTTCTCGACATACTAGTGAAACTTTATATGGTTGTACCTCAAATTCTATTGCAAAAACCAACAATCAGATTTTCATCTGATATATCAGAAATAAAACTACTGCCCCAAGTGAGGATTGAACTCACAACCTTCAGATTATGAGACTGACGCACTACCTACTGCGCTATTGAGGCACTTGGTAAGTTAATAAAAGTCAACAAAATCTCTGGGAAATATGATTTATTAGATTAATTTAACCAATTAGGCTAGTAATTCAGTGCAAAAAGTCTCAAAGCAAATTTAGGTAAAGTTTTTGAAGTCGGGGCAACTTGTGTCCCACAGAGTGTGCACCACAGACGCTCAGACTTACAGGTATTCAAAGCTGCTTCAAACAGTTTGTTCCTGCAACAAAGCTGTATTTCTCGACATACTAGTGAAACATTATATGGTTGTACCTCAAATTCTATTGCTAAAACCAATAATCAGTTTTTCATCTGTTATAACAGAAATAAAACTACTGCCCCAAGTGAGGATTGAACTCACGACCTTCAGATTATGAGACTGACGCACTACCTACTGCGCTATTGAGGCACTTGGTAAGTTAATAAAAGTCAACAAATTCTCTTGGAAATAGGATTTATTAGATTATTTTAACCAATTATGCTAGTAATTCAGTGCAAAAAGTCTCAAAGCAAATTTAAGTAAAACTTTTGAAATCGGGCATTTTGTATACCACTGAGTGTGCACTACACATGCTCAGACTTACAGGTATTCAAAGCTGCTTCAAACAGTTTGTTTCTGTTATAAACCTGTATTTCTCGACATACTAGTGAAACATTATATGGTTGTAACTCATATTCTATGAAAAAGACCAATAATCAGTTTTTCATCTGATATATCAGAAACAAAACTACTGCCCCGAGTGAGGATTGAACTCACGACCTTCAGATTATGAGACTGACGCGCTACCTACTGCGCTATTGAGGCACTTGGTAAGTTAATAAAAGTCAACAAAATCTCTGGGAAATATGATTTATTAGATTAATTTAACCAATTAGGCTAGTAATTCAGTGCAAAAAGTCTCAAAGCAAATTTAAGTAAAACTTTTGAAATCGGGCATTTTGTATACCACTGAGTGTGCACTACACATGCTCAGACTTACAGGTATTCAAAGGCGCTTCAAACAGTTTGTTTCTGTTATAAACCTGTAGTTCTCGACATACTAGTGCAACATTATAAGGTTGTACCTCAAATTCTATAGCTAAAACTAATAATTCGTTTTTTATCTGATGACAAAGAAATAAAACTACTACCCCAAGTGAGGATTGAACTCACGACCTGCAGATTATGAGACTGACGCACTACCTATTGCACCATTGAGGCACTTGGTAACTTAATAAAAGTCAACGAAATCTCTGGGAAATATGATTTATTAGATTAATTACCCGAATTAAGCTAGTAATTCAGTGCAAAAAGTCTCAAAGCAAATTTACGTAAAGTTTTTGATGTCGGGGCAACTTGTATACCACAGAGTGTGCACCACAGATGCTCAGACTTACAGGTATTCAAAGCTGCTTCAAACAGTTTGTTCCTGCAACAAAGCTGTATTTCTCGACATACTAGTGCAACATTATATGGTTGTACCTCAAATTCTATTGCTAAAACCAATAATCAGTTTTTCATCTGTTATATCAGAAATAAAACTACTACCCCAAGTGAGGATTGAACTCACGACCTGCAGATTATGAGACTGACGCGCTACCTACTGCGCTATTGAGGCACTTGGTAGGTTAATAAAAGTCAACAAAATCTCTGGGAAATAGGATTTATTAGATTAATTTAACCAATTAAGCTAGTAATTCAGTCCAAAACGTCTCAACGCAAATATAAGAAAAGATTTTAGAATTCGGGCATTTTATATACCACAGAGTATGCACTACAGATGCTCAGACTTACAGGTATTCAAAGCTGCTTCAAACAGTTTGTTTCTGTTATAAACCTGTAGTTCTCGACATACTAGTGAAACATTATATGGTTGTAACTCATATTCTATGAAAAAGACCAATAATCAGTTTTTCATCTGTTATAACAGAAATAAAACTACTGCCCCAAGTGAAGATTGAACTGACGACCTTCAGATTATGAGACTGATACACTACCTACTGCGCTATTGAGGCACTTGGTAAGTTAATAAAAGTCAACACAATCTCTGGGAAACAGGATTTATTAGATTAATTTAACCAATCAAGCTAGTAATTCAGTGCAAAACGTCTCAAAGCAAATTTAGGTAAAGTTTTTGATGTCGGGGCAACTTGTGTCCCACAGAGTGTGCACCACAGACGCTCAGACTTACAGGTATTCAAAGCTGCTTCAAACAGTTTGTGCCTGTTACTAACCTGTGGTTTTCGACATTCTAGTGAAACATTAAAAGGTTGTACCTCAAATTCTATAGCTAAAACTAATATATCGTTTTTTATCTCATGACAAAGAAATAACACTACTACCCCAAGTGAGGATTGAACTCACGACCTGCAGATTATGAAACTGATACACTACCTATTGCACCATTGAGGCACTTGGTAGGTTAATAAAGGTCAACGAAATCTTTGTGAAACAGGATTTATTAGATTAATTTAACCTATTAAGCTAGTAATTCAGTGCCAAAAGTCTCAACGCAAATATAAGAAAAGATTTTAGAATTCGGGCATTTTATATACCACAGAGTATGCACCACAGATGCTCAGACTTACAGGTATTCAAAGCTGCTTCAAACAGTTTGTTTCTGTTATAAACCTGTAGTTCTCGACATACTAGTGAAACATTATATGGTTGTACCTCAATTTCTATTGCAAAAACCAATACTCGGTTTCTCATCTGTTATAACAGAAATAAAACTACTGCCCCAAGTGAGGATTGAACTCACGACCTTCAGATTATGAGACTGACACGCTACCTACTGCACTATTGAGGCACTTGGTAAGTTAATAAAAGTCAACAAAGTCTCTGGGAAATAGGATTTATTAGATTAATTTAACCTATTAAGCTAGTAATTCAGTGCAAAACGTCTCAACGCAAATATAAGAAAAGATTTTAGAATTCGGGCATTTTATATACCACAGAGTATGCGCTACAGATGCTCAGACTTACAGGTATTTAAAGCTGCTTCAAACAGTTTGTTTCTGTTATAAACCTGTAGTTCTCGACATACTAGTGAAACATTATATGGTTGTACCTAAAAGTGTATTGCAAAAACCAATTATCAGTTTTTCATCTGATGTAACAGAAATAAAACTACTGCCCCAAGTGAGGATTGAACTCACGACCTTCAGATTATGAGACTGATACACTACCTACTGCGCTATTGAGGCACTTGGTAAGTTAATAAAAGTCAACAAAATCTCTGGGAAATAGGATTCATTAGATTAATTTAACCAATCAAGCTAGTAATTCAGTGCAAAAAGTCTCAAGGCAAAGTTAAATAAAACTTTTGAAGTCGGGGCAATTTGTATACCACAGAGTATGCACCACAGATGCTCAGACTTACATTTATTCAAAGGCGCTTCAAACAGTTTGTTTCTGTTATACACCTGTAGTTCTCGACATACTAGTGAAACATTTCATGGTTGTACCTCGTATTCTATGAAAAAGACCAATAATCAGTTTTTAATCCAAAAAAAAAGAAATAAAACTACTACCCCAAGTGAAGATTGAACTGACGACCTTCAGATTATGAGACTGACGCACTACCTACTGCACTATTGAGGCACTAGGTAAGTTAATAAAAGTCAACAAAATCTCTGGGAAATAGGATTTATTAGATTAATTTAACCTATTAAGCTAGTAATTCAGTGCAAAAAGTCTCAACGCAAATATAAGAAAAGCATGTACAATTCGGGCATTTTATATACCACAGAGTATGCGGTACAGATGCGCAGACTTACAGGTATTCAAAGCTGCTTCAAACAGTTTGTTTCTGTTATAAACCTGTAGTTCTCGACATACTAGTGAAACTTTATATATGGTTGTACCTCATATTCTATGAAAAAGACCAATAATCAGTTTTTCATCTGATGTAACAGAAATAAAACTACTACCCCAAGTGAGGATTGAACTCACGACCTTCAGATTATGAGACTGACGCACTACCTACTGCACTATTGAGGCACTTGGTAAGTTAATAAAAGTCAACAAATTCTCTGGGAAATATGATTTATTAGATTAATTTAACCAATTATGCTAGTAATTCAGTGCAAAAAGTCTCAAAGCAAATTTAAGTAAAACTTTTGAAGTCGGGGCAACTTGTATACCACTGAGTGTGCACTACACATGCTCAGACTTACAGGTATTCAAAGGCGCTTCAAACAGTTTGTTTCTTTTATAAACCTGTAGTTCTCGACATACTAGTGAAACTTTATATGGTTGTACCTCAAATTCTATTGCAAAAACCAGTAATCAGTTTTTCATCTGATGTAACAGAAATAAAACTACTGCCCAAGTGAGGATTGAATTCACGACCTTCAGATTATGAGATTGACGCGCTACCTACTGCACTATTGAGGCACTTGGTAGGTTAATAAAAGTCAACAAATTCTCTTGAAAATAGGATTTATTACATTAATTTAACCAATTATGCTAGTAATTCAGTGCAAAAAGTCTCAAAGCAAATTTAAGTAAAACTTTCGAAATCGGGCATTTTGTATACCACTGAGTGTGCACTACAGATGCTCAGACTTACAGGTATTCAAAGCTGCTTCAAACAGTTTGTTTCTGTTATAAACCTGTATTTCTCGACATACTAGTGAAACATTATATGGTTGTACCTCAAATTCTATTGCTAAAATCAATAATCAGTTTTTCATTTGTTATACCAGAAATAAAACTACTGCCCCAAGTGAGGATTGAACTCACGACCTTCAGATTATGAGACTGACGCGCTACCTACTGCGCTATTGAGGCACTTGGTAGGTTAATAAAAGTCAACAAAATCTTTTGGAAATATGATTTATTACATTAATTTAACCAATTATGCTAGTAATTCAGTGCAAAAAGTCTCAAAGCAAATTTAAGTAAAACTTTCGAAATCAGGCATTTTGTATACCACTGAGTGTGCACTGCACATGCTCAGACTTACGGGTATTCAAAGCTGCTTCAAACAGTTTGTTTCTTTTATAAACCTGTAGTTCTCGACATACTAGTGAAACTTTATATGGTTGTACCTCAAATTCTATTGCAAAAACCAGTAATCGGTTTTTCATCTGATGTAACAGAAATAAAACTACTGCCCCGAGTGAGGATTGAATTCACGACCTTCAGATTATGAGACTGATACACTACCTACTGCGCTATTGAGGCACTTGGTAAGTTAATAAAAGTCAACACAATCTCTTGGAAATAGGATTTATTACATTAATTTAACCAATTATGCTAGTAATTCAGTGCAAAAAGTCTCAAAGCAAATTTAAGTAAAACCTTTGAAATCGGGCAACTTGTATACCACTGAGTGTGCACTACAGATGCTCAGACTTACAGGTATTCAAAGGCGCTTCAAACAGTTTGTTTCTGTTATAAACCTGTAGTTCTCGACATACTAGTGAAACATTATATGGTTGTACCTCAAACTCTATTGCAAAAACCAACAATCAGATTTTCATCTGATATATCAGAAACAAAACTACTACCCCAAGTGAGGATTGAACTCACGACCTTCAGATTATGAGACTGACGCACTACCTACTGCACCATTGAGGCACTTGGTAAGTTAATAAAAGTCAACACAACCTCTTGGAAATAGGATTTATTACATTAATTTAACCAATTATGCTAGTAATTCAGTGCAAAAAGTCTCAAAGAAAATTTACGTAAAGTTTTTGATGTCGGGGCAACTTGTATACCACAGAGTGTGCACCACAGATGCTCAGACTTACAGGTATTCAAAGCTGCTTCAAACAGTTTGTTTCTGTTATAAACCTGTATTTCTCGACATACTAGTGCAACATTATATGGTTGTACCTCAAATTCTATTGCTAAAACCAATAATCAGTTTTTCATCTGTTATAACAGAAATAAAACTGCTGCCCCAAGTGAGGATTGAACTGACGACCTTCAGATTATGAGACTGACGCACTACCTACTGCACTATTGAGGCACTTGGTAAGTTAATAAAAGTCAACAAATTCTCTTGGAAATAGGATTTATTAGATTATTTTAACCAATTATGCTAGTAATTCAGTGCAAAAAGTCTCAAAGCAAATTTAAGTAAAAATTTCGAAATCGGGCATTTTGTATACCACTGAGTGTGCACTGCACATGCTCAGACTTACGGGTATTCAAAGCTGCTTCAAACAGTTTGTTTCTTTTATAAACCTGTAGTTCTCGACATACTAGTGAAACTTTATATGGTTGTACCTCAAATTCTATTGCAAAAACCAGTAATCGGTTTTTCATCTGATGTAACAGAAATAAAACTACTGCCCCAAGTGAGGATTGAACTCACGACCTTCAGATTATGAGATTGACGCGCTACCTACTGCACTATTGAGGCACTTGGTAAGTTAATTAAAGTCAACAAAGTCTCTGGGAAACAGGATTTATTAGATTAATTTAACCTATTAAGCTAGTAATTCAGTGCCAAAAGTCTCAACGCAAATATAAGAAAAGATTTTAGAATTCGGGCATTTTATATACCACAGAGTATGCACCACAGATGCTCAGACTTACAGGTATTCAAAGCTGCTTCAAACAGTTTGTTTCTGTTATAAACCTGTAGTTCTCGACATACTAGTGAAACATTATATGGTTGTACCTCAATTTCTATTGCAAAAACCAATACTCGGTTTCTCATCTGTTATAACAGAAATAAAACTACTGCCCCAAGTGAGGATTGAACTCACGACCTTCAGATTATGAGACTGACACGCTACCTACTGCACTATTGAGGCACTTGGTAAGTTAATAAAAGTCAACAAAGTCTCTGGGAAATAGGATTTATTAGATTAATTTAACCTATTAAGCTAGTAATTCAGTGCAAAACGTCTCAACGCAAATATAAGAAAAGATTTTAGAATTCGGGCATTTTATATACCACAGAGTATGCACTACAGATGCTCAGACTTACAGGTATTCAAAGCTGCTTCAAACAGTTTGTTTCTGTTATAAACCTGTAGTTCTCGACATACTAGTGAAACATTATATGGTTGTACCTAAAAGTGTATTGCAAAAACCAATTATCAGTTTTTCATCTGATGTAACAGAAATAAAACTACTGCCCCAAGTGAGGATTGAACTCACGACCTTCAGATTATGAGACTGATACACTACCTACTGCGCTATTGAGGCACTTGGTAAGTTAATAAAAGTCAACAAAATCTCTGGGAAATAGGATTCATTAGATTAATTTAACCAATCAAGCTAGTAATTCAGTGCAAAAAGTCTCAAGGCAAAGTTAAATAAAACTTTTGAAGTCGGGGCAATTTGTATACCACAGAGTATGCACCACAGATGCTCAGACTTACATTTATTCAAAGGCGCTTCAAACAGTTTGTTTCTGTTATAAACCTGTTGTTCTCGACATACTAGTGAAACATTTCATGGTTGTACCTCGTATTCTATGAAAAAGACCAATAATCAGTTTTTAATCCAAAAAAAAAGAAATAAAACTACTACCCCAAGTGAAGATTGAACTGACGACCTTCAGATTATGAGACTGACACGCTACCTACTGCGCTATTGAGGCACTAGGTAAGTTAATAAAAGTCAACAAAATCTCTGGGAAATAGGATTTATCAGATTAATTTAACCAATTAGGCTAGTAATTCAGTGCAAAAAGTCTCAACGCAAATATAAGAAAAGCATGTACAATTCGGGCATTTTATATACCACAGAGTATGCGGTACAGATGCTCAGACTTACAGGTATTCAAAGCTGCTTCAAACAGTTTGTTTCTGTTATAAACCTGTAGTTCTCGACATACTAGTGAAACTTTATATATGGTTGTACCTCATATTCTATGAAAAAGACCAATAATCAGTTTTTCATCTGATGTAACAGAAATAAAACTACTACCCCAAGTGAGGATTGAACTCACGACCTTCAGATTATGAGACTGACGCACTACCTACTGCACTATTGAGGCACTTGGTAAGTTAATAAAAGTCAACAAATTCTCTGGGAAATATGATTTATTAGATTAATTTAACCAATTATGCTAGTAATTCAGTGCAAAAAGTCTCAAAGCAAATTTAAGTAAAACTTTTGAAGTCGGGGCAACTTGTATACCACTGAGTGTGCACTACACATGCTCAGACTTACAGGTATTCAAAGGCGCTTCAAACAGTTTGTTTCTTTTATAAACCTGTAGTTCTCGACATACTAGTGAAACTTTATATGGTTGTACCTCAAATTCTATTGCAAAAACCAGTAATCAGTTTTTCATCTGATGTAACAGAAATAAAACTACTGCCCCAAGTGAGGATTGAACTCACGACCTTCAGATTATGAGACTGACGCGCTACCTACTGCGCTATTGAGGCACTTGGTAGGTTAATAAAAGTCAACAAAATCTCTTGGAAATAGGATTTATTAGATTAATTTAACCAATCAAGCTAGTAATTCAGTGCAAAATGTCTCAAAGCAAATTTAGGTAAAGTTTTTGAAGTCGGGGCAACTTGTGTCCCACAGAGTGTGCACCACAGACGCTCAGACTTACAGGTATTCAAAGCTGCTTCAAACAGTTTGTTCCTGCAACAAAGCTGTATTTTTCGACATACTAGTGAAACATTATATGGTTGTACCTCAAATTCTATCGCTAAAACCAATAATCAGTTTTTCATCTGATATATCAGAAACAAAACTACTGCCCAAGTGAGGATTGAACTCACGACCTTCAGATTATGAGACTGACACGCTACCTACTGCACTATTGAGGCACTTGGTAAGTTAATAAAAGTCAACAAAGTCTCTGGGAAATAGGATTTATTAGATTAATTTAACCTATTAAGCTAGTAATTCAGTGCAAAACGTCTCAACGCAAATATAAGAAAAGATTTTAGAATTCGGGCATTTTATATACCACAGAGTATGCACTACAGATGCTCAGACTTACAGGTATTCAAAGCTGCTTCAAACAGTTTGTTTCTGTTATAAACCTGTAGTTCTCGACATACTAGTGAAACATTATATGGTTGTACCTCAAACTCTATTGCAAAAACCAATTATCAGTTTTTCATCTGATGTAACAGAAATAAAACTACTGCCCAAGTGAGGATTGAACTCACGACCTTCAGATTATGAGACTGACACGCTACCTACTGCACTATTGAGGCACTTGGTAAGTTAATAAAAGTCAACAAATTCTCTGGGAAATATGATTTATTAGATTAATTTAACCAATTATGCTAGTAATTCAGTGCAAAAAGTCTCAAAGCAAATTTAAGTAAAACTTTTGAAGTCGGGGCATTTTGTATACCACTGAGTGTGCACTACACATGCTCAGACTTACAGGTATTCAAAGCTGCATCAAACAGTTTGTTTCTTTTATAAACATGTAGTTCTCGACATACTAGTGCAACATTATATGGTTGTACCTCAATTTCTATTGCAAAAACCAATACTCGGTTTCTCATCTGATGTAACAGAAATAAAACTACTGCCCCAAGTGAGGATTGAACTCACGACCTTCAGATTATGAGACTGACGCGCTACCTACTGCGCTATTGAGGCACTTGGTAAGTTAATAAAAGTCAACAAATTCTCTGGGAAATAGGATTTATTAGATTAATTTCCCCAATTAAGCTAGTAGTTCAGTGCAAAAAGTCTCAAGGCAAAGTTAAATAAAACTTTTGAAGTCGGGGCAACTTGTATACCACAGAGTATGCACCACAGATGCTCAGACTTACATTTATTCAAAGGCGCTTCAAACAGTTTGTTTCTGTTATAAACCTGTTGTTCTCGACATACTAGTGAAACATTATATGGTTGTAACTCATATTCTATGAAAAAGATCGATAATCAGTTTTTCATCCAATAAAAACGAAATAAAACTACTACCCCAAGTGAGGATTGAACTCACGACCTTCAGATTATGAGACTGACGCACTACCTATTGCACCATTGAGGCACTTGGTAAGTTAATAAAAGTCAACGAATTCTCTTGGAAATAGGATTTATTAGATTATTTTAACCAATTAGGCTAGTAATTCAGTGCAAAAAGTCTCAAAGCAACTTTAAGTAAAACTTTTGAAATCGGGCATTTTGTATACCACTGAGTGTGCACTACACATGCTCAGACTTACAGGTATTCAAAGGCGCTTCAAACAGTTTGTTTCTGTTATAAACCTGTTGTTCTCGACATACTAGTGAAACATTATATGGTTGTACCTCATATTCTATGAAAAAGACCAATAATCAGTTTTTCATCTGATGTAACAGAAACAAAACTACTGCCCCAAGTGAGGATTGAACTCACGACCTTCAGATTATGAGACTGACGCACTACCTATTGCACCATTGAGGCGCTTGGTAAGTTAATAAAAGTCAACGAATTCTCTGGGAAATAGGATTTATTAGATTAATTTAACCAATTAGGCTAGTAATTCAGTGCAAAAAGTCTCAAAGCAAATTTAGGTAAAGTTTTTGAAGTCGGGGCAACTTGTGTCCCACAGAGTGTGCACCACAGACGCTCAGACTTACAGGTATTCAAAGCTGCTTCAAACAGTTTGTTCCTGCAACAAAGCTGTATTTCTCGACATACTAGTGAAACATTATATGGTTGTACCTCAAATTCTATTGCTAAAACCAATAATCAGTTTTTCATCTGTTATAACAGAAATAAAACTACTGCCCCAAGTGAGGATTGAACTCACGACCTTCAGATTATGAGACTGACGCACTACCTACTGCGCTATTGAGGCACTTGGTAACTTAATAAAAGTCAACGAAATCTTTTGGAAATAGGATTTATTAGATTAATTTCCCCAATTATGCTAGTAATTCAGTGCAAAAAGTCTCAACGCAAATATAAGTAAAACTTTCGAAATCGGGCATTTTGTATACCACTGAGTGTGCACTGCACATGCTCAGACTTACGGGTATTCAAAGCTGCTTCAAACAGTTTGTTTCTTTTATAAACCTGTAGTTCTCGACATACTAGTGAAACTTTATATGGTTGTACCTCAAATTCTATTGCAAAAACCAGTAATCGGTTTTTCATCTGATGTAACAGAAATAAAACTACTGCCCCAAGTGAGGATTGAACTCACGACCTTCAGATTATGAGATTGACGCGCTACCTACTGCACTATTGAGGCACTTGGTAAGTTAATTAAAGTCAACAAAGTCTCTGGGAAACAGGATTTATTAGATTAATTTAACCTATTAAGCTAGTAATTCAGTGCCAAAAGTCTCAACGCAAATATAAGAAAAGATTTTAGAATTCGGGCATTTTATATACCACAGAGTATGCACCACAGATGCTCAGACTTACAGGTATTCAAAGCTGCTTCAAACAGTTTGTTTCTGCTATAAACCTGTATTTCTCGACATACTAGTGAAACATTATATGGTTGTACCTCAAATTCTATTGCTAAAATCAATAATCAGTTTTTCATTTGTTATACCAGAAATAAAACTACTGCCCCAAGTGAGGATTGAACTCACGACCTTCAGATTATGAGACTGACGCGCTACCTACTGCGCTATTGAGGCACTTGGTAGGTTAATAAAAGTCAACAAAATCTCTTGGAAATAGGATTTATTACATTAATTTAACCAATTATGCTAGTAATTCAGTGCAAAAAGTCTCAAAGCAAATTTAAGTAAAACTTTCGAAATCAGGCATTTTGTATACCACTGAGTGTGCACTGCACATGCTCAGACTTACGGGTATTCAAAGCTGCTTCAAACAGTTTGTTTCTTTTATAAACCTGTAGTTCTCGACATACTAGTGAAACTTTATATGGTTGTACCTCAAATTCTATTGCAAAAACCAGTAATCGGTTTTTCATCTGATGTAACAGAAATAAAACTACTGCCCCGAGTGAGGATTGAATTCACGACCTTCAGATTATGAGACTGATACACTACCTACTGCGCTATTGAGGCACTTGGTAAGTTAATAAAAGTCAACACAATCTCTTGGAAATAGGATTTATTACATTAATTTAACCAATGATGCTAGTAATTCAGTGCAAAAAGTCTCAAAGCAAATTTAAGTAAAACCTTTGAAATCGGGCAACTTGTATACCACTGAGTGTGCACTACAGATGCTCAGACTTACAGGTATTCAAAGGCGCTTCAAACAGTTTGTTTCTGTTATAAACCTGTAGTTCTCGACATACTAGTGAAACATTATATGGTTGTACCTCAAACTCTATTGCAAAAACCAACAATCAGATTTTCATCTGATATATCAGAAACAAAACTACTACCCCAAGTGAGGATTGAACTCACGACCTTCAGATTATGAGACTGACGCACTACCTACTGCACCATTGAGGCACTTGGTAAGTTAATAAAAGTCAACACAACCTCTTGGAAATAGGATTTATTACATTAATTTAACCAATTATGCTAGTAATTCAGTGCAAAAAGTCTCAAAGAAAATTTACGTAAAGTTTTTGATGTCGGGGCAACTTGTATACCACAGAGTGTGCACCACAGATGCTCAGACTTACAGGTATTCAAAGCTGCTTCAAACAGTTTGTTTCTGTTATAAACCTGTATTTCTCGACATACTAGTGCAACATTATATGGTTGTACCTCAAATTCTATTGCTAAAACCAATAATCAGTTTTTCATCTGTTATAACAGAAATAAAACTGCTGCCCCAAGTGAGGATTGAACTGACGACCTTCAGATTATGAGACTGACGCACTACCTACTGCACTATTGAGGCACTTGGTAAGTTAATAAAAGTCAACAAATTCTCTTGGAAATAGGATTTATTAGATTATTTTAACCAATTATGCTAGTAATTCAGTGCAAAAAGTCTCAAAGCAAATTTAAGTAAAAATTTCGAAATCGGGCATTTTGTATACCACTGAGTGTGCACTGCACATGCTCAGACTTACGGGTATTCAAAGCTGCTTCAAACAGTTTGTTTCTTTTATAAACCTGTAGTTCTCGACATACTAGTGAAACTTTATATGGTTGTACCTCAAATTCTATTGCAAAAACCAGTAATCGGTTTTTCATCTGATGTAACAGAAATAAAACTACTGCCCCAAGTGAGGATTGAACTCACGACCTTCAGATTATGAGATTGACGCGCTACCTACTGCACTATTGAGGCACTTGGTAAGTTAATTAAAGTCAACAAAGTCTCTGGGAAACAGGATTTATTAGATTAATTTAACCTATTAAGCTAGTAATTCAGTGCCAAAAGTCTCAACGCAAATATAAGAAAAGATTTTAGAATTCGGGCATTTTATATACCACAGAGTATGCACCACAGATGCTCAGACTTACAGGTATTCAAAGCTGCTTCAAACAGTTTGTGCCTGTTACTAACCTGTGGTTTTCGACATTCTAGTGAAACATTAAAAGGTTGTACCTCAAATTCTATAGCTAAAACTAATATATCGTTTTTTATCTCATGACAAAGAAATAACACTACTACCCCAAGTGAGGATTGAACTCACGACCTGCAGATTATGAAACTGATACACTACCTATTGCACCATTGAGGCACTTGGTAGGTTAATAAAGGTCAACGAAATCTTTGTGAAACAGGATTTATTAGATTAATTTAACCTATTAAGCTAGTAATTCAGTGCCAAAAGTCTCAACGCAAATATAAGAAAAGATTTTAGAATTCGGGCATTTTATATACCACAGAGTATGCACCACAGATGCTCAGACTTACAGGTATTCAAAGCTGCTTCAAACAGTTTGTTTCTGTTATAAACCTGTAGTTCTCGACATACTAGTGAAACATTATATGGTTGTACCTCAATTTCTATTGCAAAAACCAATACTCGGTTTCTCATCTGTTATAACAGAAATAAAACTACTGCCCCAAGTGAGGATTGAACTCACGACCTTCAGATTATGAGACTGACACGCTACCTACTGCACTATTGAGGCACTTGGTAAGTTAATAAAAGTCAACAAAGTCTCTGGGAAATAGGATTTATTAGATTAATTTAACCTATTAAGCTAGTAATTCAGTGCAAAACGTCTCAACGCAAATATAAGAAAAGATTTTAGAATTCGGGCATTTTATATACCACAGAGTATGCGCTACAGATGCTCAGACTTACAGGTATTTAAAGCTGCTTCAAACAGTTTGTTTCTGTTATAAACCTGTAGTTCTCGACATACTAGTGAAACATTATATGGTTGTACCTAAAAGTGTATTGCAAAAACCAATTATCAGTTTTTCATCTGATGTAACAGAAATAAAACTACTGCCCCAAGTGAGGATTGAACTCACGACCTTCAGATTATGAGACTGATACACTACCTACTGCGCTATTGAGGCACTTGGTAAGTTAATAAAAGTCAACAAAATCTCTGGGAAATAGGATTCATTAGATTAATTTAACCAATCAAGCTAGTAATTCAGTGCAAAAAGTCTCAAGGCAAAGTTAAATAAAACTTTTGAAGTCGGGGCAATTTGTATACCACAGAGTATGCACCACAGATGCTCAGACTTACATTTATTCAAAGGCGCTTCAAACAGTTTGTTTCTGTTATACACCTGTAGTTCTCGACATACTAGTGAAACATTTCATGGTTGTACCTCGTATTCTATGAAAAAGACCAATAATCAGTTTTTAATCCAAAAAAAAAGAAATAAAACTACTACCCCAAGTGAAGATTGAACTGACGACCTTCAGATTATGAGACTGACGCACTACCTACTGCACTATTGAGGCACTAGGTAAGTTAATAAAAGTCAACAAAATCTCTGGGAAATAGGATTTATTAGATTAATTTAACCTATTAAGCTAGTAATTCAGTGCAAAGAGTCTCAACGCAAATATAAGAAAAGCATGTACAATTCGGGCATTTTATATACCACAGAGTATGCGGTACAGATGCTCAGACTTACAGGTATTCAAAGCTGCTTCAAACAGTTTGTTTCTGTTATAAACCTGTAGTTCTCGACATACTAGTGAAACTTTATATATGGTTGTACCTCATATTCTATGAAAAAGACCAATAATCAGTTTTTCATCTGATGTAACAGAAATAAAACTACTACCCCAAGTGAGGATTGAACTCACGACCTTCAGATTATGAGATTGACGCGCTACCTACTGCACTATTGAGGCACTTGGTAGGTTAATAAAAGTCAACAAATTCTCTTGAGAATAGGATTTATTACATTAATTTAACCAATTATGCTAGTAATTCAGTGCAAAAAGTCTCAAAGCAAATTTAAGTAAAACTTTCGAAATCGGGCATTTTGTATACCACTGAGTGTGCACTACAGATGCTCAGACTTACAGGTATTCAAAGCTGCTTCAAACAGTTTGTTTCTGTTATAAACCTGTATTTCTCGACATACTAGTGAAACATTATATGGTTGTACCTCAAATTCTATTGCTAAAATCAATAATCAGTTTTTCATTTGTTATACCAGAAATAAAACTACTGCCCCAAGTGAGGATTGAACTCACGACCTTCAGATTATGAGACTGACGCGCTACCTACTGCGCTATTGAGGCACTTGGTAGGTTAATAAAAGTCAACAAAATCTCTTGGAAATAGGATTTATTACATTAATTTAACCAATTATGCTAGTAATTCAGTGCAAAAAGTCTCAAAGCAAATTTAAGTAAAACTTTCGAAATCAGGCATTTTGTATACCACTGAGTGTGCACTGCACATGCTCAGACTTACGGGTATTCAAAGCTGCTTCAAACAGTTTGTTTCTTTTATAAACCTGTAGTTCTCGACATACTAGTGAAACTTTATATGGTTGTACCTCAAATTCTATTGCAAAAACCAGTAATCGGTTTTTCATCTGATGTAACAGAAATAAAACTACTGCCCCGAGTGAGGATTGAATTCACGACCTTCAGATTATGAGACTGATACACTACCTACTGCGCTATTGAGGCACTTGGTAAGTTAATAAAAGTCAACACAATCTCTTGGAAATAGGATTTATTACATTAATTTAACCAATTATGCTAGTAATTCAGTGCAAAAAGTCTCAAAGCAAATTTAAGTAAAACCTTTGAAATCGGGCAACTTGTATACCACTGAGTGTGCACTACAGATGCTCAGACTTACAGGTATTCAAAGGCGCTTCAAACAGTTTGTTTCTGTTATAAACCTGTAGTTCTCGACATACTAGTGAAACATTATATGGTTGTACCTCAAACTCTATTGCAAAAACCAACAATCAGATTTTCATCTGATATATCAGAAACAAAACTACTACCCCAAGTGAGGATTGAACTCACGACCTTCAGATTATGAGACTGACGCACTACCTACTGCACCATTGAGGCACTTGGTAAGTTAATAAAAGTCAACACAACCTCTTGGAAATAGGATTTATTACATTAATTTAACCAATTATGCTAGTAATTCAGTGCAAAAAGTCTCAAAGAAAATTTACGTAAAGTTTTTGATGTCGGGGCAACTTGTATACCACAGAGTGTGCACCACAGATGCTCAGACTTACAGGTATTCAAAGCTGCTTCAAACAGTTTGTTTCTGTTATAAACCTGTATTTCTCGACATACTAGTGCAACATTATATGGTTGTACCTCAAATTCTATTGCTAAAACCAATAATCAGTTTTTCATCTGTTATAACAGAAATAAAACTGCTGCCCCAAGTGAGGATTGAACTGACGACCTTCAGATTATGAGACTGACGCACTACCTACTGCACTATTGAGGCACTTGGTAAGTTAATAAAAGTCAACAAATTCTCTTGGAAATAGGATTTATTAGATTATTTTAACCAATTATGCTAGTAATTCAGTGCAAAAAGTCTCAAAGCAAATTTAAGTAAAAATTTCGAAATCGGGCATTTTGTATACCACTGAGTGTGCACTGCACATGCTCAGACTTACGGGTATTCAAAGCTGCTTCAAACAGTTTGTTTCTTTTATAAACCTGTAGTTCTCGACATACTAGTGAAACTTTATATGGTTGTACCTCAAATTCTATTGCAAAAACCAGTAATCGGTTTTTCATCTGATGTAACAGAAATAAAACTACTGCCCCAAGTGAGGATTGAACTCACGACCTTCAGATTATGAGATTGACGCGCTACCTACTGCACTATTGAGGCACTTGGTAAGTTAATTAAAGTCAACAAAGTCTCTGGGAAACAGGATTTATTAGATTAATTTAACCTATTAAGCTAGTAATTCAGTGCCAAAAGTCTCAACGCAAATATAAGAAAAGATTTTAGAATTCGGGCATTTTATATACCACAGAGTATGCACCACAGATGCTCAGACTTACAGGTATTCAAAGCTGCTTCAAACAGTTTGTTTCTGCTATAAACCTGTAGTTCTCGACATACTAGTGAAACATTATATGGTTGTACCTCAATTTCTATTGCAAAAACCAATACTCGGTTTCTCATCTGTTATAACAGAAATAAAACTACTGCCCCAAGTGAGGATTGAACTCACGACCTTCAGATTATGAGACTGACACGCTACCTACTGCACTATTGAGGCACTTGGTAAGTTAATAAAAGTCAACAAAGTCTCTGGGAAATAGGATTTATTAGATTAATTTAACCTATTAAGCTAGTAATTCAGTGCAAAACGTCTCAACGCAAATATAAGAAAAGATTTTAGAATTCGGGCATTTTATATACCACAGAGTATGCACTACAGATGCTCAGACTTACAGGTATTCAAAGCTGCTTCAAACAGTTTGTTTCTGTTATAAACCTGTAGTTCTCGACATACTAGTGAAACATTATATGGTTGTACCTAAAAGTGTATTGCAAAAACCAATTATCAGTTTTTCATCTGATGTAACAGAAATAAAACTACTGCCCCAAGTGAGGATTGAACTCACGACCTTCAGATTATGAGACTGATACACTACCTACTGCGCTATTGAGGCACTTGGTAAGTTAATAAAAGTCAACAAAATCTCTGGGAAATAGGATTCATTAGATTAATTTAACCAATCAAGCTAGTAATTCAGTGCAAAAAGTCTCAAGGCAAAGTTAAATAAAACTTTTGAAGTCGGGGCAATTTGTATACCACAGAGTATGCACCACAGATGCTCAGACTTACATTTATTCAAAGGCGCTTCAAACAGTTTGTTTCTGTTATAAACCTGTTGTTCTCGACATACTAGTGAAACATTTCATGGTTGTACCTCGTATTCTATGAAAAAGACCAATAATCAGTTTTTAATCCAAAAAAAAAGAAATAAAACTACTACCCCAAGTGAAGATTGAACTGACGACCTTCAGATTATGAGACTGACACGCTACCTACTGCGCTATTGAGGCACTAGGTAAGTTAATAAAAGTCAACAAAATCTCTGGGAAATAGGATTTATCAGATTAATTTAACCAATTAGGCTAGTAATTCAGTGCAAAAAGTCTCAACGCAAATATAAGAAAAGCATGTACAATTCGGGCATTTTATATACCACAGAGTATGCGGTACAGATGCTCAGACTTACAGGTATTCAAAGCTGCTTCAAACAGTTTGTTTCTGTTATAAACCTGTAGTTCTCGACATACTAGTGAAACTTTATATATGGTTGTACCTCATATTCTATGAAAAAGACCAATAATCAGTTTTTCATCTGATGTAACAGAAATAAAACTACTACCCCAAGTGAGGATTGAACTCACGACCTTCAGATTATGAGACTGACGCACTACCTACTGCACTATTGAGGCACTTGGTAAGTTAATAAAAGTCAACAAATTCTCTGGGAAATATGATTTATTAGATTAATTTAACCAATTATGCTAGTAATTCAGTGCAAAAAGTCTCAAAGCAAATTTAAGTAAAACTTTTGAAGTCGGGGCAACTTGTATACCACTGAGTGTGCACTACACATGCTCAGACTTACAGGTATTCAAAGGCGCTTCAAACAGTTTGTTTCTTTTATAAACCTGTAGTTCTCGACATACTAGTGAAACTTTATATGGTTGTACCTCAAATTCTATTGCAAAAACCAGTAATCAGTTTTTCATCTGATGTAACAGAAATAAAACTACTGCCCCAAGTGAGGATTGAACTCACGACCTTCAGATTATGAGACTGACGCGCTACCTACTGCGCTATTGAGGCACTTGATAGGTTAATAAAAGTCAACAAAATCTCTTGGAAATAGGATTTATTAGATTAATTTAACCAATCAAGCTAGTAATTCAGTGCAAAATGTCTCAAAGCAAATTTAGGTAAAGTTTTTGAAGTCGGGGCAACTTGTGTCCCACAGAGTGTGCACCACAGACGCTCAGACTTACAGGTATTCAAAGCTGCTTCAAACAGTTTGTTCCTGCAACAAAGCTGTATTTTTCGACATACTAGTGAAACATTATATGGTTGTACCTCAAATTCTATCGCTAAAACCAATAATCAGTTTTTCATCTGATATATCAGAAACAAAACTACTGCCCAAGTGAGGATTGAACTCACGACCTTCAGATTATGAGACTGACACGCTACCTACTGCACTATTGAGGCACTTGGTAAGTTAATAAAAGTCAACAAAGTCTCTGGGAAATAGGATTTATTAGATTAATTTAACCTATTAAGCTAGTAATTCAGTGCAAAACGTCTCAACGCAAATATAAGAAAAGATTTTAGAATTCGGGCATTTTATATACCACAGAGTATGCACTACAGATGCTCAGACTTACAGGTATTCAAAGCTGCTTCAAACAGTTTGTTTCTGTTATAAACCTGTAGTTCTCGACATACTAGTGAAACATTATATGGTTGTACCTCAAACTCTATTGCAAAAACCAATTATCAGTTTTTCATCTGATGTAACAGAAATAAAACTACTGCCCAAGTGAGGATTGAACTCACGACCTTCAGATTATGAGACTGACACGCTACCTACTGCACTATTGAGGCACTTGGTAAGTTAATAAAAGTCAACAAATTCTCTGGGAAATATGATTTATTAGATTAATTTAACCAATTATGCTAGTAATTCAGTGCAAAAAGTCTCAAAGCAAATTTAAGTAAAACTTTTGAAGTCGGGGCAACTTGTATACCACTGAGTGTGCACTACACATGCTCAGACTTACAGGTATTCAAAGGCGCTTCAAACAGTTTGTTTCTTTTATAAACCTGTAGTTCTCGACATACTAGTGAAACTTTATATGGTTGTACCTCAATTTCTATTGCAAAAACCAATACTCGGTTTCTCATCTGTTATAACAGAAATAAAACTACTGCCCAAGTGAGGATTGAACTCACGACCTTCAGATTATGAGACTGATACACTACCTATTGCACTATTGAGGCACTTGGTAAGTTAATAAAAGTCAACAAATTCTCTGGGAAATAGGATTTATTAGATTAATTTCCCCAATTAAGCTAGTAGTTCAGTGCAAAAAGTCTCAAGGCAAAGTTAAATAAAACTTTTGAAGTCGGGGCATTTTGTATACCACTGAGTGTGCACTACACATGCTCAGACTTACAGGTATTCAAAGCTGCATCAAACAGTTTGTTTCTTTTATAAACATGTAGTTCTCGACATACTAGTGCAACATTATATGGTTGTACCTCAATTTCTATTGCAAAAACCAATACTCGGTTTCTCATCTGATGTAACAGAAATAAAACTACTGCCCCAAGTGAGGATTGAACTCACGACCTTCAGATTATGAGACTGACGCGCTACCTACTGCGCTATTGAGGCACTTGGTAAGTTAATAAAAGTCAACAAATTCTCTGGGAAATAGGATTTATTAGATTAATTTCCCCAATTAAGCTAGTAGTTCAGTGCAAAAAGTCTCAAGGCAAAGTTAAATAAAACTTTTGAAGTCGGGGCAACTTGTATACCACAGAGTATGCACCACAGATGCTCAGACTTACATTTATTCAAAGGCGCTTCAAACAGTTTGTTTCTGTTATAAACCTGTTGTTCTCGACATACTAGTGAAACATTATATGGTTGTAACTCATATTCTATGAAAAAGATCGATAATCAGTTTTTCATCCAATAAAAACGAAATAAAACTACTACCCCAAGTGAGGATTGAACTCACGACCTTCAGATTATGAGACTGACGCACTACCTATTGCACCATTGAGGCACTTGGTAAGTTAATAAAAGTCAACGAATTCTCTTGGAAATAGGATTTATTAGATTATTTTAACCAATTAGGCTAGTAATTCAGTGCAAAAAGTCTCAAAGCAACTTTAAGTAAAACTTTTGAAATCGGGCATTTTGTATACCACTGAGTGTGCACTACACATGCTCAGACTTACAGGTATTCAAAGGCGCTTCAAACAGTTTGTTTCTGTTATAAACCTGTTGTTCTCGACATACTAGTGAAACATTATATGGTTGTACCTCATATTCTATGAAAAAGACCAATAATCAGTTTTTCATCTGATGTAACAGAAACAAAACTACTGCCCCAAGTGAGGATTGAACTCACGACCTTCAGATTATGAGACTGACGCACTACCTATTGCACCATTGAGGCACTTGGTAAGTTAATAAAAGTCAACGAATTCTCTGGGAAATAGGATTTATTAGATTAATTTAACCAATTAGGCTAGTAATTCAGTGCAAAAAGTCTCAAAGCAAATTTAGGTAAAGTTTTTGAAGTCGGGGCAACTTGTGTCCCACAGAGTGTGCACCACAGACGCTCAGACTTACAGGTATTCAAAGCTGCTTCAAACAGTTTGTTCCTGCAACAAAGCTGTATTTCTCGACATACTAGTGAAACATTATATGGTTGTACCTCAAATTCTATTGCTAAAACCAATAATCAGTTTTTCATCTGTTATAACAGAAATAAAACTACTGCCCCAAGTGAGGATTGAACTCACGACCTTCAGATTATGAGACTGACGCACTACCTACTGCGCTATTGAGGCACTTGGTAACTTAATAAAAGTCAACGAAATCTTTTGGAAATAGGATTTATTAGATTAATTTCCCCAATTATGCTAGTAATTCAGTGCAAAAAGTCTCAACGCAAATATAAGTAAAACTTTCGAAATCGGGCATTTTGTATACCACTGAGTGTGCACTACCCATGCTCAGACTTACAGGTATTCAAAAGCGCTTCAAACAGTTTGTTTCTTTTATAAACCTGTAGTTCTCGACATACTAGTGAAACTTTATATGGTTGTACCTCAAATTCTATTGCAAAAACCAACAATCAGATTTTCATCTGATATATCAGAAATAAAACTACTGCCCCAAGTGAGGATTGAACTCACAACCTTCAGATTATGAGACTGACGCACTACCTACTGCGCTATTGAGGCACTTGGTAAGTTAATAAAAGTCAACAAAATCTCTGGGAAATAGGATTTATTAGATTAATTTAACCAATTAGGCTAGTAATTCAGTGCAAAAAGTCTCAAAGCAAATTTAGGTAAAGTTTTTGAAGTCGGGGCAACTTGTGTCCCACAGAGTGTGCACCACAGACGCTCAGACTTACAGGTATTCAAAGCTGCTTCAAACAGTTTGTTCCTGCAACAAAGCTGTATTTCTCGACATACTAGTGAAACATTATATGGTTGTACCTCAAATTCTATTGCTAAAACCAATAATCAGTTTTTCATCTGTTATAACAGAAATAAAACTACTGCCCCAAGTGAGGATTGAACTCACGACCTTCAGATTATGAGACTGACGCACTACCTACTGCGCTATTGAGGCACTTGGTAAGTTAATAAAAGTCAACAAATTCTCTTGGAAATAGGATTTATTAGATTATTTTAACCAATTATGCTAGTAATTCAGTGCAAAAAGTCTCAAAGCAAATTTAAGTAAAACTTTTGAAATCGGGCATTTTGTATACCACTGAGTGTGCACTACACATGCTCAGACTTACAGGTATTCAAAGCTGCTTCAAACAGTTTGTTTCTGTTATAAACCTGTATTTCTCGACATACTAGTGAAACATTATATGGTTGTAACTCATATTCTATGAAAAAGACCAATAATCAGTTTTTCATCTGATATATCAGAAACCAAACTACTGCCCCGAGTGAGGATTGAACTCACGACCTTCAGATTATGAGACTGACGCGCTACCTACTGCGCTATTGAGGCACTTGGTAAGTTAATAAAAGTCAACAAAATCTCTGGGAAATATGATTTATTAGATTAATTTAACCAATTAGGCTAGTAATTCAGTGCAAAAAGTCTCAAAGCAAATTTAAGTAAAACTTTTGAAATCGGGCATTTTGTATACCACTGAGTGTGCACTACACATGCTCAGACTTACAGGTATTCAAAGGCGCTTCAAACAGTTTGTTTCTGTTATAAACCTGTAGTTCTCGACATACTAGTGCAACATTATAAGGTTGTACCTCAAATTCTATAGCTAAAACTAATAATTCGTTTTTTATCTGATGACAAAGAAATAAAACTACTACCCCAAGTGAGGATTGCACTCACGACCTGCAGATTATGAGACTGACGCACTACCTATTGCACCATTGAGGCACTTGGTAACTTAATAAAAGTCAACGAAATCTCTGGGAAATATGATTTATTAGATTAATTACCCGAATTAAGCTAGTAATTCAGTGCAAAAAGTCTCAAAGCAAATTTACGTAAAGTTTTTGATGTCGGGGCAACTTGTATACCACAGAGTGTGCACCACAGATGCTCAGACTTACAGGTATTCAAAGCTGCTTCAAACAGTTTGTTCCTGCAACAAAGCTGTATTTCTCGACATACTAGTGCAACATTATATGGTTGTACCTCAAATTCTATTGCTAAAACCAATGATCAGTTTTTCATCTGTTATATCAGAAATAAAACTACTACCCCAAGTGAGGATTGAACTCACGACCTGCAGATTATGAGACTGACGCGCTACCTACTGCGCTATTGAGGCACTTGGTAAGTTAATAAAAGTCAACAAAATCTCTGGGAAATAGGATTTATCAGATTAATTTAACCAATTAAGCTAGTAATTCAGTCCAAAACGTCTCAACGCAAATATAAGAAAAGATTTTAGAATTCGGGCATTTTATATACCACAGAGTATGCACTACAGATGCTCAGACTTACAGGTATTCAAAGCTGCTTCAAACAGTTTGTTTCTGTTATAAACCTGTAGTTCTCGACATACTAGTGAAACATTATATGGTTGTAACTCATATTCTATGAAAAAGACCAATAATCAGTTTTTCATCTGTTATAACAGATATAAAACAACTGCCCCAAGTGAGGATTGAACTCACGACCTTCAGATCATGAGACTGACGCGCTACCTACTGCGCTATTGAGGCACTTGGTAAGTTAATAAAAGTCAACAAAATCTCTGGGAAATATGATTTATTACATTAATTTAACCAATCAAGCTAGTAATTCAGTGCAAAACGTCTCAAAGCAAATTTAGGTAAAGTTTTTGATGTCGGGGCAACTTGTGTCCCACAGAGTGTGCACCACAGACGCTCAGACTTACAGGTATTCAAAGCTGCTTCAAACAGTTTGTGCCTGTTACTAACCTGTGGTTTTCGACATTCTAGT
Source organism: Watersipora subatra (assembly GCF_963576615.1). Classification (NCBI taxonomy): domain Eukaryota; kingdom Metazoa; phylum Bryozoa; class Gymnolaemata; order Cheilostomatida; family Watersiporidae; genus Watersipora; species Watersipora subatra. Next base: position 24,247,564 of record NC_088709.1, read on the forward strand.
GAAACATTAAAAGGTTGTACCTCAAATTCTATAGCTAAAACTAATATATCGTTTTTTATCTGATGACAAAGAAATAAAACTACTACCCCAAGTGAGGATTGCACTCACGACCTGCAGATTATGAGACTGACGCACTACCTATTGCACTATTGAGGCACTTGGTAACTTAATAAAAGTCAACGAAATCTCTGGGAAATAGGACTTATTAGATTAATTACCCGAATTAAGCTAGTAATTCAGTGCAAAAAGTCTCAAAGCAAATTTAAGTAAAAGTTTTGAAATCGGGGCAACTTGTATACCACTGAGTGTACACTACAGATGCTCAGACTTACAGGTATTCAAAGGCGCTTCAAACAGTTTGTTTCTGTTATAAGCCTGTAGTTCTCGACATACTAGTGAAAAATTATATGGTTGTACCTCAAATTCTATTGCAAAAACAAATAATCAGTTTTTCATCTGTTATAACAGAAATAAAACTACTGCCCCAAGTGAGGATTGAACTCACGACCTTCAGATCATGAGACTGATACACTACCTACTGCGCTATTGAGGCACTTGGTAAGTTAATAAAAGTCAACAAAATCTCTGGGAAATATGATTTATTAGATTAATTTCCCCAATTATGCTAGTAATTCAGTGCAAAATGTCTCAAAGCAAATATAAGAAAAGATTTTAGAATTCGGGCATTTTATATACCACAGAGTATGCACCACAGATGCTCAGACTTACAGGTATTCAAAGCTGCTTCAAACAGTTTGTTTCTGTTATAAACCTGTAGTTCTCGACATACTAGTGAAACATTATATGGTTGTACCTCAAATTCTATTGCAAAAACCAATACTCGGTTTCTCATCTGTTATAACAGAAGTAAAACTACTGCCCCAAGTGAGGATTGAACTCACGACCTTCACATTACGAGACTGATACACTACCTACTGCGCTATTGAGGCACTTGGTAAGTTAATAAAAGTCAACAAAATCTCTGGGAAATATGATTTATTAGATTAATTTAACCAATTAAGCTAGTAATTCAGTGCAAAAAGTCTCAAGGCAAAGTTAAATAAAACTTTTGAAGTCGGGGCAATTTGTATACCACAGAGTATGCACCACAGATGCACAGACTTACATTTATTCAAAGGCGCTTCAAACAGTTTGTTTCTGTTATAAACCTGTAGTTCTCGACATACTAGTGCAACATTATATGGTTGTACCTCAAATTCTATTGCTAAAACCAATAATCAGTTTTTCATCTGATGTAAAAGATATAAAACAACTGCCCCAAGTGAGGATTGAACTCACGACCTTCAGATTATGAGACTGACGCGCTACCTACTGCACCATTGAAGCGCTAGGTAAGTTAATTAAAGTCAACAAAATCTCTGGGAAATAGGATTTATTAGATTAATTTCCCCAATTAGGCTAGTAATTCAGTGCAAAGAGTCTCAACGCAAATATAAGAAAAGCATGTACAATTCGGGCATTTTATATACCACAGAGTATGCGGTACAGATGCTCAGACTTACAGGTATTCAAAGCTGCTTCAAACAGTTTGTTTCTGTTATAAACCTGTATTTCTCGACATACTAGTGAAACTTTATATGGTTGTACCTCAAATTCTATTGCAAAAACCAATAATCAGTTTTTCATCTGATGTAAAAGATATAAAACAACTGCCCCAAGTGAGGATTGAACTCACGACCTTCAGATTATGAGACTGACGCGCTACCTACTGCACCATTGAAGCGCTAGGTAAGTTAATTAAAGTCAACAAAATCTCTGGGAAATATGACTTATTAGATTAATTTCCCCAATTAGGCTAGTAATTCAGTGCATAACGTCTCAACGCAAATATAAGAAAGATTTTAGAATTCGGGCATTTTATATACCACAGAGTATGCGCTACAGATGCTCAGACTTACAGGTATTCAAAGCTGCTTCAAACAGTTTGTTTCTGTTATAAATCTGTAGTTCTCGACATACTAGTGAAACTTTATATATGGTTGTACCTCATATTCTATGAAAAAGACCAATAATCAGCTTTTCATCCAATAAAAAAGAAATAAAACTACTACCTCAAGTGAGGATTGAACTCACGACCTTCAGATCATGAGACTGACGCGCTACCTGCTGCACTATTGAGGCACTTGGTAAGTTAATAAAAGTCAACACAATCTCTGGGAAATAGGATTTATTAGATTAATTTAACCAATTGAGCTAGTAATTCAGTGCAAAAAGTCTCAAAGCAAACTTAAGTAAAACTTTTGAAGTTCGGGCAACTTGTGTCCCACAGAGTGTGCACCACAGACGCTCAGACTTACAGGTTATCAAAGCTGCTTCAAACAGTTTGTGCCTGTTACTAACCTGTGGTTTTCGACATTCTAGTGAAACATTATAAGGTTGTACCTCAAATTCTATAGCTAAAACTAATAATTCGTTTTTTATCTGATGACAAAGAAATAAAACTACTACCCCAAGTGAGGATTGAACTCACGACCTTCAGATTATGAGACTGACGCACTACCTACTGCACTATTGAGGCACTTGGTAAGTTAATAAAAGTCAACAAAATCTCTGGGAAATAGGATTTATTAGATTAATTTAACCAATCAAGCTAGTAGTTCAGTGCAAAAAGTCTCAAAGCAAAGTTAACTAAAATTTTTGCAGTCGGGGCAATTTGTATACCACAGAGTATGCACCACAGACGCTCAGACTTACAGGTATTCAAAGCTGCTTCAAACAGTTTGTTCCTGCAACAAAGCTGTATTTCTCGACATACTAGTGAAACATAATATGGTTGTACCTCAAATTCTATTGCAAAAACCAACAATCAGTTTTTCATCTGATGTAAAAGAAATAAAACTACTGCCCCAAGTGAGGATTGAACTCACGACCTTCAGATCATGAGACTGACGCGCTACCTACTGCGCTATTGAGGCACTTGGTAAGTTAATAAAAGTCAACAAAATCTCTGGGAAATATGATTTATTAGATTAATTTCCCCAATTAAGCTAGTAATTCAGTGCAAAAAGTCTCAACGCAAATATAAGAAAAGATTTTAGATATCGGGCATTTTATATACCACAGAGTATGCGCTACAGATGCTCAGACTTACAGGTATTCAAAGGCGCTTCAAAAAGTTTGTTTCTGTTATAAACCTGTAGTTCTCGACGTACTAGTGAAACTTTATATATGGTTGTACCTCATATTCTATGAGAAAGACCAATAATCAGTTTTTCATCCAAAAAAAAGAAATAAAACTACTACCCCAAGCGAGGATTGAACTCACGACCTTCAGATTATGAGACTGACGCACTACCTATTGCACCATTGAGGCACTTGATAACGTAATAAAAGTCAACGAAATCTTTGGGAAATAACATTTATTAGATTAATTTAACTAATTAAGCTAATAAGTCAGTGCAAAAAGTCTCAAAGCAAAATTAAGTAAAGTTTTTGAAGTCGGGGCAACTTGTATACCACAGAGTATGCACCACAGATGCTCAGACTTACAGGTATTCAAAGCTGCTTCAAACAGTTTGTTTCTGTTATAACCCTGTATTTCTCGACATACTAGTGAAACATTATATGGTTGTACCTCATATTCTATGAAAAAGACCAATAATCAGTTTTTCATCCAAAAAAAAGAAATAAAACTACTGCCCCAAGTGAGGATTGAACTCACGACCTTCAGATTATGAGACTGACGCACTCCCTACTGCACTATTGAGGCACTTGGTAAGTTAATAAAAGTCAACAAAATCTCTGGGAAATAGGATTTATTAGATTAATTTAACCTATTATGCTAGTAGTTCAGTGCAAAAAGTCTCAAAGCAAATTTAGGTAAAGTTTTTGAAGTCGGGGCAACTTGTGTTCCACAGAGTGTGCACCACAGACGCTCAGACTTACAGGTATTCAAAGCTGCTTCAAACAGTTTGTGCCTGTTACTAACCTGTGGTTTTCGACATTCTAGTCAAAGATTATAAGGTTGTACCTCAAATTCTATTGCTAAAACTAATAATCCGTTTTTTATCTGATGACAAAGAAATAAAACTACTACCTCAAGCGAGGATTGAACTCATGACCTTCAGATTATGAGACTGACGCACTACCTATTGCACCATTGAAGCACTTGGTAAGTTGATCAAAGTCAACGAAATCTTTGGGAAATAGGATTTATTAAATTAATTACCCCAATTAAGCTAGTAATTAAGTGCAAAAAGTCTCAAAGCAAATTTACGTAAAGTTTTTGATGTCGGGGCAACTTGTATACCACTGAGTGTGCACCACAGATGCTCAGACTTACAGGTATTCAAAGCTGCTTCAAACAGTTTGTTTCTGTTATAACCCTGTATTTCTCGACATACTAGTGAAACATTATATGGTTGTACCTCATATTCTATGAAAAAGACCGATAATCAGTTTTTCATCCGATAAAAACGAAATTAAACTACTACCCCAAGTGAGGATTGAACTCACGACCTTCAGATTATGAGACTGACGCACTACCTATTGCACCATTGAGGCACTTGGTAACTTAATAAAAGTCAACGAAATCTTTTGGAAATAAGATTTATTAGATTAATTTAACTAATTAAGCTAATAAGTCAGTGCAAAAAGTCTAAAAACAAATTTGCGTAAAGTTTTTGATGTCGGGGCAACTTGTATACCACTGAGTGTGCACCACAGATGCTCAGACTTACAGGTATTCAAAGCTGCTTCAAACAGTTTGTTTCTGTTATAACCCTGTATTTCTCGACATACTAGTGAAACATTATATGGTTGTACCTCATATTCTATGAAAAAGACCGATAATCAGTTTTTCATCCAATAAAAACGAAATAAAACTACTACCCCAAGTTAGGATTGAACTCACGACCTTCAGATTATGACACTGACGCACTACCTATTGTACCATTGAGGCACTTGGTAACTTAATAAAAGTCAACGAAATCTTTGGGAAATAAGATTTATTAGATTAATTTAACTAATTAAGCTAATAAGTCAGTGCAAAAAGTCTCAAAGCATATTTAAGTAAAGTTTTTGAAGTCAGGGCAATTTGTATACCACAGAGTGTGCACCACAGAAGCTCAGACTTACAGGTATTCAAAGCTGCTTCAAACAGTTTGTTTCTGTTATAAACCTGTATTTCTCGACATACTAGTGAAACATAATATGGTTGTACCTCAAATTCTATTGCAAAAACCAACAATCAGTTTCTCATCTGATGTAACAGAAATAAAACTACTGCCCCAAGTGAGGATTGAACTCACGACCTTCAGATTATGAGACTGACGCACTACCTATTGCACCATTGAGGCACTTGGTAAGTTAATAAAAATCAACAAAATCTCTGGGAAATAGGATTTATTAGATTAATTTCCCCAATTAAGCTAGTAATTCAGTGCAAAAAGTCTCAACGCAAATATAAGAAAAGATTTTAGATATCGGGCATTTTATATACCACAGAGTATGCGCTACAGATGCTCAGACTTACAGGTATTCAAAGGCGCTTCAAACAGTTTGTTTCTGTTATAAACCTGTAGTTCTCGACATACTAGTGAAACTTTATATATGGTTGTACCTCATATTCTATGAAAAAGATCAATAATCAGTTTTTCATCCAAAAAAAAAGAAATAAAGCTACTACCCCAAGCGAAGATTGAACTCACGACCTTCAGATTATGAGACTGACGCGCTACCTATTGCACCATTGAGGCACTTGGTAACTTAATAAAAGTCAACGAAATTTTTGGGAAATAACATTTATTAGATTAATTTAACTAAATAAGCTAATAAGTCAGTGCAAAAAGTCTCAAAGCAAATTTAAGTAAAGTTTTTGAAGTCGGGGCAACTTGTATACCACAGAGTGTGCACCACAGACGCTCAGACTTACAGGTATTCAAAGCTGCTTCAAACAGTTTGTGCCTGTTACTAACCTGTGGTTTTCTACATTCTAGTCAAACATTATAAGGTTGTACCTCAAATTCTATTGCTAAAACTAATAATCCGTTTTTTATCTGATGACAAAGAAATAAAACTACTACCTCAAGTGAGGATTGAACTCACGACCTTCAGATTATGAGACTGACGCACTACCTATTGCACCATTGAGGCACTTGGTAAGTTAATAAAAGTCAAAGAAATCTCTGGGAAATAGGATTTATTAAATTAATTACCCCAATTATGCTAGTAATTAAGTGCAAAAAGTCTCAAAGCAAATTTACGTAAAGTTTTTGATGTCGGGGCAACTTATATACCACAGAGTGTGCACCACAGATGCTCAGACTTACAGGTATTCAAAGCTGCTTCAAACAGTTTGTTTCTGTTATAAACCTGTATTTCTCGACATACTAGTGCAACATTATATGGTTGTACCTCAAGTTCTATTGCTAAAACCAATAATCAGTTTTTCATCTGTTATAACAGAAATAAAACTACTGCCCCAAGTGAGGATTGAACTCACGACCTTCAGATTATGAGACTGACGCACTACCTATTGCACCATTGAGGCACTTGGTAAGTTAATAAAAGTCAAAGAAACCTCTGGGAAATAGGATTTATTAAATTAATTACCCGAATTAAGCTAGTAGTTCAGTGCAAAAAGTCTCAAAGCAAATTTACGTAAAGTTTTTGATGTCGGGGCAACTTATATACCACAGAGTGTGCACCACAGATGCTCAGACTTACAGGTATTCAAAGCTGCTTCAAACAGTTTGTGCCTGTTACTAACCTGTGGTTTTCTACATTCTAGTCAAACATTATAAGGTTGTACCTCAAATTCTATTGCTAAAACTAATAATCCGTTTTTTATCTGATGACAAAGAAATAAAACTACTACCTCAAGTGAGGATTGAACTCACGACCTTCAGATTATGAGACTGACGCACTACCTATTGCACCATTGAGGCACTTGGTAAGTTAATAAAAGTCAAAGAAATCTCTGGGAAATAGGATTTATTAAATTAATTACCCCAATTATGCTAGTAATTAAGTGCAAAAAGTCTCAAAGCAAATTTACGTAAAGTTTTTGATGTCGGGGCAACTTATATACCACAGAGTGTGCACCACAGATGCTCAGACTTACAGGTATTCAAAGCTGCTTCAAACAGTTTGTTTCTGTTATAAACCTGTATTTCTCGACATACTAGTGCAACATTATATGGTTGTACCTCAAGTTCTATTGCTAAAACCAATAATCAGTTTTTCATCTGTTATAACAGAAATAAAACTACTGCCCCAAGTGAGGATTGAACTCACGACCTTCAGATCATGAGACTGACGCACTACCTACTGCGCTATTGAGGCACTTGGTAAGTTAATAAAAGTCAACACAATCTCTGGGAAATAGGATTTATTAGATTAATTTCCCCAATTATGCTAGTAATTCAGTGCAAAAAGTCTCAAAGCAAATTTAAGTAAAACTTTTGAAATCGGGCAACTTGTATACCACTGAGTGTGCACCACAGATGCTCAGACTTACGGGTATTCAAAGCTGCTTCAAACAGTTTGTTCCTGCAACAAAGCTGTATTTCTCGACATACTAGTGAAACATTATATGGTTGTACCTCAAATTCTATTGCCAAAACCAATAATCAGTTTTTCATCTGTTATAACAGAAATAAAGCTACTGCCCCGAGTGAGGATTGAATTCACGACCTTCAGATTATGAGACTGATACACTACCTATTGCACCATTGAGGCACTTGGTAAGTTAATAAAAGTCAACAAATTCTCTTGGAAATATGATTTATTAGATTAATTTAACCAATTATGCTAGTAATTCAGTGCAAAAAGTCTCAAAGCAAATTTAAGTAAAACTTTTGAAATCGGGCATTTTGTATACCACTGAGTGTGCACTACACATGCTCAGACTTACAGGTATTCAAAGCTGCTTCAAACAGTTTGTTTCTGTTATAAACCTGTATTTCTCGACATACTAGTGCAACATTATATGGTTGTACCTCAAATTCTATTGCAAAAACCAGTAATCAGTTTTTCATCTGATATATCAGAAACAAAACTACTGCCCCAAGTGAGGATTGAACTTACGACCTTCAGATTATGAGACTGACGCACTACCTACTGCACTATTGAGGCACTTGGTAAGTTAATAAAAGTCAACACAATCTCTGGGAAATAGGATTTATTAGATTAATTTAACCAATTATGCTAGTAATTCAGTGCAAAAAGTCTCAAAGCAAATTTAAGTAAAACCTTCGAAATCGGGCAACTTGTATACCACTGAGTGTGCACTACAGATGCTCAGACTTACAGGTATTCAAAGGCGCTTCAAACAGTTTGTTTCTGTTATAAACCTGTAGTTCTCGACATACTAGTGAAACATTTTATGGTTGTACCTCAAATTCTATTGCAAAAACCAGTAATCAGTTTTTCATCTGATGTAACAGAAACAAAACTACCACCCCAAGTGAGGATTGAACTCACGACCTTCAGATTATGAGACTGACGCGCTACCTACTGCGCTATTGAGGCACTTGGTAAGTTAATAAAAGTCAACAAAGTCTCTGGGAAATAGGATTTATTAGATTAATTTAACCAATTATGCTAGTAATTCAGTGCAAAAAGTCTCAACGCAAATATAAGAAAAGATTTTAGAATTCGGGCATTTTATATACCACAGAGTATGCACTACAGATGCTCAGACTTACAGGTATTCAAAGCTGCTTCAAACAGTTTGTTTCTGTTTTAAACCTGTAGTTCTCGACATACTAGTGAAACATTATATGGTTGTAACTCATATTCTATGAAAAAGACCAATAATCAGTTTTTCATCTGTTATAACAGAAATAAAACTACTGCCCAAGTAAGGATTGAATTCACGACCTTCAGATTATGAGACTGACGCGCTACCTACTGCGCTATTGAGGCACTTGGTAAGTTAATAAAAGTCAACAAATTCTCTGGGAAATATGATTTATTAGATTAATTTAACCAATTATGCTAGTAATTCAGTGCAAAAAGTCTCAAAGCAAATTTAAGTAAAACCTTCGAAATCAGGCAACTTGTATACCACTGAGTGTGCACTACAGATGCTCAGACTTACAGGTATTCAAAGGCGCTTCAAACAGTTTGTTTCTGTTATAAACCTGTAGTTCTCGACATACTAGTGAAAGATTTTATGGTTGTACCTCAAATTCTATTGCAAAAACCAACAATCAGATTTTCATCTGATATATCAGAAACAAAACTACTGCCCCAAGTGAGGATTGAACTCACGACCTTCAGATTATGAGACTGACGCGCTACCTACTGCACCAGTGAGGATTGAATTCACGACCTTCAGATTATGAGACTGATACACTACCTACTGCGCTATTGAGGCACTTGGTAAGTTAATAAAAGTCAACAAAATCTCTGGGAAATAGGATTTATTAGATTAATTACCCCAATAAAGCTAGTAATTCAGTGCAAAAAGTCTCAAAGCAAATTTACGTAAAGTTTTTGATGTCGGGGCAACTTGTATACCACAGAGTGTGCACCACAGATGCTCAGACTTACAGGTATTCAAAGCTGCTTCAAACAGTTTGTTTCTGTTATAAACCTGTATTTCTCGACATACTAGTGCAACATTATATGGTTGTACCTCAAGTTCTATTGCTAAAACCAATAATCAGTTTTTCATCTGTTATAACAGAAATAAAACTACTGCCCCAAGTGAGGATTGAACTCACGACCTTCAGATTATGAGACTGATGCACTACCTACTGCGCTATTGAGGCACTTGGTAAGTTAATAAAAGTCAACAAATTCTCTGGGAAACAGGATTTATTAGATTAATTTCCCCAATTATGCTAGTAATTCAGTGCAAAAAGTCTCAAAGCAAATTTAAGTAAAACTTTCGAAATCGGGCATTTTGTATACCACTGAGTGTGCACCACAGACGCTCAGACTTACAGGTATTCAAAGCTGCTTCAAACAGTTTGTTTCTGTTATAAACCTGTATTTCTCGACATACTAGTGCAACATTATATGGTTGTACCTCAAGTTCTATTGCTAAAACCAATAATCAGTTTTTCATCTGATGTAACAGAAATAAAACTACTGCCCCAAGTGAGGATTGAACTCACGACCTTCAGATTACGAGACTGACGCACTACCTATTGCACTATTGAGGCACTTGGTAAGTTAATAAAAGTCAACAAATTCTCTGGGAAATATGATTTATTAGATTAATTTAACCAATTATGCTAGTAATTAAGTGCAAAAAGTCTCAAAGCAAATTTACGTAAAGTTTTCGATGTCGGGGCAACTTGTATACCACAGAGTGTGCACCACAGATGCTCAGACTTACAGGTATTCAAAGCTGCTTCAAACAGTTTGTTTCTGTTATAAACCTGTATTTCTCGACATACTAGTGCAACATTATATGGTTGTACCTCAAATTCTATTGCTAAAACCAATAATCAGTTTTTCTTCTGTTATAACAGAAATAAAACTACTACCCCAAGTGAGGATTGAACTCACGACCTTCAGATTATGAGACTGATACACTACCTACTGCACTATTGAGGCACTTGGTAAGTTAATAAAAGTCAACAAATTCTCTGGGAAATATGATTTATTAGATTAATTTAACCAATTATGCTAGTAGTTCAGTGCAAAAAGTCTCAAAGCAAATTTAAGTAAAACTTTTGAAGTCGGGGCAACTTGTATACCACTGAGTGTGCACTACACATGCTCAGACTTACAGGTATTCAAAAGCGCTTCAAACAGTTTGTTTCTTTTATAAACCTGTAGTTCTCGACATACTAGTGAAACTTTATATGGTTGTACCTCAAATTCTATTGCAAAAACCAGTAATCAGTTTTTCATCTGATGTAACAGAAATAAAACTACTGCCCAAGTGAGGATTGAATTCACGACCTTCAGATTATGAGACTGATACACTACCTACTGCGCTATTGAGGCACTTGGTAAGCTAATAAAAGTCAACACAATCTCTGGGAAATATGATTTATTAGATTAATTTCCCCAATTATGCTAGTAATTCAGTGCAAAATGTCTCAAAGCAAATTTAGGTAAAGTTTTTGAAGTCGGGGCAACTTGTGTCCCACAGAGTGTGCACCACAGACGCTCAGACTTACAGGTATTCAAAGCTGCTTCAAACAGTTTGTTCCTGCAACAAAGCTGTATTTCTCGACATACTAGTGAAACATTATATGGTTGTACCTCAAATTCTATTGCTAAAACCAGTAATCAGTTTTTCATCTGTTATAACAGAAATAAAACTACTGCCCCAAGTGAGGATTGAACTCACGACCTTCAGATTATGAGACTGACGCGCTACCTACTGCGCTATTGAGGCACTTGGTAAGTTAATAAAAGTCAACAAAATCTCTGGAAAATAGGATTTATTAGATTATTTTAACCAATTAGGCTAGTAATTCAGTGCAAAAAGTCTCAAAGCAAATTTAAGTAAAACTTTTGAAATCGGGCATTTTGTATACCACTGAGTGTGCACTACACATGCTCAGACTTACAGGTATTCAAAGCTGTTTCAAACAGTTTGTTTCTTTTATAAACCTGAAGTTCTCGACATACTAGTGAAACATTATATGGTTGTACCTCATATTCTATGAAAAAGACCAATAATCAGTTTTTCATCCAATAAAAACGAAGTAAACCTACTACCCCAAGTGAGGATTGAACTCACGACCTTCACATTACGAGACTGACGCACTACCTACTGCACTATTGAGGCACTTGGTAAGATATTAAAAGTCAACAAATTCTCTGGGAATTATGATTTATTACATTAATTTAACCAATCAAGCTAGTAATTCAGTGCAAAATGTCTCAAAGCAAATTTAGGTAAAGTTTTTGAAGTCGGGGCAACTTGTGTCCTACGGAGTGTGCACCACAGACGCTCAGACTTACAGGTATTCAAAGCTGCTTCAAACAGTTTTTTTCTGTTATAAACCTGTAGTTCTCGACATACTAGTGAAACATTATATGGTTGTACCTCAAACTCTATTGCAAAAACCAATTATCAGTTTTTCATCTGATGTAACAGAAATAAAACTACTGCCCCAAGTGAGGATTGAACTCACGACCTTCAGATTATGAGACTGACGCACTACCTACTGCGCTATTGAGGCACTTGGTAAGTTAATAAAAGTCAACAAATTCTCTGGGAAATAGGATTTATTAGATTAATTTCCCCAATTAAGCTAGTAGTTCAGTGCAAAAAGTCTCAAGGCAAAGTTAAATAAAACTTTTGAAGTCGGGGCATTTTGTATACCACTGAGTGTGCACTACACATGCTCAGACTTACAGGTATTCAAAGCTGCATCAAACAGTTTGTTTCTTTTATAAACATGTAGTTCTCGACATACTAGTGCAACATTATATGGTTGTACCTCAATTTCTATTGCAAAAACCAATACTCGGTTTCTCATCTGTTATAACAGAAATAAAACTACTGCCCAAGTGAGGATTGAACTCACGACCTTCAGATTATGAGACTGATACACTACCTATTGCACTATTGAGGCACTTGGTAAGTTAATAAAAGTCAACAAATTCTCTTGGAAATATGATTTATTAGATTAATTTCCCCAATTAAGCTAGTAGTTCAGTGCAAAAAGTCTCAAGGCAAAGTTAAATAAAACTTTTGAAGTCGGGGCAATTTGTATACCACAGAGTATGCACCACAGATGCTCAGACTTACATTTATTCAAAGGCGCTTCAAACAGTTTGTTTCTGTTATAAACCTGTTGTTCTCGACATACTAGTGAAACATTATATGGTTGTAACTCATATTCTATGAAAAAGATCGATAATCAGTTTTTCATCCAATAAAAACGAAATAAAACTACTACCCCAAGTGAGGATTGAACTCACGACCTTCAGATTATGAGACTGACGCACTACCTACTGCGCTATTGAGGCACTTGGTAAGTTAATAAAAGTCAACAAAATCTCTGGGAAACAGGATTTATTAGATTAATTTAACCAATCAAGCTAGTAGTTCAGTGCAAAAAGTCTCAACGCAAATATAAGAAAAGCATGTACAATTCGGGCATTTTATATACCACAGAGTATGCGGTACAGATGCTCAGACTTACAGGTATTCAAAGCTGCTTCAAACAGTTTGTTTCTGTTATAAACCTGTAGTTCTCGACATACTAGTGAAACTTTATATATGGTTGTACCTCATATTCTATGAAAAAGACCAATAATCAGTTTTTCATCTGATGTAACAGAAACAAAACTACTGCCCCAAGTGAGGATTGAACTCACGACCTTCAGATTATGAGACTGACGCACTACCTACTGCGCTATTGAGGCACTTGGTAAGTTAATAAAAGTCAACAAAGTCTCTGGGAAATAGGATTTATTAGATTAATTTAACCTATTAAGCTAGTAATTCAGTGCAAAATGTCTCAAAGCAACTTTAAGTAAAACTTTTGAAATCGGGCATTTTGTATACCACTGAGTGTGCACTACACATGCTCAGACTTACAGGTATTCAAAGGCGCTTCAAACAGTTTGTTTCTGTTATAAACCTGTTGTTCTCGACATACTAGTGAAACATTATATGGTTGTACCTCATATTCTATGAAAAAGACCAATAATCAGTTTTTCATCTGATGTAACAGAAACAAAACTACTGCCCCAAGTGAGGATTGAACTCACGACCTTCAGATTATGAGACTGACGCACTACCTATTGCACCATTGAGGCACTTGGTAAGTTAATAAAAGTCAACGAATTCTCTGGGAAATAGGATTTATTAGATTAATTTAACCAATTAGGCTAGTAATTCAGTGCAAAAAGTCTCAAAGCAAATTTAGGTAAAGTTTTTGAAGTCGGGGCAACTTGTGTCCCACAGAGTGTGCACCACAGACGCTCAGACTTACAGGTATTCAAAGCTGCTTCAAACAGTTTGTTCCTGCAACAAAGCTGTATTTCTCGACATACTAGTGAAACATTATATGGTTGTACCTCAAATTCTATTGCTAAAACCAATAATCAGTTTTTCATCTGTTATAACAGAAATAAAACTACTGCCCCAAGTGAGGATTGAACTCACGACCTTCAGATTATGAGACTTATGCACTACCTACTGCGCTATTGAGGCACTTGGTAAGTTAATAAAAGTCAACAAATTCTCTGGGAAACAGGATTTATTAGATTAATTTCCCCAATTATGCTAGTAATTCAGTTCAAAAAGTCTCAAAGCAAATTTAAGTAAAACTTTCGAAATCGGGCATTTTGTATACCACTGAGTGTGCACCACAGACGCTCAGACTTACAGGTATTCAAAGCTGCTTCAAACAGTTTGTTTCTGTTATAAACCTGTATTTCTCGACATACTAGTGCAACATTATATGGTTGTACCTCAAGTTCTATTGCTAAAACCAATAATCAGTTTTTCATCTGATGTAACAGAAATAAAACTACTGCCCCAAGTGAGGATTGAACTCACGACCTTCAGATTACGAGACTGACGCACTACCTATTGCACTATTGAGGCACTTGGTAAGTTAATAAAAGTCAACAAATTCTCTGGGAAATATGATTTATTAGATTAATTTAACCAATTATGCTAGTAATTAAGTGCAAAAAGTCTCAAAGCAAATTTACGTAAAGTTTTCGATGTCGGGGCAACTTGTATACCACAGAGTGTGCACCACAGATGCTCAGACTTACAGGTATTCAAAGCTGCTTCAAACAGTTTGTTTCTGTTATAAACCTGTATTTTTCGACATACTAGTGCAACATTATATGGTTGTACCTCAAATTCTATTGCTAAAACCAATAATCAGTTTTTCTTCTGTTATAACAGAAATAAAACTACTACCCCAAGTGAGGATTGAACTCACGACCTTCAGATTATGAGACTGATACACTACCTACTGCACTATTGAGGCACTTGGTAAGTTAATAAAAGTCAACAAATTCTCTGGGAAATATGATTTATTAGATTAATTTAACCAATTATGCTAGTAGTTCAGTGCAAAAAGTCTCAAAGCAAATTTAAGTAAAACTTTTGAAGTCGGGGCAACTTGTATACCACTGAGTGTGCACTACACATGCTCAGACTTACAGGTATTCAAAAGCGCTTCAAACAGTTTGTTTCTTTTATAAACCTGTAGTTCTCGACATACTAGTGAAACTTTATATGGTTGTACCTCAAATTCTATTGCAAAAACCAGTAATCAGTTTTTCATCTGATGTAACAGAAATAAAACTACTGCCCAAGTGAGGATTGAATTCACGACCTTCAGATTATGAGACTGATACACTACCTACTGCGCTATTGAGGCACTTGGTAAGCTAATAAAAGTCAACACAATCTCTGGGAAATATGATTTATTAGATTAATTTCCCCAATTATGCTAGTAATTCAGTGCAAAATGTCTCAAAGCAAATTTAGGTAAAGTTTTTGAAGTCGGGGCAACTTGTGTCCCACAGAGTGTGCACCACAGACGCTCAGACTTACAGGTATTCAAAGCTGCTTCAAACAGTTTGTTCCTGCAACAAAGCTGTATTTCTCGACATACTAGTGAAACATTATATGGTTGTACCTCAAATTCTATTGCTAAAACCAGTAATCAGTTTTTCATCTGTTATAACAGAAATAAAACTACTGCCCCAAGTGAGGATTGAACTCACGACCTTCAGATTATGAGACTGACGCGCTACCTACTGCGCTATTGAGGCACTTGGTAAGTTAATAAAAGTCAACAAAATCTCTGGAAAATAGGATTTATTAGATTATTTTAACCAATTAGGCTAGTAATTCAGTGCAAAAAGTCTCAAAGCAAATTTAAGTAAAACTTTTGAAATCGGGCATTTTGTATACCACTGAGTGTGCACTACACATGCTCAGACTTACAGGTATTCAAAGCTGCTTCAAACAGTTTGTTTCTTTTATAAACCTGTAGTTCTCGACATACTAGTGAAACATTATATGGTTGTACCTCATATTCTATGAAAAAGACCAATAATCAGTTTTTCATCCAATAAAAACGAAGTAAACCTACTACCCCAAGTGAGGATTGAACTCACGACCTTCACATTACGAGACTGACGCACTACCTACTGCACTATTGAGGCACTTGGTAAGATATTAAAAGTCAACAAATTCTCTGGGAATTATGATTTATTACATTAATTTAACCAATCAAGCTAGTAATTCAGTGCAAAATGTCTCAAAGCAAATTTAGGTAAAGTTTTTGAAGTCGGGGCAACTTGTGTCCTACGGAGTGTGCACCACAGACGCTCAGACTTACAGGTATTCAAAGCTGCTTCAAACAGTTTTTTTCTGTTATAAACCTGTAGTTCTCGACATACTAGTGAAACATTATATGGTTGTACCTCAAACTCTATTGCAAAAACCAATTATCAGTTTTTCATCTGATGTAACAGAAATAAAACTACTGCCCCAAGTGAGGATTGAACTCACGACCTTCAGATTATGAGACTGACGCACTACCTACTGCGCTATTGAGGCACTTGGTAAGTTAATAAAAGTCAACAAATTCTCTGGGAAATAGGATTTATTAGATTAATTTCCCCAATTAAGCTAGTAGTTCAGTGCAAAAAGTCTCAAGGCAAAGTTAAATAAAACTTTTGAAGTCGGGGCATTTTGTATACCACTGAGTGTGCACTACACATGCTCAGACTTACAGGTATTCAAAGCTGCATCAAACAGTTTGTTTCTTTTATAAACATGTAGTTCTCGACATACTAGTGCAACATTATATGGTTGTACCTCAATTTCTATTGCAAAAACCAATACTCGGTTTCTCATCTGTTATAACAGAAATAAAACTACTGCCCAAGTGAGGATTGAACTCACGACCTTCAGATTATGAGACTGATACACTACCTATTGCACTATTGAGGCACTTGGTAAGTTAATAAAAGTCAACAAATTCTCTTGGAAATATGATTTATTAGATTAATTTCCCCAATTAAGCTAGTAGTTCAGTGCAAAAAGTCTCAAGGCAAAGTTAAATAAAACTTTTGAAGTCGGGGCAATTTGTATACCACAGAGTATGCACCACAGATGCTCAGACTTACATTTATTCAAAGGCGCTTCAAACAGTTTGTTTCTGTTATAAACCTGTTGTTCTCGACATACTAGTGAAACATTATATGGTTGTAACTCATATTCTATGAAAAAGATCGATAATCAGTTTTTCATCCAATAAAAACGAAATAAAACTACTACCCCAAGTGAGGATTGAACTCACGACCTTCAGATTATGAGACTGACGCACTACCTACTGCGCTATTGAGGCACTTGGTAAGTTAATAAAAGTCAACAAAATCTCTGGGAAACAGGATTTATTAGATTAATTTAACCAATCAAGCTAGTAGTTCAGTGCAAAAAGTCTCAACGCAAATATAAGAAAAGCATGTACAATTCGGGCATTTTATATACCACAGAGTATGCGGTACAGATGCTCAGACTTACAGGTATTCAAAGCTGCTTCAAACAGTTTGTTTCTGTTATAAACCTGTAGTTCTCGACATACTAGTGAAACTTTATATATGGTTGTACCTCATATTCTATGAAAAAGACCAATAATCAGTTTTTCATCTGATGTAACAGAAACAAAACTACTGCCCCAAGTGAGGATTGAACTCACGACCTTCAGATTATGAGACTGACGCACTACCTACTGCGCTATTGAGGCACTTGGTAAGTTAATAAAAGTCAACAAAGTCTCTGGGAAATAGGATTTATTAGATTAATTTAACCTATTAAGCTAGTAATTCAGTGCAAAATGTCTCAAAGCAACTTTAAGTAAAACTTTTGAAATCGGGCATTTTGTATACCACTGAGTGTGCACTACACATGCTCAGACTTACAGGTATTCAAAGGCGCTTCAAACAGTTTGTTTCTGTTATAAACCTGTTGTTCTCGACATACTAGTGAAACATTATATGGTTGTACCTCATATTCTATGAAAAAGACCAATAATCAGTTTTTCATCTGATGTAACAGAAACAAAACTACTGCCCCAAGTGAGGATTGAACTCACGACCTTCAGATTATGAGACTGACGCACTACCTATTGCACCATTGAGGCACTTGGTAAGTTAATAAAAGTCAACGAATTCTCTGGGAAATAGGATTTATTAGATTAATTTAACCAATTAGGCTAGTAATTCAGTGCAAAAAGTCTCAAAGCAAATTTAGGTAAAGTTTTTGAAGTCGGGGCAACTTGTGTCCCACAGAGTGTGCACCACAGACGCTCAGACTTACAGGTATTCAAAGCTGCTTCAAACAGTTTGTTCCTGCAACAAAGCTGTATTTCTCGACATACTAGTGAAACATTATATGGTTGTACCTCAAATTCTATTGCTAAAACCAATAATCAGTTTTTCATCTGTTATAACAGAAATAAAACTACTGCCCCAAGTGAGGATTGAACTCACGACCTTCAGATTATGAGACTGACGCACTACCTACTGCGCTATTGAGGCACTTGGTAACTTAATAAAAGTCAACGAAATCTTTTGGAAATAGGATTTATTAGATTAATTTCCCCAATTATGCTAGTAATTCAGTGCAAAAAGTCTCAACGCAAATATAAGTAAAACTTTCGAAATCGGGCATTTTGTATACCACTGAGTGTGCACTACCCATGCTCAGACTTACAGGTATTCAAAAGCGCTTCAAACAGTTTGTTTCTTTTATAAACCTGTAGTTCTCGACATACTAGTGAAACTTTATATGGTTGTACCTCAAATTCTATTGCAAAAACCAACAATCAGATTTTCATTTGATATATCAGAAATAAAACTACTGCCCCAAGTGAGGATTGAACTCACGACCTTCAGATTATGAGACTGACGCACTACCTATTGCACCATTGAGGCACTTGGTAAGTTAATAAAAGTCAACGAATTCTCTGGGAAATAGGATTTATTAGATTAATTTAACCAATTAGGCTAGTAATTCAGTGCAAAAAGTCTCAAAGCAAATTTAGGTAAAGTTTTTGAAGTCGGGGCAACTTGTGTCCCACAGAGTGTGCACCACAGACGCTCAGACTTACAGGTATTCAAAGCTGCTTCAAACAGTTTGTTCCTGCAACAAAGCTGTATTTCTCGACATACTAGTGAAACATTATATGGTTGTACCTCAAATTCTATTGCTAAAACCAATAATCAGTTTTTCATCTGTTATAACAGAAATAAAACTACTGCCCCAAGTGAGGATTGAACTCACGACCTTCAGATTATGAGACTGACGCACTACCTACTGCGCTATTGAGGCACTTGGTAAGTTAATAAAAGTCAACAAATTCTCTTGGAAATAGGATTTATTAGATTATTTTAACCAATTATGCTAGTAATTCAGTGCAAAAAGTCTCAAAGCAAATTTAAGTAAAACTTTTGAAATCGGGCATTTTGTATACCACTGAGTGTGCACTACACATGCTCAGACTTACAGGTATTCAAAGCTGCTTCAAACAGTTTGTTTCTGTTATAAACCTGTATTTCTCGACATACTAGTGAAACATTATATGGTTGTAACTCATATTCTATGAAAAAGACCAATAATCAGTTTTTCATCTGATATATCAGAAACAAAACTACTGCCCCGAGTGAGGATTGAACTCACGACCTTCAGATTATGAGACTGACGCGCTACCTACTGCGCTATTGAGGCACTTGGTAAGTTAATAAAAGTCAACAAAATCTCTGGGAAAAATGATGTATTAGATTAATTTAACCAATTAGGCTAGTAATTCAGTGCAAAAAGTCTCAAAGCAAATTTAAGTAAAACTTTTGAAATCGGGCATTTTGTATACCACTGAGTGTGCACTACACATGCTCAGACTTACAGGTATTCAAAGGCGCTTCAAACAGTTTGTTTCTGTTATAAACCTGTAGTTCTCGACATACTAGTGCAACATTATAAGGTTGTACCTCAAATTCTATAGCTAAAACTAATAATTCGTTTTTTATCTGATGACAAAGAAATAAAACTACTACCCCAAGTGAGGATTGAACTCACGACCTGCAGATTATGAGACTGACGCACTACCTATTGCACCATTGAGGCACTTGGTAACTTAATAAAAGTCAACGAAATCTCTGGGAAATATGATTTATTAGATTAATTACCCGAATTAAGCTAGTAATTCAGTGCAAAAAGTCTCAAAGCAAATTTACGTAAAGTTTTTGATGTCGGGGCAACTTGTATACCACAGAGTGTGCACCACAGATGCTCAGACTTACAGGTATTCAAAGCTGCTTCAAACAGTTTGTTCCTGCAACAAAGCTGTATTTCTCGACATACTAGTGCAACATTATATGGTTGTACCTCAAATTCTACTGCTAAAACCAATAATCAGTTTTTCATCTGTTATATCAGAAATAAAACTACTACCCCAAGTGAGGATTGAATTCACGACCTTCAGATTATGAGACTGACGCACTACCTACTGCGCTATTGAGGCACTTGGTAAGTTAATAAAAGTCAACAAAATCTCTGGGAAATATGATTTATTAGATTAATTTAACCAATTATGCTAGTAATTCAGTGCAAAAAGTCTCAAAGCAAATTTAGGTAAAGTTTTTGATGTCGGGGCAACTTGTGTCCCACAGAGTGTGCACCACAGACGCTCAGACTTACAGGTATTCAAAGCTGCTTCAAACAGTTTGTGCCTGTTACTAACCTGTGGTTTTCGACATTCTAGTGAAACATTAAAAGGTTGTACCTCAAGTTCTATAGCTAAAACTAATATATCGTTTTTTATCTGATGACAAAGAAATAAAACTACTACCCCAAGTGAGGATTGAACTCACGACCTGCAGATTATGAAACTGATACACTACCTATTGCACCATTGAGGCACTTGGTAGGTTAATAAAGGTCAACGAAATCTTTGTGAAATAGGACTTATTAAATTAATTTCCCCAATTAAGCTAGTATTTCAGTGCAAAACGTCTCAAAGCAAATTTAAGTAAAAGTTTTGAAATCGGGGCAACTTGTATACCACTGAGTGTACACTACAGATGCTCAGACTTACAGGTATTCAAAGGCGCTTCAAACAGTTTGTTTCTGTTATAAGCCTGTAGTTCTCGACATACTAGTGAAAAATTATATGGTTGTACCTCAAATTCTATTGCAAAAACAAATAATCAGTTTTTCATCTGTTATAACAGTAGTAAAACTACTGCCCCAAGTGAGGATTGAACTCACGACCTTCAGATTATGAGACTGATACACTACCTACTGCGCTATTGAGGCACTTGGTAAGTTAATAAAAGTCAACAAAATCTCTGGGAATTATGATTTATTAGATTAATTTCCCCAATTAAGCTAGTAATTCAGTGCAAAATGTCTCAAAGCAAATATAAGAAAAGATTTTAGAATTCGGGCATTTTATATACCACAGAGTATGCACCACAGATGCTCAGACTTACAGGTATTCAAAGCTGCTTCAAACAGTTTGTTTCTGTTATAAACCTGTAGTTCTCGACATACTAGTGAAACATTATATGGTTGTACCTCAAATTCTATTGCAAAAACCAATACTCGGTTTCTCATCTGTTATAACAGAAGTAAAACTACTGCCCCAAGTGAGGATTGAACTCACGACCTTCACATTACGAGACTGATACACTACCTACTGCGCTATTGAGGCACTTGGTAAGTTAATAAAAGTCAACAAAATCTCTGGGAAATATGATTTATTAGATTAATTTAACCATTTATGCTAGTAATTCAGTGCAAAAAGTCTCAAGGCAAAGTTAAATAAAACTTTTGAAGTCGGGGCAATTTGTATACCACAGAGTATGCACCACAGATGCACAGACTTACATTTATTCAAAGGCGCTTCAAACAGTTTGTTTCTGTTATAAACCTGTAGTTCTCGACATACTAGTGCAACATTATATGGTTGTACCTCAAAATCTATTGCTAAAACCAATAATCAGTTTTTCATCTGATGTAAAAGATATAAAACAACTGCCCCAAGTGAGGATTGAACTCACGACCTTCAGATTATGAGACTGACGCGCTACCTACTGCACCATTGAAGCGCTAGGTAAGTTAATTAAAGTCAACAAAATCTCTGGGAAATAGGATTTATTAGATTAATTTCCCCAATTAGGCTAGTGATTCAGTGCAAAGAGTCTCAACGCAAATATAAGAAAAGCATGTACAATTCGGGCATTTTATATACCACAGAGTATGCGGTACAGATGCTCAGACTTACAGGTATTCAAAGCTGCTTCAAACAGTTTGTTTCTGTTATAAACCTGTATTTCTCGACATACTAGTGAAACTTTATATGGTTGTACCTCAAATTCTATTGCAAAAACCAATAACCAGTTTTTCATCTGATGTAAAAGATATAAAACAACTGCCCCAAGTGAGGATTGAACTCACGACCTTCAGATTATGAGACTGACGCGCTACCTACTGCACCATTGAAGCGCTAGGTAAGTTAATTAAAGTCAACAAAATCTCTGGGAAATATGACTTATTAGAATTATTTCCCCAATTAGGCTAGTAATTCAGTGCATAACGTCTCAACGCAAATATAAGAAAGATTTTAGAATTCGGGCATTTTATATACCACAGAGTATGCGCTACAGATGCTCAGACTTACAGGTATTCAAAGCTGCTTCAAACAGTTTGTTTCTGTTATAAATCTGTAGTTCTCGACATACTAGTGAAACTTTATATATGGTTGTACCTCATATTCTATGAAAAAGACCAATAATCAGCTTTTCATCCAATAAAAAAGAAATAAAACTACTACCCCAAGCGAGGATTGAACTCACGACCTTCAGATTATGAGACTGACGCGCTACCTATTGCACCATTGAGGCACTTGATAACGTAATAAAAGTCAACGAAATCTTTGGGAAATAACATTTATTAGATTAATTTAACTAATTAAGCTAATAAGTCAGTGCAAAAAGTCTCAAAGCAAATTTAGGTAAAGTTTTTGAAGTCGGGGCAACTTGTGTTCCACAGAGTGTGCACCACAGACGCTCAGACTTACAGGTATTCAAAGCTGCTTCAAACAGTTTGTGCCTGTTACTAACCTGTGGTTTTCGACATTCTAGTCAAAGATTATAAGGTTGTACCTCAAATTCTATTGCTAAAACTAATAATCCGTTTTTTATCTGATGACAAAGAAATAAAACTACTACCTCAAGCGAGGATTGAACTCATGACCTTCAGATTATGAGACTGACGCACTACCTATTGCACCATTGAAGCACTTGGTAAGTTGATCAAAGTCAACGAATTCTCTGGGAAATAGGATTTATTAAATTAATTACCCCAATTAAGCTAGTAATTCAGTGCAAAAAGTCTCAAAGCAAATTTACGTAAAGTTTTTGATGTCGGGGCAACTTGTATACCACAGAGTGTGCACCACAGATGCTCAGACTTACAGGTATTCAAAGCTGCTTCAAACAGTTTGTTTCTGTTATAACCCTGTATTTCTCGACATACTAGTGAAACATTATATGGTTGTACCTCATATTCTATGAAACAGACCGATAATCAGTTTTTCATCCGATAAAAACGAAATTAAACTACTACCCCAAGTGAGGATTGAACTCACGACCTTCAGATTATGAGACTGACGCACTACCTATTGCACCATTGAGGCACTTGGTAACTTAATAAAAGTCAACGAAATCTTTTGGAAATAAGATTTATTAGATTAATTTAACTAATTAAGCTAATAAGTCAGTGCAAAAAGTCTAAAAACAAATTTGCGTAAAGTTTTTGATGTCGGGGCAACTTGTATACCACTGAGTGTGCACCACAGATGCTCAGACTTACAGGTATTCAAAGCTGCTTCAAACAGTTTGTTTCTGTTATAACCCTGTATTTCTCGACATACTAGTGAAACATTATATGGTTGTACCTCATATTCTATGAAAAAGACCGATAATCAGTTTTTCATCCAATAAAAACGAAATAAAACTACTACCCCAAGTTAGGATTGAACTCACGACCTTCAGATTATGACACTGACGCACTACCTATTGTACCATTGAGGCACTTGGTAACTTAATAAAAGTCAACGAAATCTTTGGGAAATAAGATTTATTAGATTAATTTAACTAATTAAGCTAATAAGTCAGTGCAAAAAGTCTCAAAGCATATTTAAGTAAAGTTTTTGAAGTCAGGGCAATTTGTATACCACAGAGTGTGCACCACAGAAGCTCAGACTTACAGGTATTCAAAGCTGCTTCAAACAGTTTGTTTCTGTTATAAACCTGTATTTCTCGACATACTAGTGAAACATAATATGGTTGTACCTCAAATTCTATTGCAAAAACCAACAATCAGTTTCTCATCTGATGTAACAGAAATAAAACTACTGCCCCAAGTGAGGATTGAACTCACGACCTTCAGATTATGAGACTGACGCACTACCTATTGCACCATTGAGGCACTTGGTAAGTTAATAAAAATCAACAAAATCTCTGGGAAATAGGATTTATTAGATTAATTTCCCCAATTAAGCTAGTAATTCAGTGCAAAAAGTCTCAACGCAAATATAAGAAAAGATTTTAGATATCGGGCATTTTATATACCACAGAGTATGCGCTACAGATGCTCAGACTTACAGGTATTCAAAGCTGCTTCAAACAGTTTGTTTCTGTTATAAACCTGTAGTTCTCGACATACTAGTGAAACTTTATATATGGTTGTACCTCATATTCTATGAAAAAGATCAATAATCAGTTTTTCATCCAAAAAAAAAGAAATAAAGCTACTACCCCAAGCGAAGATTGAACTCACGACCTTCAGATTATGAGACTGACGCGCTACCTACTGCGCTATTGAGGCACTTGGTAACTTAATAAAAGTCAACGAAATCTTTGGGAAATAACATTTATTAGATTAATTTAACTAAATAAGCTAATAAGTCAGTGCAAAAAGTCTCAAAGCAAATTTAAGTAAAGTTTTTGAAGTCGGGGCAACTTGTATACCACAGAGTGTGCACCACAGACGCTCAGACTTACAGGTATTCAAAGCTGCTTCAAACAGTTTGTGCCTGTTACTAACCTGTGGTTTTCTACATTCTAGTCAAACATTATAAGGTTGTACCTCAAATTCTATTGCTAAAACTAATAATCCGTTTTTTATCTGATGACAAAGAAATAAAACTACTACCTCAAGTGAGGATTGAACTCACGACCTTCAGATTATGAGACTGACGCACTACCTATTGCACCATTGAGGCACTTGGTAAGTTAATAAAAGTCAAAGAAATCTCTGGGAAATAGGATTTATTAGATTAATTACCCCAATTAAGCTAGTAATTCAGTGCAAAACGTCTCAACGCAAATTTAAGTAAAGTTTTTGATGTCGGGGCAACTTGTATACCACAGAGTGTGCACCACAGATGCTCAGACTTACAGGTATTCAAAGCTGCTTCAAACAGTTTGTTTCTGTTATAAACCTGTATTTCTCGACATACTAGTGCAACATTATATGGTTGTACCTCAAGTTCTATTGCTAAAACCAATAATCAGTTTTTCATCTGATGTAACAGAAATAAAACTACTACCCCAAGTGAGGATTGAACTCACGACCTTCAGATTATGAGACTGACGCACTACCTACTGCACTATTGAGGCACTTGGTAAGTTAATAAAAGTCAACAAATTCTCTGGGAAATATGATTTATTAGATTAATTTAACCAATTATGCTAGTAATTCAGTGCAAAAAGTCTCAAAGCAAATTTAAGTAAAACTTTTGAAGTCGGGGCAACTTGTATACCACTGAGTGTGCACTACACATGCTCAGACTTACAGGTATTCAAAGCTGCTTCAAACAGTTTGTTTCTGTTATAAACCTGTATTTCTCGACATACTAGTGCAACATTATATGGTTGTACCTCAAGTTCTATTGCTAAAACCAATAATCAGTTTTTCATCTGTTATAACAGAAATAAAACTACTGCCCCAAGTGAGGATTGAACTCACGACCTTCAGATTATGAGACTGACGCACTACCTATTGCACCATTGAGGCACTTGGTAAGTTAATAAAAGTCAAAGAAATCTCTGGGAAATAGGATTTATTAGATTAATTACCCCAATTATGCTAGTAATTAAGTGCAAAAAGTCTCAAAGCAAATTTAAGTAAAACTTTTGAAGTCGGGGCAACTTGTATACCACTGAGTGTGCACTACACATGCTCAGACTTACAGGTATTCAAAGGCGCTTCAAACAGTTTGTTTCTTTTATAAACCTGTAGTTCTCGACATACTAGTGCAACATTATATGGTTGTACCTCAAGTTCTATTGCTAAAACCAATAATCAGTTTTTCATCTGTTATAACAGAAATAAAACTACTGCCCCAAGTGAGGATTGAACTCACGACCTTCAGATTATGAGACTGACGCACTACCTATTGCACCATTGAGGCACTTGGTAAGTTAATAAAAGTCAAAGAAATCTCTGGGAAATAGGATTTATTAGATTAATTACCCCAATTATGCTAGTAATTAAGTGCAAAAAGTCTCAAAGCAAATTTAAGTAAAACTTTTGAAATCAGGCATTTTGTATACCACTGAGTGTGCACTACACATGCTCAGACTTACAGGTATTCAAAGCTGCTTCAAACAGTTTGTTTCTGGTATAAACCTGTATTTCTCGACATACTAGTGCAACATTAATTGGTTGTACCTCAAATTCTATTGCTAAAACCAATAACCAGTTTTTCATCTGATATATCAGAAATAAAACTACTGCCCCAAGTGAGGATTGAACTCACGACCTTCAGATCATGAGACTGATACACTACCTACTGCGCTATTGAGGCACTTGGTAAGTTAATAAAAGTCAACAAAATCTCTTGGAAATAGGATTCATTAGATTAATTTAACCAATTATGCTAGTAATTCAGTGCAAAAAGTCTCAAAGCAAATTTAAGTAAAACTTTTGAAATCGGGCAACTTGTATACCACTGAGTGTGCACCACAGATGCTCAGACTTACGGGTATTCAAAGCTGCTTCAAACAGTTTGTTCCTGCAACAAAGCTGTATTTCTCGACATACTAGTGAAACATTATATGGTTGTACCTCAAATTCTATTGCCAAAACCAATAATCAGTTTTTCATCTGTTATAACAGAAATAAAGCTACTGCCCCGAGTGAGGATTGAATTCACGACCTTCAGATTATGAGACTGATACACTACCTATTGCACCATTGAGGCACTTGGTAAGTTAATAAAAGTCAACAAATTCTCTTGGAAATATGATTTATTAGATTAATTTAACCAATTATGCTAGTAATTCAGTGCAAAAAGTCTCAAAGCAAATTTAAGTAAAACTTTTGAAATCGGGCATTTTGTATACCACTGAGTGTGCACTACACATGCTCAGACTTACAGGTATTCAAAGCTGCTTCAAACAGTTTGTTTCTGTTATAAACCTGTATTTCTCGACATACTAGTGCAACATTATATGGTTGTACCTCAAATTCTATTGCAAAAACCAGTAATCAGTTTTTCATCTGATATATCAGAAACAAAACTACTGCCCCAAGTGAGGATTGAACTTACGACCTTCAGATTATGAGACTGACGCACTACCTACTGCACTATTGAGGCACTTGGTAAGTTAATAAAAGTCAACACAATCTCTGGGAAATAGGATTTATTAGATTAATTTAACCAATTATGCTAGTAATTCAGTGCAAAAAGTCTCAAAGCAAATTTAAGTAAAACTTTTGAAATCGGGCATTTTGTATACCACTGAGTGTGCACTACACATGCTCAGACTTACAGGTATTCAAAGCTGCTTCAAACAGTTTGTTTCTGTTATAAACCTGTATTTCTCGACATACTAGTGCAACATTATATGGTTGTACCTCAAATTCTATTGCTAAAACCAATAATCAGCTTTTCATCTGATATATCAGAAATAAAACTACTGCCCCAAGTGAGGATTGAACTCACGACCTTCAGATCATGAGACTGATACACTACCTACTGCGCTATTGAGGCACTTGGTAAGTTAATAAAAGTCAACAAAATCTCTGGGAAATAGGATTTATTAGATTAATTTAACCAATTAAGCTAGTAATTCAGTCCAAAACGTCTCAACGCAAATATAAGAAAAGATTTTAGAATTCGGGCATTTTATATACCACAGAGTATGCACTACAGATGCTCAGACTTACAGGTATTCAAAGCTGCTTCAAACAGTTTGTTTCTGTTATAAACCTGTAGTTCTCGACATACTAGTGAAACATTATATGGTTGTAACTCATATTCTATGAAAAAGACCAATAATCAGTTTTTCATCTGTTATAACAGAAATAAAACTACTGCCCAAGTAAGGATTGAATTCACGACCTTCAGATTATGAGACTGACGCGCTACCTACTGCGCTATTGAGGCACTTGGTAAGTTAATAAAAGTCAACAAATTCTCTGGGAAATATGATTTATTAGATTAATTTAACCAATTATGCTAGTAATTCAGTGCAAAAAGTCTCAAAGCAAATTTAAGTAAAACCTTCGAAATCGGGCAACTTGTATACCACTGAGTGTGCACTACAGATGCTCAGACTTACAGGTATTCAAAGGCGCTTCAAACAGTTTGTTTCTGTTATAAACCTGTAGTTCTCGACATACTAGTGAAACATTTTATGGTTGTACCTCAAATTCTATTGCAAAAACCAACAATCAGATTTTCATCTGATATATCAGAAACAAAACTACTGCCCCAAGTGAGGATTGAACTCATGACCTTCAGATTATGAGACTGACGCGCTACCTACTGCACCAGTGAGGATTGAATTCACGACCTTCAGATTATGAGACTGATACACTACCTACTGCGCTATTGAGGCACTTGGTAAGTTAATAAAAGTCAAAGAAATCTCTGGGAAATAGGATTCATTAGATTAATTTAACCAATTATGCTAGTAATTAAGTGCAAAAAGTCTCAAAGCAAATTTACGTAAAGTTTTCGATGTCGGGGCAACTTGTATACCACAGAGTGTGCACTACAGATGCTCAGACTTACAGGTATTCAAAGCTGCTTCAAACAGTTTGTTTCTGTTATAAACCTGTATTTCTCGACATACTAGTGCAACATTATATGGTTGTACCTCAAGTTCTATTGCTAAAACCAATAATCAGTTTTTCATCTGTTATAACAGAAATAAAACTACTGCCCCAAGTGAGGATTGAACTCACGACCTTCAGATTATGAGACTGATGCACTACCTACTGCGCTATTGAGGCACTTGGTAAGTTAATAAAAGTCAACAAATTCTCTGGGAAACAGGATTTATTAGATTAATTTCCCCAATTATGCTAGTAATTCAGTGCAAAAAGTCTCAAAGCAAATTTAAGTAAAACTTTCGAAATCGGGCATTTTGTATACCACTGAGTGTGCACCACAGACGCTCAGACTTACAGGTATTCAAAGCTGCTTCAAACAGTTTGTTTCTGTTATAAACCTGTATTTCTCGACATACTAGTGCAACATTATATGGTTGTACCTCAAGTTCTATTGCTAAAACCAATAATCAGTTTTTCATCTGATGTAACAGAAATAAAACTACTGCCCCAAGTGAGGATTGAACTCACGACCTTCAGATTACGAGACTGACGCACTACCTATTGCACTATTGAGGCACTTGGTAAGTTAATAAAAGTCAACAAATTCTCTGGGAAATATGATTTATTAGATTAATTTAACCAATTATGCTAGTAATTAAGTGCAAAAAGTCTCAAAGCAAATTTACGTAAAGTTTTCGATGTCGGGGCAACTTGTATACCACAGAGTGTGCACCACAGATGCTCAGACTTACAGGTATTCAAAGCTGCTTCAAACAGTTTGTTTCTGTTATAAACCTGTATTTCTCGACATACTAGTGCAACATTATATGGTTGTACCTCAAATTCTATTGCTAAAACTAATAATCAGTTTTTCTTCTGTTATAACAGAAATAAAACTACTACCCCAAGTGAGGATTGAACTCACGACCTTCAGATTATGAGACTGATACACTACCTACTGCACTATTGAGGCACTTGGTAAGTTAATAAAAGTCAACAAATTCTCTGGGAAATATGATTTATTAGATTAATTTAACCAATTATGCTAGTAGTTCAGTGCAAAAAGTCTCAAAGCAAATTTAAGTAAAACTTTTGAAGTCGGGGCAACTTGTATACCACTGAGTGTGCACTACAGATGCTCAGACTTACAGGTATTCAAAAGCGCTTCAAACAGTTTGTTTCTTTTATAAACCTGTAGTTCTCGACATACTAGTGAAACTTTATATGGTTGTACCTCAAATTCTATTGCAAAAACCAGTAATCAGTTTTTCATGTGATGTAACAGAAATAAAACTACTGCCCAAGTGAGGATTGAATTCACGACCTTCAGATTATGAGACTGATACACTACCTACTGCGCTATTGAGGCACTTGGTAAGCTAATAAAAGTCAACACAATCTCTGGGAAATATGATTTATTAGATTAATTTCCCCAATTATGCTAGTAATTCAGTGCAAAATGTCTCAAAGCAAATTTAGGTAAAGTTTTTGAAGTCGGGGCAACTTGTGTCCCACAGAGTGTGCACCACAGACGCTCAGACTTACAGGTATTCAAAGCTGCTTCAAACAGTTTGTTCCTGCAACAAAGCTGTATTTCTCGACATACTAGTGAAACATTATATGGTTGTACCTCATATTCTATGAAAAAGACCAATAATCAGTTTTTCATCCAATAAAAACGAAGTAAACCTACTACCCCAAGTGAGGATTGAACTCACGACCTTCACATTACGAGACTGACGCACTACCTACTGCACTACTGAGGCACTTGGTAAGATAATAAAAGTCAACAAATTCTCTGGGAATTATGATTTATTACATTAATTTAACCAATCAAGCTAGTAATTCAGTGCAAAATGTCTCAAAGCAAATTTAGGTAAAGTTTTTGAAGTCGGGGCAACTTGTGTCCTACGGAGTGTGCACCACAGACGCTCAGACTTACAGGTATTCAAAGCTGCTTCAAACAGTTTGTTTCTGTTATACACCTGTAGTTCTCGACATACTAGTGCAACATTATATGGTTGTACCTCAAGTTCTATTGCTAAAACCAATAATCAGTTTTTCATCTGTTATAACAGAAATAAAACTACTGCCCAAGTAAGGATTGAATTCACGACCTTCAGATTATGAGACTGACGCGCTACCTACTGCACTATTGAGGCACTTGGTAAGTTAATAAAAGTCAACACAATCTCTGGGAAATAGGATTTATTAGATTAATTTAACCAATTATGCTAGTAATTCAGTGCAAAAAGTCTCAAAGCAAATTTAAGTAAAACCTTCGAAATCGGGCAACTTGTATACCACTGAGTGTGCACTACAGATGCTCAGACTTACAGGTATTCAAAGGCGCTTCAAACAGTTTGTTTCTGTTATAAACCTGTAGTTCTCGACATACTAGTGCAACATTATATGGTTGTACCTCAAATTCTATTGCAAAAACCAGTAATCAGTTTTTCATCTGATATATCAGAAACAAAACTACTGCCCCAAGTGAGGATTGAACTTACGACCTTCAGATTATGAGACTGACGCACTACCTACTGCACTATTGAGGCACTTGGTAAGTTAATAAAAGTCAACACAATCTCTGGGAAATAGGATTTATTAGATTAATTTAACCAATTATGCTAGTAATTCAGTGCAAAAAGTCTCAAAGCAAATTTAAGTAAAACCTTCGAAATCGGGCAACTTGTATACCACTGAGTGTGCACTACAGATGCTCAGACTTACAGGTATTCAAAGGCGCTTCAAACAGTTTGTTTCTGTTATAAACCTGTAGTTCTCGACATACTAGTAAAACATTATATGGTTGTACCTCATATTCTATGAAAAAGACCAATAATCAGTTTTTCTTCTGTTGTAACAGAAATAAAACTACTGCCCCAAGTGAGGATTGAACTCACGACCTTCAGATTATGAGACTGACGCGCTACCTACTGCGCTATTGAGGCACTTGGTAAGTTAATAAAAGTCAACAAAATCTCTGGGAATTATGATTTATTAGATTAATTTCCCCAATTAAGCTAGTAATTCAGTGCAAAAAGTCTCAAAGCAAATTTAGGTAAAGTTTTTGAAGTCGGGGCAACTTGTGTCCCACGGAGTGTGCACCACAGACGCTCAGACTTACAGGTATTCAAAGCTGCTTCAAACAGTTTGTTTCTGTTATACACCTGTAGTTCTCGACATACTAGTGCAACATTATATGGTTGTACCTCAAGTTCTATTGCTAAAACCAATAATCAGTTTTTCATCTGTTATAACAGAAATAAAACTACTGCCCAAGTAAGGATTGAATTCACGACCTTCAGATTATGAGACTGACGCGCTACCTACTGCGCTATTGAGGCACTTGGTAAGTTAATAAAAGTCAACAAATTCTCTGGGAAATATGATTTATTAGATTAATTTAACCAATTATGCTAGTAATTCAGTGCAAAAAGTCTCAAAGCAAATTTAAGTAAAACTTTCGAAATCGGGCATTTTGTATACCACTGAGTGTGCACTACAGATGCTCAGACTTACAGGTATTCAAAGGCGCTTCAAACAGTTTGTTTCTGTTATAAACCTGTAGTTCTCGACATACTAGTGAAACATTTTATGGTTGTACCTCAAATTCTATTGCAAAAACCAACAATCAGATTTTCATCTGATATATCAGAAACAAAACTACTGCCCCAAGTGAGGATTGAACTCACGACCTTCAGATTATGAGACTGACGCGCTACCTACTGCACCAGTGAGGATTGAATTCACGATCTTCAGATTATGAGAGTGATACACTACCTACTGCGCTATTGAGGCACTTGGTAAGTTAATAAAAGTCAACAAATTCTCTGGGAAACAGGATTTATTAGATTAATTTCCCCAATTATGCTAGTAATTCAGTGCAAAAAGTCTCAAAGCAAATTTAAGTAAAACTTTCGAAATCGGGCATTTTGTATACCACTGATTGTGCACCACAGACGCTCAGACTTACAGGTATTCAAAGCTGCTTCAAACAGTTTGTTTCTGTTATAAACCTGTATTTCTCGACATACTAGTGCAACATTATATGGTTGTACCTCAAGTTCTATTGCTAAAACCAATAATCAGTTTTTCATCTGATGTAACAGAAATAAAACTACTGCCCCAAGTGAGGATTGAACTCACGACCTTCAGATTATGAGACTGATGCACTACCTACTGCGCTATTGAGGCACTTGGTAAGTTAACTAAAGTCAACAAAATCTCTGGAAATAGGATTTATTAGATTAATTTAACCAATCAAGCTAGTAGATCAGTGCAAAATGTCTCAAAGCAAATTTAGGTAAAGTTTTTGAAGTCGGGGCAACTTGTGTCTCACAGAGTGTGCACCACAGACGCTCAGACTTACAGGTATTCAAAGCTGCTTCAAACAGTTTGTTCCTGCAACAAAGCTGTATTTCTCGACATACTAGTGAAACATTATATGGTTGTACCTCAAATTCTATTGCTAAAACCAATAATCAGATTTTCATCTGATATATCAGAAACAAAACTACTGCCCCAAGTGAGGATTGAACTCACGACCTTCAGATTATGAGACTGATACACTACCTACTGCACTATTGAGGCACTTGGTAAGTTAATAAAAGTCAACAAATTCTCTGGGAAATATGATTTATTAGATTATTTTAACCAATTATGCTAGTAGTTCAGTGCAAAAAGTCTCAAAGCAAATTTAAGTAAAACTTTTGAAGTCGGGGCAACTTGTATACCACTGAGTGTGCACTACACATGCTCAGACTTACAGGTATTCAAAAGCGCTTCAAACAGTTTGTTTCTTTTATAAACCTGTAGTTCTCGACATACTAGTGAAACTTTATATGGTTGTACCTCAAATTCTATTGCAAAAACCAGAAATCAGTTTTTCATCTGATGTAACAGAAATAAAACTACTGCCCAAGTGAGGATTGAATTCACGACCTTCAGATTATGAGACTGATACACTACCTACTGCGCTATTGAGGCACTTGGTAAGCTAATAAAAGTCAACACAATCTCTGGGAAATATGATTTATTAGATTAATTTCCCCAATTAAGCTAGTAATTCAGTGCAAAAAGTCTCAAAGCAAATTTAGGTAAAGTTTTTGAAGTCGGGGCAACTTGTGTCCCACAGAGTGTGCACCACAGACGCTCAGACTTACAGGTATTCAAAGCTGCTTCAAACAGTTTGTTCCTGCAACAAAGCTGTATTTCTCGACATACTAGTGAAACATTATATGGTTGTACCTCAAATTCTATTGCTAAAACCAGTAATCAGTTTTTCATCTGTTATAACAGACATAAAACTACTGCCCCAAGTGAGGATTGAACTCACGACCTTCAGATTATGAGACTGACGCGCTACCTACTGCGCTATTGAGGCACTTGGTAAGTTAATAAAAGTCAACAAAATCTCTTGGAAATAGGATTTATTAGATTAATTTAACCAATTATGCTAGTAATTCAGTGCAAAAAGTCTCAAAGCAAATTTAAGTAAAACTTTTGAAATCGGGCATTTTGTATACCACTGAGTGTGCACTACACATGCTCAGACTTACAGGTATTCAAAGCTGCTTCAAACAGTTTGTTTCTTTTATAAACCTGTAGTTCTCGACATACTAGTGAAACATTATATGGTTGTACCTCATATTCTATGAAAAAGACCAATAATCAGTTTTTCATCCAATAAAAACGAAGTAAACCTACTACCCCAAGTGAGGATTGAACTCACGACCTTCACATTACGAGACTGACGCACTACCTACTGCACTATTGAGGCACTTGGTAAGTTAATAAAAGTCAACAAATTCTCTTGGAAATAGGATTCATTAGATTAATTTAACCAACTAAGCAAGTAGTTCAGTGCAAAAAGTCTCAAGGCAAATTTAGGTAAAGTTTTTGAAGTCGGGGCAACTTGTGTCCCACAGAGTGTGCACCACAGACGCTCAGACTTACAGGTATTCAAAGCTGCTTCAAACAGTTTGTTCCTGCAACAAAGCTGTATTTCTCGACATACTAGTGAAACATTATATGGTTGTACCTCAAATTCTATTGCTAAAACCAATAATCAGTTTTTCATCTGTTATAACAGAAATAAAATTACTGCCCCAAGTGAGGATTGAACTCACGACCTTCAGATCATGAGACTGACGCACTACCTATTGCACCATTGAGGCACTTGGTAAGTTAATAAAAGTCAACAAATTCTCTTGGAAATAGGATTCATTAGATTAATTTAACCAATTATGCTAGTAATTCAGTGCAAAATGTCTCAAAGCAAATTTAAGTAAAACTTTTGAAATCGGGCATTTTGTATACCACTGAGTGTGCACTACACATGCTCAGACTTCCAGGTATTCAAAGCTGCTTCAAACAGTTTGTTTCTGTTATAAACCTGTATTTCTCGACATACTAGTGCAACATTTTATGGTTGTACCTCAAATTCTATTGCTAAAACCAATAATCAGTTTTTCTTCTGTTATAACAGAAATAAAACTGCTGCCCCAAGTGAGGATTGAACTCACGACCTTCAGATCATGAGACTGACGCGCTACCTACTGCACTATTGAGGCACTTGGTAAGTTAATAAAAGTCAACAAAATCTCTGGGAAATAGGATTTATTAGATTAATTTAACCAATCGAGCTAGTAAATCAGTGCAAAAAGTCTAAACGCAAATATAAGAAAAGATTGTACAATTCGGGCATTTTATATACCACAGAGTATGCGGTACAGATGCTCAGACTTACAGGTATTCAAAGCTGCTTCAAACAGTTTGTTTCTGTTATAAACATGTATTTATCGACATACTAGTGAAACTTTATATATGGTTGTACCTCATATTCTATGAAAAAGACCAATAATCAGTTTTTCATCTGATGTAACAGAAATAAAACTACTGCCCCAAGTGAGGATTGAACTCACGACCTTCAGATTATGAGACTGATACGCTACCTACTGCGCTATTGAGGCACTTGGTAAGTTAATAAAAGTCAACACAATCTCTGGGAATTATGATTTATTAGATTAATTTCCCCAATTAAGCTAGTAATTCAGTGCAAAAAGTCTAAACGCAAATATAAGAAAAGATTGTACAATTCGGGCATTTTATATACCACAGAGTATGCGGTACAGATGCTCAGACTTACAGGTATTCAAAGCTGCTTCAAACAGTTTGTTTCTGTTATAAACCTGTATTTCTCGACATACTAGTGAAACTTTATATATGGTTGTACCTCAAATTCTATTGCTAAAACCAATAATCAGTTTTTCATCTGTTATAACAGAAATAAAACTACTACCCCAAGTGAGGATTGAACTCACGACCTTCAGATTATGAGACTGACGCACTACCTACTGCGCTATTGAGGCACTTGGTAAGTTACTAAAAGTCAACAAAATCTCTGGGAATTATGATTTATTAGATTAATTTCCCCAATTAAGCTAGTAAATCAGTGCAAAAAGTCTAAACGCAAATATAAGAAAAGATTGTACAATTCGGGCATTTTATATACCACAGAGTATGCGGTACAGATGCTCAGACTTACAGGTATTCAAAGCTGCTTCAAACAGTTTGTTTCTGTTATAAACCTGTATTTCTCGACATACTAGTGAAACTTTATATATGGTTGTACCTCAAATTCTATTGCTAAAACCAATAATCAGTTTTTCATCTGTTATAACAGAAATAAAACTACTACCCCAAGTGAGGATTGAACTCACGACCTTCAGATTATGAGACTGACGCGCTACCTACTGCGCTATTGAGGCACTTGGTAAGTTAATAAAAGTCAACAAAATCTCTGGGAATTATGATTTATTAGATTAATTTAACCAATTATGCTAGTAATTCAGTGCAAAAAGTCTCAAAGCAAATTTAAGTAAAACCTTCGAAATCGGGCAACTTGTATACCACTGAGTGTGCACTACAGATGCTCAGACTTACAGGTATTCAAAGGCGCTTCAAACAGTTTGTTTCTGTTATACACCTGTAGTTCTCGACATACTAGTGAAACATTTCATGGTTGTACCTCAAATTCTATTGCTAAAACCAGTAATCAGTTTTTCATCTGTTATAACAGAAATAAAACTACTACCCCAAGTGAGGATTGAACTCACGACCTTCAGATCATGAGACTGATACACTACCTACTGCGCTATTGAGGCACTTGGTAAGTTAATAAAAGTCAACAAATTCTCTTGGAAATAGGATTTATTAGATTAGTTTAACCAATTATGCTAGTAATTCAGTGCAAAAAGTCTCAAAGCAAATTTAAGTAAAACCTTCGAAATCGGGCAACTTGTATACCACTGAGTGTGCACTACAGATGCTCAGACTTACAGGTATTCAAAGGCGCTTCAAACAGTTTGTTTCTGTTACAAACCTGTAGTTCTCGACATTCTAGGGAAACGTGATATGATTGTACCTCATATTCTATGAAAAAAACCAATAATCAGTTTTTCATCTGATGTTAAAAAAATAAAACTACTGCCCCAAGTGAGGATTGAACTCACGACCTTCAGATTATGAGACTGACGCGCTACCTACTGCGCTATTGAGGCACTTGGTAAGTTAATAAAAGTCAACAAAATCTCTGGGAAACAGGATTTATTAGATTAGTTTAACCAATTATGCTAGTAATTCAGTGCAAAAAGTCTCAAAGCAAATTTAAGTAAAACCTTCGAAATCGGGCAACTTGTATACCACTGAGTGTGCACTACAGATGCTCAGACTTACAGGTATTCAAAGGCGCTTCAAACAGTTTGTTTCTGTTATAAACCTGTAGTTCTCGACATACTAGTGAAACATTTTATGGTTGTACCTCAAATTCTATTGCAAAAACCAACAATCAGATTTTCATCTGATATATCAGAAACAAAACTACTGCCCCAAGTGAGGATTGAACTCACGACCTTCAGATTATGAGACTGACGCGCTACCTACTGCGCTATTGAGGCACTTGGTAAGTTAATAAAAGTCAACAAAATCTCTGGGAAATATGATTTACTAGATTAATTTAACCAATCAAGCTAGTAGTTCAGTGCAAAAAGTCTCAAAGCAAATTTAGGTAAAGTTTTTGAAGTCGGGGCAACTTGTGTCCCACGGAGTGTGCACCACAGACGCTCAGACTTACAGGTATTCAAAGCTGCTTCAAACAGTTTGTTCCTGCAACAAAGCTGTATTTCTCGACATACTAGTGAATCATTATATGGTTGTACCTCAAATTCTATTGCTAAAACCAATAATCAGTTTTTCATCTGTTATAACAGAAATAAAACTACTGCCCCAAGTGAGGATTGAACTCACGACCTTCAGATTATGAGACTGACGCGCTACCTACTGCGCTATTGAGGCACTTGGTAAGTTAATAAAAGTCAACAAATTCTCTTGGAAATATGATTTACTAGATTAATTTAACCAATCCAGCTAGTAGTTCAGTGCAAAATGTCTCAAAGCAAATTTAGGTAAAGTTTTTGAAGTCGGGGCAACTTGTGTCCCACGGAGTGTGCACCACAGATGCTCAGACTTACAGGTATTCAAAGGCGCTTCAAACAGTTTGTTTCGGTCATAAACCTGTATTTCTCGACATAGTAGTGAAAAAGTATATGGTTCTACTTCAAAGTGTATTGAAAAAACCAATAATCAGTTTTTCATCTGATGTAACAGAAATAAAACTACTGCCCCAAGTGAGGATTGAACTCACGACCTTCAGATTATGAGACTGACGCGCTACCTACTGCGCTATTGAGGCACTTGGTAAGTTAACTAAAGTCAACAAAATCTCTGGGAAATAGGATTTATTAGATTAATTTAACCAATTATGCTAGTAATTCAGTGCAAAACGTCTCAACGCAAATTTAGGTAAAGTTTTTGATGTCGCGGCAACTTGTATACGACAGAGTGTGCACTACAGATGCTCAGACTTACAGATTTAAAGGCGCTTCAAACAGTTTGTTTCTGTTATAAACCTGTATTTCTCGACATACTAGTGCAACATTATATGGTTGTACCTCAAATTCTATTGCTAAAACCAATAATCAGTTTTTCATCTGTTATAACAGAAATAAAACTACTACCCCAAGTGAGGATTGAACTCACGACCTTCAGATCATGAGACTGACGCACTACCTACTGCGCTATTGAGGCACTTGGTAAGTTAATAAAAGTCAACAAAATCTCTTGGAAATAGGATTCATTAGATTAGTTTAACCAATTAAGCTAGTAATTCAGTGCAAAAAGTCTCAAGGCAAATTTAAGTAAAACTTTTGAAATCGGGCATTTTGTATACCACTGAGTGTGCACTACACATGCTCAGACTTACAGGTATTCAAAGCTGCATCAAACAGTTTGTTTCTGTTATAAACCTGTATTTCTCGACATACTAGTGCAACATTATATGGTTGTACCTCAAATTCTATTGCTAAAACCAATAATCAGTTTTTCATCTGTTATAACAGAAATAAAACTACTGCCCCAAGTGAGGATTGAACTCACGACCTTCAGATCATGAGACTGACGCGCTACCTACTGCACCATTGAGGCACTTGGTAAGTTAATAAAAGTCAACAAAATCTCTGGGAAAAAGGATTTATTAGATTAATTTCCCCAATTAGGCTAGTAATTCAGTGCCAAAAGTCTCAAAGCAAATTTAAGTAAAACTTTCGAAATCGGGCATTTTACATACCACTGAGTGTGCACTACACATGCTCAGACTTACAGGTATTCAGAGGCGCTTCAAACAGTTTGTTTCTGTTATAAACCTGTAGTTCTCGACATACTAGTGAAACATTTTATGGTTGTACCTCAAATTCTATTGCAAAAACCAATAATCAGTTTTTCATCTGTTATAACAGAAATAAAACTACTGCCCCAAGTGAGGATTGAATTCACGACCTTCAGATTATGAGACTGACGCACTACCTACTGCACTATTGAGGCACTTGGTAAGTTAATAAAAGTCAACACAATCTCTGGGAAATATGATTTACTAGATTAATTTAACCAATCAAGCTAGTAGTTCAGTGCAAAATGTCTCAAAGCAAATTTAGGTAAAGTTTTTGAAGTCGGGGCAACTTGTGTCCCACGGAGTGTGCACCACAGACGCTCAGACTTACAGGTATTCAAAGCTGCTTCAAACAGTTTGTTCCTGCAACAAAGCTGTATTTCTCGACATACTAGTGAAACATTATATGGTTGTACCTCAAATTCTATTGCTAAAACCAATAATCAGTTTTTCATCTGTTATAACAGAAATAAAACTACTGCCCCAAGTGAGGATTGAACTCACGACCTTCAGATTATGAGACTGACGCGCTACCTACTGCGCTATTGAGGCACTTGGTAAGTTAATAAAAGTCAACAAATTCTCTTGGAAATATGATTTACTAGATTAATTTAACCAATCAAGCTAGTAGTTCAGTGCAAAATGTCTCAAAGCAAATTTAGGTAAAGTTTTTGAAGTCGGGGCAACTTGTGTCCCACGGAGTGTGCACCACAGATGCTCAGACTTACAGGTATTCAAAGGCGCTTCAAACAGTTTGTTTCGGTCATAAACCTGTATTTCTCGACATAGTAGTGAAAAATTATATGGTTCTACTTCAAAGTGTATTGAAAAAACCAATAATCAGTTTTTCATCTGATGTAACAGAAATAAAACTACTGCCCCAAGTGAGGATTGAACTCACGACCTTCAGATTATGAGACTGACGCGCTACCTACTGCGCTATTGAGGCACTTGGTAAGTTAACTAAAGTCAACAAAATCTCTGGGAAATAGGATTTATTAGATTAATTTAACCAATTATGCTAGTAATTCAGTGCAAAACGTCTCAACGCAAATTTAGGTAAAGTTTTTGATGTTGCGGCAACTTGTATACGACAGAGTGTGCACTACAGATGCTCAGACTTACAGGTATTCAAAGGCGCTTCAAACTGTTTGTTTCTGTTATACACCTGTAGTTCTCGACATACTAGTGAAACATTTTATGGTTGTACCTCGTATTCTATGAAAAAGACCAATAATCAGTTTTTAATCCAAAAAAAAGAAATAAAACTACTACCCCAAGTGAGGATTGAACTCACGACCTTCAGATTATGAGACTGATACACTACCTACTGCGCTATTGAGGCACTTGGTAAGTTAATAAAAGTCAACAAAATCTCTAGGAAATATGATTTATTAGATTAATTTAACCAACTAAGCAAGTAGTTCTGTGCAAAAAGTCTCAAAACAAATTTAAGTAAAGTTTTTGAAGTCGGGGCAACTTGTGTCCCACAGAGTGTGCACCACAGATGCTCAGACTTACAGGTATTTAAAGGCGCTTCAAACAGTTTGTTTCTGTTATAAACCTGTATATCTCGACATACTAGTGCAACATTATATGGTTGTACCTCAAATTCTATTGCTAAAACCAATAATCAGTTTTTCATCTGTTATAACAGAAATAAAACTACTACTCCAAGTGAGGATTGAACTCACGACCTTCAGATCATGAGACTGACGCACTACCTACTGCGCTATTGAGGCACTTGGTAAGTTAATAAAAGTCAACAAAATCTCTGGGAAATATGATTTATTAGATTAATTTAACCAATTATGCTAGTAATTCAGTGCAAAAAGTCTCAAGGCAAATTTAAGTAAAACTTTTGAAATCGGGCATTTTGTATACAAATGAGTGTGCACTACACATGCTCAGACTTACAGGTATTC
Source organism: Watersipora subatra (assembly GCF_963576615.1). NCBI lineage: Eukaryota > Metazoa > Bryozoa > Gymnolaemata > Cheilostomatida > Watersiporidae > Watersipora > Watersipora subatra. The sequence continues at coordinate 24,289,337 of NC_088709.1, forward strand.
AGAGGCGCTTCAAACAGTTTGTTTCTGTTATAAACCTGTAGTTCTCGACATACTAGTGAAACATTTTATGGTTGTACCTCAAATTCTATTGCAAAAACCAATAATCAGTTTTTCATCTGTTATAACAGAAATAAAACTACTGCCCCAAGTGAGGATTGAACTCACGACCTTCAGATCATGAGACTGACGCGCTACCTACTGCACTATTGAGGCACTTGGTAAGTTAATAAAAGTCAACAAAATCTCTGGGAAATAGGATTTATTAGATTAATTTCCCCAATTAGACTAGTAATTCAGTGCAAAGAGTCTCAACGCAAATATAAGAAAAGCATGTACAATTCGGGCATTTTATATACCACAGAGTATGCGGTACAGATGCTCAGACTTACAGGTATTCAAAGCTGCTTCAAACAGTTTGTTTCTGTTATAAACCTGTAGTTCTCGACATACTAGTGAAACATTATATGGTTGTACCTCATATTCTATGAAAAAGACCAATAATCAGTTTTTCATCTGATGTAACAGAAATAAAACTACCACCCCAAGTGAGGATTGAACTCACGACCTTCAGATTATGAGACTGATACACTACCTACTGCGCTATTGAGGCACTTGGTAAGTTAATAAAAGTCAACAAATTCTCTGGGAAATAGGATTTATTAGATTAATTTAACCAATCAAGCTAGTAGATCAGTGCAAAATGTCTCAAAGCAAATTTAGGTAAAGTTTTTGAAGTCGGGGCAACTTGTGTCCCACAGAGTGTGCACCACAGACGCTCAGACTTACAGGTATTCAAAGCTGCTTCAAACAGTTTGTTCCTGCAACAAAGCTGTATTTCTCGACATACTAGTGAAACATTATATGGTTGTACCTCAAATTCTATTGCTAAAACCAATAATCAGTTTTTCTTCTGTTATAACAGAAATAAAACCACTGCCCCAAGTGAGGATTGAACTCACGACCTTCAGATCATGAGACTGACGCGCTACCTACTGCACTATTGAGGCACTTGGTAAGTTAATAAAAGTCAACAAATTCTCTGGGAAATAGGATTTATTAGATTAATTTAACCAATTATGCTAGTAATTCAGTGCAAAACGTCTCAACGCAAATTTAGGTAAAGTTTTTGATGTCGCGGCAACTTGTATACCACTGAGTGTGCACCACAGATGCTCAGACTTACAGGTATTCAAAGCTGCATCAAACAGTTTGTTTCTGTTATAAACCTGTAGTTCTCGACATACTAGTGAAACATTTTATGGTTGTACCTCGTATTCTATGAAAAAGACCAATAATCAGTTTTTAATCCAAAAAAAAAGAAATAAAACTACTACCCCAAGTGAGGATTGAACTCACGACCTTCAGATTATGAGACTGATGCACTACCTACTGCGCTATTGAGGCACTTGGTAAGTTAATAAAAGTCAACAAATTCTCTTGGAAATAGGATTTATTAGATTAATTTAACCAATTAAGCTAGTAATTCAGTGCAAAACGTCTCAACGCAAATTTAGGAAAAGTTTTTGATGTCGCGGCAACTTGTATACCACTGAGTGTGCACCACAGATGCTCAGACTTACAGGTATTCAAAGCTGCATCAAACAGTTTGTTTCTGTTATAAACCTGTAGTTCTCGACATACTAGTGAAACATTTTATGGTTGTACCTCGTATTCTATGAAAAAGACCAATAATCAGTTTTTAATCCAAAAAAAAAGAAATAAAACTACTACCCCAAGTGAGGATTGAACTCACGACCTTCAGATTATGAGACTGATACACTACCTACTGCACTATTGAGGCACTTGGTAGGTTAATAAAAGTCAACAAAATCTCTGGAAATAGGATTTATTAGATTAATTACCCCAATTAAGCTAGTAATTCAGTGCAAAAAGTCTCAAAACAAATTTAAGTAAAGTTTTTGAAGTCGGGGCAACTTGTATACCACTGAGTGTGCACCACAGATGCTCAGACTCACAGGTATTCAAAGCTGCTTCAAACAGTTTGTTTCTTTTATAAACCTGTAGTTCTCGACATACTAGTGAAACATTTTGTGGTTGTACCTCAAATTCTATTGCAAAAACCAACAATCAGATTTTCATCTGATATATCAGAAACAAAACTACTGCCCCAAGTGAGGATTGAACTCACGACCTTCAGATTATGAGATTGACGCGCTACCTACTGCGCTATTGAGGCACTTGGTAAGTTAATAAAAGTCAACAAAATCTCTGGGAAATATGATTTATTAGATTCATTTAACCAATCAAGCTAGTAATTCAGTGCAAAAAGTCTCAAAGCAAATTTAGGTAAAGTTTTTGAAGTCGGGGCAACTTGTGTCCCACAGAGTGTGCACCACAGACGCTCAGACTTACAGGTATTCAAAGCTGCATCAAACAGTTTGTTTCTGTTATAAACCTGTAGTTCTCGACATACTAGTGAAACATTTTATGGTTGTACCTCAAATTCTATTGCAAAAACCAACAATCAGATTTTCATCTGATATATCAGAAACAAAACTACTGCCCCAAGTGAGGATTGAACTCACGACCTTCAGATTATGAGACTGACGCACTACCTACTGCACTATTGAGGCACTTGGTAAGTTAATAAAAGTCAACAAATTCTCTTGGAAATAGGATTCATTAGATTAATTTAACCAATCAAGCTAGTAATTCAGTGCAAAATGTCTCAAAGCAAATTTAAGTAAAACTTTTTAAATCGGGCATTTTGTATACCACTGAGTGTGCACTACACATGCTCAGACTTCCAGGTATTCAAAGCTGCTTCAAACAGTTTGTTTCTGTTATAAACCTGTATTTCTCGACATACTAGTGCAACATTATATGGTTGTACCTCAAATTCTATTGCTAAAACCAATAATCAGTTTTTCTTCTGTTATAACAGAAATAAAACTGCTGCCCCAAGTGAGGATTGAACTCACGACCTTCAGATCATGAGACTGACGCGCTACCTACTGCGCTATTGAGGCACTTGGTAAGTTAATTAAAGTCAACAAAATCTCTGGGAAATAGGATTTATTAGATTAATTTAACCAATTAAGCTAGTACTTCAGTGCAAAACGTCTCAACGCAAATTTAGGTAAAGTTTTTGATGTCGCGGCAACTTGTATATGACAGAGTGTGCACTACAGATGCTCAGACTTACAGGTATTCAAAGGCGCTTCAAACTGTTTGTTTCTGTTATACACCTGTAGTTCTCGACATACTAGTGAAACATTTTATGGTTGTACCTGGTATTCTATGAAAAAGACCAATAATCAGTTTTTAATCCAAAAAAAAAGAAATAAAACTACTACGCCAAGTGAGGATTGAACTCACGACCTTCAGATTATGAGACTGATGCACTACCTACTGCGCTATTGAGGCACTTGGTAAGTTAATAAAAGTCAACAAAGTCTCTGGGAGATAAGATTTATTAGATTTATTTAACCAATTAAGCTAGTAGTTCTGTGCAAAAAGTCTCACAACAAATTTAAGTAAAGTTTTTGAAGTCGGGGCAACTTGTGTCCCACAGAGTGTGCACCACAGATGCTCAGACTTACAGGTATTTAAAGGCGCTTCAAACAGTTTGTTTCTGTTATAAACCTGTAGTTCCCGACATACTAGTGAAACTTTATATGGTTGTACCTCAAATTCTATTGCAAAAACCAACAATCAGATTTTCATCTGATATATCAGAAACAAAACTACTGCCCCAAGTGAGGATTGAACTCACGACCTTCAGATCATGAGACTGACGCGCTACCTACTGCGCTATTGAGGCACTTGGTAAGTTAATTAAAGTCAACAAAATCTCTGGGAAATATGATTTATTAGATTAATTTAACCAATTAAGCTAGTAATTCAGTGCAAAAAGTCTCAAAGCAAATTTAAGTAAAACTTTTGAAATCGGGCATTTTGTATACCACTGAGTGTGCACTACACATGCTCAGACTTACAGCTATTCAAAAGCGCTTCAAACAGTTTGTTTCTTTTATAAACCTGTAGTTCTCGACATACTAGTGAAACATTTTATGGTTGTACCTCAAATTCTATTGCTAAAACCAATAATCAGATTTTCATCTGATGTAACAGAAATAAAACTACTGCCCCAAGTGAGGATTGAACTCACGACCTTCAGATCATGAGACTGACGCGCTACCTACTGCACTATTGAGGCACTTGGTAAGTTAATAAAAGTCAACAAAATCTCTGGGAAATAGGATTTATTAGATTAATTTCCCCAATTAGACTAGTAATTCAGTGCAAAGAGTCTCAACGCAAATATAAGAAAAGCATGTACAATTCGGGCATTTTATATACCACAGAGTATGCGGTACAGATGCTCAGACTTACAGGTATTCAAAGCTGCTTCAAACAGTTTGTTTCTGTTATAAACCTGTAGTTCTCGACATACTAGTGAAACATTATATGGTTGTACCTCATATTCTATGAAAAAGACCAATAATCAGTTTTTCATCTGATGTAACAGAAATAAAACTACCACCCCAAGTGAGGATTGAACTCACGACCTTCAGATTATGAGACTGATACACTACCTACTGCGCTATTGAGGCACTTGGTAAGTTAATAAAAGTCAACAAATTCTCTGGGAAATAGGATTTATTAGATTAATTTAACCAATCAAGCTAGTAGATCAGTGCAAAATGTCTCAAAGCAAATTTAGGTAAAGTTTTTGAAGTCGGGGCAACTTGTGTCCCACAGAGTGTGCACCACAGACGCTCAGACTTACAGGTATTCAAAGCTGCTTCAAACAGTTTGTTCCTGCAACAAAGCTGTATTTCTCGACATACTAGTGAAACATTATATGGTTGTACCTCAAATTCTATTGCTAAAACCAATAATCAGTTTTTCTTCTGTTATAACAGAAATAAAACCACTGCCCCAAGTGAGGATTGAACTCACGACCTTCAGATCATGAGACTGACGCGCTACCTACTGCACTATTGAGGCACTTGGTAAGTTAATAAAAGTCAACAAATTCTCTGGGAAATAGGATTTATTAGATTAATTTAACCAATTATGCTAGTAATTCAGTGCAAAACGTCTCAACGCAAATTTAGGTAAAGTTTTTGATGTCGCGGCAACTTGTATACCACTGAGTGTGCACCACAGATGCTCAGACTTACAGGTATTCAAAGCTGCATCAAACAGTTTGTTTCTGTTATAAACCTGTAGTTCTCGACATACTAGTGAAACATTTTATGGTTGTACCTCGTATTCTATGAAAAAGACCAATAATCAGTTTTTAATCCAAAAAAAAAGAAATAAAACTACTACCCCAAGTGAGGATTGAACTCACGACCTTCAGATTATGAGACTGATGCACTACCTACTGCGCTATTGAGGCACTTGGTAAGTTAATAAAAGTCAACAAATTCTCTTGGAAATAGGATTTATTAGATTAATTTAACCAATTAAGCTAGTAATTCAGTGCAAAACGTCTCAACGCAAATTTAGGTAAAGTTTTTGATGTCGCGGCAACTTGTATACCACTGAGTGTGCACCACAGATGCTCAGACTTACAGGTATTCAAAGCTGCATCAAACAGTTTGTTTCTGTTATAAACCTGTAGTTCTCGACATACTAGTGAAACATTTTATGGTTGTACCTCGTATTCTATGAAAAAGACCAATAATCAGTTTTTAATCCAAAAAAAAAGAAATAAAATTACTACCCCAAGTGAGGATTGAACTCACGACCTTCAGATTATGAGACTGATACACTACCTACTGCACTATTGAGGCACTTGGTAAGTTAATAAAAGTCAACAAAATCTCTGGGAAATATGATTTATTAGATTAATTACCCCAATAAAGCTAGTAATTCAGTGCAAAAAGTCTCAAAGCAAATTTACGTAAAGTTTTTGATGTCGGGGCAACTTGTATACCACAGAGTGTGCACCACAGATGCTCAGACTTACAGGTATTCAAAGCTGCTTCAAACAGTTTGTTTCTGTTATAAACCTGTATTTCTCGACATACTAGTGCAACATTATATGGTTGTACCTCAAGTTCTATTGCTAAAACCAATAATCAGTTTTTCATCTGTTATAACAGAAATAAAACTACTGCCCCAAGTGAGGATTGAACTCACGACCTTCAGATTATGAGACTGATGCACTACCTACTGCGCTATTGAGGCACTTGGTAAGTTAATAAAAGTCAACAAAATCTCTGGGAAATAGGATTTATTAGATTAATTTAACCATTTATGCTAGTAATTCAGTGCAAAAAGTCTCAAAACAAATTTAAGTAAAGTTTTTGAAGTCGGGGCAACTTGTATACCACTGAGTGTGCACTACAGATGCTCAGACTTACAGGTATTCAAAGCTGCTTCAAACAGTTTGTTTCTTTTATAAACCTGTAGTTCTCGACATACTAGTGAAACATTTTGTGGTTGTACCTCAAATTCTATTGCAAAAACCAACAATCAGATTTTCATCTGATATATCAGAAACAAAACTACTGCCCCAAGTGAGGATTGAACTCACGACCTTCAGATTATGAGATTGACGCGCTACCTACTGCACTATTGAGGCACTTGGTAAGTTAATAAAAGTCAACAAAATCTCTGGGAATTATGATTTATTAGATTAATTTAACCATTTATGCTAGTAATTCAGTGCAAAAAGTCTCAAAACAAATTTAAGTAAAGTTTTTGAAGTCGGGGCAACTTGTATACCACTGAGTGTGCACTACAGATGCTCAGACTTACAGGTATTCAAAGCTGCATCAAACAGTTTGTTTCTGTTATAAACCTGTAGTTCTCGACATACTAGTGAAACATTTTATGGTTGTACCTCAAATTCTATTGCAAAAACCAACAATCAGATTTTCATCTGATATATCAGAAACAAAACTACTGCCCCAAGTGAGGATTGAACTCACGACCTTCAGATTATGAGACTGACGCACTACCTACTGCACTATTGAGGCACTTGGTAAGTTAATAAAAGTCAACAAATTCTCTTGGAAATAGGATTTATTAGATTAATTTAACCAATTAAGCTAGTAATTCAGTGCAAAATGTCTCAAAGCAAATTTAAGTAAAACTTTTTAAATCGGGCATTTTGTATACCACTGAGTGTGCACTACACATGCTCAGACTTCCAGGTATTCAAAGCTGCTTCAAACAGTTTGTTTCTGTTATAAACCTGTATTTCTCGACATACTAGTACAACATTATATGGTTGTACCTCAAATTCTATTGCTAAAACCAATAATCAGTTTTTCTTCTGTTATAACAGAAATAAAACTGCTGCCCCAAGTGAGGATTGAACTCACGACCTTCAGATCATGAGACTGACGCGCTACCTACTGCGCTATTGAGGCACTTGGTAAGTTAATTAAAGTCAACAAAATCTCTGGGAAATAGGATTTATTAGATTAATTTAACCAATTAAGCTAGTACTTCAGTGCAAAACGTCTCAACGCAAATTTAGGTAAAGTTTTTGATGTCGCGGCAACTTGTATATGACAGAGTGTGCACTACAGATGCTCAGACTTACAGGTATTCAAAGGCGCTTCAAACTGTTTGTTTCTGTTATACACCTGTAGTTCTCGACATACTAGTGAAACATTTTATGGTTGTACCTGGTATTCTATGAAAAAGACCAATAATCAGTTTTTAATCCAAAAAAAAAGAAATAAAACTACTACACCAAGTGAGGATTGAACTCACGACCTTCAGATTATGAGACTGATGCACTACCTACTGCGCTATTGAGGCACTTGGTAAGTTAATAAAAGTCAACAAAGTCTCTGGGAGATAAGATTTATTAGATTTATTTAACCAATTAAGCTAGTAGTTCTGTGCAAAAAGTCTCAAAACAAATTTAAGTAAAGTTTTTGAAGTCGGGGCAACTTGTGTCCCACAGAGTGTGCACCACAGATGCTCAGACTTACAGGTATTTAAAGGCGCTTCAAACAGTTTGTTTCTGTTATAAACCTGTAGTTCTCGACATACTAGTGAAACTTTATATGGTTGTACCTCAAATTCTATTGCAAAAACCAACAATCAGATTTTCATCTGATATATCAGAAACAAAACTACTGCCCCAAGTGAGGATTGAACTCACGACCTTCAGATCATGAGACTGACGCGCTACCTACTGCGCTATTGAGGCACTTGGTAAGTTAATTAAAGTCAACAAAATCTCTGGGAAATATGATTTATTAGATTAATTTAACCAATTAAGCTAGTACTTCAGTGCAAAACGTCTCAACGCAAATTTAGGTAAAGTTTTTGATGTCGCGGCAACTTGTATATGACAGAGTGTGCACTACAGATGCTCAGACTTACAGGTATTCAAAAGCGCTTCAAACTGTTTGTTTCTGTTATACACCTGTAGTTCTCGACATACTAGTGAAACATTTTATGGTTGTACCTGGTATTCTATGAAAAAGACCAATAATCAGTTTTTGATCCAAAAAAAAAGAAATAAAACTACTACACCAAGTGAGGATTGAACTCACGACCTTCAGATTATGAGACTGATGCACTACCTACTGCGCTATTGAGGCACTTGGTAAGTTAATAAAAGTCAACAAAGTCTCTGGGAGATAAGATTTATTAGATTTATTTAACCAATTAAGCTAGTAGTTCTGTGCAAAAAGTCTCAAAACAAATTTAAGTAAAGTTTTTGAAGTCGGGGCAACTTGTGTCCCACAGAGTGTGCACCACAGATGCTCAGACTTACAGGTATTTAAAGGCGCTTCAAACAGTTTGTTTCTGTTATAAACCTGTAGTTCTCGACATACTAGTGAAACTTTATATGGTTGTACCTCAAATTCTATTGCAAAAACCAACAATCAGATTTTCATCTGATATATCAGAAACAAAACTACTGCCCCAAGTGAGGATTGAACTCACGACCTTCAGATCATGAGACTGACGCGCTACCTACTGCACTATTGAGGCACTTGGTAAGTTAATTAAAGTCAACAAAATCTCTGGGAAATATGATTTATTAGATTAATTTAACCAATTAAGCTAGTAATTCAGTGCAAAAAGTCTCAAAGCAACTTTAAGTAAAACTTTTTAAATCGGGCATTTTGTATACCACTGAGTGTGCACTACACATGCTCAGACTTACAGGTATTCAAAGGCGCTTCAAACAGTTTGTTTCTGTTATAAACCTGTAGTTCTCGACATACTAGTGCAACATTATATGGTTGTACTTCATATTCTATGAAAAAGACCGATAATCAGTTTTTCATCTGTCATAACAGAAATAAAACTACTGCCCCAAGTGAGGATTGAACTCACGACCTTCAGATTATGAGACTGACGCGCTACCTACTGCGCTATTGAGGCACTTGGTAAGTTAATAAAAGTCAACAAAATCTCTGGGAAAAAGGATTTATTAGATTAATTTAACCAATTATGCTAGTAATTCAGTGCAAAAAGTCTCAAAGCAAATTTAAGTAAAACTTTCGAAATCGGGCATTTTGTATACCACTGAGTGTGCACTACACATGCTCAGACTTACAGCTATTCAAAAGCGCTTCAAACAGTTTGTTTCTTTTATAAACCTGTAGTTCTCGACATACTAGTGAAACATTTTATGGTTGTACCTCAAATTCTATTGCTAAAACCAATAATCAGATTTTCATCTGATGTAACAGAAATAAAACTACTGCCCCAAGTGAGGATTGAACTCACGACCTTCAGATCATGAGACTGACGCGCTACCTACTGCGCTATTGAGGCACTTGGTAAGTTAATAAAAGTCAACAAAATCTCTGGGAAATAGGATTTATTAGATTAATTTAACCAATTATGCTAGTAATTCAGTGCAAAAAGTCTCAAAGCAAATTTAAGTAAAACTTTCGAAATCGGGCATTTTGTATACCACTGAGTGTGCACTACACATGCTCAGACTTACAGCTATTCAAAAGCGCTTCAAACAGTTTGTTTCTTTTATAAACCTGTAGTTCTCGACATACTAGTGAAACATTTTATGGTTGTACCTCAAATTCTATTGCTAAAACCAATAATCAGTTTTTTATCTAATGTAAAAGAAATAAAACTACTGCCCCAAGTGAGGATTGAACTCACGACCTTCAGATCATGAGACTGATACACTACCTACTGCGCTATTGAGGCACTTGGTAAGTTAATAAAAGTCAACAAAATCTCTTGGAAATAGGATTTATTAGATTAGTTTAACCAATTATGCTAGTAATTCAGTGCAAAACGTCTCAACGCAAATTTAGGTAAAGTTTTTGATGTCGCGGCAACTTGTATACGACAGAGTGTGCACTACAGATGCTCAGACTTACAGGTATTCAAAGGCGCTTCAAACTGTTTGTTTCTGTTATACACCTGTAGTTCTCGACATACTAGTGAAACATTTTATGGTTGTACCTCAAATTCTATTGCTAAAACCAATAATCAGTTTTTCATCTGTTATAACAGAAATAAAATTACTGCCCCAAGTGAGGATTGAACTCACGACCTTCAGATCATGAGACTGACGCACTACCTATTGCACCATTGAGGCACTTGGTAAGTTAATAAAAGTCAACAAATTCTCTTGGAAATAGGATTCATTAGATTAATTTAACCAATTATGCTAGTAATTCAGTGCAAAATGTCTCAAAGCAAATTTAAGTAAAACTTTCGAAATCGGGCATTTTGTATACCACTGAGTGTGCACTACACATGCTCAGACTTCCAGGTATTCAAAGCTGCTTCAAACAGTTTGAGTAGTATATAGAGAGCAGATCTACACACAAAAGTGACGGATCCAGCGGGGGGATAGAAAAAGGGGGTTGTGAATTAAATTGGCTAGGGGTGTAGATTGAATCGTGTGGAGTTGAATGAGATGTTGGGGTTTGGGGGGAAATTGTGGTGTAGAGTAGGGGGTTGAATTCGAGGGGTTACGGATCCGCTCCTGGCGTAATCGGCGGATTATCTGTGGATGAGTCATCGGATTAGCGGGGGATGAGTCATCCGATTGAACGCGGATTATCGCGGGATTAGTCGGGGGAATCGTCGCGGATTAGTCGGGCGAATCGTCGCCGATTATCGGTGGAATAGTGGGGGTGAATATCTGGGACATCGAGGGCTGGATGGTTTTCCGGAGTGGATCTCGCGGATTATCGAGGAGAGCGAGAGATTACCTAGCGGATGAGTGAGGGGGTTAATATCTGGGACACCGAGGGGTTGATTTTCCGGAGATTGTTATATATTTGGTTGAATGAGAGATAAGTTTTTATTATAAAATATAAACTAAATGTTACAAAAAATTCAAAATCATTCTGTCATTCGTTTTAAAAAGGAAAGTTTTGGAATACATCTTTCATCAATTTCTGTGTCACATCGAAGAACTAAAATAAGAGTTGATTTTCCCAAAGAATTGAGAAACTGAACAGGAAGTAACAAATCTAATCCTTCATTATTTCCAATATTATCATATATGAAGGTATCTTTAGGTGTAGTAGAATTTGAAATAGGTTGAAGATTACAGATAAAGTCAATATCTTGAAAATTCGATCCTGGAGGACATTGCAACATTGAAAGAGTAGAGTTATATCCACATAATTCTCCTCTGTAGAATAATTTGAAATCAATTAGAATATCGATTGTGGAATTTTGAACTGAATATTCACATTCAGAATATGTTAGAACTTGCTCCGATGAAGCTGACACTATAGGATTAAGGTATAGGTTTTTTCCATCTGCTTCATCTTCATTTAGTAGTTCTTTACACGCAAATCTGTGATTGCCTGGTAATGGATAACCACAATGAATGTAGTCCAATGGAAATATTCTTCCGCATGTTTCATTATTCTTGTGATATAAAGTAGTTTCTTCGAATGGAAGTAGTAATGAAACTTCAAATTCATTGAGTGTTCTGCTTAAGCAGTTATTCGCATCGGTAACATATTGAATTCTTTGATTTCCATTTATTATTCCCGTAAAGCGTAAAATGAGAAATATTATAATGTGCAAATTCATTATAGTCATAGTGTCTTTTTAAAATACTACTCTCTTGACTGAAGTAGGCAAAGAAAATGCATAAAAAAGTATGTCAATATAATATATATAGTTCATTCTTCAAAATTATCTTGAAATACTATACAAAAAAAAAGTTATTCAATTCTATTTGATGAGTCAATCCTTCTTGGATATAAAGTGATTAAATATAAAGAATTATGCAAAGTCTAACTGTGATGATTATCAATTCTTCCCATTGATATGTAGGAGTTCACTGAAGTAACGATTTGTAGCATGTTGATCATTGGCTTCTCCTCTCAAATATGGATAAAGTCTTGTTTCGGTTAATATTATGTTTGAAGGTGTGTTCCAATCAAGTGAGGATAATAATGATAGTTGGACTTTGTCACTCCTTGGTCCGATTTGAGCAGATTCCAAACACGTTCCAATATCGAGTTCGGCAAAAGTCTCATGAAGTTCTTGTCGAGTCAATCCTTCATTTCCATATCGTATTTGCATTATTCTAATACAATATTGACATCCTCGAGCTCCCTCGAAGCATCCACACCGACTTTCTAAATATGTTACGAAACGTTTATAGATATAGAATCCGATAACATAGTAAAAAGTTTCTTCAGTAACTCTTCTGATGAATTTTTTTGTGTTTTTCTTTACAACCACTCTTGATAATTGTCCATCCTTAAGATGAGCTGGAATAAACTCCTCTAGAAATATAACCGACATTGTTTCTGTTTTCTTCGTTTTTTTTTTTTTTTGGTTCCTTCACCAACAGAGCTAAATTGAAGAATGGTGGAGAAATCTAGAGGAGTAGACTTAATATCATTCCGAATCTTTTTTTTTATTTTCATCCAACAGATTTTTCATCTATAATTACATCATCAATTTCATGCTCGATTTCCTCTTCCACGCTTTCTCCGATTAATGGAAATTGTGCTATATGAATGAGTCTTCTGAAGAGCAGTTGTTTCGTTTCATCACGTTGAGTAGGATGAGTCATGTAGTGCCGAATTCTATTCCAAAACACGGTTTCAAAAATCGTTTCTTCCATCGTTTTAAAATCGGTCGCGATAAATCTGTTAATCCATTCTAAATCAACCTCTTTTCCAATTTTACCTTCTCGAATGGTAGCTTCAAGATCAACCCATTCAAAGGTCATCTTCAAATCTGAGGGTCTTATCGATATTTCTTTTACACATAATGTTGATTCCAAACATTCCCTGCATTCCAACGCACTGCAGACACAGTTGGACTTTAATCTTTTCAATGACACAACTTTTCTAAAAGCAGCTGTTCCTAGAATGTAGTATAAACATTCCTCGGTAAGATGAGTACGAATTTGTTCATTTTTGTCAAGATGAACCAAGATGTTATCTGGGATTATTTCTGCAACCTCGAATGGAACAAAATCTTTAATCAGAATGTTTTGAGTCATGTTACTATGAGAAAGTCTACATTCGAAATGATTTTACATTGGATAGTATATTGAATTTATATGAGCTTAGTTATATATTATTGATATTGTATATACGAAAAGAAGAGCCAATGAAGAAAATAAAATTTTATAGTAATAATACATCGAGGAGCAAAACTCTACTATCATATATACTTAACAACAAATTCACTTCTAAAAATTATGCTAAAATATATTCTGTGCTCACTCCATCGTTACATACTCTTCTTTTTGAATAAAAATATGTTAATCCAGTTCTAAGTTGAGTGTATGAGAACACTCTATTGTCTTTTTTTACAAAACCTTTGTTTACCCCTCCCTTAGGAGATCTTGAATGTAATACTTTTAAAAAAGTGTCTTTTGTAAAACTATTCGTAGTTTTACTTAATCCTTTACTGCTATGCTTTGTAGAATGAGTTTCATCATTCCAGCAAAAGTAAGTCTTAGAATTTAAGGCTACTATTCCATGTCCTGAAAATTCTACTTTGAATAAACCAGGAGTCCTTATATCATATTGATATACTTCTTTGCAACAATTTTGTAATTCCCACAACTTTGTAGGAACAGATTTACAGAGTTGGAAATCATCCGCGTGTCGATCGCAATACATCCTAGGAAACCATTTTCCATATTCTTTGTAGTATATATCAGCGATCTCTTTTCTAACGATATTATCCATAGGTGCTGAAAGAGCCATGTAGGCACTATCTGTATCCATCGCCACATACTGGAAGTCCTTTCTGTCGAAGTATCTAAAATAAAAAATTTCAATCCTTAATTCTTGTTATCTTAGTATTATAATACTCCCATTTCAAAAATTATCATTCAAATGTTTACCATTATACATATTTTTTCTAAAAGATACAAATGAGATTACTTACCTATCCATGAAGTCATAGTAGAACTCCAACATCCGAAGTTTAGCCAGTTGTAATATGGAGAATCCGATATGTACAGGTATATCCATTTTCATCTGAATAAATATATACAGTCCTATTAGATTCCTTTACATATATTAGCTCAAGTAAATTTTTCATTATGATTCAATTATATCAATAAGATAATAAATATATACTACTAACCGAAGGCTTGTGTTGAGTCAACTCATAGAAGCTATCAACGATTTCCTCCAAAGATTCAAATCTGTGTGATCGTATTCTCAAGGATGCTTCATAATCTCCTTGAATATACTTGACATTTCGATGTTTTAATTTCTCAGTGATTGTTTTCCCGTACGATGAATTTCCAATGAGTTTATTGGTTGTGGCTATCAACTCTTGGTCAGGATCTTTGTCACCAGCTCTTCTAGCATTTGAGACAGATTCTCCAAATGACTGGAAAACTCTTCTAGGGGTGTATTCTATGACTTGATATATTTTGGTTATAATCAATCCATGATTAAGATACCATTTTGCTAAAGTGGTGAGTAGTAAAATTTTTTCTCCAAACATACTCCCCACCAAAGTTCGTTGTTCTTGAGGTAGCATTCCTTCCTTTTCAGCAAATTCTTTCATACTTTCACTAAGATGATTTCTATTCAAAGATGTATTCTTGAAAACGGGGCTCATTTCTGAAAACTTTTCGTATAAGTTTTCAGGAACAGATATATCGCATTCAATGAATCCATATATCTCCCCTTTTATAATCTGCTGAATAATCTCATCCTCGGTGGCAAAGGAATTGGAAGGATAAAACTCTTCGTTGAAGATACTAATAAAGTTCTTAATCTCGGTGTTATCCTCAATCATCTTGTTCCATTCACACTCCCAGATTCTTACTAAACGATATCCAAGTTCTTTAACATATTCTTCCTTCTTTATCGTTTCCTCCAGAACTTCACTCATGGGTCGATTCTTATATGGATGTATACTTATTCCTTTGGTCTTGTTACAGTTATGTCCATGCCAGAAACATCCATGAAATTGAAACACTGTATTCGATTCTTCACAATATCCATCAACAGGAAGATTATGTTGTCCAATTCTAAATTCTTTATCATTGTTTTCATGTAAGATTTGAATATTGTCCTTCCAAGTCAAAAATTGTAACCATCCATGAGCAGCCATGCTATTTTTTCGAGAATGAGTGTATGCAAATCCATTTTCGAATCGTCTTATTCTAGGGTTTCCAGTAGGCATTTCTTGCATCATACTCCACAAATATAATGCATTTGCATCAACTCCTAGAATAAGTTCACAAAGTTTGGATTCCTTTCCAAACTTTCTTTCTCGAATCAGTGTTTTCTTCGACTCATGAAGTCTGTGAAAAACAATGCTAGGTCCACCTACGATATTGTCCTTGATAGTAAAGTAAATATCTTTATCACTTTCCTTGATCAGACAGACAGGTTGACAAGCTTTGAAATGATGTGATGAGATTGTCTGATGATGAGAACTCATAGGATGAGGAGGCGAATCTGAAAGTTTCAACATCCATTTTACTGCCAATCCAGGAAGTGAAATGGCATCTTTCAACATATCGATTCCCATGGTTCTGTAAACTTCTTTTTGTTTTTCTACAGCTTCAACAAATGGTACTACATCGAGATTGTTGTACCATACTAGAAAATCTTTTAACGTTTTCATCTTCTCTTGTTTCCAAATGTTTAAACAGATTTCATAATCAGCATCCGAAATATGTTCATCTCTCAAAGAACTGTAAAAGCATTCTTTAGCTGGTAGAAACGGTTGTTTCAACTTCTCAAGATCATCCATATATTCATAAGGATAGAATCCTTTTTGTTGAGAGCATTTGAAAGCTTTGAGATACTTTGCATAGGAAAATCCTGGAGCAATGAAGTTGGAAATATCCAAGAATTTGAATCTTCTTGATTGAATACAGCTCATCTTGTTTGTTCTTTTCACTACAAAATCAAAATCTTCGTCTTCTGTGTCTTGAAGACATCGAAGTAGAGGTCCTTTCATCACATTCAGGTCGTAGTTTTGTGAATTAAATCCTAGAATCGGAATACATGAGATGAATTTGTCGAAACGATTAAATAAATGACAAAATTCCTCTCTTGAATGGTATACTCGAGGATTGGAAAATTTGCAGGATTTAAATCTTTCTTCAACTTTTCCTTGCTTTTCAGCTTTTGCCTTCATCAACTGTCTAATGTAGTAAAGTTTTTTTTCAAGGATATCCCGGGCTTCATCAGCAATTTGGGAAATATACTGAACAAAAGAAGATATACAAGAATCAGTATCTCCCTCACTTACAAAACACTTTGGATCCTTAAATCCGGGTACATTTGAACAAACTGATATACTCATCAATTCGTGTCTCGATGTGAATGTAACCGAATTGGAATTTGGTGGAAGGTCGGATTTTGGAAGATAACACTCGATATCATAGGTGATTAAAAAGGGATAATAAGTATCTTCCTCAGCCACGGATATTCCTATCTCTCGTTTCAGTTGTTCGAAAATTGTAGGTGTTGCCTTAAACTTTCCTCCTTCGAAGATGAAGTTTGTTACTACTTCTTGACTACATTTATGTCTATTGAAATTTCCTCTTTTTGTAAAGCTCACTTCACAGGAAGGACAACTAAACCCTTTAGTATAAGCATTAACATCCTTGATGAAACTGAAATGAGAGTTCTGCAAATCGAGGAAGAGTTCCTTTCCCTCTTTTTGGGACGATGTCCAGATGACTGTTGAGGTTTCATCAGCATTCAGAGAAAATACGGTTATACGGAGGTCAAAACATTTCTCAAGAGAAATTAAGTCTCCTAACTCAATTCCAGGAAAATTATTCATCAGAACTTTGTTGGATGAGGAAGAAGAAATGTGATTCGAGTACTTTTGAAATAGCACCTTCACAAGTTGCTGTTTTGGTCTTTGTCTGGTGCAACTACATCGGTTTGAACACTTACACATTACCTTCAATGCTAAACATCTGAAGAAACAGAGATTGTCTGTGTAAGGAGTGCAGCTACGAGGAATGTTATGCATAGTGATTACATGTCGATTGTTAAGAATGTGAGTCGGAAGATCTGAAGCCATTCCTATTTGCCCCATTCCAATCAATTTATAGAAATAGAATGAAATATTGGTAATTACATTCAATTTCCAAGCTGTATTCGGGCGTTCTCGAATCGCTATAGCAGCAAGATCTTGTCTTGTCAATTCTTCAAAGAAATTCTGTAGTTCCTGTCTTGTTGTAATCAGTTTTGCTTTTTTGAAAATTGTAGCATTATTCGATGAAGCATGAAAATATCTTAATTCTCCTGAAGTTTTATGTTCAAGAATGCATCCCACACTACAATTTAACTTAGCTCTTGTTTGTAACCCATTCCAAGTTGTCAACATCTCGTTCCATATTCTTTCCGAATGGTTTGGAGTTGGAAGTTCTGCTTGAGGAATATTTCCATTCCATAAATTTACGTTTAACGTTTCAACAACTCTTCCTCGTCGTCTTTTTGTTTTCATAGCATTCCAATATCTTCTTATTAACTCATCCCATTCCTCATCATCATTAACAGGAATGATATCCTGATTATCTTGTTCTCTTTCATTTTCGATAGGAACGATGGGCTCGACTCTATCATTAATACCAACTAAATTGTCATCATCAGCGTCCACTTCATTTTCGTTTCTTTCGATTTGATTTGTAGGTTGATCAGATAAATATCTATTTTCTTCGATTTCATTTGTATTTTCTTCTTCTGATACATCTGATTCATCGGATTCATCATCAGCAAGATTTCGAGTAATAGGAGTTACTGTTATCTTAGATCGACTAAGATCTCCTCTTCCAATTTGAGTTGAAGCAGAACGAAATGAAGAATGATGAGAAACAATCTTTACTTTTTCGAAAATGAAAGGGGGATTGGAAACTTGTATAATAATCGAGGCATCATCATCATCATCATATTCGTGATATTGTTCCGAAGAATCATTAGTTGATGTTGTAAACGATTCTGAACTTTCATTCGATTGGAGATGAATGTGTTTAACATGTCTTTTGAGGATTGATTTTTTGTTAAATGAAGTCGAACATTCTAAGCAGATATATTTATTAGCTGAAACGGATGATACACTTCTTTCCCTACTTCTGCTTCTTTCTCTATTATCAATTGAAGTGGAAGGAGCAGAATTTTCCGATGAAATTAAATTATGCTCTCGTGAAAGCTTGAACATCTTTGAGGAAGATTTCCAGCTGCCAAGAATTAAAAATCTCATTTTACTATTCTCTCTACATTTATTCATTCATTACAAATTTTTTCCACCAATTATTGTAAATCAACTCACCTCATCAGATTTGCTCCAGTCTCCTTCTGAATGGGAAGATGCCGGATACATTTCCTTGATGTATTCAAATTTCGGAGATATATAATCCAGTGAAACAGAGATAATCCAAAGTTCTGAGAGAAGATTATACATAGATATCCAAATTGTAGAATTAATCCAAACTTTTGTGAGATATATAATCCAGTTAGTTCGGAGAAATATAATCCAGTGAAACAGAGATAATCCAAAATTCTGAGAGAAGATTATACATAGATATCCAAATTGTAGAATTAATCCAAACTTTTGTGCGATATATAATCCAGTTAGTTCGGAGAAATATAATCCAAAGTTCTGAGAGAAGATTATACGTAGATATCCAAATTGTAGAATTAATCCAAACTTTTGTGAGATATATACTCCAGTTAGTTCGGAGAAATATAATCCAAAGTTCTGAGAGAAAATTATACGTAGATATCCAAATTGTAGAATTAATCCAAACTTTTGTGAGATATATAATCCAGTTAGGTATAGAAATAGTTCGAAAAAAACTCTCGATAATGGTGAGTCCATCAAACTTGGCTGTATTTATACTAGTCAAGTTCAAGGAGGTGGAACCTGCACAAAAGCTATAAATCACTTCTAATCCAACTTGTCTCACTCAACTTTCGCGAAATTGGATTTCGCGAAAGTGAATTTCGCGAAATTGGATTTCGCGAAATTACACATTATATATTATATAGTCAACTTTCGCGAAATTGAATTTCGCGATAATATCGCGATATCGCGATATATATCGCGATAATATATCGCAATAATATCGCGATATATCGCGATAATTATTTCGCGAAATAATTATCGCGATATATCGCGATATTATTGCGATATATTATCGCGATATTATCGCAAAATTGAATTTCGCGAAATCGGATTTCGCGAAATTACACATTATATATATTATATAGTCAACTTTCGCGAAATTGAATCTCGCGATTTTCAATTTCGCGAAAAGTCTTCTGATATTATGGATGATGCAACTAAATTTATCAAAACTCATTAATCATTTGATGAGGAGAATTGTATATAACCAGCAGAATTTTACTAAAACGATATCAGTTCTTCATTCAAACTCAGAGAATTAACACACTACACAACTATGGAGGATAATACTCAATCTGGAGTGATAAAACCTGGATCGAATAGTTCAGTGAAGATGACGAAAAAGAGAATTTCACCTATAAATCTTTCTAACACGACTCCTTCAACGAAGAAGAAGAAATCCAACCAAATCGAAACGAATTTGGAGCAAAGGGTAAAAGATGTGGCAGACAAGTTAAGAACATTAAGTAAGGCTACTTTAATGGAAGCAAAATCACTGCAGAGAATGTCAGATCTTTCAATAGGATTGATTATGGAGGTGACAAAAACGGAAGAAGCTCATTCGATCCATGGAGCGTGCTGTATCATTCACTTCAACTATGTGGAAAATGGGATTAGTAAATCTACTGCTGTATTTGCTCCAAAACGATTTCTGGATGGATCGCTGTCTTATCCAAGTATTATGGTATATCTTGGATTAAAACCTAAGGCTAATGGACAGGGAAGTTACCATGACTTAAGAAGAGTAACAGAAGGAACCTCAACTCCCTCAGACATGAAACGTACTCTAGCCAATCTGAGATCGAAGAAACTTGAAAAACTTATACAACATTTCGAGATTCGTCATCTCAAGGAGTTCAAAGCACCATCTATTTTCCACTATCACAATGTTGGAGCAAGTGAATACAAAGATGGTGAAGGCAATGTGGATGTGGTACCAACTGTAGCATTTTCAACCAAAGTTGATGGAGAGGAAGTTCAAGGAACTTTAACGATGCCTTCGAGATGTGCCCTTTCGTTGAAAGAAAATTGTCTGGGTATCATTATATACAAGGGGCTAGTAACATCTCACAATACTCGCGAATACTACGATGTAGTAGTCATGGGACATGAAGAAGCAAGCAGATTTTACGAGAGTTCGGTACAATGCAAAAAGGATCCTTCTATCTCACTTATTTCCGATGACGATGAATGATTGATGAACAACTCGATACAAACTTCGTTTTAAAGAATGTACATGAACATTTTCTTATATATATTCAATGTTTCATTTATACTATATTATCTTTATTCTGACTTATCTACTTGTACACTTCGTTTTAAAGAATGTACATGAACATTTTCTTATATATATTCAATGTTTCATTTATACTATATTATCTTTATTGTGACTTATCTACTTGTACATTTCATATATTTCAAGTTAAACATAAACTATTTTATTTTTATTGAAACGAAATGATGATGGAAATAATGAATAATACATATAAATATATCTTTTAAAGTGAATAATTTTGTAATAAAACTGATCTTTCATTCAACATATATAAAAAACCGAAAATAAAAATCCTTAAAATTCTTAACCATTCAAGAGCTTCAACATTACAAAAACATCAAATCTTCAAAAAAAAAAAAAACTTTGTACATAAACACTTTCTCATATATATTCAACGTTCTCAAATATATAACATTCTCCACTTTGCACATAAACACTTTCTCATATATATTCCATGTTTCAAATATATAACAATCTCCGGAAAATCAACCCCTCGGTGTCCCAGATATTAACCCCCTCACTCATCCGCTAGGTAATCTCTCGCTCTCCTCGATAATCCGCGAGATCCACTCCGGAAAACCATCCAGCCCTCGATGTCCCAGATATTCACCCCCACTATTCCACCGATAATCGGCGACGATTCGCCCGACTAATCCGCGACGATTCCCCCGACTAATCCCGCGATAATCCGCGTTCAATCGGATGACTCATCCCCCGCGAATCCGATGACTCATCCACAGATAATCCGCCGATTACGCCAGGAGCGGATCCGTAACCCCTCGAATTCAACCCCCTACTCTACACCACAATTTCCCCCCAAACCCCAACATCTCATTCAACTCCACACGATTCAATCTACACCCCTAGCCAATTTAATTCACAACCCCCTTTTTCTATCCCCCCGCTGGATCCGTCACTTTTGTGTGTAGATCTGCTCTCTATATACTACTAGTTTGTTTCTGTTATAAACCTGTATTTCTCGACATACTAGTGCAACATTATATGGTTGTACCTCAAATTCTATTGCTAAAACCAATAATCAGTTTTTCTTCTGATGTAACAGAAATAAAACTACTGCCCCAAGTGAGGATTGAACTCACGACCTTCAGATTATGAGACTGACGCTCTACCTACTGCACTATTGAGGCACTTGGTAAGTTAATAAAAGTCAACACAATCTCTGGGAAATAGGATTTATTAGATTAATTTAACCAATCAAGCTAGTAGTTCAGTGCAAAATGTCTCAAAGCAAATTTAGGTAAAGTTTTTGAAGTCGGGGCAACTTGTGTCCCACAGAGTGTGCACTACAGATGCTCAGACTTACAGGTATTCAAAGGCGCTTCAAACAGTTTGTTTCTGTTATAAACCTGTAGTTCTCGACATACTAGTGAAACATTTTATGGTTGTACCTCAAATTCTATTGCAAAAACCAACAATCAGATTTTCATCTGATATATCAGAAACAAAACTACTGCCCCAAGTGAGGATTGAACTCACGACCTTCAGATTATGAGACTGACGCGCTACCTACTGCGCTATTGAGGCACTTGGTAAGTTAACTAAAGTCAACAAAATCTCTGGGAAATATGATTTATTAGATTAATTTAACCAATCAAGCTAGTAGTTCAGTGCAAAATGTCTCAAAGCAAATTTAGGTAAAGTTTTTGAAGTCGGGGCAACTTGTGTCCCACAGAGTGTGCACCACAGACGCTCAGACTTACAGGTGTTCAAAGCTGCTTCAAACAGTTTGTTCCTGCAACAAAGCTGTATTTCTCGACATACTAGTGAAACATTAGATGGTTGTACCTCAAATTCTATTGCTAAAACCAATAATCAGTTTTTCTTCTGTTATAACAGAAATAAAACTGCTGCCCCAAGTGAGGATTGAACTCACGACCTTCAGATCATGAGACTGACGCGCTACCTACTGCGCTATTGAGGCACTTGGTAAGTTAATAAAAGTCAACAAATTCTCTTGGAAATATGATTTATTAGATTAATTTAACCAATTAAGCTAGTAATTCAGTGCAAAAAGTCTCAAGGCAAATTTAGGTAAAGTTTTTGAAGTCGGGGCAACTTGTGTCCCACAGAGTGTGCACCACAGACGCTCAGACTTACAGGTATTCAAAGCTGCTTCAAACAGTTTGTTCCTGCAACAAAGCTGTATTTCTCGACATACTAGTGAAACATTATATGGTTGTACCTCAAATTCTATTGCTAAAACCAATAATCAGTTTTTCATCTGTTATAACAGAAATAAAATTACTGCCCCAAGTGAGGATTGAACTCACGACCTTCAGATCATGAGACTGACGCACTACCTATTGCACCATTGAGGCACTTGGTAAGTTAATAAAAGTCAACAAATTCTCTTGGAAATAGGATTCATTAGATTAATTTAACCAATTATGCTAGTAATTCAGTGCAAAATGTCTCAAAGCAAATTTAAGTAAAACTTTTGAAATCGGGCATTTTGTATACCACTGAGTGTGCACTACACATGCTCAGACTTCCAGGTATTCAAAGCTGCTTCAAACAGTTTGTTTCTGTTATAAACCTGTATTTCTCGACATACTAGTGCAACATTATATGGTTGTACCTCAAATTCTATTGCTAAAACCAATAATCAGTTTTTCATCTGTTATAACAGAAATAAAACTACTGCCCCAAGTGAGGATTGAACTCACGACCTTCAGATCATGAGACTGATGCACTACCTACTGCGCTATTGAGGCACTTGGTAAGCTAATAAAAGTCAACTAAATCTCTGGGAAATAGGATTTATTAGATTAATTTAACCAATTATGCTAGTAATTCAGTGCAAAAAGTCTCAAAGCAAATTTAGGTAAAGTTTTTGATGTCGCGGCAACTTGTATACGACAGAGTGTGCACTACAGATGCTCAGACTTACAGGTATTCAAAGGCGCTTCAAACTGTTTGTTTCTGTTATACACCTGTAGTTCTCGACATACTAGTGCAACATTATGTGGTTGTACCTCAAATTCTATTGCTAAAACCAATAATCAGTTTTTCTTCTGATGTAACAGAAATAAAACTTCTGTCCCAAGTGAGGATTGAATTCACGACCTTCAGATTATGAGACTGACGCGCTACCTACTGCGCTATTGAGGCACTTGGTAAGTTAATAAAAGTCAACAAAATCTCTGGGAAATATGATTTATTAGATTAATTTAACCAATCAAGCTAGTAAATCAGTGCAAAAAGTCTAAACGCAAATATAAGAAAAGATTGTACAATTCGGGCATTTTATATACCACAGAGTATGCGGTACAGATGCTCAGACTTACAGGTATTCAAAGCTGCTTCAAACAGTTTGTTTCTGTTATAAACATGTATTTCTCGACATACTAGTGAAACTTTATATATGGTTGTACCTCATATTCTATGAAAAAGACCAATAATCAGTTTTTCATCTGATGTAACAGAAATAAAACTACTGCCCCAAGTGAGGATTGAACTCACGACCTTCAGATTATGAGACTGATGCACTACCTACTGCGCTATTGAGGCACTTGGTAAGTTAATAAAAGTCAACAAATTCTCTTGGAAATAGGATTTATTAGATTAATTTAACCTATCAAGCTAGTAGTTCAGTGCAAAATGTCTCAAAGCAAATTTAGGTAAAGTTTTTGAAGTCGGGGCAACTTGTGTCCCACAGAGTGTGCACCACAGACGCTCAGACTTACAGGTATTCAAAGCTGCTTCAAACAGTTTGTTTCTGCAACAAAGCTGTATTTCTCGACATACTAGTGAAACATTATATGGTTGTACCTCAAATTCTATTGCTAAAACCAATAATCAGTTTTTCATCTGTTATAACAGAAATAAAACTGCTGCCCCAAGTGAGGATTGAACTCACGACCTTCAGATTATGAGACTGACGCGCTACCTACTGCACTATTGAGGCACTTGGTAAGTTAATAAAAGTCAACAAATTCTCTTGGAAATAGGATTTATTAGATTAATTTAACCAATTATGCTAGTAATTCAGTGCAAAAAGTCTCAAAGCAAATTTAAGTAAAACTTTCGAAATCGGGCATTTTGTATACCACTGAGTGTGCACTACACATGCTCAGACTTACAGGTATTCAAAAGCGCTTCAAACAGTTTGTTTCTTTTATAAACCTGTAGTTCTCGACATACTAGTGAAACTTTATATGGTTGTACCTCAAATTCTATTGCAAAAACCAATAATCAGTTTTTCATCTGATGTAACAGAAATAAAACTACTGCCCCAAGTGAGGATTGAACTCACGACCTTCAGATTATGAGACTGATACACTACCTACTGCACTATTGAGGCACTTGGTAAGTTAATAAAAGTCAACAAAATCTCTGGGAAATATGATTTATTAGATTAATTTAACCAATTATGCTAGTAATTCAGTGCAAAAAGTCTCAAAGCAAATTTAGGTAAAGTTTTTGATGTCGCGGCAACTTGTATACGACAGAGTGTGCACTACAGATGCTCAGACTTACAGGTATTCAAAGGCGCTTCAAACTGTTTGTTTCTGTTATACACCTGTAGTTCTCGACATACTAGTGAAACATTTTATGGTTGTACCTCGTATTCTATGAAAAAGACCAATAATCAGTTTTTAATCCAAAAAAAAGAAATAAAACTACTGCCCCAAGTGAGGATTGAACTCACGACCTTCAGATTATGAGACTGACGCGCTACCTACTGCGCTATTGAGGCACTTGGTAAGTTAATAAAAGTCAACAAAATCTCTGGGAAATAGGATTTATTAGATTAATTTAACCAATCAAGCTAGTAGTTCAGTGCAAAATGTCTCAAAGCAAATTAAGGTAAAGTTTTTGAAGTCGGGGCAACTCGTGTCCCACAGAGTGTGCACCACAGACGCTCAGACTTACAGGTATTCAAAGCTGCTTCAAACAGTTTGTTCCTGCAACAAAGCTGTATTTCTCGACATACTAGTGAAACATTATATGGTTGTACCTCAAATTCTATTGCTAAAACCAATAATCAGTTTTTCATCTGTTATAACAGAAATAAAACTACTGCCCCAAGTGAGGATTGAACTCACGACCTTCAGATTATGAGACTGACGCACTACCTACTGCGCTATTGAGGCACTTGGTAAGTTAATAAAAGTCAACAAATTCTCTTGGAAATAGGATTTATTAGATTAATTTAACCAATTATGCTAGTAATTCAGTGCAAAAAGTCTCAAAGCAAATTTAAGTAAAACTTTCGAAATCGGGCATTTTGTATACCACTGAGTGTGCACTACACATGCTCAGACTTACAGGTATTCAAAAGCGCTTCAAACAGTTTGTTTCTTTTATAAACCTGTAGTTCTCGACATACTAGTGAAACTTTATATGGTTGTACCTCAAATTCTATTGCAAAAACCAGTAATCAGTTTTTCATCTGATGTAACAGAAATAAAACTACTGCCCAAGTGAGGATTGAATTCACGACCTTCAGATTATGAGACTGATACACTACCTACTGCGCTATTGAGGCACTTGGTAAGTTAATAAAAGTCAACAAATTCTCTTGGAAATAGGATTCATTAGATTAATTTAACCTATCAAGCTAGTAGTTCAGTGCAAAATGTCTCAAAGCAAATTTAGGTAAAGTTTTTGAAGTCGGGGCAACTTGTGTCCCACAGAGTGTGCACCACAGACGCTCAGACTTACAGGTATTCAAAGCTGCTTCAAACAGTTTGTTCCTGCAACAAAGCTGTATTTCTCGACATACTAGTGAAACATTATATGGTTGTACCTCAAATTCTATTGCTAAAACCAATAATCAGTTTTTCATCTGTTATAACAGAAATAAAACTACTACCCCAAGTGAGGATTGAACTCACGACCTTCAGATCATGAGACTGACGCGCTACCTATTGCGCTATTGAGGCACTTGGTAAGTTAATAAAGTCAACAAAATCTCTGGGAAATATGATTTATTAGATTAATTTCCCCAATTAAGCTAGTAATTCAGTGCAAAAAGTCTCAAGGCAAATTTAGGTAAAGTTTTTGAAGTCGGGGCAACTTGTGTCCCACAGAGTGTGCACCACAGACGCTCAGACTTACAGGTATTCAAAGCTGCTTCAAACAGTTTGTTCCTGCAACAAAGCTGTATTTCTCGACATACTAGTGAAACATTATATGGTTGTACCTCAAATTCTATTGCTAAAACCAATAATCAGTTTTTCATCTGTTATAACAGAAATAAAATTACTGCCCCAAGTGAGGATTGAACTCACGACCTTCAGATCATGAGACTGACGCACTACCTATTGCACCATTGAGGCACTTGGTAAGTTAATAAAAGTCAACAAATTCTCTTGGAAATAGGATTCATTAGATTAATTTAACCAATTATGCTAGTAATTCAGTGCAAAATGTCTCAAAGCAAATTTAAGTAAAACTTTTGAATTCGGGCATTTTGTATACCACTGAGTGTGCACTACACATGCTCAGACTTCCAGGTATTCAAAGCTGCTTCAAACAGTTTGTTTCTGTTATAAACCTGTATTTCTCGACATACTAGTGCAACATTATGTGGTTGTACCTCAAATTCTATTGCTAAAACCAATAATCAGTTTTTCTTCTGTTATAACAGAAATAAAACTGCTGCCCCAAGTGAGGATTGAACTCACGACCTTCAGATTATGAGACTGACGCGCTACCTACTGCACTATTGAGGCACTTGGTAGGTTAATAAAAGTCAACAAAATCTCTGGGAACTATGATTTATTAGATTAATTTAACCAATTAAGCTAGTAATTCAGTGCAAAACGTCTCAACGCAAATTTAGGTAAAGTTTTTGATGTCGCGGCAACTTGTATACGACAGAGTGTGCACTACAGATGCTCAGACTTACAGGTATTCAAAGGCGCTTCAAACTGTTTGTTTCTGTTATACACCTGTAGTTCTCGACATACTAGTGAAACATTTTATGGTTGTACCTCGTATTCTATGAAAAAGACCAATAATCAGTTTTTAATCCAAAAAAAAGAAATAAAACTACTACCCCAAGTGAGGATTGAACTCACGACCTTCAGATTATGAGACTGACGCACTACCTACTGCGCTATTGAGGCACTTGGTAAGTTAATAAAAGTCAACAAAATCTCTGGGAAATATGATTTATTAGATTAATTTAACCAATCAAGCTAGTAGTTCAGTGCAAAATGTCTCAAAGCAAATTTAGGTAAAGTTTTTGAAGTCGGGGCAACTTATGTCCCACGGAGTGTGCACCACAGACGCTCAGACTTACAGGTATTCAAAGCTGCTTCAAACAGTTTGTTCCTGCAACAAAGCTGTAGTTCTCGACATACTAGTGAAACATTATATGGTTGTACCTTAAATTCTATTGCTAAAACCAATAATCAGTTTTTCATCTGATGTAACAGAAATAAAACTACTGCCCCAAGTGAGGATTGAACTCACGACCTTCAGATTATGAGACTGACGCACTACCTACTGCGCTATTGAGGCACTTGGTAAGTTAATAAAAGTCAACAAAATCTTTTGGAAATATGATTTATTAGATTAATTTAACCAATCAAGCTAGTAGTTCAGTGCAAAATGTCTCAAAGCAAATTTAGGTAAAGTTTTTGAAGTCGGGGCAACTTATGTCCCACGGAGTGTGCACCACAGACGCTCAGACTTACAGGTATTCAAAGCTGCTTCAAACAGTTTGTTCCTGCAACAAAGCTGTAGTTCTCGACATACTAGTGAAACATTATATGGTTGTACCTTAAATTCTATTGCTAAAACCAATAATCAGTTTTTCATCTGATGTAACAGAAATAAAACTACTGCCCCAAGTGAGGATTGAACTCACGACCTTCAGATTATGAGACTGACGCACTACCTACTGCGCTATTGAGGCACTTGGTAAGTTAATAAAAGTCAACAAAATCTTTTGGAAATATGATTTATTAGATTAATTTAACCATTTATGCTAGTAATTCAGTGCAAAAAGTCTCAAAGCAAATTTAGGTAAAGTTTTTGATGTCGCGGCAACTTGTATACGACAGAGTGTGCACTACAGATGCTCAGACTTACAGGTATTCAAAGGCGCTTCAAACTGTTTGTTTCTGTTATACACCTGTAGTTCTCGACATACTAGTGAAACATTTCATGGTTGTACCTCGTATTCTATGAAAAAGACCAATAATCAGTTTTTAATCCAAAAAAAAAGAAATAAAACTACTGCCCCAAGTGAGGATTGAACTCACGACCTTCAGATTATGAGACTGACGCACTACCTACTGCACTATTGAGGCACTTGGTAAGTTAATAAAAGTCAACAAAATCTCTGGGAAATATGATTCATTAGATTAAGTTAACCAATTATGCTAGTAATTCAGTGCAAAAAGTCTCAAAGCAAATATAAGAATAGATTGAACAATTCGGGCATTTTATATACCGCAGAGTGTGCGGTACAGATGCTCAGACTTACAGGTATTCAAAGCTGCTTCAAACAGTTTGTTTCTGTTATAAACCTGTAGTTCTCGACATACTAGTGAAACTTTATACATGGTTGTACCTCATATTCTATGAAAAAGACCAATAATCAGTTTTTCATCTGATGTAACAGAAATAAAACTACTGCCCCAAGTGAGGATTGAATTCACGACCTTCAGATTATGAGACTGATACGCTACCTACTGCACTATTGAGGCACTTGGTAAGTTAATAAAAGTCAACACAATCTCTGGGAATTATGATTTATTAGATTAATTTCCCCAATTAAGCTAGTAATTCAGTGCAAAAAGTCTCAAAGCAAATATAAGAAAAGATTGAACAATTCGGGCATTTTATATACCGCAGAGTGTGCGGTACAGATGCTCAGACTTACAGGTATTCAAAGCTGCTTCAAACAGTTTGTTTCTGTTATAAACCTGTAGTTCTCGACATACTAGTGAAACATTTTATGGTTGTACCTCGTATTCTATGAAAAAGACCAATAATCAGTTTTTCATCTGATGTAACAGAAATAAAACTACTGCCCCAAGTGAGGATTGAACTCACGACCTTCAGATTATGAGACTGATACACTACCTACTGCGCTATTGAGGCACTTGGTAAGTTAATAAAAGTCAACAAAATCTTTTGGAAATAGGATTTATTAGATTAATTTAACCAATTATGCTAGTAATTCAGTGCAAAAAGTTTCAACGCAAATATAAGTAAAACTTTCGAAATCGGGCATTTTGTATACCACTGAGTGTGCACTACCCATGCTCAGACTTACAGGTATTCAAAAGCGCTTCAAACAGTTTGTTTCTTTTATAAACCTGTAGTTCTCGACATACTAGTGAAACTTTATATGGTTGTACCTCAAATTCTATTGCAAAAACCAACAATCAGATTTTCATCTGATATATCAGAAATAAAACTACTGCCCCAAGTGAGGATTGAACTCACAACCTTCAGATTATGAGACTGATACACTACCTACTGCGCTATTGAGGCACTTGGTAACTTAATAAAAGTCAACACAATCTCTGGGAATTATGATTTACTAGATTAATTTAACCAATCAAGCTAGTAGTTCAGTGCAAAATGTCTCAAAGCAAATTTAGGTAAAGTTTTTGAAGTCGGGGCAACTTGTATACGACAGAGTGTGCACTACAGATGCTCAGACTTACAGGTATTCAAAGGCGCTTCAAACTGTTTGTTTCTGTTATACACCTGTAGTTCTCGACATACTAGTGAAACATTTTATGGTTGTACCTCGTATTCTATGAAAAAGACCAATAATCAGTTTTTCATCTGATGTAACAGAAATAAAACTACTGCCCCAAGTGAGGATTGAACTCACGACCTTCAGATTATGAGACTGATACACTACCTACTGCGCTATTGAGGCACTTGGTAAGTTAATAAAAGTCAACAAAATCTTTTGGAAATAGGATTTATTAGATTAATGTCCCCAATTATGCTAGTAATTCAGTGCAAAAAGTCTCAACGCAAATATAAGTAAAACTTTCGAAATCGGGCATTTTGTATACCACTGAGTGTGCACTACCCATGCTCAGACTTACAGGTATTCAAAAGCGCTTCAAACAGTTTGTTTCTTTTATAAACCTGTAGTTCTCGACATACTAGTGAAACTTTATATGGTTGTACCTCAAATTCTATTGCAAAAACCAACACTCAGATTTTCATCTGATATGTCAGAAATAAAACTACTGCCCCAAGTGAGGATTGAACTCACAACCTTCAGATTATGAGACTGACGCACTACCTACTGCGCTATTGAGGCACTTGGTAAGTTAATAAAAGTCAACAAAATCTCTGGGAAATAGGATTTATTAGATTAATTTAACCAATTAGGCTAGTAATTCAGTGCAAAAAGTCTCAAAGCAAATTTAGGTAAAGTTTTTGAAGTCGGGGCAACTTGTGTCCCACAGAGTGTGCACCACAGACGCTCAGACTTACAGGTATTCAAAGCTGCTTCAAACAGTTTGTTCCTGCAACAAAGCTGTATTTCTCGACATACTAGTGAAACATTATATGGTTGTACCTCAAATTCTATTGCTAAAACCAATAATCAGTTTTTCATCTGTTATAACAGAAATAAAACTACTGCCCCAAGTGAGGATTGAACTCACAAACCTTCAGATTATGAGACTGACGCACTACCTACTGCGCTATTGAGGCACTTGGTAAGTTAATAAAAGTCAACAAATTCTCTTGGAAATAGGATTTATTAGATTATTTTAACCAATTATGCTAGTAATTCAGTGCAAAAAGTCTCAAAGCAAATTTAAGTAAAACTTTTGAAATCGGGCATTTTGTATACCACTGAGTGTGCACTACACATGCTCAGACTTACAGGTATTCAAAGCTGCTTCAAACAGTTTGTTTCTGTTATAAACCTGTATTTCTCGACATACTAGTGCAACATTATATGGTTGTACCTCAAGTTCTATTGCTAAAACCAATAATCAGTTTTTCATCTGATGTAACAGAAATAAAACTACTGCCCCAAGTGAGGATTGAACTCACGACCTTCAGATTATGAGACTGATACACTACCTACTGCGCTATTGAGGCACTTGGTAAGTTAATAAAAGTCAACACAATCTCTGGGAAATATGATTTATTAGATTAATTTAACCAATCAAGCTAGTAGTTCAGTGCAAAATGTCTCAAAGCAAATTTAGGTAAAGTTTTTGAAGTCGGGGCAACTTGTGTCCCACAGAGTGTGCACCACAGACGCTCAGACTTACAGGTATTCAAAGCTGCTTCAAACAGTTTGTTCCTGCAACAAAGCTGTATTTCTCGACATACTAGTGAAACATTATATGGTTGTACCTCAAATTCTATTGCTAAAACCAATAATCAGTTTTTCTTCTGATGTAACAGAAATAAAACTACTACCCCAAGTGAGGATTGAACTCACGACCTTCAGATTATGAGACTGACGCACTACCTACTGCACTATTGAGGCACTTGGTAGGTTAATAAAAGTCAACAAATTCTCTGGGAAATAGGATTTATTAGATTAATTTAACCAATCAAGCTAGTAGTTCAGTGCAAAAAGTCTCAAGGCAAATTTAAGTAAAACTTTCGAAATCGGGCATTTTGTATACCACTGAGTGTGCACTACACATGCTCAGACTTACAGGTATTCAAAAGCGCTTCAAACAGTTTGTTTCTGTTATAAACCTGTAGTTCTCGACATACTAGTGAAACATTTTATGGTTGTACCTCAAATTCTATTGCAAAAACCAACGATCAGATTTTCATCTGATATATCAGAAATAAAACTACTGCCCAAGTGAGGATTGAACTCACGACCTTCAGATCATGAGACTGACGCACTACCTACTGCGCTATTGAGGCAC
The DNA here is from genome assembly GCF_963576615.1 of Watersipora subatra. Taxonomy (NCBI): domain Eukaryota; kingdom Metazoa; phylum Bryozoa; class Gymnolaemata; order Cheilostomatida; family Watersiporidae; genus Watersipora; species Watersipora subatra. Next base: position 24,322,019 of record NC_088709.1, read on the forward strand.
TTGGTAGTTTAATAAAAGTCAACAAATTCTCTTGGAAATAGGATTTATTAGATTATTTTAACCAATTATGTTAGTAATTCAGTGCAAAAAGTCTCAAAGCAAATTTAAGTAAAACTTTTGAAATCGGGCATTTTGTATACCACTGAGTGTGCACTACACATGCTCAGACTTACAGGTATTCAAAGCTGCTTCAAACAGTTTGTTTCTGTTATAAACCTGTATTTCTCGACATACTAGTGCAACATTATATGGTTGTACCTCAAATTCTATTGCAAAAACCAGTAATCAGTTTTTCATCTGATGTAACAGAAATAAAACTACTGCCCCAAGTGAGGATTGAATTCACGACCTTCAGATTATGAGACTGACGCACTACCTACTGCACTATTGAGGCACTTGGTAAGTTAATAAAAGTCAACACAATCTCTGGGAAATATGATTTATTAGATTAATTTAACCAATTATGCTAGTAATTCAGTGCAAAAAGTCTCAAAGCAAATTTAAGTAAAACCTTCGAAATCGGGCAACTTGTATACCACTGAGTGTGCACTACACATGCTCAGACTTACAGGTATTCAAAGGCGCTTCAAACAGTTTGTTTCTGTTATAAACCTGTATTTCTCGACATACTAGTGCAACATTATATGGTTGTACCTCAAATTCTATTGCAAAAACCAGTAATCAGTTTTTCATCTGATGTAACAGAAATAAAACTACTGCCCCAAGTGAGTATTGAATTCACGACCTTCAGATTATGAGACTGACGCACTACCTACTGCACTATTGAGGCACTTGGTAAGTTAATAAAAGTCAACACAATCTCTGGGAAATATGATTTATTAGATTAATTTAACCAATTATGCTAGTAATTCAGTGCAAAAAGTCTCAAAGCAAATTTAAGTAAAACCTTCGAAATCGGGCAACTTGTATACCACTGAGTGTGCACTACACATGCTCAGACTTACAGGTATTCAAAGGCGCTTCAAACAGTTTGTTTCTGTTATAAACCTGTAGTTCTCGACATACTAGTGAAACATTTTATGGTTGTACCTCAAATTCTATTGCAAAAACCAGTAATCAGTTTTTCATCTGATGTAACAGAAATAAAACTACTGCCCCAAGTGAGGATTGAACTCACAACCTTCAGATTATGAGACTGATACACTACCTACTGCGCTATTGAGGCACTTGGTAACTTAATAAAAGTCAACAAAATCTCTGGGAAACAGGATTTATTAGATTAATTTAACCAATTATGCTAGTAATTCAGTGCAAAAAGTCTCAAAGCAAATTTAGGTAAAGTTTTTGATGTCGCGGCAACTTGTGTCCCACGGAGTGTGCACCACAGACGCTCAGACTTACAGGTATTCAAAGCTGCTTCAAACAGTTTGTTCCTGCAACAAAGCTGTAGTTCTCGACATACTAGTGAAACATTATATGGTTGTACCTCAAATTCTATTGCAAAAACCAGTAATCAGTTTTTCATCTGATGTAACAGAAATAAAACTACTGCCCCAAGTGAGTATTGAATTCACGACCTTCAGATTATGAGACTGACGCACTACCTACTGCACTATTGAGGCACTTGGTAAGTTAATAAAAGTCAACAAATTCTCTGGGAAATAGGATTTATTAGATTAATTTAACCAATTATGCTAGTAATTCAGTGCAAAAAGTCTCAAAGCAAATTTAGGTAAAGTTTTTGATGTCGCGGCAACTTGTATACGACAGAGTGTGCACTACAGATGCTCAGACTTACAGGTATTCAAAGGCGCTTCAAACTGTTTGTTTCTGTTATACACCTGTAGTTCTCGACATACTAGTGAAACATTTTATGGTTGTACCTCGTATTCTATGAAAAAGACCAATAATCAGTTTTTAATCCAAAAAAAAAGAAATAAAACTACTACCCCAAGTGAGGATTGAACTCACGACCTTCAGATTATGAGACTGACGCGCATCCTACTGCACTATTGAGGCACTTGGTAAATTAATACAAGTCAACGAATTCTTTTGGAAATAGGATTTACTAGATTAATTTCCCCAATTAGGCTAGTATTTCAGTGTAAAAAGTGTCAAAGCAAATTTAAGTAAATTTTTTGAAGTCGGGGCAATTTGTATACCACCGAGTGTGCACCACAGATGCTCAGACTTACAGGTATTCAAAGCTGCTTCAAACAGTTTGTTTCTGTTATAAACCTGTAGTTCTCGACATACTAGTGAAACTTTATATATGGTTGTACCTCATATTCTATGAAAAAGACCAATAATCAGTTTTTCATCTGATGTAACAGAAATAAAACTACTGCCCCAAGTGAGGATTGAACTCACAACCTTCAGATTATGAGACTGACGCGCTACCTACTGCGCTATTGAGGCACTTGGTAAGTTAATAAAAGTCAACACAATCTCTGGGAAATAGGATTTATTAGATTAATTTAACCAATTAAGCTAGTAATTCAGTGCAAAAAGTCTCAAAGCAAATTTAAGTAAAACTTTTGAAGTCGGGGCAACTTGTATACCACTGAGTGTGCACTACAGATGCTCAGACTTACAGGTATTCAAAGGCGCTTCAAACTGTTTGTTTCTGTTATACACCTGTAGTTCTCGACATACTAGTGAAACATTTTATGGTTGTACCTCGTATTCTATGAAAAAGACCAATAATCAGTTTTTAATCCAAAAAAAAGAAATAAAACTACTGCCCCAAGTGAGGATTGAACTCACGACCTTCAGATTATGAGACTGACGCGCTACCTACTGCACTATTGAGGCACTTGGTAAGTTAATAAAAGTCAACAAAATCTCTGGGAAATATGATTTATTAGATTAATTTAACCAATTATGCTAGTAATTCAGTGCAAAAAGTCTCAAAGCAAATTTAGGTAAAGTTTTTGATGTCGCGGCAACTTGTATACGACAGAGTGTGCACTACAGATGCTCAGACTTACAGGTATTCAAAGGCGCTTCAAACTGTTTGTTTCTGTTATAAACCTGTAGTTCTCGACATACTAGTGAAACATTTTATGGTTGTACCTCGTATTCTAAGAAAAAGACCAATAATCAGTTTTTAATCCAAAAAAAAGAAATAAAACTACTGCCCCAAGTGAGGATTGAACTCACGACCTTCAGATTATGAGACTGACGCGCTACCTACTGCGCTATTGAGGCACTTGGTAAGTTAATAAAAGTCAACAAAATCTCTGGGAAATAGGATTTATTAGATTAATTTAACCAATCAAGCTAGTAGTTCAGTGCAAAATGTCTCAAAGCAAATTAAGGTAAAGTTTTTGAAGTCGGGGCAACTCGTGTCCCACAGAGTGTGCACCACAGACGCTCAGACTTACAGGTATTCAAAGCTGCTTCAAACAGTTTGTTCCTGCAACAAAGCTGTATTTCTCGACATACTAGTGAAACATTATATGGTTGTACCTCAAATTCTATTGCTAAAACCAATAATCAGTTTTTCATCTGTTATAACAGAAATAAAACTACTGCCCCAAGTGAGGATTGAACTCACGACCTTCAGATTATGAGACTGACGCGCTACCTACTGCGCTATTGAGGCACTTGGTAAGTTAATAAAAGTCAACAAATTTTCTTGGAAATAGGATTTATTAGATTAATTTAACCAATTATGCTAGTAATTCAGTGCAAAAAGTCTCAAAGCAAATTTAAGTAAAACTTTCGAAATCGGGCATTTTGTATACCACTGAGTGTGCACTACACATGCTCAGACTTACAGGTATTCAAAAGCGCTTCAAACAGTTTGTTTCTTTTATAAACCTGTAGTTCTCGACATACTAGTGAAACTTTATATGGTTGTACCTCAAATTCTATTGCAAAAACCAGTAATCAGTTTTTCATCTGATGTAACAGAAATAAAACTACTGCCCAAGTGAGGATTGAATTCACGACCTTCAGATTATGAGACTGATACACTACCTACTGCGCTACTGAGGCACTTGGTAAGTTAATAAAAGTCAACAAATTCTCTTGGAAATAGGATTCATTAGATTAATTTAACCTATCAAGCTAGTAGTTCAGTGCAAAATGTCTCAAAGCAAATTTAGGTAAAGTTTTTGAAGTCGGGGCAACTTGTGTCCCACAGAGTGTGCACCACAGACGCTCAGACTTACAGGTATTCAAAGCTGCTTCAAACAGTTTGTTCCTGCAACAAAGCTGTATTTCTCGACATACTAGTGAAACATTATATGGTTGTACCTCAAATTCTATTGCTAAAACCAATAATCAGTTTTTCATCTGTTATAACAGAAATAAAACTACTACCCCAAGTGAGGATTGAACTCACGACCTTCAGATCATGAGACTGACGCGCTACCTATTGCGCTATTGAGGCACTTGGTAAGTTAATAAAAGTCAACAAAATCTCTGGGAAATATGATTTATTAGATTAAGTTAACCAATTATGCTAGTAATTCAGTGCAAAAAGTCTCAAGGCAAATTTAGGTAAAGTTTTTGAAGTCGGGGCAACTTGTGTCCCACAGAGTGTGCACCACAGACGCTCAGACTTACAGGTATTCAAAGGCGCTTCAAACAGTTTGTTTCTGTTATAAACCTGTATTTCTCGACATACTAGTGAAACATTATATGGTTGTACCTCAAATTCTATTGCTAAAACCAATAATCAGTTTTTCATCTGATGTAACAGAAATAAAACTACTGCCCCAAGTGAGGATTGAACTCACGACCTTCAGATTATGAGACTGATGCACTACCTATTGCACTATTGAGGCACTTGGTAACTTAATAAAAGTCAACAAAATCTCTGGGAAATATGATTTATTAGATTAATTTAACCAATTATGCTAGTAATTCAGTGCAAAAAGTCTCAAAGCAAATTTAGGTAAAGTTTTTGAAGTCGGGGCAACTTGTGTCCCACGGAGTGTGCACCACAGACGCTCAGACTTACAGGTATTCAAAGCTGCTTCAAACAGTTTGTTCCTGCAACAAAGCTGTAGTTCTCGACATACTAGTGAAACATTATATGGTTGTACCTCAAATTCTATTGCAAAAACCAGTAATCAGTTTTTCATCTGATGTAACAGAAATAAAACTACTGCCCCAAGTGAGTATTGAATTCACGACCTTCAGATTATGAGACTGATACACTACCTACTGCGCTATTGAGGCACTTGGTAAGTTAATAAAAGTCAACAAAATCTCTGGGAAATAGGATTTATTAGATTAATTTAACCAATTATGCTAGTAATTCAGTGCAAAAAGTCTCAAAGCAAATTTAGGTAAAGTTTTTGATGTCGCGGCAACTTGTATACGACAGAGTGTGCACTACAGATGCTCAGACTTACAGGTATTCAAAGGCGCTTCAAACTGTTTGTTTCTGTTATACACCTGTAGTTCTCGACATACTAGTGAAACATTTTATGGTTGTACCTCGTATTCTATGAAAAAGACCAATAATCAGTTTTTAATCCAAAAAAAAGAAATAAAACTACTACCTCAAGTGAGGATTGAACTCACGACCTTCAGATTATGAGACTGACGCACTACCTACTGCGCTATTGAGGCACTTGGTAAGTTAATAAAAGTCAACAAAATCTCTGGGAAATATGATTTATTAGATTAATTTAACCAATTATGCTAGTAATTCAGTGCAAAATGTCTCAAAGCAAATTTAGGTAAAGTTTTTGAAGTCGGGGCAACTTATGTCCCACGGAGTGTGCACCACAGACGCTCAGACTTACAGGTATTCAAAGCTGCTTCAAACAGTTTGTTCCTGCAACAAAGCTGTAGTTCTCGACATACTAGTGAAACATTATATGGTTGTACCTTAAATTCTATTGCTAAAACCAATAATCAGTTTTTCATCTGATGTAACAGAAATAAAACTACTGCCCCAAGTGAGGATTGAACTCACGACCTTCAGATTATGAGACTGACGCACTACCTACTGCGCTATTGAGGCACTTGGTAAGTTAATAAAAGTCAACAAAATCTTTTGGAAATATGATTTATTAGATTAATTTAACCAATCAAGCTAGTAGTTCAGTGCAAAATGTCTCAAAGCAAATTTAGGTAAAGTTTTTGAAGTCGGGGCAACTTATGTCCCACGGAGTGTGCACCACAGACGCTCAGACTTACAGGTATTCAAAGCTGCTTCAAACAGTTTGTTCCTGCAACAAAGCTGTAGTTCTCGACATACTAGTGAAACATTATATGGTTGTACCTTAAATTCTATTGCTAAAACCAATAATCAGTTTTTCATCTGATGTAACAGAAATAAAACTACTACCCCAAGTGAGTATTGAATTCACGACCTTCAGATTATGAGACTGACGCGCTACCTACTGCACTATTGAGGCACTTGGTAAGTTAATAAAAGTCAACAAAATCTCTGGGAAACAGGATTTATTAGATTAATTTAACCATTTATGCTAGTAATTCAGTGCAAAAAGTCTCAAAGCAAATTTAGGTAAAGTTTTTGATGTCGCGGCAACTTGTATACGACAGAGTGTGCACTACAGATGCTCAGACTTACAGGTATTCAAAGGCGCTTCAAACTGTTTGTTTCTGTTATACACCTGTAGTTCTCGACATACTAGTGAAACATTTCATGGTTGTACCTCGTATTCTATGAAAAAGACCAATAATCAGTTTTTAATCCAAAAAAAAAGAAATAAAACTACTAACCCAAGTGAGGATTGAACTCACGACCTTCAGATTATGAGACTGACGCGCTACCTACTGCACTATTGAGGCACTTGGTAAGTTAATAAAAGTCAACAAAATCTCTGGGAAAAATGATTTATTAGATTAATTTAACCAATTAAGCTAGTAATTCAGTGCAAAAAGTCTCAAAGCAAATATAAGAAAAGATTGAACAATTCGGGCATTTTATATACCGCAGAGTGTGCGGTACAGATGCTCAGACTTACAGGTATTCAAAGCTGCTTCAAACAGTTTGTTTCTGTTATAAACCTGTAGTTCTCGACATACTAGTGAAACTTTATACATGGTTGTACCTCATATTCTATGAAAAAGACCAATAATCAGTTTTTCATCTGATGTAACAGAAATAAAACTACTGCCCCAAGTGAGGATTGAATTCACGACCTTCAGATTATGAGACTGATACGCTACCTACTGCACTATTGAGGCACTTGGTAAGTTAATAAAAGTCAACACAATCTCTGGGAATTATGATTTACTAGATTAATTTAACCAATCAAGCTAGTAGTTCAGTGCAAAATGTCTCAAAGCAAATTTAGGTAAAGTTTTTGAAGTCGGGGCAACTTGTATACGACAGAGTGTGCACTACAGATGCTCAGACTTACAGGTATTCAAAGGCGCTTCAAACAGTTTGTTTCTGTTATACACCTGTAGTTCTCGACATACTAGTGAAACATTTTATGGTTGTACCTCGTATTCTATGAAAAAGACCAATAATCAGTTTTTCATCTGATGTAACAGAAATAAAACTACTGCCCCAAGTGAGGATTGAACTCACGACCTTCAGATTATGAGACTGATACACTACCTACTGCGCTATTGAGGCACTTGGTAAGTTAATAAAAGTCAACAAAATCTTTTGGAAATAAGATTTATTAGATTAATTTCCCCAATTATGCTAGTAATTCAGTGCAAAAAGTCTCAACGCAAATATAAGTAAAACTTTCGAAATCGGGCATTTTGTATACCACTGAGTGTGCACTACCCATGCTCAGACTTACAGGTATTCAAAAGCGCTTCAAACAGTTTGTTTCTTTTATAAACCTGTAGTTCTCGACATACTAGTGAAACTTTATATGGTTGTACCTCAAATTCTATTGCAAAAACCAACAATCAGATTTTCATCTGATATATCAGAAATAAAACTACTGCCCCAAGTGAGGATTGAACTCACAACCTTCAGATTATGAGACTGACGCACTACCTACTGCGCTATTGAGGCACTTGGTAAGTTAATAAAAGTCAACAAAATCTCTGGGAAATAGGATTTATTAGATTAATTTAACCAATTAGGCTAGTAATTCAGTGCAAAAAGTCTCAAAGCAAATTTAGGTAAAGTTTTTGAAGTCGGGGCAACTTGTGTCCCACAGAGTGTGCACCACAGACGCTCAGACTTACAGGTATTCAAAGCTGCTTCAAACAGTTTGTTCCTGCAACAAAGCTGTATTTCTCGACATACTAGTGAAACATTATATGGTTGTACCTCAAATTCTATTGCTAAAACCAATAATCAGTTTTTCATCTGTTATAACAGAAATAAAACTACTGCCCCAAGTGAGGATTGAACTCACAACCTTCAGATTATGAGACTGACGCACTACCTACTGCGCTATTGAGGCACTTGGTAAGTTAATAAAAGTCAACAAATTCTCTTGGAAATAGGATTTATTAGATTATTTTAACCAATTATGCTAGTAATTCAGTGCAAAAAGTCTCAAAGCAAATTTAAGTAAAACTTTTGAAATCGGGCATTTTGTATACCACTGAGTGTGCACTACACATGCTCAGACTTACAGGTATTCAAAGCTGCTTCAAACAGTTTGTTTCTGTTATAAACCTGTATTTCTCGACATACTAGTGCAACATTATATGGTTGTACCTCAAGTTCTATTGCTAAAACCAATAATCAGTTTTTCATCTGATGTAACAGAAATAAAACTACTGCCCCAAGTGAGGATTGAACTCACGACCTTCAGATTATGAGACTGATACACTACCTACTGCGCTATTGAGGCACTTGGTAAGTTAATAAAAGTCAACACAATCTCTGGGAAATATGATTTATTAGATTAATTTAACCAATCAAGCTAGTAGTTCAGTGCAAAATGTCTCAAAGCAAATTTAGGTAAAGTTTTTGAAGTCGGGGCAACTTGTGTCCCACAGAGTGTGCACCACAGACGCTCAGACTTACAGGTATTCAAAGCTGCTTCAAACAGTTTGTTCCTGCAACAAAGCTGTATTTCTCGACATACTAGTGAAACATTATATGGTTGTACCTCAAATTCTATTGCTAAAACCAATAATCAGTTTTTCTTCTGATGTAACAGAAATAAAACTACTACCCCAAGTGAGGATTGAACTCACGACCTTCAGATTATGAGACTGACGCACTACCTACTGCACTATTGAGGCACTTGGTAGGTTAATAAAAGTCAACAAATTCTCTGGGAAATAGGATTTATTAGATTAATTTAACCAATCAAGCTAGTAGTTCAGTGCAAAAAGTCTCAAGGCAAATTTAAGTAAAACTTTCGAAATCGGGCATTTTGTATACCACTGAGTGTGCACTACACATGCTCAGACTTACAGGTATTCAAAAGCGCTTCAAACAGTTTGTTTCTGTTATAAACCTGTAGTTCTCGACATACTAGTGAAACATTTTATGGTTGTACCTCAAATTCTATTGCAAAAACCAACGATCAGATTTTCATCTGATATATCAGAAATAAAACTACTGCCCAAGTGAGGATTGAACTCACGACCTTCAGATCATGAGACTGACGCACTACCTACTGCGCTATTGAGGCACTTGGTAGTTTAATAAAAGTCAACAAATTCTCTTGGAAATAGGATTTATTAGATTATTTTAACCAATTATGTTAGAAATTCAGTGCAAAAAGTCTCAAAGCAAATTTAAGTAAAACTTTTGAAATCGGGCATTTTGTATACCACTGAGTGTGCACTACACATGCTCAGACTTACAGGTATTCAAAGGCGCTTCAAACAGTTTGTTTCTGTTATAAACCTGTATTTCTCGACATACTAGTGCAACATTATATGGTTGTACCTCAAATTCTATTGCAAAAACCAGTAATCAGTTTTTCATCTGATGTAACAGAAATAAAACTACTGCCCCAAGTGAGTATTGAATTCACGACCTTCAGATTATGAGACTGACGCACTACCTACTGCACTATTGAGGCACTTGGTAAGTTAATAAAAGTCAACACAATCTCTGGGAAATATGATTTATTAGATTAATTTAACCAATTATGCTAGTAATTCAGTGCAAAAAGTCTCAAAGCAAATTTAAGTAAAACCTTCGAAATCGGGCAACTTGTATACCACTGAGTGTGCACTACACATGCTCAGACTTACAGGTATTCAAAGGCGCTTCAAACAGTTTGTTTCTGTTATAAACCTGTAGTTCTCGACATACTAGTGAAACATTTTATGGTTGTACCTCAAATTCTATTGCAAAAACCAGTAATCAGTTTTTCATCTGATGTAACAGAAATAAAACTACTGCCCCAAGTGAGGATTGAACTCACGACCTTCAGATTATGAGACTGATGCACTACCTATTGCACTATTGAGGCACTTGGTAACTTAATAAAAGTCAACAAAATCTCTGGGAAACAGGATTTATTAGATTAATTTAACCAATTATGCTAGTAATTCAGTGCAAAAAGTCTCAAAGCAAATTTAGGTAAAGTTTTTGAAGTCGGGGCAACTTGTGTCCCACGGAGTGTGCACCACAGACGCTCAGACTTACAGGTATTCAAAGCTGCTTCAAACAGTTTGTTCCTGCAACAAAGCTGTAGTTCTCGACATACTAGTGAAACATTATATGGTTGTACCTCAAATTCTATTGCAAAAACCAGTAATCAGTTTTTCATCTGATGTAACAGAAATAAAACTACTGCCCCAAGTGAGTATTGAATTCACGACCTTCAGATTATGAGACTGATACACTACCTACTGCACTATTGAGGCACTTGGTAAGTTAATAAAAGTCAACAAAATCTCTGGGAAATAGGATTTATTAGATTAATTTAACCAATTATGCTAGTAATTCAGTGCAAAAAGTCTCAAAGCAAATTTAGGTAAAGTTTTTGATGTCGCGGCAACTTGTATACGACAGAGTGTGCACTACAGATGCTCAGACTTACAGGTATTCAAAGGCGCTTCAAACTGTTTGTTTCTGTTATACACCTGTAGTTCTCGACATACTAGTGAAACATTTTATGGTTGTACCTCGTATTCTATGAAAAAGACCAATAATCAGTTTTTAATCCAAAAAAAAAGAAATAAAACTACTACCCCAAGTGAGGATTGAACTCACGACCTTCAGATTATGAGACTGACGCGCATCCTACTGCACTATTGAGGCACTTGGTAAATTAATACAAGTCAACGAATTCTTTTGGAAATAGGATTTACTAGATTAATTTCCCCAATTAGGCTAGTATTTCAGTGTAAAAAGTGTCAAAGCAAATTTAAGTAAATTTTTTGAAGTCGGGGCAATTTGTATACCACCGAGTGTGCACCACAGATGCTCAGACTTACAGGTATTCAAAGCTGCTTCAAACAGTTTGTTTCTGTTATAAACCTGTAGTTCTCGACATACTAGTGAAACTTTATATATGGTTGTACCTCATATTCTATGAAAAAGACCAATAATCAGTTTTTCATCTGATGTAACAGAAATAAAACTACTGCCCCAAGTGAGGATTGAACTCACGACCTTCAGATTATGAGACTGACGCGCTACCTACTGCGCTATTGAGGCACTTGGTAAGTTAATAAAAGTCAACACAATCTCTGGGAAATAGGATTTATTAGATTAATTTAACCAATTAAGCTAGTAATTCAGTGCAAAAAGTCTCAAAGCAAATTTAAGTAAAACTTTTGAAGTCGGGGCAACTTGTATACCACTGAGTGTGCACTACACATGCTCAGACTTACAGGTATTCAAAGGCGCTTCAAACAGTTTGTTTCTTTTATAAACCTGTAGTTCTCGACATACTAGTGAAACATTATATGGTTGTACCTCAAATTCTATTGCAAAAACCAATAATCAGTTTTTCATCTGATGTAAAAGAAATAAAACTACTGCCCCAAGTGAAGATTGAACTCACGACCTGCAGATTATGAGACTGACGCGCTACCTACTGCGCTATTGAGGCACTTGGTAAGTTAATAAAAGTCAACAAAATCTTTGGGAAATAGGATTTATTAGATTAATTTCCCCAATTAAGCTAGTAATTCAGCGCAAAAAATCTCAAAGCAAATTTAAGTAAAGTTTTTGAAGTCGGGGGCAACTTATATACCACAGAGTGTGCACCACAGATGCTCAGACTTACAGGTATTCAAAGGCGCTTCATACTGTTTGTTCCTGTTATAAACCTGTAGTTCTCGACATTTTAGGGAAAGGTGATATGGTTGTACCTCATATTCTATGAAAAGACCAATAACCAGTTTTTTCAGTTGATGAAATACGAAATAAAACCACTGCCCCAAGTGAGGATTGAACTCACGACCTTCAGATTATGAGACTGACGCGCTACCTACTGCACTATTGAGGCACTTGGTAAGATAATTAAAGTCAACGAATTCTCTGGGAAATAGGATTTATTAAATTAATTACCCCAATTAAGCTAGTAATTCAGTGCAAAAAGTTTCAACGCAAATATAAGAAAAGCTTTTAGAAATCGGGCATTTTATATACCACAGAGTATGCACTACAAATGCTCAGACTTACAGGTATTCAAAGCTGCTTCAAACAGTTTGTTTCTGTTATAAACCTGTAGTTCTCGACATACTAGTGAAACATTATATGGTTGTACCTCAAAATCTATTGAAAAGACCAATAATCAGTTTTTCATCTAATCAGAATGTAATGAACCCACTGCCCTAAGCGAGCATTGAACTCAGGACCTTCAGACTATGAGACTGACGCACTACCTACTGCACTATTGAGGCACTTGGTAAATTGACAAAAGTCAACGACTTCTCTTGGAAATATTATTATTAGCTTAATTTTTCCAATTAAGCTAGTAGTTCAGTGCAAAAAGTCTCAAAGAAAGTTTAAGTAAAGTTTTTGGGATTGGGACAAATTATATACCACCGAGTATTATCTACAAATGCTCAGACCTACAGGTAATCAAAGCTACTTCAAAAAGTTTCTTTGAAGCAGCTTTGATTAACTAAATAATCACGGGAATACTGAGCAACTACTGACATTTTACAGTAGTTAAGATTTACAGTGGCTGTCAAATGACAGTAGTGATATCCAGCAGTGGCTGTCAAGTGACAGAAGTGACATCAAGGGAGGACTGTCAAATGAGAGTCCTCATTTGACAGTTTCCATCGATTGACACTTCTGTCACTTGTCAGCCACTGCTAGATGTCACTACTGTCACTTGACAGCCACTGCTAGCTACCGCTACTCTCATTTGACAGTCCTTCCTCAATGTCACTACTGTCATTTGACAGCCACTGCTAGATGTCACTACTGTCACTTGGCAGCCACTGTTAATCTTCACTACTGTAAGATGTCAGTAGTTGCTCAGTATTCCCATGATTATTTAGTTAGACTGGACACTAACCATTACGTACATATTCACACTGATCATACAATGTAAGTTGTTCGCAGTTATTATTTTTTCTTTCATGATCTAGAGCGTTTTTGGAACAAACATCTAACGTTTCAGAAAATCTGATTGCAATTAAAACAATTAGGCATAGTAACAGTTATAATAAATATGTGAGATGCAGCACCCTGTCAAAAAAATTGTGAGAGATAATAACACGCTAAATTCTGGCAGACGAAAATGAAGAAATGAAAAATTAGTTGGTCAGTTTTTAATATTTATATTTCTAAATGGTTTGAGCTCGATATCCGTCTAATATATATACAAATTTCTAAGCAAAAAATTAATTAATTTGGAAGACCTTTTTTATCTCGGTCTATGCCTGCCAAAGCTGCTACGGAGCAGCTTATGGCGGCACTGTTGAGATGGTTAATGTTACACTTCTTCTCCTTTTTATTATTTAACCTGATATTAATCACTTTAAGAGTTTATGTTTTACATTTTACAGTATGGCTGCTAAATATAAGCTGAAAAGCCGTAGCTCTCAATCTTTCTCAACCTTTTTTTAAATGTCTTTTCTGAACTTTGGTGATTTTACGAGTAAAAAGATTACTTATAAGCCTAAATACATAGGGACTGGTTTTTAAAATAGTGCAAAAAGTTGGTTTAGAAAGATTTTATTTAAGCAGAGCTGAAAGTTGAGTTAAGTCTGCCAAGCCATCTCTGAAAGTTGGTATGTCTTGATAGACTTATACGTAGCTGTTTTTTTAGAATTATATCTAGTTGAAGGAATATTGCACATACTTTCCAGAGATGTTTCAGAAGATCGTCGTTTAAAATTTCTTTTTTCAACACAAGTCTAGCAAGAATAAATACAATAAAAAGCATACATGCCTCAAAAGCACTACTGTAGTGCTTTTGAGACATGTATGCTAATATACTTCAAGACTCAAAAATTAACATGCAGTATTCAAAGCATGTTTGCGCTTAAAGGTTTATTTTTAAGTTCTCAAGGAAATTATTCGGACTTCAAAAAATTTGATTTTTTTCCAAAAATGTTCAGGTAATACAAAAATTGCAAATAATAAAACAGAACAAAGCAAACTGTATGGAAATAAACACATTTAATTTCTTAGAAATGAATGTGGACTTCAATAAAAATAATTGATATAATAATCAAGCACAAGTAATCGATACTTTAAAAATCTTAGGAAAAAACATAAATGAAAAAGTGTCAACCAAGATAAAAACGCAAAGAGATCATTGTAACCCAAAAAAGATTTTTTGTACAATATGAGTTTTCGTGAGGATCAGTTTGAATTAAACTTTAGGTTTTAGTAGTTTTATGTGGCAGCCAAAAGTTAGACACTAACTGTCCTCAGACCATATAATTCTCCTTCAGTGCAAGTTTCCTGAATTTCTGTAACATAATAAAAAATTGCTATTTAAATCTAAAGTCAACTTATTAGTTTGTCTATATAAACAAATAAACAGCGTAATAAATGAATAAATAAACCAATATAAATATATATATGTAAATTTATATACATAATACATGTACATAATATATGTACATAAATATGTTTATATATTATGTATATATACATGTATATATATATATATATATATATATATATATATATATATATATATATATATATATATATATATGTATATGTATTTACTTATATATATATATATATGTATATATTTATATATGTAAATTATTCAATATGCGTATGAACATTGCATATATATATATTTGCGTATAAATAAGTGATGTACGTACACTTTTCTATACACACTGGAGACTTATACATAAACGTACACAAGCGGTATGTATTTATATTTAGATATCTATTGACATACAAATTACAATAAAAAGGTTTGTTTTTTGGCTTTCAAGGAGTTTCCATTCTTATCATTCCTGCGCTCTTACCATATATATCATTATCGCAATTTAACATGCTAAATATAATTATACTTTTTTATTATTAATTAATATTACCTTTTGCATTTGTTATTTAAAAAAAGAGTTTTAAAGTTTATTTCACTATTACCCATTACCTATTTTTTTAATTTGTAATTTTTAAATGTGCCACTTTAATTTCAAATGTATCATTGAACTCTTGGTTCTGGTTTTGGTAATTCTGTTCGAGATACTTTGTCATGGGGACCAATGTATTATTAGAAGTTGCCTTCACATTCTCTCTTCGTTTGGTCAGACAAAAACAGTCCATTTCACGTTATTCTTGTACCGATATTGAGAGGAACCAGTAGCGTCCATCAAAACTTTGAATACATACAGCTTCTGCTGCAACAGCAACTTTTTTATACGCAGACTTCCATGTGTTCATCGTTTATTTTTTCTCTTAATTTATTTGAACTGCACAAAACACTTTTTTCATAGTATAAAGCTCACAAGTTAGAATGATAACTATGGTATATGTTAAATAAAAATAATTTTTCCGTGGAAATACTTTTTTATTACATAGGCATTGTTGGACATTTATTTAGTATTTTCTATAGGAAGTCCCGTGTCTGGCCATCCTTCTGTTTAAAACAACTCGTATGCTTTAGGGAAACAGATGGCATCTCACGGGTACCAAACCCGCTATAGTCGGATTCCCACTAAGCTAGCTACCATCTGTGTGACTGAACCACATGACCACATCTAAGATTAACTATACACATAATTATTACACATTACGATTTACCATGGCGCTGTACTGTCTGCATATTATTGCTAATAATATTTAAGATTACATATAGCTTTGATACACACAAAAAAGAACAAATTTGAAAATTACCATCATATATATGTTCACTTGCTGCTGCTGACCAGTTGTCGTCAGATACTTGACTGTTAGCTACTGACAGCAGTTCAATGTGAGACCCACTGAAAAGATAGAAAATATCATTCTAAACAAGGGTCATAATCAGACTTGAATAAAAATTTGGTGATAAAATTTTTATTAAGTTTTTTTCAGTTTGTTTAATACATCATTGCTCACTAGCGAGTAAAGAGTTTTAATCAACTTCTTATACAAGATATATTTTAATATGTAAAGGAAAAAACCAGAAAAATTAACGATAAAGAAAAATTTTTAGAACCTCATCTTTGGTCAATGATCAGATATCCGCTACGACTCACACACCAAACTTGGTCCTGTGTGCTTTGGCACAAGTAAATAGAGCTATTTTAATATCTTAATTTTTCGTAAATCTCTCACCGGTTTAAAGGATGTTTAATTTTATAGATTTGTCTATTCTTAATTGCGCTAGCAGAGAAGACCAAATAAAGGTAAAGTAAAACATTACCAGCGGTGCAGTGTGTAGGGATGAGCCGAGCCATCATCAGGGATGTTGCCTGTGAATAACATGAACAGGTTACGGTGTGAAAGGAAGATAATGTTTCAGAATACTCAAATATACCTAATATGGTATGATTGAAGATTCAATCTGTTTTAGCCGTACAAATATTGCCAGTACAAACACACCATACTTGGATAGGTAGATTTCAGCGTCTCTAGTCAACTAGTATACAATATTTAAGTGCAAGCAAATAAATACTGGCGAAGCAATGATTCATTCAAACTATAATTAACCCGGCTTTACAACTTTATATCAAACTGAACTGTGTTTTTCTTTTATAAATGAAGTGTGTTTAATCCATGAATAAAATGGCACTTCATTTTATTAACTTACTCAATTTGGAATAATCTCTTATTGAACAAAATTAAGAAAAGAGTATGTTTAATAGTGAAATGAAACAATACTTATGGAGTTGTCTGTCTAAAAGTAAAACGAGAACACCATTTAGGGAGTTGTCTGACTAATAGTGAAATATGAATAATATTGATGAAGTCATCTGTTTAATAGTGAAATGAAACAATACTTATGGAGTTGTCTGTCTAAAAGTAAAACGAGAACACCATTTAGGGAGTTGTCTGACTAATAGTGAAATATGAATAATATTGATGAAGTCATCTGTTTAATAGTGAATTGGAACAGTACTTGTAAAGTCGTCTGTCTACTAGTAAAATGGGAACAACATTTAAGGAGTTGGCTGTCAAATAGTGAAATATGAACATTTATGGAGTTATCTGTCTAACACTAAAGGTTGTGTAGAGAATCATGATATACACGTATGTATATCACAAAAGCTTCGATTCTTCATATGTATATGAAGAATCGAAGCTTTTGTTAGAATTCCTCACAACCTAGGACTTCAAGTAAACAGGGTCCCTTTAAATCACCAATATTGAATAGAACCCATCACCTAGGTTGAGAATTAAAATACATGAAAGTACTTTATCCTTTATGAAATAAGTGTGCCGTGTTTCAAGATAATACTGCTCGCTAAAAACCTATTTAACATACTAGTCTGTGGTCTGCTGGTTTCCACTAAAAGGGGAATAATTTTTTCCCAATCTTTTGTGACAGACTTAATCATTCCACTCAGGATATAGTATACTATGAATTCTCAGTATATACCTTAAATTCTTTACTCATGTTTGCAGTATATGATCGCCACGAGTTCACATTAGTCAGCGCTATGAATACTTCCTTGTATTTGTATTAAAGGATGTAAAAAAACTAGAGCCCAACATTCCATTCTTTTGAATTAAACTTGAATAGCTTGCTCGCTTAATGGACTTAATCATTTCATTCATGAAGTTATCCAGTCATAAATAGAACTACATAGGAGTACGAAATTGAGCAAGTAGTGAATACAAAAAGTTAAAACAACACATGATGGCTAGTAACCAATAAAAGTGGTAGACTTCCTAGTAGAATCTAGTAGAACCTAACCTAGTAGAATGCACTCAAATCAACTTTTTGCTGTTTATATTTCACTAAAGTGTAACAAATTCTGCATGTGTTTGGATTGTCTATAGAGCAGGCTTGTTTTAGGGCTTGGCTACCATGACAGTCAATGTATAGACCAAAGCAAAGTGAGAAAAAGCTGTTTTACTGGATAGAGCTTTTTTCATTCCAAAAAATCTATATATTGTGCTGGTCTTATTTTTTATTTTTAATGGTTTTAGAACGATAAAAAATTAAAATTTTTCAGACTTTTTCAACAGGATTTAGCGGTGTAGTACCAAAGTTCCTCCTCATCATTGTTTGAGTCAGACTCACTTGCCGGTTGCGGTATAACATTGACTCTAGCTTTGCAATATCATAAAAATATCGATCATGGAATGTAGTGCATGTATGTCATAAGCATACGTATACATCAATGTGCAGCTGCAAACTTAGTTATCTTCTATATGCCTCTTTCAGAGATACTCGACTAACGCAGTGACTACTGTATCAATGACTTGTGACAGGTCCAATCTTTACTATGATGAGAAGCGTGTACATACATCCGTCTGCTAGAAGTCACGTTTAAAGGTTAGGGGAAAAGGTTACTTCATACAGGTTTTGGATCTCCGATTTTGAACATGGTAGACCAATGCTCTACCAATTGACCACCTTCCAGCACTTTAGAATAATTGTATGCATAGCTATTGCACCTGATGATCTCTCACAGCACATTAGATTACCAGGGTTTTAGTAAAACATGTTGAGTATACACTGAACGTAATTGTTATATGGCAAGTACGTATTAATCAGCCTGACAACATTTAAGTCTTCACTATCATAATAGCTGGGTTTATTTGTTTGATCATTCGTTTGCTTGTCCATCCATCTGAAGCCACGCTAGCAGCGTTAAAAAAAATTACGCTGCTCGGGAATTGAATTCAAGTTGGCAGCCATCTACACCACTCGACCACCGTTTTACATTTAAGAATAACTATACACATACTTATTACACACATGATCTCTTATGACACACGGGACTTCCAGCATACTAGTAGTAATTATAAAGATCCTAGTCTACAGTGGTGTGTACCCTAAACAAAGCAAAAACTATTATAATTCTCTTACAATTGTGAAGGATACAAGACTGGAGTATGAGCGCTACGTTTTACCCAATCAAGTACCTCTAATATGGAGTGCCATTTGTAAAATTTTATGATATCCACACTATAAAAAACATGTTTAGTACGTCAGTTAACATGTTTCACAAAATTTTACAAATGACACTCCATACTCTAACGTAAAGAGAAATAGAAGGTCATGAGAGGTCCCTAAAAGGTCATAAATACCTAACTGCAAAGGTCAACTCTATGGAGCATAGAATTAAAGCGCCATTCAGCAATAAGCATTAACTTGAAATTTCAAGTCACTAGTGATAGATACAAACTGTGATAGATACAAACTGTGAGAGGGACTGCTTTTAACTTTCCATACTTTGGAAAAATGAGGTGTATGTAGAAATGTCAGTTACATGTAGTTCTGTGCAAGTCATAGAAAAAACTAACAATTATAACACGCAGTCAACTAAACATTAAGACTGAACCACATAAGCTTATTTTTCTATTAACCATTATAGTAATATAATCCCAATTCACACATGCTTTTTACATAATTACAAAATTACATGTAATTATATTGCAATAAATATCATAAATAATTTTTATCACTTTTAAAGAACTCTGTCGTATTAGCTGAGCGCAATAGCACAAAATAAAAACAGCACAAATAAAAATTTGTGTGAAATGGGTTAATAAATTTTAGGTGAATTTCTGGCAAAACAAGCTATAGTCATAAAAAACTTTGTGAGAACTTTTGCAGTTTTTATTGGCTTAATGATGAGAGTCATTCCTGGTTTTGCAAACATTTTGGTTTTTGATAAAAATTTTATTATACACAAACGAAAGAAATATTAAGTTCACTAGTAAATAGCTAATTGTGACGGAGAGCCACAATAAATCAGAATTCAACGCACATTCGATCAGCATGTGTAACAGTGCTTATTTCTATAAAGTGTATTACTTACAGCTTGAATCTAAACTTTGACAGCATCCTAGAAGCTGGGTTCTGTCTCCCGAACAATGGTTGACTCGGTTCCTAAAAAGAAATCATAGGATTGAGTGAATATTTGTATTTGTTATATAAATCAATATCATGAGAAAATTCACAATATAACTTGTTAGCTTTGGCTGGAAGAGTATATAGCTAGTCTACAGTCTTTTTACCACATCGCTATTCCAGTACACTATAGATAGTACAATACGCTATAGCTAGTCCAGTACACTATAAATAATGCATTACACTATAAATAGTACGATACACTATAGCTAGTCCAGGACACTATAGATAGTCCAGTACACTATATTTAGCCCAGTACAATCCACTGCACTATAGATAGTCCAGTACACTATAAACAGTCCAGTACATTATAGATAGTCGAGTACGCTAGAGATAGTCTAGTACACTATAGATAGTTGTGCCCTCTGAGATCTTAAGAGTTATACTGTGGTGAGAAATTGTGAGTAAAGAATATATTGCAATAACAAGCTGCCTCATATCAAAAATAGGAACAGTAAAAGGAAAGAGAAAGTGAGAAGAAAATGATAAGGAGAAAGAGAAAAGAGGAGAATAGAAAATGAATAAGATAAGCAAAGAGAGAAAAGAGAGTGAAAGTGAGTGAGAAAGAAAACATTGAGAGAGGGAGAGCGAGAGAGGAAGAGAGCGAGAAGCGAGAGAGTGCGAGAGAGAGCTTGAGATAGAGAGGCCGCAAGAGAGAGGTAGAGAGGGAGGGAGAGAGAGAGGGAGAGAAGTATAAAGAGCGTGTGAATGAGAGAAGAAAAAAGAAGGAAGAAGAGAGAAAAAGAAGGAAAAAAAATGGAAAGAAACAGGAAATATGTAGGAGAAAAAAAAGAGGAAATAGAAAAAGAAAAAAAAGAAACAAGTAAAAGATATACAGTAGAGCTTATAGAGAAATAGTGGAACAGTGTATGAAAGAGAAGAAGTAGAAAATACAAAATTAAAAACAGAAAGAAAAATAGATAAAAGAAAGGAAAAAGAGAAGCTGGAGTGACATAACAAACAAGAGTTAAGTTTAAACTATGATATGAGTCATAGCGATGGTATGAGTAAGATATGAGTCATAGCAATGGTATGAGTATAATATGAGTCATAGCAATGGTATGAGTATGATATGAGTCATAGCAATGGTATGAGTAAGATATGATTCATAGCAATGGTATGAGTATGATATGAGTCATAGCAATGGTATGAGTAAGATATGATTCATAGCATTGGTAAGAGTATGATACGATTCATAGCAATGGTATGAGTATGATATGATTCATAGCAATGGTATGAGTATAATATGATTCATAGCAATGGTATGAGTATGATATGAGTCATAGCAATGGTATGAGTAAGATATGAGTCATAGCAATGGTATGAGTATAATATGAGTCATAGCAATGGTATGAGTATAATATGAGTCATAGCAATGGTATGAGTATGATATGAGTCATAGCAATGGTATGAGTAAGATATGATTCATAGCATTGGTAAGAGTATGATACGATTCATAGCAATGGTATGAGTATGATATGATTCATAGCAATGGTATGAGTATGATATGAGTCATAGCAATGGTATGAGTAAGATATGATTCATAGCAATGGTATGAGTATGATATGAGTCATAGCAATGGTATGAGTAAGATATGAGTGATAGCAATGGCATGAGTATGATATGAGTCATAGCAATGGTATGAGTAAGATATGATTCATAGCATTGGTAAGAGTATGATACGATTCATAGCAATGGTATGAGTATGATATGATTCATAGCAATGGTATGAGTATAATATGAGTCATAGCAATGGTATGAGTATGATATGAGTCATAGCAATGGTATGAGTAAGATATGATTCATAGCAATGGTATGAGTATGATATGAGTCATAGCAATGGTATGAGTAAGATATGATTCATAGCATTGGTAAGAGTATGATACGATTCATAGCAATGGTATGAGTATGATATGATTCATAGCAATGGTATGAGTATAATATGATTCATAGCAATGGTATGAGTATGATATGAGTCATAGCAATGGTATGAGTAAGATATGAGTCATAGCAATGGTATGAGTATAATATGAGTCATAGCAATGGTATGAGTATGATATGAGTCATAGCAATGGTATGAGTAAGATATGATTCATAGCATTGGTAAGAGTATGATACGATTCATAGCAATGGTATGAGTATGATATGATTCATAGCAATGGTATGAGTATAATATGATTCATAGCAATGGTCTGAGTATAATATGATTCATAGCAATGGTATGAGTATGATATGAGTCATAGCAATGGTATGAGTAAGATATGATTCATAGCATTGGTAAGAGTATGATATGATTCATAGCAATGGTATGAGTATGATATGATTCATAGCAATGGTATGAGTATAATATGATTCATAGCAATGGTCTGAGTATGATATGAGTCATAGCAATGGTATGAGTATGATATGATTCATAGCAATGGTATGAGTATAATATGATTCATAGCAATGGTCTGAGTATGATATGAGTCATAGCAATGGTATGAGTAAGATATGATTCATAGCAATGGTATGAGTATGATACGATTCATAGCAATGGTATGAGTAAGATATGATTCATAGCATTGGTAAGAGTATGATACGATTCATAGCAATGGTATGAGTATGATATGATTCATAGCAATGGTATGAGTATAATATGATTCATAGCAATGGTATGAGTATGATATGAGTCATAGCAATGGTATGAGTAAGATATGATTCATAGCATTGGTAAGAGTATGATACGATTCATAGCAATGGTATGAGTATGATATGATTCATAGCAATGGTATGAGTATAATATGATTCATAGCAATGGTATGAGTATGATATGAGTCATAGCAATGGTATGAGTAAGATAAGAGTCATAGCAATGGTATGAGTATAATATGAGTCATAGCAATGGTATGAGTATGATATGAGTCATAGCAATGGTATGAGTAAGATATGATTCATAGCATTGGTAAGAGTATGATACGATTCATAGCAATGGTATGAGTATGATATGATTCATAGCAATGGTATGAGTATAATATGATTCATAGCAATGGTCTGAGTATAATATGATTCATAGCAATGGTATGAGTATGATATGAGTCATAGCAATGGTATGAGTAAGATATGATTCATAGCATTGGTAAGAGTATGATATGATTCATAGCAATGGTATGAGTATGATATGATTCATAGCAATGGTATGAGTATAATATGATTCATAGCAATGGTCTGAGTATGATATGAGTCATAGCAATGGTATGAGTATGATATGATTCATAGCAATGGTATGAGTATAATATGATTCATAGCAATGGTCTGAGTATGATATGAGTCATAGCAATGGTATGAGTAAGATATGAGTCATAGCAATGGTATGCGTATAATATGAGTCATAGCAATGGTATGAGTATGATATGAGTCATAGCAATGGTATGAGTATGATATGATTCATAGCAATGGTATGAGTATAATATGATTCATAGCAATGGTCTGAGTATGATATGAGTCATAGCAATGGTATGAGTAAGATATGAGTCATAGCAATGGTATGCGTATAATATGAGTCATAGCAATGGTATGAGTATGATATGAGTCATAGCAATGGTATGAGTATGATATGAGTCATAGCAATGGTATGAGTATGATATGAGTCATAGCAATGCCATGAGTATGATATGATTCATAGCAATGGTATGAGTATGATATGATTCATAGCAACTAGAATCTGCTTCATAGAATGATCCGAGCTCCGCAACTAAAACTTATGGTAGTAGAAAGCAATTCTATATGTAACCCTAAATTGTTTAGCGGAATAATCAGAACCTACGGCAGTGGGCAGAAAATGTTATATGTGTCACTAAATTGTCTAGCAGAACAATGAGACAACTAAATCTGGACACCTAAAGTACCAAACGGGTTGTTTGTAAATCATAAAAAGTAGACAAAAATCAACATAACTTCTATATTACAATTTACTTTTAAAGCAATTTACTGTAAGCATACAGCTATACATTCAAAAAAATTTAAGACTCAATTATAGCTACACATTGAACCTGCACAAGTATTACCTGCGGATTTTCATCACTATGGCTAGTGCAACTATAAAAGTTGCAATGACTATTATGGCCACTCCAGAAATAGATAAGATTGCGGTTCTTCCTGTTAAAAATGCCTTTTTCTGTAATATATATGGTTCACACAGTGACACTAATTTATGTGTAATATATAGTGTACGCATCTGACGCAGACCTATGTGTAACATGTATAGCGCATGCATATGACACTGACATATACATACATATATATGTATGTTAGTCTGTGTCATAGGCATGCACTATACATGTTACACATAAATATGTAATGATATGTATGTAATCTACATATGTATGTTACACATATTTATGTTACACATAAATATGTGTAACATACATATGTGTAGTGAGTGTACACATGGCGTAGTGAGAGCAACTCTTAAACAAACTGAGAAGCTCAAGAAAAATCTGTGCACATTCCATCGATATGGGCTGAAAATATCTGTAGATGCAAATAAAAGCACCATTGACTTTTTGGATATATCGTTAGATCTACAGAATGAATTATATAGACCCTTCAGCAAACCCAATAATATGCCTAGATACGTGCACACAAGATCTAACCATCCACCTTCCATCATCAAAAACATTCCAGCATCAGTCAACCTGCGCCTCTCCGCAATATCATCAAATCAACATATATTTAGACAAAATACAAAAGAGCACCAAGAAGCCCTTAATAGAAGTGGATACCATCATAAACTGACATTTAGTGAGAATACAACATCGCATAACACCAGAAAGAAACGCAGGAGAAATACATTTTGGTATAACCCCCCTTTCTCTAAAAATGTTGCCACCAATATAGGAAAGCTTTTCTTTAGAGCTCTGAGTAAAGAATTTCCCAAAGATCACAAACTTTATTCGATATTTAATAGAAACAATTTAAAACTTAGCTATAGCTGCATGAAGAATATTGGACAGATTAATACAAATAACAACAAAGCGCAGCTATCAAACGAAAAGCCATCAGCAACATGCAACTGTCGAGATAAAAGTACATGTCCACTGCCAAATGCATGTTTGTCCAATTCTGTCATCTATCAGGCTACAGTTATGACCAACGAACCTAATGCTACCAAACAGACATATGTTGGCTTGACAGAGGGCTCATTCAAGAAAAGATATTACAACCATCGTAGCAGCTTCAACAATCCATCAAAACGAACTTCAACAGAACTAAGTAATTATATATGGCAGCTTAAAGATCGATCTATCCAGTACGACATCAAGTGGAGAGTATTGAAAAAAGCGAGTAGTTACAATAAGACCAGTAAACGCTGTAATTTGTGTATTTGGGAGAAATACTTCATTCTATACAAACCTGAGCTTGCAAGCTTAAACTCAAGAAACGAGCTTGTGTCAAAGTGCCGACATTCAAATAAGCACTTAATTTGCAATGCTGTGACATGAACCAATTAAATTGTTGCATTACCGTATATGTAGCTGGCCTTTATCGTTAAGCTACTCGATGTGCTTTTACGTACAGTCATATGAGCTTCAGTTCATTTTAATTTTACCTGATGAATGGTAACAACCATGAAACTTTAAGTTGCAAAATATTTTAAAAGTTTTCAGTTCCTAATATAGTTTATATATATATATATATATATATATATATATATATATATATATATATATATATATATATAGTATATGTGGTTTACACTGTAAAGTAAAGTGCTCAATAATCGAGTCAATTAGATTCTACCTGAAGATTGCAACACGATTGCATGAAACTAATAGTAGTAATAATTTTAACCTGTAGTTTTTAATAAACTTCATATATATATATATATATATATATATATATGTATATATATATATATATATATATATATACTCGCACAAACTCCCAGAGACCTGGGAGTTTGTGCGAGTGCTCAAACTCCAAGGTCTCTAGTAGGAGGCCCGAGTTAGAGCAGAAACTACCACCCATATGGGTTAACCGAGGTGAGGAAACAGTTTTATATATATAAATATCTTGATATATAAACATGTTTGTATGTTTATACAACTAGATATATAAACATACACAACTATTAAAAAGAAAAGACTTTTGTTAAACAATGAATGAGGACAAGAGACTTGTAGTTTCCTATTGACTAACCGTGTTTGATGTAGCAGCTTCATCACCTAAAAAAGAGTTTGTGGAAGTGGGAGTTGTACTCCATGTTGGTCTTGCAGTTGGTGTTGTAGTTGGTGTTGTAGTTGATGTTGTGTTTGTCAAGCCAAAGGACGTTACTGAAGGTAGAAAAATATATGAAACGTACTACTAGCACAGTCTATAGTTTTCAAGTACAATGGTGATAAGTACAGAAACGATGTAACCTTAGCATTGACGCAGTTTGGTATTTATTTTTGCACCAAAGATTTCTCCCTCTATCTCTCCCTGATTTGCTTTTGCTTTTTCCTCTATATACCTCTTTTCCTCCTATCCTTTTTCTGTCGCTTTTCGCTCTTTTCGCTCTCTCTCTCCCTCTCCCTCTCCCCCTCTCCCTCTCCCTCCCCCTCCCCCTCCCCCTCCCCCTCCCCCTCCCCCTCCCCCTCCCCTTCCCCTTCCCCCTTCCTCCCCCTCTCTCCCCCTCCCCCTCCCTCCCCTTCCCCCTTCCTCCCCCTCCCTCCCCTCCCCCTCCCTCCCTCCCTCTCCCTCTCTCTCCCTCTCTCCCTCTCTCTCCCTCTCTCCCTCTCTCCCTCTCTCCCTCTCTCTCTCCCTCTCTCCCTCTCTCCCTCTCTCCCTCTCTCCCTCTCTCCCTCTCTCCCTCTCTCCCTCTCTCCCTCTCTCTCTCTCTCCCTCTCTCCCTCTCTCTCTTGTCCCCTACTTGTTTACCTTTTCCACTTTCTCTCTCTCTCTTTTGTACTCTAATTTTCTACCTTTTCCACTTTCTCCCACTCCCTTTTCTTTCCTTCCTTTTCTCCCCTTCCCTTCTCTCTCTCACTCTTTTCCCTTCTCCGCCTTTTATTCTCACCTTTTTCCTCACTCTCTCTCTCTCTCATCCTCTTTTTTCTCATCTCTATCCTGTTCTTTCATTTCTCTCTTTTTCCTTCTCCATCTATCTCTTTTTCACTCCCTACCTCTCATTCTTGTTTTCTCTCTTTTACTCTCTTTCTCCTTCTCTCAATATCTCTTCTACTCCCTACCTCTCATTCTTGTTTTCTCTCTTTTACTCTCTTTCTCTTTCTCTCAATCTCTCTTCCGCTCCCTACCTCTCATTCTTGTTTTCTCTCTTTTACTCTCTTTCTTCTTCTCTCAATATCTCTTCTACTCCCTACCTCTCATTCTTGTTTTCTCTCTTTTACTCTCTTTCTCCTTCTCTCAATCTCTCTTCCGCTCCCTACCTTTCATTCTTGTTTTCTCTTTTTCACTCTCTTTCTTCTTCTCTCAATATCTCTTCCGCTCCCTACCTTTCATTCTTGTTTTCTCTTTTTTACTCTCTTTCTCCTTCTCTCAATCTCTCTTCCACTCCCTACCTCTCATTCTCGTTTTCTCCCTTTTACTCTCTTTCTCCTTCTCTCAATATCTCTTCCGCTCCCTACCTCTCATTCTTGTTTTCTCCCTTTTACTCTCTTTCTCCTTCTCTCAATATCTCTTCCGCTCCCTACCTTTCATTCTTGTTTTCTCTTTTTCACTTTCTTTCTCCTCTCCTTTTCTCTACCCTCTCTTTCCTTTATTCTCCTTTCTCTCATTATCATTTCATTGCTCTCTTTCACCTTCTTCTTCTCTCCCCTTTCCTTTTTCACTCTCTCTCCTTTTTACCTTTTTGTCTTACCCTCTCTCTTTTCCCCTTGCCACTTTCTCCATCACCATCTCCCTCTCTTTTCCAACACTTTTCCTCTTTCTCACTCTGTCTTCTCTTTCTTTCTACCTCTTTCCCTCTAGCTCTCTTTTCATGTTCCTTCTCTTTGCTTTCCCTTTTCTCCCCTTTTTTAAAATGTTAAACTTTTTAAAATTATTTTGTCCTAGTAGGCTAATTCTAATCTTACTATTTCTTACCATTATAGTAAATTTGGAAGATGCTTCCCAACGCTCTAAAAGGATGAAGTCCTCGATCAGACCTGAAGTTAATGGATACAGATGCAGGTAGATCGTCAGTCTTGTAGCTGGTAAGTAAGGTATTTTGGCGTCTTTTACCACAACAATCTTCTATACTAATAGGAGAAGTGATTTTCAAATAATCTGCATTGTAGCAATGGTGACCATCATTAAAGAGTGACAACACATCATATTCACCAGTGGTAAATGTTATTTGAGACTTAGCAGGAACCAGAAAAGTCAAGTAGCATCTGTAGTCGCGATAGTATTTCTTGGGGTACAAAGGGCTGACTACTACACCTTCTTGAGTTGACGTAGATACAGTTCTGGTTGGACATATACTTTCCGCGTCTACAAAAAAATCTCAACGTGGGTTTTCACACTTTGTATTAAAGATGAACTGCACAACATTTGAGTAAATTTTATTCAAAAGTATCGGTATTTTTCTATCTTTTGCAATAGCTTTTGATGTTCAAGGTTGTCTGACTGCCAGGATGTTTCAAGATTAAAATTGATAAGACTTGGTCGTGGTTAAAACGCTCAGATTAAGCGCAGAGATGCTCAGAATAGAGGCGCTTCACACTGCAACTTGAACGCAATAGCCAATATCAGCAATCGCAACAATGTCAACTAGTGGCGTCAATTCACACGTATTTTTTCTGATTGTTTATTCGCGATGAAGTTTTACTAATTTTAATCTTGAAACATCTTAACATTCAGATAATCTCAAGCATCAAAAACAAGTTCAAAGGATAAAAATATGTCGATACTTTGTAAAAAATCTGCTAAAATTTTGTGGAAGTTCATCCTTAAGTAAATGGTATGTTTATCTTGCAATACAGTTATTGTTACTTCAAAGTTTAGTGAAACTCAAAAAAACTTGCTCAAAAATATATTGGAATTTACAGTAACACACTGAATTCCAAACTATATTATAGTTTATAAAACTGCTTCAACTAGTCATAAAATACTACTGCAATTTTGTTTAACAATAGTCGATAGTGCAGCCAACTGTGGCTTTCTGATCAAGAGCACCTGATCAGCAGGTAGAAGCTCAACTTCCAGAAAAAGCCGTTGATGGGACCCAGAAGACATCTGACTTTATAGTAACTTATGCATATTAGTACATATAGCTGGTCCAGTGCGCCTTGAGACATTATCACATGTAATAAGAAACTTCACAAGTATTTGGAAAGTTGACAAAGTGGTCCATTGGTGCACATGGTAGTGCACATAGGTAGTAAGCCGAGCATCTGAGTTTGATTCCTCTGCAATGCAATCTTTTTTCCTTAATTTACTAAGTGTCTAAGTCAATAATTCACTGCCCTTATTATAGTAAAGATTGCTGTTTTTCAGAAAGACAGCTGACGGTTTTGCTAGTTTGGGATTAATTATAATTAATTTTATTAATTCTTGCCAGAGCTAAATTAAAACAGAAAAAACATAAAATTTACTTAATAAAAATCGAACATAGAATTATACAACATTAAAAATATATTATATAATATATATTGTATAATATATTATATAATATATATTATAATATAATATATTATAAAATATATAATATATAATTTATAATATTATATATACATGTAATGTATATATATACATATATATGTATTTATATTATTCTATTGGAATCAATTTCATTTCAGTTAGAAATTTTTTTCAAATTATGCCATACAACAATAATGAAACTAAAAATATCATTGTAGTAGATTACTAACAACAAAAATAAATTAATGTATAATGTGAAACTTACTCAGGTACTGCAGGTAGAAAGCAAGAAATATGCAGCAAGAGTAAACCTCGAAGCAGGTCTTCATCTTGACTGACCCGATTGAGGAGGCAAGAGCGAGGAAACTAAATCGGGGATAGAAAGTTTCTGTTAGTAAGTAATGAGAGAGCTATTTTCAATTAGTCAATAGAATTTAATGCAAGCGATTGTTGTATACCATCAACTGAGGCCTTATCTTTAATGTGTGTCTCAGATCAATATTGTGAGGGATGCTATGCCCTGCTATGCAAGCTTATGCAGGTGTGCGATTGATTTGAACCACGATAGCTATGAAATCGCATGATGACTCAACTGAATCCTGTGTGCATTAAGGTACGGCCACACATAATGATTTTATCGTTGGTTCTTACCGAAATCACGAAATGAATGAAAAACACAGAATTATTCTGCCAAAATTGACAGAATTGTCAGAGCTGTGCATGCACACCGAAATCGTCGACGAAACGCTTTTAATTGGCTAAACCAATTATTAGCGAGCACTACTCTAGCAGCTTTCCCAATTCATATAGTCCAAAACACATAATCGACACGCAAAAAAAATATTAACGCAATTTGTCACAGTAAATACGATGCAACTGACTTGATATACTGTTGGTTTTTCATCGTGTGGGCAGCATGGTTACAAATCGTTTCTTTTTTAATACTAACAATTTCTTTTTAGCAGCAAAAGTTGCGGTGTAAAAATAGTTGCCATTTTTACCGCAATCAAGTTAGTTGCATCGTATTTACTTTATTATAAACTGCAGATAAGTCTATGGATTGGTTATGACAACTGATTATATACTGCAGATAAGTCTATGAATTGGTTATGACTACTGATTATATACTTCAGATCAGTCTATGGATTGGTTATGACTACTGATTATATACTTAAGATAAGTCTATGAATTGGTTATGACTACTGATTATATACTTCAGATAAGTCTATAGATTGGTTATGACTACTGATTATATACTTCAGATAAGTCTATAGATTGGTTATGACACGCTGAATATAAAAGTCGGCTCGTGGATTCTTTCTTTTATGATAACCGACTACTGTATCTGAATCAACGATTTTTTATGTAAAAGTAAAATGATTTTCATAATCTCCAAGTTTGCTGCTTGATAGAGTGCATATGTTCAAAGTGACTAGTATGGCAAATAAAGTTAGTCTTCGATCGATCGATCGTGTTACAAATAGTTGTCTAGAAACAGCCGCTCCTCCAAACCAGCAGGTGGGTTAATGCAAAGGTCAATGAGATATTAGATATCCTAAAATAGCTGGCTTTTAGAAATCAGGTAAATGCTAAATACTTGTCATTGCTGTCAACTGTAGAGACTATGATAACAATAACAAATAATTTCCTTACACTTATTATAAAAAAAAACTTTTATATGCATCATGCAATGACTTTTCAAGTGCTTCCGAGAAATTTCCTTCTGTTTAAAAATAAACTTACACAAAATTTGAGTAGATTTTATCAGAAAGTATCGGTGTTTCTCTATCATTTGCGATTGTTTTTGAGGCTTGAGGTCATCTGACTGCCAGGATGTTTCACGATTAAAATAGACAAAACTTGATCGCTGTTAAAAGGCTTAGAAGAAAAATACGTGTGAAATTACGTCGCTAGTTGCTATAGTTGATATCAGCTTTGCATTTAAATTGCAGCATTATATAATACGCGTTTTTATTCTATTGATCTCCTTACAACTATAGACACCATAATCTCTTTTTAGCTTAATCTGAGGATTATAACCATGATCAAACCTTGTCAATTTTAATCTTGAAACATCCTGGCAGTCAGATCACCTCAAAAATAAAAAACAATCGTAAATGATAGAAGAATAACCAATACTCTTCGATAAAATCTACTAAAATTTTGAGTAAGTTTACATTTGAGAGAACGTCTTTATCAATAGCAGACACAATGGTTTATCTATCAAACTTGTGACCTTGCATACAGTGAAATACTTCTATAAAATAATATACTGTGACATAGACAGACACAGAGACTGTTTTCCCTTACCTTCTGTGTATGTAGCGCGTGATAGAGAGACAACTAATTGAAGAGTCTTCACTAACATTTCAAAACAAGCTGAAATTCTTTTGAGCGTATAGTTGTTATTAAAGGAAGATGCTAAAGTGATGGCTTGAGTAAAGCTTTTGTTAATGTGAGCTGATATGTCAATACAGAATGTTAAAAGTCTTTGACATGTTTTGAATACAATTGTTCTACCTGATTTACACAGTCCGTCTATTACAACTTCCTCTTTCTCTACAATCATAAGCAGAAGTTGAAAATGTTATTCCTAGATCTAATTGGTTGATTTAAACCAATAGTTTAGCTTTTTTGTTAGCGAAGACTAATAATTCAGTCCTGTGTTAACAAACATGCAGGTCATACAAAACATTTCATCAGTCAATCTTTAGATTCTACGATGACCGGAGTGTAGTCATATTCATCAATGAAACTGCTAGCCAATGGTGAGAGAGTTGTAATAAAAACTTGTTCAGCTGCTCATTGAAAAATTGCGTTGATTATTAGTCAATTACCAAGCCAATAAAAACCTTAAGTTTAATTTGTTCATACTCAAATTTCAAAACAACTATTCAGGCAAAAATCCAATCAGAAAAACTCTAGCATTCCCTGAGTGTAGTGTTTTCATCTTGAACATGAAAAGCTATGAATGATGAGTTGGTTCATGACAGCTTGGTTTGTTATTTGAGTGCTGATAGTTGCACTCATAAATAATAAAACTAATTTTATTATTTGTCCAGAATAAACGCTTAGAGCTAAGTTGTGTCTAACTAATTGACTCGATGCATTTAGAAACATACTATACTATACCATACTATATTCACCCTAATAATAGCTGGTAATCTGTATCGCTCCGACATGTATTGGTTGAAACGATCAACAAGAGAATTATATAACAAAGACAGAACAAATAGTGCAAGCTAGAAGCTCACTTCTTACATACACTATGTTTCCATGACGCTTACGACTCGCATCATGCCGATTTGGAGTTGCGTTACCATGTGAATTAAGTGTTTATATGGATATTCGCATGATGCGGATTGACTCCAGCGCCTGTTGAAAAAAGGTAAGGAATTGTATGCTATAAGTTAATAATTAGGAACGCAGTTAACAACGCACGTGTTAGCGACGCAAACACGTAAACTCGACCAATCAAGGACGAACGGAAGTATTGAAAATGTTAAAAATTGAATAGCTGGCATGGTATTTTAATGTGCATCATTCGCAAGTGCTGTTTCCATTGTTCACAAGCATGATGGATTCAATAGTTTTGTGAATCCCAAAACTTGCTCAGCGTGCGAATTTATGCCTTTTCTATGATGCATTTAACTTGCAGGTTGGCTCAAATTGGTGCATCATGAAAACATAGTGTTTTCAAGCTAGTAGCTCACCTCTTACATAATACTACCTACTACACCTGTTACTATACCTATTACATAACCCTGCCTGTTACACCTATTACTACACTTATTACACGATCCTACCTGTTACGCCCATTACTATACCGATTACATAATCCTACATGTTACACTTATTACTATACCTATTACATAATCCTACCTGTTACACCTGATACTATACCTATTACATAATCCTACCTGTTACACCTATTATTATACCTATTACATACTCCTACATGTTACACTTATTACTATACCTATTACATAACCCTGCCTGTTACACCTATTACTATACCTATTACATAACCCTGCCTGTTACACCTATTACTATACCTATTACATAACCCTGCCTGTTACACCTATTACTACACTTATTACACGATCCTACCTGTTACGCCCATTACTATACCGATTACATAATCCTACATGTTACACTTATTACTATACCTATTACATAATCCTACCTGTTACACCTGTTACTATACCTATTACATAATCCTACCTGTTACACCTATTATTATACCTATTACATAATCCTATCTGTTGCACCTATTACTATACCTAGTACATAATTCTACCTGTTACACCTATTACTATAAATATTACATAATCTTACCTATTACACCTATTACTATACCTATTACATAATCCTACGTGTTACACCTATTACTATACCTATTACATAATTTTACTTGTTACACCTATTACTATACCTATTACATAACTCTACCTGTTACACCTGTTACTATACCTAATACATAATCCTACCTGTCACACATATTATTAAACCTATTACATAATTCTACCTGTTACACCTATTACTATACATATTACATAATCTTACCTGTTATACCTATTAATATATTTATTACATAATCCTACGTGTTACACCTATTACTGTACATATTACATAATCCTACATGTTATACCTATTATGCCTATTACATAATCCTACCTGTTACACCTATTATTATACCTATTACAAAATCCTACCTGTTACACTTACCACTATACCTATTATATAATCCTGCCTGTTACGCCTATAACTATACATATTACATAACCTTACCTGTTATACCTATTACTATACCTATTACAAAATCCTACCTGTTACACTTACCACTATACCTATTATATAATCCTGCCTGTTACGCCTATAACTATACATATTACATAATCTTACCTGTTATACCTATTACTATACCTATTACATAACCCTACCTGTTACACCTATTATTATACCTATTACATAATCCTACCTGTTACACCTATTACTATACCTATTACATAATTAGACAAACACTAATATAAAGGCTAACCCTGCTTTATAGCACAAATAGTTCTCTATAATAGATAAAAAAAATACTAAACGCAAGTAAAGAGGCTGCCTGCAGTCATGGTTGGACAGCTACGCAGCATCATGAATCTCACCTGGAAAGATGAGATTAGTACACCATACTCCTCAAACAGGCTGCCCTCCTTAGCGAATATCTTGAAACAAAACCTATGATGGCTGGCACATGTTCACAGGATGGGTCATGAGTGATTGCCAAAAGAACTATCAACTTCACAACTATACGATGGAAAGAGGAATCAAGGTAGACATATACTGAGACACAAACCTGTTGCTAAGTGTAACATGAAGTTGAGGGAGCTGGACATAACAGATGACAAGAGAAGGTGAAAAGCAGTGCCGCATGAAGGTCCTTGATAAAGCGTAAACCCTAAAGCAGTTATTATCAAAACTGCGAAAGAGAGATAAAAAACTAAAAAAAAACTTGACTAACGTTTCAGCGAGCATAAATATAATTACACAAACAGATATTGATAATATTTTTGACTTGATTGATAGTATGCTTAGCGTTGCACAAATAATAAAAAAATTTTACACAGAAAAGTTATTTTTCATTGGCGAAGTTTTTTACCCAGTGAATTTGAGTAATTTAAGCTAGTTTAAATTTTTACTACAATCAAAGCCATTATTGTAACCTATAGCCAGAGTTAGAAAAAAGGATCATAATCTTCAAGTGTGCTAACTGAAGAGTGAAGTGAGCTATTTTAACTATATATGCGACTTCCCAACTGCTACTCTATGCAAGCGTGTACAATATTTGTTACAAACATATGTACTCTCAAAATGCCTGCGAGAAAAATATGACAAAAAGAGAAGACAACTCATATGATGTGTACTAAAACATTAAAAAAGGTTTACTTTTATTTCAGCTGTGAAGTAAGGAATGTTTATGAAAGCTAGAGGTGCAGATAATATCATACCTAGTCTGCGTATCCATTAATTTATTTTTTTGCCAGTAATCACTACGTTTGATTTCACTAATCAATCCAAAACAGTAAGAAACTAGCAGCTGGTTCTTGGCTCAAATATCAGGCAGGTTCACTGGTGACATAGCAAGCCATCTGTCAGGTAGTTTAGATGACCTCTCCGCAACAGGTGATAAGAACCAATCACAAAACAAACAATATTAGAAAGAATAACAATTGCAAAAAGTGGTACTGCTATCTGATTGAGCAATTACGCAATATGTATAACTTATTTTTATTTAGTATGTATTAAATCACATTTCAATTATAAATACTTACTTATTTAGACCTTTGTGTATTGATCCAGTTTTTTGAAGAACACCTAAAGTTGTACACAGGTACTAGTTAAGTGCCTGGCATTGCACGGGTAATAAAAAAGTTTTTGCACAGAAAATTTAATTTTAATCAGCATATACAACATTTGACATTAAAAATTTTTAACTTTTAAATGAAGATGTTTATTTATTTCTGCGGGCTTCATAAGTTTAATTAAGTGTATGCTATATGTCTATATATACATATACACTTGCTTTTGTTCTTGTCTAGCTTGGTTTTGCTCTTGTTTAGGTTGCTCCTGTTCTGATCTAGCTTGCTTTTGCTCTTGTCTAGGTTGGTCCTGTTCTCATCTAGCTTGGTGTTGATTTTGCGTAACTTGTTGAGCTTCTTCTTGCTGCGTATCAATAGCATTTTGGGAAAGTCTTGACACATATTTTTCTTCTAGTACACTAAAAGACTCATGCACCATTAAAATTGCCAGGTGTAATAAGTGGGTGTATAATTACCCAAAGCATAATTACTCATAGCACCTCTCTGCAAACTGGTGTTACTGAGTTCAATTCTAGTGGAAAGCAGTTTTTTCCTTAGTCATAGTGCAAGCTGGCGTATCTTAATCGCTATAACAGAACATACGATAGGCCGACAGACCAACAAACAAAAACTTAGATTTATATATATATTGATAGCTAACATATTTTTTATAAACGCAAAATAGAATGGCCGTTTCCAGGTTAACCATACACACATGAATAAAAAATACAGGTAAAAGTACTTGATTCGCGATAACATAACTCCAAGATTCTAACTGTCATCAAGTTTTGTCGATTTTAATCTTGAAACATCCTGGCAGTCCGATCACCTCAAACATCAAAAACAATCGCAAATGATAAAAAAATACCGATACTTTTTGATAAAATCTACTAACATTCTGTATAAGTTCATCTTTTAGGAGACAATATCAAGTTGATTGATAAGATATGACCAAAATGCAGCTGCAATTTTTGCTCAAAAGTTTGAATCTTTGAAAAAAAGGTGTTTTTGTTGACACTCGAAATCTGTCACCTTACAAAGATTAACAGCTTTTCCTTTTTGACTTAAAATGTAACAGTAGCCTAAATCAACTGCAATAGAAACTACAATACAAGGATGAGTCACTATTAACAAACGATATCAGGAATGCTCTAACTATTAATTTTGACTATATCTTTGGGCTGCCTAGCAATATATCTAATATAATTTTACAGCCTGAGGTACCGCGTGGTAATTCCTCACCAATTTTAACTATGAGCAAGCTGTTTTAGTATTAGTAAAGATTTCATCGGTATTAACGAAATCTGAGGCTAGATATTCGAGAAAAGATTACCCTTATTTTGAATATTGGTATTGGTCTACTACATTTACTGTCTCACTACCCCAAAGACTCATAATTGTAACTATCAGTTTGAACATCATCAGGCATATAAACTACAATATTAATTTCGATAACAATATTGAGAAATGTATGAGACAATCTACAACAATGAATAGATATACTTATGATAAGACTTATCAAGACCTTACTGGAAATGCCTCAAAAAGAGAATTATGACCAACAATCGGAAGCTCTGGGGCTCAATAAACTTGTGTTTTTTTCTGAAATTCTTCTGGCTAAAGTCCTCTAACAGACTATCCTGTATATCTAATCACCCGCTTCATAGCTACACTCTACAAGCAAAACATAGCTCAACTGAGCACAACAGACATAAACAACTTGCCTGTCCTATATTAGTTGAACATTCTTATATTATGAGAAATTATTTTTTAAACACAGTCAAACTTCTATTTGAACGCACTCTATTTTCAACCTTTCTTTTATAGTGGCGTTCTATTAGAGGTAGCATTCAAATAGAGGTTTTACGGTATTATTAAATTTCAATTTAATTAAATTTATTATTATTCTTAAATTTCCATGTTATAATTTTACTTATTTCATTTTTTTCCGCTGCCTGAGTCAAATCTGTGGGCATTGTTCAGTAAAATAAAGTAAAAAACAAATAAAATATGATATCAGCATTAGAAATGGAAGATATGTAATACTGTAATTACTGTAATTCTGTAATTATTTTTTCATAAATCAAAGTACATGCAGGCTGCTGTGAATCAGAGACAACCAATCGTTTTCTGGACTCTATCCACAGATGCCGCGACAAGACCAGCTCTCATCCACCTTTCCTTTGCTAAAACTGGTCTTTATATGAATGTAAGTTATGAAACTCTGTTGTTCTAGAGTAGCTCAAATCACCATCCATTTTGGATAGCTTATGTTGCTCCATTGACTGGTTGTTAGTACCCATACCCAATACGATTACGAGGGTTTACACTTGTTTTTTCAGTATGTATAAAGAATATCTCATGTAAGCCTACTCTGATCAGATCTCTCAATCTACAGCCCAACAAAGTACCTTTTTGTTGTAATAAATTATGCGCTATCAGTACAATGAGCAATGAGAGATCATTACCATGTGTAATCATTACGTGCACAAGTATTCCATGGTGCTGCAAAGTGGTCCGTTGACCCAGTTGGCAGATGCACTTAGCTGCAAAACTCAGATATGCGAGGTCCACAGGTTATCATCGATGATCACCGAAGTATTGTGACACCAGTCCTTAGCATGGCTTGGGAAAAATGGATGGATATGGCTCTTAGTATAGCAAAGATTGGAATTTTCCTGGCATTGAATGATTATTAGCAAACTATCAGATACGACAGTAGCAATTCGTCATGCTTCAGTTCAGATAGCGGCCATGTGCTGAGTGCTGTCATGTCCTTGAACATCCTCTACCAGTCAGTTGTACAAAGCTAATACACACGGCAGATGTGAACAGTGTGTCTTTGTGAGAAGATGGCAGCAGCAGGAAGTGTCAGACTTCATACAGGGCAGCGTATGCCGACAGTTGGACTTGGGACATGGCTGGTAAGATTACTGCGTGTATTGTAACCATCAGATATCCCAGTGAGACTAATAAAGTCACTTCGCTAAAAGTTTTAAAATTGTTTTTAGGTGCTAGTCTTTAGGTTGGCAGCGGCGTAGTCTTGGTCAAATGAGTGTATAGATTCTTCACTTGGGCACTTAGTTGACTCAAGTCAGCACATATAGCCTGTACTTGGGTGCTATAGTGATCTCATCTCATTATATTTAGCCTGTATATGGCGCTTAAGTGAATTCAAGTCATCATATATAGCCTGTACTTACAATTATAGTGAACTCATCTCATCATATATAGCCTGTACTTACAATTATAGTGAACTCATCTCATCATATATAGCCTGTACTTACAACTATAGTGAACCCATCTCATCATATATAGCCTGTACTTACAATTATAGTGAACTCATCTCATCATATATAGCCTGTACTTACAATTATAGTGAACTCATCTCATCATATATAGCCTGTACTTACAATTATAGTGAACTCATCTCATCATATATAGCCTGTACTTACAATTATAGTGAACTCATGTCATCATATACAGCCTGTACTTACAATTATAGTGAACTCATGTCATCATATACAGCCTGTACTTACAATTATAGTGAACTCAACTCATCATATATAGCCTGTACTTACAATTATAGTGAACTCATCTCATCATATATAGCCTGTACTTACAATTATAGTGAACTCATCTCATCATATATAGCCTGTACTTACAATTATAGTGAACTCATGTCATCATATACAGCCTGTACTTACAATTATTGTGAACTCATGTCAAAATATTTTGCCTAAAATTAGGCAGCATGGCCAATATGGCTGTTGGTGGGTGTGGTAGTTCAAAAATATTTTTAATTCTAAAGAATTTTTGAAGTTTACTAATAATTTTAACAAATGTGTTAGATTTAGCTATAAAAATCATTAAAATGTTAGGTATTCAAAGCTTCTCTTTTGTTTAGTTGGCTTTAATATATGAAAGCCTTCATGCTCAAGCATGACAAAGTTAATACAAATCCACGATTGCCATTTCGCAACGCATGTAGTACCAATGGCAATCATGGATTTGTATTAATTTTGTTGTTACGAAATGAGGTAGCACATAGTACCCGTGATGATTGCAGCTGTATGTGAATCTTTCACTTATCATTGATTACCTATCTTTGAGTATCTATTATTGATTATGTATAGTTGATTACTTATCATTGATTACCTATCATTGATTACTTATTGTTGATTACCTATAAATTATTACCTACCATTGATTTTCTGTCATTTGATTACCTATCATTGATTATCTATCATTGATTACCTATTATTGATTACCTAGAGCCAAAAAACTATTCTTTGTAAGATCATTACAAGAAAAAAAATTAATACTATAATTGCATCGTGAACTTCATTAAATCATTACAGTTTTATTTCTACAAAACCATTTACATAAAAATAAATTGCAAGCTTCTGCTAGTTTTTAACAAATGATTTTTTAAGTCACAGACAGGATATTTATAGAGTTAAAGATATTAAAGATGGTTAAAAATAGACAAAGCATTACACAGCGTTATAAACTTGGTAGATACATAACAATTTTGGAAGCGTTAGCGTAAAAACATAATTTTACAGTGATCAAAGCTTGTAAAATAGATTTTGGTAGCTATGGAAACGACTAGCTTCTGTCTGTTTGTCTTCTAATTTTACTTTGTTACTCTTAAAAATCATTATATTCTAATTTGGGTCATTCCGAGTTATTTATTTGGATGTTTAAGTTTAAGATGTTTTACGATGTTTAAGTAAGGATATGTTTTGCTAAAACAGTAAACATATCCTTACAGGTAAATGAACCATATACATTGAACCATCACCATATGGCATTAATTTGTTACCGGTGTCAGCCATCGCAAGGCGTGAATGTTGTATAGAGGTGTATAGAAACTCATAGAAATCATCTACTGCAAACACCTTTTGATGAAAACGTCAAAATTTCATTTACTCGCTGTAAATATTAAAAATTATTAACAACATAGGATATTAACCTTAGTAACTATAGTTATTTACCGTAACTTTAGTGCATTTTTTAGTTATGATCTGCAATAAAGTGTAACATTACTATGTTACTAGGGAGAGGGGGAGGGGGAGGGGGAGGGGGAGAGGGAAAGGAAAAGGGAAAAGAAGAGGTAGAGGGGGAGGGATGGAGAGGAGGGATGAAGGGGTAAAGTGGTAGAGGGAGGGAGAGAGGGGGAGGGAGAGGGGGAGAGGGGGAGGGGGAGAGGGGGAGGGGGAGAGAGGGAGGGGGAGAGGAGAGGGGGAAGGGAGGGGGAAGGGGAAGTTGGTGGGGAGGGAGAGGGGAAAGGGGGTGAGGGGAAGTAGGAGGAGGGGGTGAACGGGTGAGGGGGTGAGGGAGTGAGGAGGGAGAGGATGGGAAGAGGGGCAGAGAGGGGAGAGAGCGATCATCATACCTTTTTCAAGTGTTGTGGGAAAGAATTCGGCAAATAGCTTATGGGAATTTTTGTTATTCCGACATATTCGGCACACCGACTGCCAAATTTTAATTTTTAAAAACATTTTTGTTGATGTCGTATTGCGGAACAAATGCAATATGGAGGGAGACAAAAAAACATTGTGCTCCATATCGTAAGGCAAAAAACGTAAATCAGGGACAACGTAACTCGAAGGTGCATTGTACAATAGACGACAACAAGAACTTATTCTGTCTGTTTGCAGTCAAACTGAGCAGCCATGAAGGCTGGGATAGATATGGGCTACAGACATATAGTCTTGTTCTGTCTGTTTGCAGTCAAACTGAGCAGCCATGAAGGCTGGGATAGATATGGGCTACAGACATATAGTCTTGTTCTGTCTGTTTGCAGTCAAACGGAGCAGCCATGAAGGCTGGGATAGATATGGGCTACAGACATATAGTCTTGTTCTGTCTGTTTGCAGTCAAACGGAGCAGCCATGAAGGCTGGCATAGATATTGGATACAGACATATAGACTGCGCTCAGAACTATGAAAATGAAGATGAGCTAGGAGAAGTACTCGAACAGGAGATTAGTGAAGGAAAAATCACCAGAGAAGAAATGTTCATTACATCTAAGGTATTAGATTTCTTAAAGCTTATGAAAAGATTATGCTGAAATTGATCAAAAGCTATCAATGCATGTTTTTTTTTAAATCTCATAGTAGTAAAACTAGACGGATAGAGCTTCCTGTCATAGTATTAGCTGCAAGTATCAAATCACAGACATGGAGGTTTACTTAGTACATTGTAGAAACCTCAGTTTCTTCATATATTAAGCGTGGTTCCCATATTGATTGCGAGACCCTGGCGGTAATCTGGCGCAGCAAAACGTTTGCGACGCTATAGGCTCGACGACTTCTGTTAACATTAAACTTTATTGCTAATAACCGCCTGAAAATGTTTACTCGCCGTTTTGATAACGTTGACCTTCACCTGTACAGTGCATTTCGGGAAGGTTTTGCCTGCGGCTTTATGCAAAATTTGAACAGCGCTAAACTCTTGCATTGACCGCCGGCAACTACCGGTGGTACTCGGCGGTACCCGGCGTGTAGGTTCAAATTTCACCACAATAGCCTGCGGTGCTGTCGCCGGTGCTTTACAACATATATGGGAACCAGGCTTTATGATACCTAATAGAAGCTCAGTTATTATTGTAAACAGGCCTCTGAAAGGAGTACTTAATCGTAGAGGGTCCTCTGAAAAGAACCCCTAATGTGATGGGACTCTGAGAGGAGTGCCTAATTGTAAAGGGGCCTCTGAAAGAAGAATCTAGTTGTAAAGAAGCATCAGACAGGAGCACCTAATTGTAAAGAGTTGCTGAAAGGAGCACGTAATAACATGGATAGATATTGAGTAATAACACCGAGAACTTATTCAAATAATTTCTCTCGAAATTCACATTGAAAATGAAACAGGTTTAGTGTCAGGTATTAATAGTATTGTCCAAATATGTAATTTAACTAACAAACAAGACTAGTTTAGTTAAAATTACCAGAAAGAAATGGTTGTGGGTCAAAAAAACATTTGCTATTGCATTGACTGCCTTCACTTTATATCCATAATATTTTTTGCTTTGACTAAAGATGTTGCACACCCTCATTGTAGCTGCCCGCCAATATAACTTTGCATTCATTTCTTGCAGTAATCTTTATTATGGTTGAGTTGTTATGAAACTCTAACGGTAAAACATAGTTTCATTGAAGACAACATCTAGCTAGCAAAGCCATGCAAATACACATATGTAATGGAATACAAAAGCATGAAATTGTAAAAATTAATTTTCTAAAAAGAAAGGTTTTTTCATTCTCACTACTTCATGTGTTAAGCAACAGACACTGGTCATGTTTTAGTTGCTATGTCACCAAGCGTTTGTCATTGGCCTTACTTCTTGATCCTGTCCAGGCACTTCAAGTATACCACATGGGCTCAGTAGCATGTAAACAAAATCGAAGGATCATGCATCTGCTGGGCAAGTAAATAAGCATGTACAGTACTTGTGTGCCAGGTTAGTGATGATGCTGTGAAGGAAGATAGTTGAGCAGTAATTCGAGAAATGAGTGAGAAAGAAAAACCTAACATCAATCTACAGTGACTTCTAAAAAACTATTCCCTTATCTTGCAATAGTTTTGAAGCACTCTTTTCTTGTGAGCGATGTGACCGCGATCAAGTTCTGGAACATTCTGGCAGTCAGATCACCTAACACAGCAAAGAAAATCTTAAATTCTAGAAATATATTTATAATTTTTGAGTGAATATTTTAAATTTTGATATGAGTGACCCTTTAGCAGCTAACAGAGGCAATAGTTAGGGGAAGTATGTATCACTGTAAGTGCTGTGTTAATAGAATATTGATAACAAATGATTGTAGCTTATGAGGCGTGGAATTGCTGCTCTGATGTCTAATCAACTGCTACTAATGTCTACAAATCTGGAGTCTCAGGCCACATAATTCCCAACAACTGTAATAAACTCTTTTAGTATTTCTTTAGGTCTATACTTGAACACTTCAAGTGACAAAAAGGTTTCCATTCTCAGCCATATAACAGTATATTACGATTAAAAAGACGATTTTATCCTTCTCGACTGTTAACATGTGTATCCAATGATTGCGTTACACACAAACCTGTGGCATTGAGTATAAAATGACCCCGACAGCGTCTCTTTCTATAGTAATTGCCTTTGGAGCTAATAAGTAATTCCAACTCTCTATTACTACATTTTGAACATGTTGGATGTTTGAATTTTTTGT
The DNA here is from genome assembly GCF_963576615.1 of Watersipora subatra. Classification (NCBI taxonomy): domain Eukaryota; kingdom Metazoa; phylum Bryozoa; class Gymnolaemata; order Cheilostomatida; family Watersiporidae; genus Watersipora; species Watersipora subatra. The sequence continues at coordinate 24,366,474 of NC_088709.1, forward strand.
TTTGGTTTGAAAATATCTAAACTAGTTGTAGCTGGTTCATGGAACAATACAGTAGACCAATAGGAGGAATGGAACAATACAGTAGACCAATAGGAGGAATGGAACAATACATTAGACCAATAGAAGGAAACCTATTGAGCTGTAAGAATTCTCACCTATTGCACAATGGTTATACCTGTAAGCTTCATTTGACAAGCTGTGCAAGACTGCTACATATTTGCAAATGCCATTTAGCCCCTTGCCTACCGAGGTGTTCCTGAGGTGTTCAGGGTACAGAGCCAATTAGTAGGAAATTCAGTGTAAGATATAACTGCAAAAAACCTGCTATGACTATCTTTCAGTTGTGGTAGATTCCCAAATAAATATGCATTGGGAAAATGATAAATTTTTTTACAAGAAGATATTTTTTGCTTGCGGTCGACTTATGAAAATCTTACAATTTGTGTAGCAGTTTTTTGCAGCTATGAATTTTTTTAGTATTTTGAATTCGAACCATTTTTGGGCTTTACAAATGCACCAGCCAAATGTTCGGCATTGCGGGTGTAATAGAGTAATTACTTAATGAATTTGAGTAACTCACCTGAAAATCTAGACCTTTACTAAAATCTACTAAGGTAATACTTGTGTTTTGGGCCAGCTTAAAGGTTGACTTGCAACAAAATTCACATTACAGTTATTTGGTATCAAAAGATTCACGATGTCTTACTCTGTTGTGTTGTAGGTGCAAAATATGTGGAAATGTGATTACAAGCTCTTGAAAGATCAAAAACAAAATGCTGCCGTAGATTGGAATCAATTTATTTCTCTGACGTAGTCGTTACATTTAGTTATTGTTTTGTCACGTGATGTTCTCACGTGAATTGAAAGGCCAATAAAAGGCTAAACTATTAGTAGGCTATTGTCAAATTATGACACCAAGTTATAGTAAAAGGAATATGCACAATTTTGCATCAAATTTTTATTCAATACCAAACTGTCCAAAATGAACTCACAAAGAGCCGGCAGCTCTTTGTGAGTTCATCTTGCCTATAGAATTGAAGTCTTTAAAGGCTTCTATGCAATAATGTTGTATAGCAGCCGAACATTTTTGCTTATACTTCTGTTTTACAGCTCAGCCCTGTCGCCTTTGCTCCTGAAGACGTTCGAAAGGAAACCGAAAAATCTTTAAAAAGGCTGAGAACAGTCTACATTGACCTCTTTCTAATGCACTTCCCTGTTTCACTGTCTGTAAGTCATTATGCCATCTAAAGTTGTTAGTTGCTAGCAACATCTATATATTTCTCAAAGTATGTATGTTGTATGTCATCTGTCTGCATTCCGGCTATAGATATAGCCATAGCGCTCGCTGTTTATTTTACCAATGCGGCCACGCGTTACGACGCCCCTGTTAAGAAATATTTTTGGTAAGGTTCAATTACTATATCCAGGGTCAAGGCCAATTCTTCTTGCGCGGACAATTACATTGTCTCTGCGGAAATAGTCTCCGTAGATTAGGAGTGTGCCCGTATTCAAAGTTTTGATGGATAGCTTCTGGTGGCACGGTAACCTTTTTATACACACACTTCTATGCAAGAATTGTTATTAACAATTCTACATGTTCAGGATTTTTATTTTGTTTTCTCAGTTCGTATTAATTGTATCATTACCAAATTGCCGAATCATATTTTATTTTAATTGTAGAAAACCGACTTAATTTAGCTATTACTTGCTAATTATTTCCCATTTACATCTAAACCTTTTTATATTCGTTTTATTTTTGCAATTTATTTGACCTGCACAAAACATTTTCTTCATGATATGGGGAAATATAAATTTAAAAGTTGTTTGACAAAGTTTAAAAACCTTTACAGATGTTTTTATTTTTTATTATATTATTTCAACTAACACTTTTCTCATGATATGTAGTTTGAAAGTTAGAATGGAAAATTTGTTATATGTTAAATACAAATCAATTTACTGACCAAATACTTTTTTTATTACCTGGACAATGCCGGGTAGTACAGCTAGTTCCTTGATACAATTAGATAGCTGCATAATACAACAATTGTGGTCTTGAAAAAGATGATCTGAAAACATAAAAATGGTTATCAGGTTGATTTTGTTGGTAACTGAAGCTGTTTAGGATGTTTTTGTCACATTAAGGGAAACGAAAACTACTTGTTCCACTTTCAATTTTGTGTATACGATCTTCTTTATTGACGGGCATTAAAAGTAGATAGTTGTTATAATTATAGTAACTTTATCAGGACGAATATAATAACTTTATCAGAATAAATACAATAACTTTATCAGGATAAATATAGTAACTTTATCAAGATAAACCTCTAAAATTGTATGAGACTCATTCTAAGCTCAGCAGGTTTTTAAAGACCCATAGAAGTCTAAGTAGTTTAATTTGCTTAAATTATAGGTGAAGGTCAAATGAATGTCAAATGGATATGTGCTTTTAACTGTCACTAACAACTGTTTTTTTAGTTGTGTTTGTTTTTAAGAATGAGGGTTTAGAGGCAGATCCACCCCTGAGATGGCCAGCATACAGAGATGGAACCCTAAAAGCCACTTTTATTGATCACATGGCTACTTGGCGGGTAGGCAATACAACTATATTCCTTTAATGGGTCCTTATATTCTCTTGGAGGGTAGGCAATACAACTATATTCCTTTAATGGGTCCTTATATTCTCTTGGAGGGTAGGCAATACAACTATATTCCTTAGAGGGTAGACAATACAACTATATTCCTTGGAGGGTAGACAATACAACTATATTCCTTGGAGGGTAGACAATACAACTATATTCCTTGGAGGGTAGGCAATACAACTATATTCCTTTGATGGGTCAAATGCTGATCAAAGCATCATGTACCAGTTCTAAATAAAATTACTTGCATTTCAAGTGTGTTTGCATGAATCTTTTTTGCAGTTTTATAAAAAAAGTTTTATGATATCGACTATATGGCTAACACAAAAATAAGGGTCAGTTTGAGAAACTAGGCTTATATTTATAAAATTTTGATTAGAAGGATGAATAGCCATCACTCTGAACAAAAAAAACTTGGTGCTATGAAATAGTGTTGTGAACAGCCTCTTTAGGTGACTCAGTAATAAAAACATTAGAAAGATATGAATTCATGATTGAACATCAAAAAAGGCGCTAACATGAACGTTCCACTAGACTGAGTAATGGCCTTCACACTAACTGCAACTACCGAAATTGAATGAAAAATGAAAAATGGAAGGCACAACGACCACAAAATGTAAACCACCAAAACCTTAATATCAATACATATATAAATTGTATAGTTTTTAGGCTTTTATACTGTATAGTATATATACACATACTATTTAGTACAGCCTGTAATCTGTAACATGAGTATATATATATATATATATATATATATATATATATATATATATATATATATATATATATATATATATATATATATATATATATATATATATATATATATATATATATATATAGATATATATATAAATATATAAATATATATATGTATATACATATATATACAATTAAATATATATATATTTAATTATACATATAATTAAATATATATATATTTAATTATACATATAATTAAATATATATATGTATATATATATACATATATATATATATATATATATAAATATATAAATATATATATATATATATGTATATATATATATTTATATATAAATATATATCTTTTAGCTAGTATAGTTAGTAGTTATAGCTAGTATAGTATATATATGCATTTATATCTGTAGATAAAAACGATAAATATACATATTAGCTTATTAAGCTCAATAATATTTTGCCATTGAACCAATGAAGAGTCAGGCAACCATGCAATGACCTACGGATAATTTAGATAATGCCAAAGGATACAATCAGAAAAAATCAGTTTACATAAACAGATCAACCTTAAAATACACATTCACTCGTTGTAAAAATTCCTCAAGAAATAAAAGATTTTTAGTTTTCTAACGAATTGGCCACTTCCTCTTTTACACCATTTTTTCAACACTAGTGTTGTTATCACACACTAGCAGGATAACGTTTAAACTATGCCAACAGGAAATGGAGAAACTTGTGGATGATGGGCTCGTTAAAGCACTTGGGCTATCCAACTTCACTGAAGAGCAGACCCTCAGAATATACAATGAAGCTAGAATCAAGCCTGCAAATGTACAGGTAGGTTGTGTTAATACTTAGAAGTTCCCCTAAAAGCGACACTGTTTTGGAGCTAAAACTACAGCTTTAACTTGAAGACATTACTTTCTTTATAACAAAAGTTTGGTTGCGCTGTGACTAAGTCACTGGAGATCTTACTTTGCAATCTCGCTAAAAGTTGAGAATATTTCTTCTTCTTTAGGCACCTTTCATATTAAAGGTTGTCACAGCATATTGTTGATTTCCATCCTTTTTAGTTCATGGCGCACTAGTCCATCACTGCCTGAGCCCCCTTTTCATACAGGACCCTTAAGCTTTCTCCTTAGTCTGTTGAATATGAAAAAAGTTTTTTCTCCTGAAAAACTTACATTAGGCTGACTTGTCAGTCTGAAAATTAATTGGAAACGTTTTATGCTGATTTTCTGCTGAAATATGTTATTGTTCCAGAAGAAAAATAGTTGCTATTGTTTTCAGCAAAAAATAAACAATAAGGTTTCAATAATGTTTTTGAGCTATTTATATTTTAGATAGAAATACATGTTTGGCTGCCGCAGTACGATTTGGTGGAATTCTGTTTAAAAAGAGGAATATCTGTAACAGCGTATTCTCCTCTTGGCTCACCTGGAAGACCAGCGTAAGTTTATCAATTTAAGACAGTTGTTTAACTAGCCAAACACTGTAGGAGTTGCTTACTCTTAACTCCACAATAAAATTTATATGACAATAATGTTAGTAAAGGTATTTAGGAATTAATTTATATCAGATGATTTTAAGATTTAGCTCTGATTTTGGCAAGGATGAGAATGTTCTAGAGTCCTCCATGATGCTCTTAGACCATCTAGAATTGTCAAACCTAACATAGTCATGGTATTAACGTGTATCTTATGATGAAACTGTTAGCTGATTGGCTAAGTCATTTATAGAAATACTGTGATCAATATCCAAAAGACAAACTTGACAAACTTGGAAAAACATTACCAATTTAAGGCAGCTGATCAACTAGCCAAAAACTATAGAAGTCACTTGTTTTGAACTGAACGATAAAATTTGTATTTCAATAATGTTACTAAAGGGTGTTTAGGAATTAATATAGGTTAAGTTATTCTAGTTGAGAATATAATGTACTAGGTTAATGCCCGGCGTTGCACGAGTATTAAAAATCAACTTATAAACAGTGACAGGTAATGTAGTTGCCTCCTACTTGCCATTAGCCTGGTGCATTGCCAATGGCTAATTTGAGTAAACTAGTATTGCTAAACGTACTAATAAGAGTCATGAGAGCAAGCATAAAATGATGTTGCGCCCTCACTCCAAGCGGTATGCATATTTTCGCCCGCATAGCGACATATATCGCCGGATGAATCCATCAATCTCGCGTAGCTCAATGGTTTAGCATAGTTTCTGGTGAATGGGAGGTTCCGTGATCAAATCTTCTGTGATACGGATTGATGATTTTAAAATTTTAATAACTGTAGCTGAACAGACAGACATCCGAACAGATGACAAACTTTGAGATTTATATATATAGATTAGGACAATCTTGCCATACCAGAAGATGATAGCATATATAGCATTTGTTCAGAAGTAATATAATTAACAAACTTATCCCACTGCTGACTTTAGCTGGAAAATACTCGAAACTGTATAAAAATATTTAGCCCGTTCGGATCCTTCATTGAATTGATAAGTTTGTACAATGAAATTAAAAACAGTTCTCACTGCTCTTTTTATTATTAACAAAATAGACTCTAGTACTAACAATGTATGAAAGACAAGGTCATCGATAAGATCAAGATGAGAAGAAGATCATACTATAACATAAATACGATAACATACGATGATTAAAGGTGAATGAAAGACAACTGAAGTAGCATAATTTGGCCAACTAAATGCCCAGACACTACTAGGTGTAATATTATTATGGATAGCCAGTATTCCCAAGAGCTATACTACTTGTAACCAATGCACAAATAGATTCTGGTATAATTGCTACCGTATATCAAAGGCTAATGGCATGGAGTAGTAGTGGCGTGACAGAAAAAATGGATATTAATGCATAAAACCGCAATAACCCGAAAAAGATCTGTAACTTTAAAAATGTTGCTACAAATAAGCCGTGTATGTCTAATTCCTTTGCTATCTTTTTATCACCGAGCACTGATTATATGAACACGTAATGCTATATAACAGGCAAATCTTAGCATAAAGGCTCACAGAACTGAGAAATTGATATAAAATGCCACTTTATTCACATCAATCTCCTTAAACATGTCAGCAGTTTTGAAAGTGAATTTGTTTTGCAGTTTTTAATTTCTCTCCTTTTGTAGAACTCCTTCAAACAATAGTGCAAGATTAAATCTTCTTACAAATAATTTTATTAAAATCTATGGTTTCACTGGGGTTCAAACCCAGGACCTTCTGCGTGTGAAGCAGACGTGATAACCACTACACTATGAAACCATTCACACTTACTGCACAGCCCAGCAACTAATTAGTCCTTATCAATAAATACAATCTCAAGTAATCTGTATACAGGAACTCTTCTAGACTTGCCGCGTGATAAAACAGCCTACTGAGGCAAAGGCTAAAACTAAATCATGGTAGTAACATGTGTTTTATGACGAAACTATTAGCTGATCTGCTAAATGAGAGGGCAAACCATTTCTAGAGATACTGCTATCAAGATTCAAAAGAGTTGAATCTAATAGATTCTCATAGATTGGCTAGTTTGAAAACAACTTGTATATTTATAGAACAGCGTTTCATCATAGCAAAAAATATGACGGATAAACTAATATTACTTAGAAATATTGATTGTGGTCTAGGATTTTGGTTAATACAATATGAATATTTGCTTCCTAAACTAAATTTTTAAGCAAATATTGCTGATTTCAATGCCTATAAAAAAAACTAAAATTAGTATTTTCTTCAGTACTTAATAACTTCCAAACATGTTGTAGTATAGAAAATTAGTATTACTGTATAATATAATATAGATTAATATGAGTAATCATATGTGATATAAGAAATCTGGTAGTGAGCCTCAACGAAATTCTGCGGATGACTATAGTACCCTACTAAATCCTACAACATAGCCCTGTTTCCTCTCCTGGCAGGTTTATAAATATGGGCCCTGTAACTCCAGCCTTGCTAGATGAGCCTTTGCTGAAGGAAATAGCTGATAGGCATGACAAGACACCTGCTCAGGTTGTTCTCCGTAATCTCATACAGAGAGGCCTGATAGTTGTACCTAAAAGTGTCACTCCAGAAAGATTGAGGGAAAACTTAAAGGTGAGCTGTTACAGTATGTTGTTTAGAATTCAGTATACAAAATAATTCAATAGTCAATGCCCTCACACCCTTATTTTTTAAAAACATTTCGTTAAAAGGGTCATTTCTATTGTTACCTATTTCTTATCACTATTCCTTACATCAGCGTAATTGGTAGAATTGATTTACCACTTGTTACTAATATATTGCTCGCTACAATTTGGCTTGCTGAATAATTTTAAAGGAACTTGATCGACTCCTTCACTTCACTAGACTAATCTCAGAATTTGTCTCGGTATACTTCAAGTTGAAGTTAATAAGTATATATTTGCGGGAATGAAGTTCCCAATCAAATATATCAAGAGAAGGCGTAAAGGTGCTTTGCTCTTTTTCGCTGTGCGGCTCCTATATTTATATATATTTATAGGTAGCTGGCAGAGTAGGCTCCAATACTTTTAACTGAGTGCTGGGTTGGTCCTCCGTTAGTCTGTCTCAGGAACTGACCCACAGGTCCTGGCTCTAGGGCGGCTGGCTTCCATTATACAGTCTGTGTCAATTCATGTGAATAGGTCTTTAAGATGCAAATACAGTTTTAAAATATGCAAGTCAACAGTCACCGATAAAGTTAACTCCCTTTGAGTGTATGATGATAGAGCAGGCAATACTATTTTAATCCCATCACACCGACCAGAAAAAAAAAACAAATCTAAAACTGTTGTTAAAATAGACATAGAATATGAGAAAGCTATAAGTTTTTAGCTCATATTTAAATGAACACAGCGTGTTTGCAGGTTTGGGACTTTGAACTGAACCAGGAAGAGATGGAAGAAATCAAAAGCTTAAACAAAGAGTTAAGACTGTTTGCATTCTGGATGCTCGGAAAACACAAGTAAGAATCCAACTTTTGTGCCTTGAAGTTATACAGGTAGCGTGAAGAGTGACAACAAGAATTAAAATATTGGAACATGTCAATAGGTTACAACAGGAATGTAAAAAAGAAGTGGAAGTCGCATAGGTATGTTATACGGTAAACGATTTTGTTACGCTTTTGTTTCCACCCTTATTAGCAACAGACATGGTTTGAGCGTAATAATATATTTCTCCATAATAAATATTTACAGTAAAAGCATGCAAGTACAGCAAATATGTAGACACAACATCATTCAGCATGAGTCTAGTGCGCTGAGGGAGCTTCTTTAGGCACTTTTATTGTTCGGGCTCTTTGGGCCCCTCCGGTCTGGGAGCCAGCAGGTCCTTTTAACTTCTGGCCGGCTTCTGGCCTGTGGCTATGTCTGGGGTTCTCACTCGCCCCGATTCAAAAACCGAGTTAGTGACCTAGTTAGTGGCTGGCTAGTACTTCAGATGCCGGGCTAAGTGAGGATCTCTTGGGTCAAGTTGGCCGACATCTAGCATAATACCGAAAAATCGTATAAACTTTCCTCTGCACACAAATTACTTATATGAATACATGAAAAATGGTTAGTAACGTTGAGGTAATTTTGAGACCATTGTAATAATTAATTCTGTTGCAATATAAAATCTATAACCATTTTTAATCTGTGACAATCCGTAGTTTTGAAAGGTTTATATTTGAATTTGCTATATTTCAAACCAGTACAACATTGCTTCATACTTCATCATCAGACCTTGAAATCTCAATCCATAATAAATGCGCATAATGCCAATAGGTCAAATATTTGATCTTCTAAAAATCAACTTATAAATGACTCATAAGCCAGCACAATTGTACACAGAAAATGCCTGAGCTCACAAATTTTAAAGCTGCAAGATGTTGGAAGCGAAAAAGAGACCTTGTTAAACACTAACACTAATGTCAACCTTGAGATGATCATATTGCAGAACACAAGCTAAGTCTTTTACCTTAGACATTTATAGAAACTAATTTTTATTAATACTTTTGTAATATAAATTGGACTTTTCCTTGCATTTATTTTTAGGAATTTTATTTAAAATATAATTTTATATGTTGAAACACACTAAAGGCGTAAAACGTAAGCTAAATCTTTTACCTTAGACATTTATACAAACAAATTTTTATTACTACCTTTGTAATATAAGTTTGAAATTTTCTTGCAATCCTTTTTAAAAATTTTTAAATAAATTATATATTGCAAAACCCACTAAAGGTGTAAAACATATGCTAAATTGTTTACCTTAAAAATTTATAGAAACCAAATTTATTACTAGCTTTGTAATATGAATTGTACATTTTTTTGCATCTATTTTTAATAGTTTTATTTACAACACATTTTTAATTCATAATGGTGTAATTGAATACAATATTTCATTTTAGAGTGACCAAGTTTCAGGGCGAATCAAGCTGCGTTCTTTTGGTGCATTCGGTACTTTGTTTAAAGCGTATTGTCTAAGGGTCAACAAGCTAAATATGACCAAGTGGTGGGCAGTGATATCAAGCACTTCTTACACATGCATATTTTTAGCGTTCAACTCTCCTGCCAGCTGCTGTGTTAATGCCCATAAATTCATTCGATACTTTCCCATTGTGCTTCAGCCTTTAAAAGACAGCTAAGCATAAAAAATACAGTAATCTGTCTCCAGTGTGAGGTTCACCTTATGTGGTTTCAGTACTTTGCAGGGAAAAAGAATATTCATTAAAATTCGAATCAAACAAAATAAATAAAGAGAAAAACTAAAATACATAAATCTTTCTCATACTCTAGCTAAGATCCTCTTTTAGAGAGCATCATTGTGATAGCGGTTGTTGCTGTTCACTGCTATTCCTGCTACGATTTGCGAAGTGTAAAAGGGCAAAGTGCTTGTGTCATGCCTTCATCATGCCTCCCAAATACCTTTGACCTTCATAACTTTAACAAACTTAAAGAACAGAGGAATGCTTATGGTTGATGAAAGTGTGGTTTTATTCTATATGAGTTTGTTAGTTGCTATTTTTGAGGATTTTCACTTTTTGTGGGGTGCCGGTCCTGATTAACCGTGAATAATGAAGGATCACAGTGATAGCCTTAAAAGATTTCAACACAATAAAGCTAAACTAACTCCTATCAGTTTAAGTAAATTTAATTAGTGATAATCTGAGCCGACTCTTATGTGAATATCTATTGCAGTTTTAGTCACCCCTTCTTTCCATGGCCTGAGTTGGCAGATCAATGCAAGGTCAATCCAACACCAAATGAACCAATCAAATACAGCGGACGAGAAGATACCAGTAACTGATAGTCATCACAGACAGTTGTAGTTTTATAGCCTGAGCTGAGCTATAAACTATTAGCTTACTAACTACTAGTAAATTGTCATATGTTGAATATATTAATTAAGCACCAGGTAATCTGAAAAAGCTAGTTTGTGGTAAAAGGATACTGTTTGATAAATCTAGGACACCGGAGTTCTGGTATTATGTAAAGTTGTATGTACATTTTGCTGATATATCAAGAATAAAATGCCACAAGCATACATAATCAAAAAAAAATTTTTGGTGCACACTCTTGAAAAGTTAAGGTATTTTTTTGCACATACAAATACAAATCTATCCTTGAGTGCATTTCACACAATTATGACAAGAAAGAATATTGAATCATTTGCTACATGTCACCTGAAAAGCGCGGTTGTATGTAAAAGCATATAGTTATAAGTACATTTCAAGCAGATGTAGGTCTGCTTTTATAAAGTGATAATTTAAGAGAAATGGAATTCTATATTTCTTTAAGTTATCACCTGATGAGAGCAGATAGTTATTTTTGTTGATGTGACATGAGGAAAAAAATGCCGCATAGAAACATTGAGTTCCCCACTATAAGTCGAAAAAACTGTAAAACAGGGAGGTCATCACCCGTAAGTGCACTGTATCCTGAATATATCGATATAGTGAATGTTTATGGCAAACCTCATTTTAAATATCGCCTAGACCAACAACTGCGAACATGTATTCAGATCAACATAAAATAGTCAAAAGAAAAAAGCGGTCCGAAAACACAAAAAGCAGTTCACATTGTAAAATGATACAAATTTAATACCAGGCTTTAATTTAATAATAGTATTGTCTCAAAAACTTTATTTAAATAACAAACAAGACCAGTTTGGTTAAAAATCACCAGAAAGGAATGTTGTGAGCCACCAAAAACATCTGCTACTGCATTGACTATGTTCTCATCACGCGCATGATGCGCACTTAGAGTCGTGCACGAGTTGACTTTCAAGTGCAGTTGCGAAACAAGATGGAAATGTAAAGCAGTGCTCTGGCATAGCACATGTGAAGGTGTAAATAATACACAGTCATGCGTTGTTGACGGGTTTAGCACCCGGTAATGTGGATATATTACAACTCATAGGAATCAATGTATAACAACAAAGGAAGCCAACATAGATCTAGCTTAAGCCTGATTCACACTATATCACCGTAGGTCAGCGTTTTCCTCTCAGCATTCATCGTCGATTATGTAAACCATAAACCGATGGCATCGATGAAGTAATGCAGACACGTCGGGAAAGTTTGCAGCTGTCTCATTTTCTCGATATTTTGCTGAGGATCGACGACCGCCTTTAAAATGTAAACCATTTCGGTGATGGTACCTCGCAGTCGCATATAGCGTGATTTATTCATATCCATTTATGATTTTCGCTGCGAGACTAGTATTTAATTCCAGCCCACGAAAACAAAGAGGTTTTTTGTCAAAGATTTAAAAGGAGAAAAGGAACACTATGTCACGGAGTATTTCCTGAGAAAAACAGGATAGGTTTGTGATAGTGTGAACATCACATCATTATCATCGAAGATCACCGAAGTATTGTGGCATCAATGCCGAGATACGGCAATATAGTGTAAACTTACCTTAATGCTTGCTCATTCCTGAGGTTTCAATGCAAAAGCCCAGGTCTTCAATAGCCTGATTGTATGATAGGCTAATGCCCTGGATGCGTCCTCCAGCATGCAATATGAGTTATTTATACTGACTTGTATCTTTTCCAATGCCTTGCCCTCACATGCAAAGTGAGATATTACCAGTTGATATACTAGTGATATCTGCTTCATTACTGCCAACTTGGCCTTTTTATATGAATCTACAGCAAAGGATATAATGGTTAATTGCGGTAAGTATAACACACAATTGTTAAAAATAATAGGTACGCTACTGTCTTACACACAAAAAGAATAGAAAAAAGCAGGAAGATATGACTGTTAGTGGTATATTAAAACAGGAGCGTAGTTAAACATATAACATTCGCTTGATTTGTAGTGGATTAAATCATAAGTGGGAGTAAACCATCCCACATGTTACGTATAAAGTGTCATCTGCATTAGTCAAGAAGAGACAATAGAGAGTACTAACTGAGTAATTATATCACTTGCCTGTTGAACTGGTGCAAAGATTCAAAAATATATATTTAGTCAAAAACCTGAAGTTCTTTAATCCTAAAGAACTAATTTTGCAGTGTTTCTGCAGTGAACAGAATGGCGAAAAAGTTATAGAAAAGTCAAAAATTGTAGTAAAACTGCTTTACACACAGAGTGCTTCCCTAATAATAAATGCTGTAATAATAAATTTAAAGCATCAATTAAATTAATTTAAGCCTAAATAGATTTTGCAAGATTGATGACCAAATTAAAGGCAATTAGGATGGAACTGCTGAAAGACTTTAATGTGCTGTCTTATTGAGAGAAGAAAAGAGTCTCGCTTGTAAATGTCAATTAATACTGTTGGGTAGACAGCCGTGAGGCGATAAAGCTTGAGGAGCTCGCTATCATGAGGCAGACATCCAATTTAAACACTTAGCATTTGTTTCAATATTACGGTGAATGAGCAGAGTTTAAACATGCAAAAAAGTTAATAGCGACAGACTAAACAGCTCCTTACTTAGTTGGCAACAATTGAGGATTGTTTTATGTTTATGTTACTATTCTATATCGAAGACCTTTTGCAATACACAAAACTTTAGGATCAAATTATTTTTAACTGCTACAACAATTTTTGCAGATGTTAACACTATTACTTATCATATTTTGAACCATCTGTTTTAAGCTTGCTTTTTCATACAGTCAAACTGTAACTCAATAAGTTGTACACAGAGGGTGAGAAGGAAAGAGAGAAATAGGAAAGGGTAAGAAGAGAGATAATTATGGTGAAAAAAACAAGAAGGAGGAAGGAAATGAGGAAAGGGAAAGACAGAAAAAAAAGAAGTGGTCAAAAATGAAAAATGAAGAAGAGGTAAAAAGGGAAAATGAAGCAGAGAATAAATTAAGGGAGATAGAGAAAGAGAAAAGGTTGAGAGAACAAAAGAGATTGCGAGAGAGAGGAGAAAAAGAGAAAGAGAGAAGAAATAAAAGAAGAGAGAGAGGGTGAGGAAGAAATAAAAATACAAAAAGATGAGAGACAAAATGGAAAGAAAGAGAAACATCAATGAGAAAGAAAATGAGTAAAAAGGAGGAAGAGGAAAGAGAGAGCAATAAAAAGGGAGAGAGAAGAGAAAAAGGGGAAGAGATGAGAAAAAGGAAAGGAGAGGAAGAGTGAGAGATTGGTAAAAAGGTTTCATGTGTCTAATAGGGTTAGAGAACACAACATATTGACACGATTGTTGCGTTAGAAGCTGTTGCAGCAGAGCTCAAACGTATTGTCATATGCAGAACCAGCCTGTTTAAACACTACAGATACATTCTCGTGTTTAATCATCTATGAATTCATTGGAAAGCCACACGTGTCAATAGGTCAACATCTACACTTCACTCATCTGCTTTACTCACTTGCCATTCAATCACTAGTTAGTTGCTGGTAAGTAGCTAGACCAACATGGCGAGTTCAGGGAATATTAGACTTTGCACGGGACAGCAGATGCCGACTGTTGCAATGAGGGCATGGCTGGTAAGTTCTTTAGCAAGTGAATTCATTAGGTTGGCTTTACCGCTCGTTAAGATCTCTTTTAGCTATATAAATGTTTAGGCTCTACGTTATACATTTACTAGCTGAATTTTGATATTATACTCTTAAAGAATATTTACATCTAAAAATGAAAAGATCTTATTTCTATAAATGAGAGATAACAACTTCCTTTTTGGAATCAATGCTTCAACTTGTCAACTTTTTTCTTTTTTCTAATTATTCTTACAAAGTTATGCAGTTGGTTCAAGAACACTGTTACTGTCTGTGTGTCCTCAGAAAACTCACAGCCTATACTAAGGTTTATTAATATCTGGTTTATTAATTATCTATTCTACCAATGTTTGTTCCAGCTGCCAGGTCATCCATGCATCTCTGTGCATCTCCAATGAAATACTTGTACTCAGCTTCATGAGGGTTTTTTTCTCAGTGATCTACTTTTTCAATTTTGGCATGTACATACTGTGTGTACATGTACATACTGTATGTACATGTACACACTGTATGTACATGTACATACTGTATTTACATGTACACAATGTATGTACGTGTACATACTGTATGTACACGTACATGGACATACAGTATGTACATACTGTATGTCCATGTACGTGTATACACAGTATGTACATGTACATGTACACACAGTATGTACAACACATGTAGGGCTTACATACTGTGTGTGTGAGTAATTCCTTCAAGATTGAGCATTTCTGCTTTGCTTACTGCACACAGAGGCCATTTCTGTTTTTTAAAAGCATTATTGCGCAAGCATAGGCTCTGTGATCTTGGTTGAATATGTCCAGTGACAAGGAACCTAAACGCCTGGAGACATGCCAGTTGCAGCAAAACATTTAAGATTTAATTTCGTTCCTGTCACCATCAGTTGTCTTTTTTGGGAATTGAATTCCAACCAGACATTCTCTTTCTATAAAGTTCTGTGGCTGGTTTATAATGTAGGTCAGGCGTTCTAGACAACTAGGTCATGGCTGCTCTTGATGTAGATACTCAACCTTGGCCATAACAAGGAAGTCCTAGAGGCCAAAGTAACAAGTAAATCACCAACTTGTGGCAAAAATGGTCAATGAATTTCAAAAGCTAAATTTGTTTTTATTTTCTGTCTAGTTAACAGCAGAAACAATGAGGACAGCTATAGATATCGGATACAGACACATTGACATAGCACAAAATTATGACAATGAAGACAAGTTGGGGCAGGTACTAGAAGAGCAGATAGAAGCTGGCAAACTCAGCAGAAAAGATGTGTTCA
Source organism: Watersipora subatra (assembly GCF_963576615.1). NCBI lineage: Eukaryota > Metazoa > Bryozoa > Gymnolaemata > Cheilostomatida > Watersiporidae > Watersipora > Watersipora subatra. Next base: position 24,382,058 of record NC_088709.1, read on the forward strand.
TCACCACCAAGGTAAAACATCTAGCATATTTCACTTGCTTCTAATGCTTGCAGTTATATTTCTTTTCCTCACAGATTTTATAAACATCATATGGTCTATGCTTGACTACTAATTTATGAGCAAATTATATCTGTCACTAGATAGATGAGTTTTGCTCAACCATTCCTGGTAACAAGTTCGTCAAAAATGGAAAGTTTTCTATGATGTTACAAAGAACACGTGAAGTGCCCAGCCTAAGATTGTGTCTGTATATCTTCTGTTATCCCTTTTACTAGGCTGGAAGACAACCAAGAGTTATTGTTTACAGCCCACATAGAATTTATATGACTATGCTGAAGTTTCAACTGGTTCTAATCAATAATAATTATTGATTAGAACCAGCGGGCCAATGAACAGCCAATGAGCTAAACATAAACAATTATTGTTTATGTTTAGCTCATTGGCTTCTAAGATTCTGCTTGGAGCAAAGGCTATAAAATATCAAAAACCTAAATATCATTAAAACTTCAGGATCTCAATTTTTGTCAAGTTGTACTGAAATATGTAAATCGATGAATAAGTTGCTGCAAATAAAATTAAACTTTTTAGTAGAGAAATTGAAAAAAAAATTTAATTTATGATATTCCATTTTTGATAAAACAGGATAATTATAGGTAGAAAGATGCTTACAAAGTACCAAATATCATGGTTTGATTAAGATGATATTTTATATTTGATATCGTAACCTGAGTGAACCAAAACTTGTGCACAAACCTAAAGTGGTGCTTGATTGGTGCAAAATGAATCATGTCACATTCAGAGATTAGCAGCCTCATGAAATGAACGCTCTCTATAAATACTTATGAATATTAACTTTGATGCTTTTTGAGTGAATTATGAAGTTGCTAAAATTACTGCAGTTATGATATTGGCAGTATTACTTCCTTCCTACTTATCTCTGATAACACGTTCTGTGGTTGAATAAGAGATTTTATCATTCCAGATATTTAATGAATGAAAATAAAACTAACTACTTACAGGACCTTGTGCCATGCCCTAATGGCTTGATAAACATTGTAGGGAGGAGCGTTACTAGCCATTGATTATTGGGCTCACTTTATAAGAGATTGTTTTCTGAGAGCTTTTATAAACTAGTTAAAATACATGTATATTAGGATATTATATGTTATTGAATATATTATTGGATTTATATTATTAGGATACATATTACAGTATAATTAGGATATAATAACCAGGCTTAAAGACCTGCAAGCATGGCTGACGCAAGCAGCAGTTTCTTATTTTTAGTTTGCAGAAGAATAGTTTACCCAACTAACTAAACAAAATCATACAGTGTATAATTTGTTTTGCAGCATTAAAAATTAAGTTGGAGGGTGTATTTAATTGCAACTTTTATTATTTTATGGTGTACGCCAGTTGCAATGCACGATTTTTGCAAATCTTAAAAGCTGTGTAGGGTATCCTAATAATCCTATAATATATACCTTAATTATATGTATTTTTATAATACATATCCTAATAATATATATCCTAATAATATATATTTTAATAATGCATATTCCAATAGTATACATCTTAATAGTATGTATCCTAATAATATATATTCTAATGATATATATCTCAATAATATATATCCTAATAATATATATCCTAATAATACACATCGAATTATAAGCTGTATATTGTTGTTTGATTAGTTGTGTATGCCATTCTTTCATAAGCTTTAAAGAGTTGTCACCCAAGTGGCTTATTAGTGGCAATATGATTTTATAGTTCCTTTCTTCCAGTTTACAAAAATTATAGCTGGTGTATGTCTAGATATGAAGCTAACTTGAACAAGCTAAAGAAATTTATTTATTTAAGGGCTCAACAAGGTTTCAACCTTCGACCTCTTTCAAGAGCTTTTTCATCTAGACAGCATTAGCCATGCATCTAAGTAGTTATGCAAGCTGATCTATCTACATTGTTGATTTGACAGAGAAATTAAGATAAAGTGTAATGCCCTTTTTGTCAGTTCCTGTAGCTTTTTCTGGTGTAAAGAACATTCCCTCGTTGTTTACAAGTTGGCAGTTCTATAATACTAGGCTACGACTGCTTCCTGCCTCTAGAGAAAGTTTTGAACACATAATAATTTGTAATAAAATATTATAAACATAAATAAATAATAAATAACTCATGAAACCTCAAAACTTGACAATTTATACTAAATAATGATTTAAAACGAAATAAAAACTTCACTTGTTATGAAACTCCGCAGGTTGATATCTACCAAGGTCATGTTTTAACTCAATTAAAGGTACAATTTTCTGCTCCATAAATCTTAATGTAAAAAGATACGTAGATTCATCATGCGTCAAAAAAGGACTTTGACAAACTTATAAAACTGTCATTTATGCCAAGCTTTATATAAGAGGCTGGAATTACATAAATCGGTTCTTAATGTAAACATTTTAGTAAAATTTAAAGATGTACACATTTAGCACATAAACTGCAGTGTTTCATGCTGAAATATAGTACAAGTATAACTAAATACATACCATTGTTGTTTATTCATTTAGTTGATAAATTATATTATTGACTAGTCATTTCATATTTTTATAGCAAACAATTGCTTTTCAAAAGGATTTAAGACAATTGATGACAACCATTGAATAATGAAGTTGATAAATTATAATTTGAAGTTGTCTGCTTTTGAGGTCTTATAATTCTATAATTTTTCTATTGTATCGCATGTATGAAGGTTTCAGTTAAGTTTAAACTGTAAAAAGGCTAGTCACTTGCTACTCACTATTCACACCAGTAAGACTCATTACACTCACTCAGCTGGCATATATTCAGTTACATTCTCTGGAATAAATTTTGTGTCATCTGACTTCATATTCAACTCACCTGTCTCAGCCTGTCACAGATGTTCTTACTCTGTGTGCATAAGGAGTATCGATCCTTGAACAAAAACAAAGAAATAAAAAGTTCATTTCAATTCTTATGATAGTCTTTGATATTGCAGCTCAGTCCTATAGCCTATGCTCCTGAGCATGTGCGGAGAGAAACAGAGAAATCACTAAAAAGGCTGAGAACAGACTATATTGACCTCTACCTCATGCACTTCCCAGTTTCACTTTCGGTTAGTAGAATAGATAAAACTATTATTGTATTCCGGCTGTAATTTGACAGACACACTTGGTGAAAACTGGATAATAGTAATATGGACATTTTATGGTAAAACTGTTCAATGTGTGCAGCTTGTCAGGAGAATGTAAATCCAATGTTTAGACTATATTTTTGGCAATATTTGCCTAGCTGAAGTTTTTAGTCTAGCTGTGGTCTGCAGTGTAAACTTCACAACACATATTGTACAACCATAGCAGCTAGAGCAATTGAAGTCTGTTTCACACTATACCACAGTATATCATCAATAATTTCGCACAACATCGATGACTGTGAAAACATTGCTCACACTGTCACAAACCCATCCGCGGTTCCTTCAGAAATTCGTCTGTGACATCGTGTTCCCATTATATCATGTGGTTGTTGAAACAAAGAGATACTAGTCTCACATAAACTATCATAAAGGAGATAATAGATCAAGCAACCTGCGATAGCCAATCCCCATCACTGAAGTGGTGCACATTGCACAGACTGTCGTGGACTGTCAAGTTTGACAGCTGCAATGTTTCTCAACATATTTGTGTTGCATCGGCAGTGCTATCAGTCTACGGTACACATCATCTAAAAATAATTGCCAAGAAGACTACACTGATATACTGCAATACCATGTGTACCATTCGCCTTTAGCCTACCTGCTAATAGTAGCAACAGCAAGCATGAGAGTTAAACTTTTACCTCAGTTGCAAGAGCGGGTAACTCTAACTAGTGTAACAACGACTAACCCAGCAGAGGGTCATCTTGACCCTAATGACCTACCTGAGAACTGCTAGTCACACTTTCCCTTAAAATAATCTCCCAGTACTTCGCTATTGCAGATGAATGACTCTATCATAGTTTTAGCCATTGAATAGTAACATCACGCTGGCTTTTAAACTTTTAAACACCATCAGAGTCTTGCATAGTCAGACTATGTTTGGCATTTTATTTGTATTAGTTATTTGTATGTATTATTGCTAAGGTGTATTTATTAGTATTATTGCATTTGTTTATAATTAAAATTGTTTTTATCGTTGATGCAAGGAGGTGATTGATTGATCATTGATTGATCATCAACTGATTGATCATTGATTGATTGATCATTGGCTGGTCATTAATTGGTTGATCATTGATTAACCATCGATTGATTATCAATTGATTGATCATTGATTGATTGATCAGGGATTGATTGATTGTTGATTGATGAGGGGATATGAAAGCAGAAATAATGTTGATACAATCATCTTGTTATTCATGTTCAGTCATCTTCAAATACTTGCCTCTGCTTTGGTGTTGGCGCAAAAAGACTCAATTGATCCTAGAATTTCCTCTCTCATTAGAATTGGCCTTAAAATAGGCCTATGAAACTAGAAAGGAAATGAAGCAAAAAGCCGTAAGCTTAAAAAAAGTAAACTGAAAAACAAACAGTGCACTCTTAGAAAATGTAAAAGAGTATAAAGTGATTTACTTCTCATCATTTTTATTTTATTACTTCATTGACAATAAAATCATTGCAAACAGAAACTTCCTCTAAATTACACCTTACGCGAACTGTAAACAAATAAACATAAAAAAGAGTAACAGTTGGCCAATAAAATTAAATAAACAGTTTGACATGAAACATTTAAAATACTTTTCTATGTAAAGAGAACAAATACTAGGTAAAACATTGTACAAGGAGCCAGTGATAATATATTTAAAATAATTGCTAGAGGTTGCTTAATTTTTTGTTAAGATTTCAATGAAATTACTGACTTATTAGCTATCAGCTTGCTCGCTGTCCTTTATGTTTTATTACAGGATGAAGGTATAGACAATGATCCACCAACCAGATTTCCAACCTATGAAAATGGAACATTAAAAACAACATTTGTAGACCACATGCTTACTTGGAAGGTATGCTCAGTAAGCACCTCTGAATTTTACATCATATAATTTTCTTCATTTAATTTTTAGTACGATACGTTCGCTTTTATTATGTTATATGTTACAAATTGACTAATACTTGAATTTATTTATTACCTTGATGTATAATATTGTTTTTTAGAAATTATTTCTCCTACATAATTTTATATGTAGCGTTCATTTTAATGCTATATATAATTACTAGAAGTATGTATTGTTAAGTTTATAACTTGTGCAATGAATTAATGAAAATAAACATATTCTTATAAAAAATGCTTCCGTAAAAAAGAGACAGTTTTGGCAAAACGAACTAGTTTGGAGTGCATTGATTAAATTAACTAAATAAAGCAGAATATAATGGAGTTTACAAAATAATTTATTTGTTTTTCTTTGCTTCACACAATTCTTTCAAAGGTATTATGAGAAAGCAAACACACAGCCTGACTGTTTACTCATTAACTTTACACATTTAAGTCTTTCATGTACAAGTATAACATTATATTATATGTTATTAAGTAGTTATAGCTGTTACTCATAAGCATGCACCTATGAAAACTACGTGCAATTTTTTCACTATACGCTGCTCTTTGGCTGCATGGAACAAAACTTAGTATAAAGGTAATTTCATGATCACAGCCAGATTAGAACTAGAAAGTTTTATTATTTAGGGTATATTTTAAATAAAGTGTATCTTTAAATATATTTAAAAAATTCATTAGCAAATATATTATTTACACTGGTGCACTTGACAGTCTCACGCACCAAGAAAGATCACCATAAGTAATAAGTACGTAAATAATTATTCCATGAAGAGGTAAGGCGGCTGAGTAGTGTAGCGGTTAGCTTGCAGGTCTGTAAGATGAAATCTTGGAGTTCAAATCCTGTACAAGGCAATTCTTTTGCTAACGCTGTTATTGTGGCTTTCAACAGACAAATGGACAAACACGGCTTTTATTATAATAAAGATTTTTGGCGGTTGAAAGCTTATTAGAACTTTAAAAATTAGAACACAGCCTAACTCGAGTGTTCGAGAACTAGGCTATGATGGGTGAAATGTACATGAAGGATTTTTCAAAGCATTTGCTGCTGTAATATAAACATCAGTACTTACAGAAGTTGTCAAATAGATACCCAATGTTACAACTTCAATTGGTTGAAACGCTTGACTTATTTTATTGAAGGAAGCCTAACTCGAGTGTTTGTCGAGTGATAGTGTTTTGGAGTATTTTGTCATAGATCAGCCAATTTGGTTCCAACAGTTAGAGTAAAAGATTTGACTGTTGTTGACAGGAAATGGAGAAACTTGTGGATGATGGGCTTGTTAAAGCGATAGGATTAACCAACTTTACCATGAAGCAAACTCAAAGGATATATACTGAGGCTAGGATCAAACCAGCGAATGTGCAGGTAAGGTTCATAACTGCCATTAACCATCAATTAATTTGGGAAACAACTGTTTCTATTGCAGATGATGTTTTACTGCCCTTTTTTTATAAAAAAATACCAGTTTTCAAACCTAAAAAACAACTGAATCTTTTTTTTTGTTTTATGAGTTTGTGTTTCATTCACAGAGAAATAATAATGCTGATCAAACAAATGATCGGCATATTTGCTGGAAGAGAGTGCAAATTAATTTAAATGTGTGTCAAAAAGTTCTTATTAATTCCCTGTTTTCTCACAAAATGATTGTAAACAAATTAAGACAATCTGAACTTAGAATATTGCATTATAAGGCTTTGTGTTAAATTAACATGTAAGTATTTGTATTATTTAAACTATTGAGATCATCACAAGGATAGAAGTTTAATCGAGCGTATGTTCTACCGGCAGCTCATATGTTACCTTAATTAAACACTTGTACTTGTAGGTAGTCTACTGGATGCTGACAATGCTTTTTATAGACTTACAAATCAAGAGTGTACAGCTTTTTAAGTAGAACCCTACTAAATAGCTGAATATCTGTTCTTTCTCTAACCTTTCAAGAATGATCTATGATTGAGCCAACCAAACTATAGCCTTACTGGTACTATAGCACCAGAGTGGTCTAGCAATCGAGCCGATCAGGCTATAGCTTTACTGGTACTATTAGGAGCCTTTAAACTACTTATATCATGAGACTTGTGCTTTGAAACTGTAATTGAAATGATCTCTGAACTCTGTAAAGTTGTATTGTTATTATGCTGAAATTAATAACAAACTCTTTTATGTTGACCGTGCAAGAGGGTAAGCATTGCTGCTATGTTGGTATGTCCAAGTTGCCATGCCTCACATCCCTCGTATTAGCTACATATATGTTACACAAAGAAAAGCATGAAGAGGTTCACAGACAAGTGCCTTTGACAAGGTCTATCAGTAGCCTTAGAGAAGCTCTTAGACAAGTGCCTTAGTTTGGGGTCTATCAATAGTCTTAGAGAAGTTCTTCACAAATGCATTAGACGAGGTCTAGCAATAGCCTTAAAGAAACTTTTAGACAAGTCATTTAAATGTGCTGTAATTATCTTGCAAGTCTTCCCCGAGAGTCAGCTGCAGTGTGGTTCCGTGTCAGTCAGTGGTATTACACCATCATACCTGTCCCTGAGCTTGTACATGCTAAACCTCTCTCTATAGCTGTTGCTACTTGGTAATAGCAGAAAGATGACAACTCTTTATTCATGTTTCGGCAAATGTAATGCTACACACGATGTTTTAGATTGAGATCCATGCCTGGTTTCCACAGTACGATTTAGTTGAGTTCTGCTTGAAAAGAGGGATAAGTGTCACTGCATATGGTCCGACTGGTTCACCTGACATACCAGAGTAAGATTCGTATCTATACATTAACAGTATTAAAATTTTTCCAAAATATGTAATTGCATATATATAATATATTATATATATTACAATATAACATATTATGTTATATTATATATGATATATATAATATACTATATAATATATATAATTTTTACTATAATAAGAGCAGTGCCCATCCTTCCGTTTGTCCAAAATCATGCTGATACGTAAAAAAGATTTTTACCTCACATGGGAATTGAACTCAGGTACTTCGATTTACAATTATTGAATTAAATACGCATATACTGATTCTTCATTACGATCTGTCACAGTGCACAAGATTGTCAAGCGCACTAGTATATATGTAATATGCATATATTATATATATTATATAAATATACACAATATATAATATATATTTTATGCAAATAATGTATACAAACATGTAAGTTATATTGTTAATTAATATTACCTTTTAGGTTTTTTTCTTTAGAAAATCTTTTTAAAGCCATTTGTACTATTACTCATCACCTATTTTTATATCTGTAATTATCAGATGTGCCATTTCAATTTTAAATGTGCAGTTACACTCCTACTTCCGGTTTGTCCTAAGGTTTGATCGCTACACCTGTAAAGGCTAAATACTTTTCATGTAGACAAATGTCTTATCTTGAGTATTAATTGTCTGTACACTCTCTCCGTTTGGTCAGTCAAAGTATCAGACATAGACAGTCCGATATCTCATTTTTATGTTTGTACCAGTATCGAGAAGTACCATTATCATCGTATTCAGAGTTTTGACGGATAGCTTCTGCTGCAACAGTAACCTTTTTTATACACACTTCTATGCAAACATTGTTATTATTAATTCAACATATTCATGATTTTTATTTTGTTTTTTAGTTCGTATTATTTGCATCATAACCAAATCATTTTTATTGTAATCGTGGAAAAACAGACTTTATGTAGCCATTACTTATTAGTTATTTCAAATTTAAATTTTAAACACTTTTACAGCTGTTTTATTTTATCTCCTAATTCATTTAAACTGCACAAAACATTTTTTTCATGAAATGTAGTTTGAAAGTTAGAATGGTAACTGTTGTTATATGTTACATACAAATATAATTTCTCTGCAAAGACTATTATTACCCGGGCAACGCTGGACATTCATTTAATATATATATGTATATATGCATAAAATTCTAAAATTCTACAATTCCTACCCATAATTATATTAGTTGTAAAATTTGTTGTCCTCTGAATATTAGAAATATTTCACACAGAAGTTTTATTAATGTTTAGAACAAATGTCACTAAAATTCTCATTGACTGCTCAGTCTCAAAAATGTGTATTTTTGTTTAACTAAAAATGCTAAAGATTCAGCTAAACTGCAGTTGAATTTGTGCAATTGGCGGACCGTTGCTCAGTAAAAACAACCAATCAAAGCAGAACTATTGCAGCTCTATCTCTGCCCACAAATGCAAGCTAACATAAACTGATATCCACCAAGAATGGCAAATGCATTGGAGCGCATAATATCAACGAGTTAAAACCCTGTAGGATGTAATCTCTTTTCAACCTTCAACCATGGCTTTGGACAGACAAAAGGACACAACTCTAATTATAGTAACGACTACCTTCAAACTAGCGAGGCTATCGTTTGGTAACTGTCAGTTTGTGATCTGCATAGTGATGTCATCATGCATCTATGAAAAAAACTAGTAGCCAAAAAGCCTTGTTCACTATTTGTCTCTTCTGTCTTATATGAGCAACCTCTTCTCCTTAATTTTTTGCACTATGTAACACTATTAGGCTCAGATTTATACCAGGATCCCATTCTGAACTTCTAATTGGCTATTATAAATAATGGTGTGCATACCATAATAATCATATCATGCTATGCTGTCAGTGTGATGTGTTTTATTTCAAGTACAATCATACTTGTTTAAAGGTATGAAGCAATGCTCAAAATAGACTCAAATACTTTCAGTTTTGATAAAAGCAAAAGCTAAGCGTATATTGTTTGTGAAAAAATGGGTAAAGATAGTAAGTGATATCTAACACATGTGTCTTTATTCTGTAGAACCTACAGTAAACACCGCCTTCAGAAAAGGTGTAGTTCTACAAGCAAGTCAGTTTTCGTATTTACAGTTTTACCTTGTTAGTTAAATATCAATTTTAGGACATCGTCCATGTCACATGATCATTTCTTAGTATTAAGAATTATTAACAGTTTTAAATAATAAGTTCAACTAAAAACCATAGAAACTGTTATACTGTTATTGCAATCTTCTTTTCTTTGCACAGTTGCATAAAAATGGGACCGCCCGTCCCTCCCTTGCTGAATGAACCTTTGCTAAAGGAAATAGCTGGGAGGCACAAGAAGACACCTAGCCAGGTTTTACTGCGCAACCTCATACAACGGGGTATAGCAGTTATACCAAAGTGTGTTGCCGAAGAGGAAATGATGCAAAATTTACAAGTTCGTATCCATTTCTACCAATCAAGCTAAATAAGGTCTCTATAATAAGCTATATAAAAGGTTAATAACTTTTTCAAAAAGTAGTGATCATATTTTTGTAGCAAAAGGTTTTCTATTTATCACGACTTTAACAATTTTTACCGAAGTTTTTGTGGCAGATCAAATACAAAATTTTATACGCTAAAATCATCTAACAAATATAGTATACAGTAGACGCTGCTATAACGTAAATTCCATCTAACGTAAAGAATCTACATGTATGTAAAGTTTTGCTTTGTATAATGTAAAAAATTCCACATAATATAATGCGTCAAATGGCTGTAAGTTCTCAAAATCAATTTGGATTATCCTTGAAAATATCATTTTTAGCCGCACCCTATTTGCACTTGAGAGAGAAAAGGGTGTATAGAGTTATCTTTATTATACATTGTATATACTAGTACCCAGCAGTCTAATGTGCCGTGAGACATCGACAGCTGTGTCGATAAAACACAGAGAACATTTCAAAATTACGGTAGAAGGTGGTCGATTGGAGCAGGTGTTAGAGTGTTAGTCTATTAGACACCGAATGGTATGAGTCCCATAAAAAGCAATCTTTAGTACTGACAGTGTATAGTGCTAATTAGACAGTATATAGAGCTAAGTCTATATGATCGACAGCAGCATAAATGTGTAAATTTAAAGGTAACAAGAACACACCCATAATTATATTAGTTGTAAGATTTTTTGTCTACTGAATATTAAGCCTATTTTACACAAAAGTTCTATTAAAGTTTAGAGCAAATATCGCTAAAATATTATTGACTGCTAAGTCTCAAAAATGTGTAATTTTGTTTGACTAAAAATGCTAAAAATTCAGCTAATCTGCAGTTGAATTCATGCAATTGGCAGACAGTTGCTCAGTAAAGACAACCAGTCAAAGCAAAACTAGGGCAGCTTTATTTCTGCTCACAAATGCAAGTTAACATGCATTGATATGCACGAAAAATGGCAAACGTATCGGTGCGCATAATATCAATGAGTTCAAACCCTGTAGGATGTAATCTTTTTTTCAACCTCCAATAGTGGCTTCAGACAAACGAATGGACACAATTCTTATTATAGTAAAGATTAAGTAAAGTCTGCTACTAAAATTGATGAAAGCTAATAACAAATGCACTATGTTCCTATTATAGCACGGATGATGCAGATTTGGAGTTGTGTGCACGTTGAGTTCTTGCCTGATAAGTGTTTCAGTGGTCAGGCCCATGATGCAGATTAATGAGGGCACTTTGTTAAAAAAGTTAACGGTTCCCACGCCAGACGTCATAGCATGACATAAAATATGCATAGTGATATATTCGGAATGATTCGAAGTGTGAAAAATATTTCAAATGAATTAGCTTGGGTGAAATTTTCATGCCCATCATTCGCAAGTGCCGTTTCCATCATTTGCAAACACGAAAAATTTAATAAAAGTTTGCGAGTAACAAAACTTGCTTGACATGTGAAATTTTTGCTGTTTCCATTTGTGGATGAGTTGTAGATGACTCATACTTGTGAATTATCCGCCGCATGGAGACGCAGTATTTATGACCTTGACCTATTTATACATACAGCATTACATAAAGTTCAACAAAATAACTTTTTAATTGGAGAAATACTTTGTTGGCTACATAACCAATGTGATGATATTTTTTATTTATCGTCGTCATACATTACTGCTCAAGTCCAAGAGTGTTTAATGATTGTGAGCTGTCTCTCGGGGCAAACTACTCCTGAGTCAAATAAGTTGACTGGCCTGCAATCATTTCCATTAGATGATTAGCTTTCACTATCACACCTGCTTTAATTGCTCAATATGAAGAAATATTTGATCAACTTCTGTATCCAAAAAGCTATGCAAAATTTATAATTACCTAATGCCTAATAACCCACTTAGTGGGGAGAAGCCAACCATAGCAACCAATTGTTAAAACAGAATAAAAGATATTCCTTTGTCGTTCACTTGAATCATTGCTAATTGTTATAGTCTGTTGTGGTTCACTTGCAGGTCTTTGACTTTCAGCTGACTGAAGATGAAATGTTGGAGATTAAAGGACTGAATAAGGAACTGAGGATATTTGTGTTCAAAATGTTTGGAAAGCAAAAGTAAGTCTTAGTAAACTTTTAGATTATTGACAGACTAGCTGAATGTCCTGTGATGCACGGGTAATAAAACAGCTTATAAACAGTACCTTACCTACTACATTACCTGCAACTGTTTATCAGCTAAGTTTAATAACCATGCAACCCGGGTATTCACCTAGTAAAGCAGTGAGGCCAGCTGATAATCATTACGCGTGACGCAATGTTGTTATGGGTGTTTTAATCTTTTAAGCTGAATGCCCAACATTGCCCAGGTAATGAAAAGGCCTTTGCAAAATTTTTTTTATTTATTTAACATGTAACAACAATTACCACTCTAACTTTCCAACTTTATACCATAAGAAATGTGTTTTGTGCAGTTCAAATTAATCAAGAGAAAAAATAAAACAACTATAAAGGTACATGTATTTATGAATTTTAAATGTGAAATAATTAGCAAGTATTGGCAACATAAGTCTGTTTTGCTACGATTACAATGAAAAATGATTTGGTAATGATACAATTAATACGAACTGAAAAACAAAATAAAAATCATGACTATGCTGAATTAATAATAACAATTCTTGCAAAGAAGTGTGTATAAAAAGGTTACTGTTTCAGCAGAAGCTACCTAACAAAACTTTGAGTACGATGATACTGGCACCTCTTAATACTGGTACAAACGTAAAATGAGATGTAGAACTGTCTTTGTCTGATGTTTTGTCTGACCGAACGGAGAGAAAATGCAGAGGCAATTCCCACTCGAAATAATACAACTATCTAAGTAAAGAGTATTTAACCTTAGATTTAGTGATCAAGCCTTAGGAAAAACTGGAAATAGGAATGTAACAGCACATTTGAAATTGAAATGGCACATTTAAAAACTACAAATTAAAAAAACAGGTAATGAGTAATGGTAAAAATAGCTTTCCAAAACAGTTTTCTAAAGAAAAATAAATGCAAAAAGTTATATTAATTAATAATAAAAAGTGCATGTTTAGCTTGTGCAATTGCAATAAGGATAGGTAAAGAGTTGAGAATGCTAAGAAAGGCAAAGCCTAGTGGTTATGGCGCTTTTTTGTTGACTTGAAATTTGAATGTCGCGAGCTCAGATTCGCAGCGAGATGGATTTTTCCTTACGAAGACTTTATTGCTATAATTAGGCAGATGAGTGACAGATGACAGACAGACCCTGAGATTTATAAAGATGAAGGCTGAACTATGTTTAACAAACAGCGGTTATACAGCTGTTACATTCAAAATAGTTCAACAAACAGCTGTATAACAGCCGTAAGATTTTCATTTGTAATAACAGTTTTTTATCACAAATTAGAATATTTCATGAAACAATTCATATAGTCCTTTTAACAATAAATGTGTCAAGAACCTTTTTTGAGTTTAATGCATGTCATGAACTTTAGTATCTTTGTACTTAGACATTTTTGTTGTTAACTTGTCGAAGCCTGGAGCTGAGATAGTTTGGAGAATTGTTTTCCCACCTGATCGTTTGCCCGATTAAACTTGGCTGTGTAGTTCTTTTTTCATACTCTCAGATTATGTAGAGTTCCAAAATTTTTATCAAATTTTGCATAATATGTCTTCAGCAGAATTCCAGAATTTAAAGTTGATTGAATTATTAGTTTTGTAAGATATTGTCATAATACTGAAGGTACGTCTAACCAAATGAGACACAAAAAATGGCTATTGACAGAACAATAACTTCTACTGACATCCGAATTGGAAATCTTGGTAGTGGAAACTCAAATATGGACAAAGCTTGAAAACTTCTCAAAAACAAAAGTTTTACACTGAAACTAATTGTTTTTCTATTCATAACAAATATACACTCTCTATCAGACTCAGTGTACTGTAATCATTATGGTTCCTCAGTTACCTCTAAAACACCACTTCCTTGAAAGACTTTGAAAAATAGACTATTTACTCTATTTAATTTTTTTCCCCGTAGAATTCTACAAGCTTCAAAACGATATTTAGTTCAAAAGGAATTTCGCTGCTCCAATTGTATTTATAGTCAATGAAATGTTGCAAATATTGTCTTGGGCCAGGGGACCTACTTATGTGTACAAGGTTAAACTTCAAAATGGTAGTCAACATTATAGAATTTTTTCCTTTGAACAAAATACTAATAGAGCAATACAAATAGATGCGCAAGCGTTATTAATATCACACATCTTGATGATCCGTAGTAGTGAATAATTACCTTGATGATTCGAGTGTTTTGGAACATTCAGAAAAAGTAAAAAGTTCCCATGCAACTTGTTAGCTGCGCAGTCCATTACCTGTAACACGGACTAGGAAGATAAGCCTCAGTGTTGGACGATATTGGGTAGATGCTGACGAGTCTCGCAAAACTCTCTACTAACAGCAGTTTAGTAGCTGTAACTTTATGATTCCCTTAATAATATCTCACTGAACTGTGATATTCTACTTGTGTGTGATCATATAATAAACCTATTGGCAATTGACAAGAAAATTCAGCAAAAGCGCGATGCGCTTCTCATGAATGAGGCTAAATCTTATTAATCAATGTATTCATCAACACGACCCACTATATGGTAATGTACAGCCGCAACAAAAATCTACATGCATTTTGTTGGTGTGTAACCAGACCATGTGGGTGTGTGAGAGAAGTATGTGCAAGGCATTCAGGTTTAACTCATGTAGCCCTCACATTTGCAGCATTACGATAATTGTTGTGAGAACTGCAGTATGCGACGGTAAATGAGAACTGATTGTATAAATCTCATTGACATGAATATATTTGACTAATGTTATGAGGCATAATATTGATTAGTAACATTACGCGTAACTGAAAACTGTAGCCCTAGAGCTATGTTAATATTTAATGTTTGTAGGCTGTGAAACCCAACCATTTACTGTATAGCAAGTGTGTGGTAAATAGTAAAACTGTTGCTATCAGATTAATTTGTTAGTGAAGCTACATTGCTGCGTTGCTATATTGCTGTATCAGTAGCTCATCGCTAATAGCGGCATTAAAAAGATAACTCTATATTTAATCTTCATGCTTCGTATTGACCGCAATGGTAGCTCATCACCTACACCCTCCATCTTGCCCTTCAACTTTTAGGGCAGTGGTTCTTAACCTAGGCTCAACTAAACCCTAGGTGTTCAGTGGTCTCTCAAACGCAATAGCAGAAATCACACTGATTTGCAAGGTCGTGTCTTTATGGACAGATTTGCAATTTTAGTGAGTTCATGTATTGTAGGCCTATTGATTTTTTCTCTGAACACAGTAATGTTAACGCACAGTTCATTTTGCGTACCAGAAAACAATGTACATGTAGCTATGTCTTAAATAAATAAAAAATCATATTTAATTTTCAATAAAGGATTTGGTGAAAGCGCCTATGAAACTGGTGAGGTTCAGTATGTCCAACGAACCTACAGGTATGCAGTGGAAATCCAAAAGTTTTCATATAAATTATTAGCGGTGTACTCCGAAAGCAATTCAACTTCGTGTAGCATAGACTACAAAGATAAGCTACACAGTTGGACGATATTGAATACATACTGACGATTCTCACAAAACTTTCCACTAACAGCAGTTTAGTTGCTGTAATTTTATGATTCCCTTATTAATGTAACAATATCTCACTGAACTGTGATATTCTACTAGTGCTAACTCGCATGTGATCATATAATAAACCTAATGGAAATTGACAGAATATAATATTAAGTCAACACGAATTCTGCTGAATATTACTTATTCATGTCTACATTCTCTTATCTTGTTTACTCTTTTTGTCATAGTTCGATACATGTATGAAGTACTTCTACTGTTCATCAAGAAATACCCAAGTTTAACCCTTCCTAGTAGTACATTTTATTGATTAAACTATGGGAGATCATCAGCTGTGCCAGTAAAAAGCACAGTGAATACCTATTTGCACAATAATTCTAGAAAACAGAAGGTGAATAATTGGCACAGGTTGTAGCGGGCAGCGCAGCAAACCTGAATGATGTGGGTTGAAATTCCATTTGACACCAGGCCTGTATTCACTGGTTGCAAGTTGGGGCGGCTAATGTTAGGCGACTAGTTATGAACACCTGGGGGTGTTGAGAGGGGTGGTGTAAGCCCCCAACAGATTTTTCTTATGTAGGGCCTCAGCCGGGCCTCTCGTGTGAAGTTTTACAAATTTTTTATCGGAAAGTATTGACATTTTTCTATTTTTTGAGATTTGTTTTGTTTTAGGTAATGTGACTGACGAGACGTTTTTAAATTAATTTTGCTGATTTTATTTTAAGTTCATACGGAGGTTTCCACGCTTTCGAAGGGACATGGCCAAGCGGATGTTTGGTAAAACTTGATATTTTGCAAACCTTTATAAAGGTCGTTAACAAGAATATTTTGCCACTGATGATGATAATAATGATGCCTAAGAACTACTAAAAGTTGATGTTTGCCTCTATGGCTTCGAATAAAGTGATATTCTACAGCGATAAAAACCGTCTCCATAGCCGTTGGGCAAGTAACTTTTTGAATAAATGCTGTTGAGGTCGAGTTATCTGAAGCAATTTATCATTGCGTGGGAACGAACTAAACAAATCCATTCAAGTTAACCTTGTGTTTGAGATGAAATGTTACATTTTATCCGAGGGCGAGTTATCCGAGTTTGACTGTACTTAGCTGCGGAAAGTTCCTAAAAAGTTGGAGCGGCTCAGCCGGCCAGCCGCCCCAGAGAATACGGCCCTGTATGATGCAGCAGTTTGTTTAACCTCTAATCATGGCATCAGACGGATGAACAAAGGCCTTATTGTAGTGAGCATGGTTGAATAAAATTTTAGTTGTAGTGGTGCCAGATATTTAGTTACATTTGCTTATTCAAATTTGGAATAATTTAGTAATAATGCTTTAAAAGTTACTCACACCTTTGCTAACCTATCTTGCCTCAATGGTTTATTTCATTGCAGCTTCAGACATCCATATTTTCCTTGGCCAGAGTTGATAGATCAGTGTGAGATCTAGAGCCATGAGAGAGAGGATAACTCCACAAGAAGCTGAGCAAATTTTCAAGGTCTTGACAGAAGTGTTTCGCATGTACTTTCTCAACGATATTTTCACTTTAAAAGGTTATAATTAGCGTTGTTATTGGCCGCAATCAATGCATTAATATTTTTTTTGTTTAAAGCAAGTGGTTTACACTGTTCTATTTTTATAAGATTGAAAAAGGTTTTGTTTCTTAAAAAATAATGAAAAACTTTTGTCGATCAAGCAGATATTCACATCATTTACTTTTGCCTGTTACTCACGCAGGCACTTCTGACTAGACTGAATTGTTTGTGTTGCTTGATGAAGCACCATGCTTATATACGGAATCATAATAGCAGGGAAATATTTACTAACAAAATTATAGAAAATAAAGAGACCATCATGAAGTATATTTCACTAATATGTACCAATTTTTGTAAATGTCAATGTAACAAAAGTCAAATTTCTATCCGCTGAAGCATCAAGTACATAAAAGCTTATCAGACAGTACGGAAACGTAGCTAAAGCTATTACATAATTTTAATGAAAACCATAATTTGAATGGCATCTGGTACTTCACATGAGGTATATCACATTTATTTATGACCCATGACATGTAGTTATTATGTGAAGAAAACTATCAGTAACCTTCATGGCAAACTTATCAGTTGCTATCGACAGCTGATTGAAATTCTAAGAGAACCTGAATAGTTTTTACTTCAGCGATATTAAGATCGATGAGCGATCAGGGTTATTTATTGAGTTTTCCTGAGCTAGTGTTACCCGATTATTTGAGTTATCAGAATATTAAAACCGCAATTATCTGAATATTAGAGATCGTATTTATCTCCTGTTTAGACATCTTACTTATGTGAATAAATCCCTGAGACGGTGTGGATGACTGCATTTACAATCTTTGTAATTTTTAATCTGGATTTCTCGCCTGAAGAACTTGGTTTGCATGCATGTAGGTAGCTATAGAAACATTGAAACCATGAAATGAAGCTGTATATTTATAGAACATCCATTTTAGTTGAAATTTGTCTTATTGAATGATAAAATTGATAGCACAAAAGCTCATGTTTACAAAATTTTGTTTAAAAAATTATAACAACACTAGTTAATATAGAAAATAAAATGCACATAATTCCACCGTTTCTTTAAAGATATCTGAATTTGTGGGTTCACAATGTATGCTATCCTTGAACATAAAGTGAGACAATCTTCAGCTGGCAAAGAATATGGATGCAAACAACAATGAAATGACAATATGGCTGGACTAGAGTGTCGGAAAAACTAAACTAGCCAATTAAAGGTCCAGTTCTATACCGAGAAGTAATCGCTACAAAAGTACAGTATAATATATACTGTGATAAACACATAGAGAAATAAGCTTTGATCGAACAGAAAAAGTGTGCACACTCCATTGATCTCTCCGCTGAAGTCTCCTTCAACTTTGATCGTTGTAACTTTTCTCCAGACAGCTTGCAAATATTTTACACTCATTTTT
Organism: Watersipora subatra; assembly: GCF_963576615.1. Lineage (NCBI taxonomy): Eukaryota > Metazoa > Bryozoa > Gymnolaemata > Cheilostomatida > Watersiporidae > Watersipora > Watersipora subatra. The sequence continues at coordinate 24,400,992 of NC_088709.1, forward strand.
TCTTGAAATAAGAGAAAAGAGAGCTCTGCTGCTTTGGAATAGGTTTGGAGGGCTTGGCAGCACTTGGTTCCTAAAAGGGTCATACAGTGAAGTTTGTAAGAGCCGAGTGAAACAGAGTTGCTGCACACTGAAGACGTTCATGAAGGGCAACACAAAGAGCATTGGCTATCTTACAGATCTTGACAACTATTATATTCACAACTCTACAAAGGAAAAAGGAAAGATGGCAGACCCAGGCTGAGACGCAAACATGTAGATAGGTGTAAAATAAAGTTGAGGAAACTGCCCATAAACTAGTGCTGCACGATATCTTTGCATGTACATTTGATTATTTGGTCTCTAAATATATCGGATATCAAAAAATATCGAACATTGGAGTTGTCTCCTTTCAATATATAGTGTTAGGCTTTAACATGAACGATATGAGAGGATATTAGTCAATATTGGTTGAAAAACAGGAGTTGTCCCCTTTTTACGTTAAAAATAATAGACAACTCCAATTTTGCAAAATTAAATAAGCTGATATTTCGATAAAATATCGGCTTCAATATTCATATCAATTTGAAAACTGACCCAATTTAAAATCATCCACTGAAATATATCGTCACATCGAATGATATCGTTTTACAGTGCAGCACTAACATAAACAAGAGAAGGTGGAAAACAGAGCTGCTTGGAAGTCAGAGATACGCCTAAACCGTAAGATAGTCATTGTTGAAACGACTGACTGCAAGAGAGAGATCTTGGCACAACAAACTATGATTCCTGTTTGCTAGGTGACTGAGACGATGAAAATTTGGAGTTTCAGTCCATCATGATGTCTACTTTCGTTACCAACATAAGGTCACTTATATAATGTTGTAACGATATGACTTTTTTATGTGTTGTTCCAAAGCAGGAACAAAATAAAAACATTGGTGGCAACCTTTGTAGACCTTCTCGATCGGTCATTGTGAAACTGTAAATACAAAATGAAATACAAAACTAGGCTTTCCTTAAACAATAACTGCCGTTTTGGAAAAATCTGATAATTACAAAGAAAATGCAACTCCAAAGCAGTGGAGTGCAGACTGATCCCAGAGTTCCCAAAAATATATTACCTATGTGTAGTGTTATAAAGTGCTTTGGTCAAGTTTAAGAATGCACAGAGACGAAATGAAATTAAATCAGGGTAAAGAAGTGGATAAACACACCACGAGAAATGCATCATTTGAGTAGCCAATGTGTCGTCAAGGCATTGTGTAAAAAGTGTGTTGAGATGCTGGTTTACATTGATAGTTGACTCCATTAAACATAATCTCAATAACACTTCATTAAATTGCAGCAGAAGCTGGATTCACTTCCAAATGATGGTGGTAGGGCTTCGCACAAGCAATCATTTATATATAGCCAAAGACGTCCCCACTTGTAAAAGATATCTCAAGGCCACTAGTGTAAATTAGGGCTGTCCAAGCAACCAATCAGATAACTCTCAAGGTATTTAAATCGGCTGAAACTAACTTTTTTAGTTTGATTTGCCGCATGAACCAGAATTATTTTGTGCTCACTGATTTTCATCATTAGCGTCTAGCAATCTTTTCTTGAGCAAATATTGGAAATAGCAAACTCACATATTGCTGTCACACACTCTATTACTGCCAAAGATTATTGACGATAGACAAAGTGCTGATAGTACTTCAACTCTTGGTAATAAAAGAACCAGCAAGGATGTCATGACCTGAGGCCGATTTTCATTGGTCAATCTATTTGTCAACATCATGTTTCGTTTATTTGCGTCAGAATATGCAGTTACTGTAATCAGAGTGTGTAGTCACAGTAATCAGAGTGTGTAGTTACAGTAATCAGAGTGTGTAGTCACAGTAATCAGAGTATGCAGTCACAGTAATCAGAGTGTGTAGTCACAGTAATCAGAGTATGCAGTCACAGTAATCAGAGTGTGTAGTCACAGTAATTAGAGTGTGCAGTCACAGTAATCAGAGTGTGTAGTCACAGTAATCAGAGTGTGTAGTCACAGTAATCAGAGTGTGTAGTCACAGTAATCAGAGTGTGTAGTCACAGTAATCAGAGTATGTAGTCACAGTAATCAGAGTGTGCAGTCACAGTAATCAGAGTGTGTAGTCACAGTAATCAGAGTGTGTAGTCACAGTAATCAAAGTGTGCAGTCACAGTAATCAGAGTGTGCAGTCACAGTAATCAGAGTGTGCAGTCACAGTAATCAGAGTGTGTAGTTACAGTAATCAGAGTGTGTAGTCACAGTAATCAGAGTGTGTAGTCACAGTAATCAGAGTGTGCAGTCACAGTAATCAGGGTGTGTAGTCACAGTAATCAGAGTGTGTAGTCACAGTAATCAGAGTGTGCAGTCACAGTAATCAGAGTGTGCAGTCACAGTAATCAGAGTGTGTAGTTACAGTAATCAGTGTGTAGTCACAGTAATCAGGGTGTGTAGTCACAGTAATCAGAGTGTGTAGCTACAGTAAATAAGTGCACTACGCATCAGCTATGCATTCTGTTAGTTTGGGTAGCCAGGCCCTAACAACTATGCACCGCAAGCATCACTGCACAACAGAACACAACTCCTTCATGAAGTTCATACCACAAAAAGAACGCCTTCAACTACACTGAGGAAAGCTCATTGATGTGTGCTTACTGTAGCAGCATTAACACTGACCAAGCAGCTAAAATAGGCAAAGAAGAATGATTCGAAGTTAAAAGAAATATTAAAACAGAAGAGAGCTGTAAGAGCGAAGAACAAGAGAAGTTGGGGGAATAGGAGAGTTTTTGATGATTCAAAGAACTTAAGTAGCACTTCTCAAACCTTTTATAAGGCTCAGCTTGTCGTTTCCAAGAAGATAAAAGAAAAAGGAGAAAAATGGAAGCAATAATTGAGCTTAAAGCTAAAATTTTACCTTCTTTTTGGCAGCGGTCTTCTTCTCTACCTTTTCTGTATCTGTAACTGGAACCTCTTCCAGAACTTTCTCAGTAACTGTAAATGGAACCACTGGAAGTAAGCATCGACAAGCCATGGTTCATCCATTGTATCACTATATAAACTAACTGAAACCAGGTGTGCATGAATCCCAATTGTTCCTAGCTCCGAGAGCGCCTAACACTTGAGCTGATCGGCATAGCAACAAATTCTTCATACCAAGTGAACAAGATATTTTCAAATCACCTGGAAGAAATTTTGGCTGTGTTTCAATTTCTTTTTGACAAAGAATTTGACCAACTTGCATCGAAGACGAAAGTTGTAGCTAAAATTACGGCTTGCTTTAAGGCTAAGAAAAAAAGACTCACCGCCGTGATTACCATGACAAAAGAAAATCACTTTCATGTATGTTTGTTATATGGATAACTCAGAGGAGTACATTACATCAGAACTTGGGCAAGCCAGAAACTTGTAAAATATTACTTCCACATGAATGACAGGAGTTGTCTATACAACTAAAAATAAAACTTCACACCATAAATGATGTAGTTGTGGGTCAGGAGCTTTCAACTAAATACTGCCCAGCCCCTAACTTGTTCAAATTTATTCATACTATTACGTTTTGCCCTGAATGTGAAAATGAAATTTATTAAGTGCTCTAAAAATTAGGTCATATTCAGGAGTCAGATGCGGCCGAAATTTGATTGTATTGTCAACAAAAATGGTATTGCAATACCATTAAATGGAACATAACCACATCAAAATACAGCACACAAAATAAGAAAAAGACTGATATGCAGGTACGAATTTGATAAAAGTGAAATATTTACCAAGAAAACCTTCATCGTCTAGGTATGTCTTGTCTACGTACTTCATGGATGAGCAGGCCTCACCAACTTTCACAGATCCAAAACCTGTAAATGAGAAAAGAGACTGAAGCGCACATGCAAGTGCTTGTGACCTTGTAAGACAGGTATTCAGGTGACCAAAAGCTAGCACGACACATAGGTGATCATGGAATGCCATATTCGGATGATCAGAGGCTAACAGTGACACATAGATGATCAAAAACCTGCCATATTCAGATGATCAGAGGCTAACAGTGACACATAGATGATCAACAACCTGCCAAATTCAGATGATCAGAGGCTAACAGTGACACATAGATGATCAACAACCTGCCATATTCAGATGATCAGAGGCTAACAGTGACACACAGATGATCAACAATCTGCCATATTCAGATAACCAGAGGCTACCAGTGACACAAAGATGATCAACAACCTGCCATATTCAGATAATCAGAGACTAACAGTGACACATAGATGATCAACAATCTGCCATATTCAGATAACCAGAGGCTATCAGTGACACACAAATAATTAAAATCAGCAGTCATATTAACATTACAAGTATCTACTTGGGTTTTCCAAGCAGCACTAAAAAGGCAACTCTTATATTTTATAGCTAAACAGGAAGTGACTGGGTAGATGAGGGATTCGTTACAGTGTCTCAATACTGAATACAATGCAAGACTGACAGGAAACAAGGTAAACAAGACTACGAGCCAGATATAAACAGATAGCAATACACCTCTGATGTAACAGGGCATCTTTGTAAAATGGAAACCATGACATGTAACTGACAGCTTAGCTTAAACGATGGGACGGCATACTGATGCCCCCAATGACTCACTAATTTCTTTAGATTTTTTAGATTTATGGCTATCTTCACTCTCAGCATCCGGTTCCTTTTTCCTTCTCTTCTTCCTGGATTTCTTGCTATCGATAACTTCTGATTTCTGCAGAGTCAGTACAATATTATATATATACATGTATACGAAAGATTATCGTATTGTTTGAAAAAGTGCTCAATAGTAAAACTAGAGCTGACTAAAATCAAATTTCAATTGAAGTTACCAAAATGGATACGCGCATTTTAACTTGTGTAATGACTACCTGCCCAATATATTCAATGTATCTCGCGTGGCTTAATGGGTTAGACTGCCACCTTCTGATCTGTAGTTCCAAGTTCTAATCCAGTGCAATGCGGATTTTTTGTTGCTAGATTTTATTCGCTATAGCTGGATATACACCGACACACTACAAACTACAAGTCTTTGAGATTTATAGATACGATAGAATAGTTAGTCATTTAAAGGAGGCTAAACTAATTATGAGAAGCCATTGAAAAAGGGATTGCTTAGAATAGATGGAGACAAATTTGGTGAAGAAAGCAACAGAGAACTCTGATGCTACAACGGCAAATTGTTATGTGAACAATTTTTCATTTCATAACAAATTTTAAACTTTTAGACTTCCCCTATGCCTGCATTTAAAAATACCTTAATACAGAGATACCTTGAAATACAAGCTTAATGGGTTAATCTGCTTTAACTCACTCAAAGCAATCTTTCCCACATAAGAAAACTAAATACAAATTAGTCCATTAGAATCCAAATCCATTATTAATCCAAATTAAAAAACGTTTTAATTGCTTCAATTCACCATTTATGCTCACAAAATAACAAATGTACTAAATGGAGCTTTCACTTTCAAGACAGACAGTAGCGTCTAAAGGCACTGCGTTCGGAGAAGGGTGAAATCACCATAAATTTAAATGAACTTAGCTTACTTTATACAAACACATGAAAAAAATTTTAATCTTACATTATACCAAACTCAATTCTAATTTTGTTTTAATTTTTTCTATTTTCCTCTTTTTTCGGCTTGGCTCAAGCTGATCTGACGAATAAAATAGAGCGAAGATGTTCTTGTGAGCAGCCTCACAGGGCAAACAAAAATTTCCTTGGAATTTTTCTCATATCTCAAATGTCTCATATGTTGGGACACTCGTGTGTCAAGGTATGACTGTATCGTTTGATCGTGCCAAACCAACCAAAGTACCTAACTTAAGATATTCCCTGCTTCCATCTGATAAGCAACCAGGCAAGATATAACTGATAAAAACTAGAATGGCACACCTCATTATTAGATAGAGATTCTCCAATGTCTTCATCACTTTCATTCTGCAGATCTTCAGGATCTAAGACTGAGCCTATTCTACAGGCTACTGCTGTCGCTGACCGTCCATTAGAGGTTTGAAGAGTTGACGAGGATTCTAATGAAACAATAAGAGAAGGTCAGAGGTCGTGCCAAGTCAAGGTCAGATAATAAAAGGGGAGATATGTATGCAAAAATAGACACAAGGATTCTGACCTTCCGCCTTTGTGTTTTGATTATGTTTCTCAGCCTTAGACAGCTTCCTGTCATCAAGAAGGTCAGGCTCTGAATCAGATTCAGAAGAGCTGAACATTCGAACTCGGTTTCTTTTAAGTCGAGAGTCATTTCTACAAGAACAAGACATCTTAATCTTGTAGTCTTAATGTTTTGTCTAAAGATTGTCTTAATCTATATAAGACAATCTTTAGACAAAACCAGAACAACTGCAAGGTAATGAATTTAAAGTTTTACAAAGAAAATGATTCAATTTACTCTTTTGTAACCATAAAAAAGTTCAACTTGCTCTCCACTGACCACAAAAAATTAAAACACAAAATAGAAGAAGTCCCATTTCATGCCATTAATGAAAACTAGGTCACTCCGATATCAACAATTACTTACATTGAAGCATTGTGCTTTGAATTAATTCTACTAAGCAATCAAAGATGAACGTTCAAGAAGGAATACTAGCCAAAGAACTAATCCAGCCCCATAAACTAAATATTTAGGGACTACTGGTTATGATTATTGATGCAAGAAGTCTTTGATCAAACTAAAACCATAATGATAAAATGAGGCAACATTATACAGTCATACTTCGACTTACGAGCTTAATGCGTTCCGAGACTGAGCTCGTATGTTAATTTACTCACATGTTGGTGTAATTTATTTATATATAGAACCATTAAATATATATTGATTGGTTTCCATTCTCTAAAAAATGCAAATAAAACACTCAAAACAAGATATTGTAACAGAAAGAACATGTTGGTTATTGTCCTAATTTACCAAATGCTTTCAAAAAGCAACAATTAAAAAATAATGCAAGGAAATGTGATTAATTAAAATGTAAAATTAAATACATACAATAGCAGCTAACGCTAGCATTTGCCAGAGAGGGAGATATAAGCTATCCTTCATTACAACAGTTGACTTTGATAAATTTGGATTTTATCAATGTCTCTAAAGACAAACGTAGAAGCAAACCTAAAAGCAAACTTTCATTTTTAACTTAACGTAATTAAAATTTCTTCGGCGTCCGTAGTTTGAAGTTTCTCGCTGGTTAGCTAATTTTTCCTTTGTTTCGCTTTCACGACTAGCCGGCCGTTTTAAGATAATCCTATCTAAAGACATTTGCCTTTGTCGCGCTTTCAACATGTTGCGATTAGGATGAACGCAGGTGTTGTCACAAAAGGTTAATGCACGACCACTAGCCAACTTGTCCGAATGTCTATTTTTATAGTTTTGCTAGATAGTACCGGCCTTTTCATATAGCATCGTTTCAGTTACGCTGTCACCGGCCAATTGTTTATCCAATGCCTGAGCAGTCTCTCCATCAGCGGTCGTGAAGATCGCTGCGCCGTTTAGAAACTATGGCCAGTCCTTTTGCGAACTAAATGCCCTGAATATAATCCTTCTGTTTGATAATTGTGAATGTATTTCTGTCATATTGCTGAGCTAGCTCAATCACGCATACACATTCTGCATATTTTTCAATAATTTTCCGTTTAATATCAACTGTTATCATTCGCATTTTCTTTGCATTATCTTTCATTTTACTGGCAAACTTTCGGTCAACGCAGAGTACTTTTAATTCACATAATTCTGCACTGAAAATCGCACACAAAAAAACACAGTACAAAAGTATAACCTGAGCAGTTGAAAAATACAGAGTGATGCTGTTCTCATAAAACACCTCCGGCATACTTGGCAACTGACTCACGTGCTCGTATCTCAAACATGGCTCGTATGTTAGTGCTAAAATGTGCTTAAAAGCTGGCTCGTATCTCAAGTTTCTCATGCGTTGGAGCACTCGTAAGTTGAAGTATTACTGTATTCAATTTCATTCCCAGCATGCCTTTCACTAGGAAATAATATCTTCTTCACATGCATTGTAATCATGAAAGGTTGATGAATAGCAACAAATAGCTTTTTGTTGTCATCAAGCAGCAGGTGCTTTGTTATGGAGCCGAATTTTCACTACTTGAACATTTCTTAAGAAAGCTTCTAATCTATTTTCACCGACGTTGGCATTGTGGGCCATGCGATACTACTAGTTGTCTATCAAGCAAGTTTGTTCCATTGTGATGCTATTTTGGCCAACACTGACATACCACAGCAAGAACTCACTTGGATTTATTCTCCTTGTCCGATGACTTATTGGGGCTCAATTCACCTTCGGAGGCTTGTTTCGAGTCAACACCAACATCTCTACTGTTCGACTCTACTGAGGATTTAGAGTTAGCAGATGATGTAGTTTCAGCAGATTTCTTTGATGAGGTAGTCGCTTGTGAAAAGAATAGCTTGGGCTGAAAAACCAAAAATATACTCTTACTAGACATGATTCTTCTATTCTGAATGTTACACGACCTGCTTTTGGTGAGATACATGTAGGTTGGCCTGAGACACTGAGTGTGTCATGTGAAACGAGTTTTTTTAGAAGCGTTATTGCAGTGAGCCACCACCTGACATGCCCACACACATCTCTAGTGGATGCTCTGCTCAATGTAAGAAAAAGGAGGGACACAAAAAAAAGAGAATTAAAGAGTAAAATTGTCCTTGACACGGCTCAACAGAAATGATTGGTTCACACTTTGTAAGATTTTTCTAATTACTGTCTCGGCCAAACACCTGCTCATTGGTGTGCCATACAGAAATGTTGTGTATACGTGGCGAGGTGAATAGCTTGTAAAAACCGAAACCCCGCCACAAAACAAAAACGGATGAATGAAACATGGAGAAGCGAAATGTGAAAGCACGATAGAATTTGGACGCCGATCAAACTTGGAGCATTTTCTATTTTCCTCTAACAAACATACATGTACCAGTAGTTAACAAGTAGCATGCGATAGAGGGAACTATAAACAGGCTAGAGAGGTGTAGTGATGACATCACTAGAGCCTAGTTCAGCAGGTTTCCTTGGTTACACAGGCAGTACTACCTTTGCAGTTGCATGTTTGAACATCCTTGGTTAGCATTAAACCCTTGAAAGTGGTAGTTCGCAAAATAGAGTGACACATAAACGAGTGGTAAATAGAGTGACATAAAGCGATGCAATTATGTAAACATAATTCACTTGCATATCAGTTTGAACAAACAAACCTGAGATTTCGAGTTAGATTTCTTGCTATGCAAACTGTTGCTAGAGGGTTTTTTAGTCTGCGCATGAGATATATGGCTGGTACTTGTGCTGGGAGCCGCAACCTGCAACACATTATATAGGCAAGGTAGGGTTACTAGGAATTCTAATAGAGTTAACTTACAGATAGAGTTACTACTAGTGCTAACAGAGTTAATCTACACATAGAGCTACTACTAGTATTACTAATAGAGTTTATCTACACATAAAGTTACTACTAGAACTAATAGAGTTAATCTGCACATAAAGTTACTACTAGTACTAATTGAATTAACTTACACATAGAGCTACTGCTACTACTAATAGAGTTAATCTACATATAGAGCTACTACTAGTACTAATTGAATTAACTTACACATAGAGCTACTACTAGTACTAATTGAATTAACTTACACATAGAGCTACTACTAGTACTAATTGAATTAACTTACACAAAGTTACTACTAGTACTAATAGAGTTAATCTACAGATAGAGCTACTACCAGTACTAATAGAGTTAACCTACACATAGAGCTACTACTAGTACTAATAGAGTTAATCTACAGATAGAGCTACTACCAGTACTAATAGAGTTAATCTACAGATAGAGCTACTACCAGCACTAATAGAGCTAACCTACACATAAAGCTACTACTAGTACTAATTGAATTAAATTACACATAAAGTTACTACTAGTACTAATAGAGTTAATCTACAGATAGAGCTACTACCAGTACTAATAGAGTTAACCTACACATAGAGCTACTACTAGTACTAATAGAGTTAATCTACAGATAGAGCTACTACCAGTACTAATAGAGTTAATCTACACATAGAGCTACTACTAGTACTAATTGAATTAACTTACACATAGAGCTACTACTAGTACTAATAGAGTTAATCTACAGATAGAGCTACTACCAGCACTAATAGAGCTAACCTACACATAAAGCTACTACTAGTACTAATTGAATTAACTTACACATAGAGCTACTACTAGTACTAATTGAATTAACTTACACATAAAGTTACTACTAGCACTAATAGAGTTAATCTACAGATAGAGCTACTACCAGTACTAATAGAGTTAACCTACACATAGAGCTACTACTAGTACTAATAGAGTTAATCTACAGATAGAGCTACTACCAGCACTAATAGAGCTAACCTACACATAAAGCTACTACTAGTACTAATTGAATTAACTTACACATAGAGCTACTACTAGTACTAATAGAGTTAATCTACATATAGAGCTACTACGAGTTAATGTAAAATATTTTAGTAAATCCTAGGCATGATTAAACAAGAATATGAATGAGCGACCGCAGCATCCAAACTAGGACACTAATTGGGATGAACAAAAGAATCATCTCCCCCTGCAAGGTATACATATCCATACAGAAATGATAGAAATCAGAAAGTCACATTTCACCATAACAAACTAAAATTTTAAAACAACGGTCACAGCCATTTTCAGCACTGCTATCACCTTAATGAACTGCCTTAGCAATTGGAAGGTCTTAGAATGGCAATAAGAGTGAAATACATTGGGTGTTAACAAGATATAACGTTCCATTCATAGCTAGAGAAAAAAATGGCTATAGCTTCTGCATAGCTGCTTGACATACAACCATATGTCTGTCACGTAGACCCTTAAAAACATCTATTTATACTATTAATAATCCACTAGTAGTTGTAAGCTTTACAGAATTTTGCTGTAATTTAACAGTTCAGCCATTTTGTATTCTATAACAAAAGATTGGAAAGGAAATTGCAAGAGTTGCAGGTTGAAACAAATTAATGACGTCATCGCGATACAGTCAAACTTGCAGACAAAAGATCAAAGCCAGATGTGAGACATGAAGCAACGAGTGTAGACTCAGTTATAGGTTCCAAGGTAAAAATGGAGCATATAGCATATATGAAAGAAACTTCAAACTAATTTAGTTAATTTACTATTTATTTTTAAATTCTTTTTGTTACACTTAGTCTGTCCCTGGCAGTTAGGTTGATTTTTTAGCTAATAAATACCCCTCCACGAATGATGTTCTCTTAGCCAGATTGATAATAAAAATTTTATAGATTAACTTGTCAATCTAATGCTATCACCCAGTCGGTTAATAGTTACACCTTTTATCGATCTTCTAATCTATAGACTTGTTGTTAATCAAGTTTATCTAATGGAGAGTCGCTTGTAACCTGATCTATGCTCATATATACCTACAGCGACTACGATAACAAATAGTGTTATATTACAGCGATTACCGTCGATTGTGTACTGGAACCGGAGGTTGTACCAGCAGAACTGTGGACTACAGGTGTATCACGAGGCTTACAGTTGCCATCTGGTTGATACTTTGCAGGAAGTGTGATGGTTTTGTTGCGCGCTGCTACAGTCAGCATATCCGGTCTTAATCGGGCTGTGTTCTAAAATGTAGAGTCGATACAGCAATGCTAGCCTGTATATAGAGGCCTGTAACTAAGAACCTTAACTATCAATAGGCCTTTAAGTAACTTGGTATAGAATCAGTGACAGGGTATTGATTCTCAACAAGTGTCATAGGTAATGATGAAACAGTAGAGTAAATTGCGGTGTAAATGTTTCTCATAACATCTGAGATTTTGATTGAATCTATGTGTAATAAAGATTATAATAATATATTATTTTGAATAATATATGTATATAATAATCTCATATTGTACATAATAATATGATATGAGATTTTAATTGATTAATGTAAAATAATGTGTATTTAATAATAATATTTAATCAAATATGTATAATACATATATTATTATACATATTTGATTGAATAAAATGTAAATTACGTTCTCAATAAGTGTCGCGGGTAATGATGAAACAGTAGAGTAAATTGCAGTGTGAATGTTTCCCATTACATCTGAGATCGAATATATAGCAATACCTCATTTTTCGCAAGCAATCGAACTGGCACCTCCTGCGATAAACAAAATACAAACTAACAAACTCATCTCTAATAAACTCTGTTTTATCAATCGTAAGCATTTTCCTCTTTTTCTTAAGTTCAATAATTAATAATAAGACGAATTTGAGAATAGAGGGCGTTTAAGAAACATAGGGAAAGATGTCACAAGGCGCTTTGCATTGTTACACTTCACAAAACTTAAGATGATAACTTAACCATGATGACTACGATCACAATATAATGTTCGTGGGATATCGGGGGGGGGGGGGGGGGGGGGGGGATGTAGGACAAGAGTATGAGAGAGATTTGAGTATTTTATTTTTATTCATTTGCTGTACTTTTTTTCAAGTTCCTAATGAATATTTTGTCACCCCACGATGTACTGAAGCCGCTAAACGTGAACCACAAATTAGTGAGTGATGGCTGTACATTGAACTCAGGGGAGACTAGACATTCAAAATAAAATCAAGGTTGGTGCATATATTCCATGAAAGAAAATAGGCAAAATCGATAGCTAGACTGAAAGTATATCGTTATACAGTAACAGCCTAGGATACAGTGAACTATGATACGGTTCTTTAGGTTATGATGAGGAATACGATGTTACCCCACCTTTCGGTGTGGCCAAAAATACTAAGATGACGATATGCCATTGGTCAAAATTATCCCACAATGCTTGAGAGAGAAATTTGAGACTATCTGTTGTTTAATGCTAGCTAAATGAAAAATTAGGGGAGGGTTGCATCATGTTTATCTCTTGTAAGTGATCACGATAAATCGTATAATTTACATTGTGCTTTTTAGTGCTTATATCAAACTTTAATCCGTTAGCCATGGGTCCCAAAGATGTTAAGTGTGATAAAGGGGAATGCAAGAAGGTTACTATGGAAAAGAAGCTGGAACTAAAAAAGAAATTTGAAAAATGGGGAAACAACAAACTTAACTGGCAGAATTATGGGAAGCTATTGGCTGGATTGAAAACCTTACCAGATTTATTGCACAAAACACACAGAAAAAATTATCTTAAGTCGTCTTATGGACTGGGTTAATGACAGACGCATGAGTCATTTCAGAAACATTTTGAGAAGTCTCAGGAAACGGGGTTCTCTGTAAAAGTTATTTCTCCAATAGAGCAACGCTGAAAAGCACAAATGTTAAAAGGTGATTTCGCCGTGTGATCCCAACCCTGGAAGGGATAAATGCCATATCCCAAGACTCTATTGTATTGCAAACTACAGCATAGTACGATAAGATTTAGTCACATGTTTACAGCCAACTGAGACAATAATTATTGTTTGACACATTTCAATGCAAAATCGACCAGTATTTCAAAATCATTTGGTTCCAATTTCCATTAATACCAAATATTCATCTGTGAAAAGGAATGTATAGCAAACGAGACTGGTTCAGCACTTCTTACACTTGGTTCATCTTTTGAAAGACAATGACCAGTGAATAAGCAATATCAAATGATCTAAATATAGGATGAATTTGCTTGTAAAATATTGCAAACACAGGTGTGTAAACATCTATGATAAGAGCAAACATAAAAGGAAGCCACCATAATGACACATATACATGTGATAAAATTTTTCTATCAAGATCAAAGAATTCAAAGATGCGATAAAAAACCTTAAATGTTATTCGTCAATGATATTTGACATCTATGACATTTGCTACTAGGGCAAGGCTATTTTTGGTCTGATTGTGACGCCATTTGATAACAACGCTAGCTTGTGATAAAATCGCGCTTGTTTGAGCTCATTTTTCTCAATGTTCAGCCTATTAAACATTATGTACCAAGCTACGAGCAATGTTAAATAGCTTATCTACCTTTCATAAAAAACTGAGATTATTTTGAAGGCTGAATTTAGATAATAATGAGCTTTAATACACTCATTCCTATAATTTTAGATCGGACTAAACATCTTCAACTTCCGTTCCCAAAAAGCTAGTATACGTCACATATTTATGAGCGAAGCTTGTTGTGTTGATTGTGTCATTTGCGAGGCCGACATTGAAACGCTGTGAAAAAGCCTTCGTGACTTTGAAAATTAGTGGACCAATCATTAGTGGCCATTATAACTCAGTTATAATGGCTAACTCATGTCAACCGGTAATGAGATTATACTTTTACAAGGAAACATGTAACAACTTTCTCACATAACGCAAGGTTTAGCTATGTTGGTGTCTGTTCAATACCTCCTCATCCAGTTTTGATACATTTAAAAAATAGTGATCGCTTTGATCGATTCTGTAAGCCATGTTGAGAACTGCTACCAGGCATAGTGAGCCAATATATTTAAAACTGGGTGGTAGACAAACCCTGTGCATTCATGGAGAGGAACTGGGTTCCATTCATACTTTAGCATGATTGTGGTTTTATCTGTAAAATATCTGATTTACCTAGAACAAACGATGAAAGCTGTTCGTGTCAGTAATGGTTTAATATCGCTCCACCGAGAAAAGAGAGCAAATATAGGCGACATTCGCTTCACCCATATCGGAGCTATATTTATCTTCAAAAAATTCTGACAAGCCATTTAAAAAATAGACTGCCAGCCTCTATTTGAACGCCGCCTCCAATTGACAACCACGATAGATGAAAGGTTGAGAAATAGAGGGCCATGGTGTTCAATTAGAGGTTTTATGGTATAATATACCGATTTTATTTAAACACGAAACATAAAACACATACAATTCAAAGATTATCAGACTTTTATACAGTAAACTATTTTTTCTTAAAATCGTCATATTCTGCCATTATTTCCTCATTTTCTAGTAAAAAGTATCTCAGTGACCTGATAGCTCTCGCTGGGGCAATAACTGGAGATAGTTTAAAAGGAAAGTTCCTCTGGGTGGTTCTTTTGTCATTGAGGTTTGGCTACATTTTGTAATCATACTTTAAAAATACACATTTGGTCCAAAGATTATCTCATGAATTGACGGCATCATGCCAAGTGTGTGTATCAGTAGGATAATCTTGACAAACGACATGTTCTGAATTAAAAAACATTGCAAATTAACTCTCATTTTGAAATTCTCTCAAAGAAACTAGATTTTTGAGTTTAGAATATTCAGCATTGCTTTCACATGCCAGGGTATCAAAATTAAATCTCAAACAAAGGCAGACATCATACTATTGAAAATGTCCGGCGCGTCACAAATACTTCCGCTAGCCTATAAAACAGAAGCTCGCCATATTTTCAGCGAATTGGCGAGTTTGACTGAGGCATAGCAGCCCAAAATCGAATTATAGATAAAAGGTTTTTACCTCATATAGCTTAGGAAGAACAGGCTGCAACTAAATGCACTAAAATTGTGAGGCGCTGGACAAACTATTGTTTTGCTCGTCTGCATGGTAAGAAAAAATTGCATTTGTTAGGAAAAAACACCGGGGCTAAAAAATCTACTCTTGTATTGATTATACAAGAAAAAGCAAAATTTATTTCAGAATGAATAGGAAAGTTTGAGAGATGACCTATTGTCCCGCACGCCATACACTGTACCAGAAAAATTTACTTGCATGCTCTATATCATCATGAGAAGATTTCATTATAAAAATGTTCATGTTTCTGCATGTCCGAACATGTTTACTCACTAACTGACAGAAAATTATGATGACAAAAGGTGAAAAAAAAATTGCCCATGTGTGTGACACTATGCCTGGCCTTTCCCACTAGCATTTGTAAAATTTACATGTGTAAAACATGATCCATAATATTAGGCACATAT
This sequence comes from Watersipora subatra, assembly GCF_963576615.1. Classification (NCBI taxonomy): domain Eukaryota; kingdom Metazoa; phylum Bryozoa; class Gymnolaemata; order Cheilostomatida; family Watersiporidae; genus Watersipora; species Watersipora subatra. Next base: position 24,416,940 of record NC_088709.1, read on the forward strand.
ACCTAAAAACTACTAGCAATAGTTAGTGCATACATCTAATTGAAGGTTGTTGCTGAGATTTACAATGCACGGTATATGTTTAGTTTGGCCATGTTTTGTGATTTTTCAGAGCTAAAATCGAAGTTTGTGAGATGATTAATTGATTTCAGAGATAAATTGAACAAAATCTTATCTTTATGCATGTACGAGTTCTGTTGGATGAGGAGTTCTGACCTAGATGACTGTTGTTCCCAAACTACAGTCATCTAGGTCACAAAATGCTGGCTATTGTAGCTGTTATTCTTACGACCTTTTCTGGTCAAATGTAGAATACACATTACTCAAAAGTCTAAGATGACAAAATGAGAATTAAATTACTACTTTAACAAGCTAATATAATATACTAGTAGTGAGCTTGTTGCTGCTTAGGATTTTTTGCATTTTAATGAAAGAAATCATTAAAATTGCAATTTTGCTTTCACGACAAAAATATGTGAACACGGTCATTGAAGACAGTTGCCCTAACTGCAAGCAAAGGCATATTCTTGAGCTTCCATTTAGATATATCGCCTCGAATTCATATAGAGAACAAAATTTCAAAGATTGCCAGTTGAGCTCGGCATCGATTGAGCCCGACATCACTTGCAGTGGACCTGCTTTTTCACGGTAGCAATAGGTAGCGCATGGAGCTCTGGTAGTCTGCTCTTCTAACTGTTTCCTCACATGAGAATTTTTCAACATAACGAAACGCCGTTCTTAAATACAGCCAAGATTATTAAAAAAATTTGGAAGGTGGTAGACAAGCGCTTTATGCGGTGATGGTCTACCAAACCAAATGTCATAAGACCGAGACCCATACAAAGCAATCTTTTATGAAGCACTTTAACCACACATTATATATTCAGATGGTTTCCATCAAGATCAGTTTTATATCTAACTAGCTCAATGCCCGACGTTGCCCGGGTGATAAAAAGTCTTTGGAGAAAAAGTTAATTTTTATTTAACATATACATCATTTCCCATTCTAACTTTTACACTTCTTATCATGAAAATTGCTTTTTGCCCAGTTCAAATGAATTGAAAGAAAAAAAGAAAACAACTGTAAAGGTTTTCAAACTGTAATTTTGAAATTTCATAATGTGAAAGAGTTGTTTTGTTGAAATAAATTAGGAGGAAAAATAAAGCTGTAAAGGTGTAATGTAAAATGATTAGCAAGTGACGGCTAAATGTAGTCTGTTTCGCTACAATTACAACGACAAATTATCTGGTATACAGTTATATGATTTTAATTTGTTTCAACGCTGGCATGATAAGGCGAAAATATCGTAAGAACCCAATAAAAATATAGAAACCCATAGTAATTATCTAATGCAAACACCTGGTAAAAACCATCAAAATCATCATTAAAAATTGGTAAAAAAACAGTATGTTAACCTTAGTAACTATAGTTACCTACAATAACTTTGAGCGCATTTTGTGGTTATGATCTGCAAGAAAATGTAACATTACCATGTACTACGTGCAGAGTTCTTACCTTCAAGACAGACGTGTAACATAAACGCAGAATCAAACTTATAGGAATTTAGCTTATTAAAAACATACTTCAAGGGAGTTTTTTAGTATGCGTTTTAGTAAAATTTTAACAAAAATTTATCATTTATATGTTTGTGAACCCGTTCTTACCGTAACGGATGGCACTGAACTGAGATATAGTCGCAAAATTTTAATTTTGAGAGAAATTATTGTTGATATCGTTTTGCAGAAAACAAATTAGCCCAAGAACGGCGAGGACGAAAAAGCATTGTATTTCATAGAGTTAATAGAATTTCAATTAATATGACATTTAGCGTGTGCAATCGAGAAAAGGCTGTATACAGTTCATAGTAAGAGCTATGAATCGTAAGGGCCTTCATAGACTCGATGTTAGACAATTGGATTACTAATCTTCGAATGCAGCAGAACGTGAGCTTTCAATTCCCAGATTTTAATAGCTATAGCTAAACATGCCGAACTACACACACCCGACTCACCCACCCCAAACAGCGCTTCAAGCATGCATATTTTAACCGATGTAATAACTATGAGTACAATTATTCCATTGTACAGCAGTGTAGCCACTTGGTCTCGTGGTTAAACATCCCCGTCTGCAAACCTAGAGGTTCCGAGTTCAATTCCAGTGTGGAGTGAATTTTTCGTTCCTATAACTATGGCTATAATTGGACACACCAACGACAGCCCAACGGAACAGCAAACACTGAGATTTATATATAAATATAGATTATATGTGAAGCAAAATATTTTGATACCAAAATGCTATGTGTTCCACAACTCATTTATATATTCATTTAGAATGGATTTCCTCAACAGGCTTTCTGTAAACTCCCAGGCAAGATTCATAATAAGCTGGAGTCTTAAAAAAAGCCCAACTAGACTTGAGGCTGTATGAGAAAGAGCAGACAATCACTTACGATAACGTTAAGACTTGAATAGGTTCCATAGAGGACACAGTCTGTTACTGAATCAAGAGATCCTTTCGCCGCATCTACCTCCGACTCATTGACGAGTCTTACAACCTGAACCTACAACCATTAATAATTTGTTGATAAAATAATGACAGACAAGGAAACTCTGGAGACATCAAAGCTAGGCTTGAGGAATACTATTCAAGTTCCAGATAGGTTTGAGGTTGGATTTCAAGCTTAGTAGCACAACTGCGAATTCGATAGTCAAATAGATAAGCTAGCTTCTGCTAGCAGTGTAAGCAGAGTCTCATTGCAATCTCATACTACAAAGATGACCTTCAGACAGTTCCTTTACTTCTGAATACAGTGTAGATGCACCTAAGATACCACAACTAAGGCCAAACCATAGAAAAATACCTAAGATGGCTGGGACAGGTGCATAGAATGGGAAAAAGAAACTGATACTTGCCTTGGTATTCAACTTAGCATTGTGAGTGTAACCTCTGATACAGAATACCTTCTTATCCTGTTTTTCCCCCATTTCTTAGTTTTCCATGCTCAAATAGTGGGAAAACGATCTATAACAATCACAGGGTGCCTAACCAGCATTAATTAAAAACCATAGGTTAAGAAAATTACGTGAGATTGTTTACTGTTAAACATCCTACATACAACATTTAACAGTTTATGTTCTTTTTACAAGACAACTTTCAAGGCATAGGCTACTGTTTACGTATTGAACTCTTCCTCATCTCATTAAAGCAAATATAGCATATTTGTGCTAATCAGAAAGTTTAAAACGTGAAGTGATATGCATCTTGATATGACCTGAAATGAGTGAAATTGTTTGGGAATGAAAGTTCTTTAGTTAGATAGTTTATTGTTCTTTAGCTACACAGTTTATGCCATTAAAGTGCTATACGAGCTGTTCATCACAAAATTTACCTTGCGCGCAATGATAGCTTTTCAAAATTTATCCATGACACCGGCAAACTTCTACGCGGAAAACAAATTAGTGCTTTTAAGGTGCCTCTGCAACATTACGCAGAACGTTGCCGTAGCTTCAATATAGCTCATTCTCACAGCTTCATGCAACGTGAACTTGTAATTTCAACTATGAGCTTCATAGCTTACAAGGAACCTCTAACATCCGACACGCAACCTGAAATGCTTAACGAATAAGTAAAACACTTCTCCATACCAACTACTGCAGTCGATATAGGTAAGATCTTACAAAGTGCTTGCTTTACGATTACATTGTATTATTTCAGATATAAAGGTTACGTATATACGTACATTTTTATTACTTGCTAAACTCAGATTATGCTTTGAATTAGCACACTGGCGTAATAGTTAGTGAACGATCGCCATTTCTCCCGCGTAACCGTGGGTCCAACCAAGGTTGAACATTTCGATGCGATGGTAAACTTTGACGAGTCAAGTATATGACATTATTTTTATAGTAAACCTCGACATAGCCATTTTTTAAAACTTGTTATGGAGGTGCTCACGTTTCCCGTTGCTTATATTATTAAAAGATTACCATTGCGGGCTAGGACATTAGCTGTTTTGAGCTGGCACTGTCAGACGCCTGAGCGGATTACAAACATAAAAAATGCCGTAAAGCGTAGTTGTTCAATAATTGCTTGTATTTGCCATGCTTACTATTTTTTCCTAAAAATAGGTTGCTTATAAAGTTGTAAACGTTGTAAGTTTAATGCTATCAAACGTCTCTTCCGAAGGGCCATTACAGACAATTAACATTGTTTTATACGAAATAAGAATATAAACGGATAGTCCTAGCTAGGCACAAATACTTTTCCGAATCAGAAAGAAGTTTTTTCACTAAGATCCTCAATAGGAAGCAAAAAGCGTGAGAACTCATTTATTAATATGTCGTAACTTTTTCTTTTAGTTGTTCATTTATTTTTTATTATTATTTTTTATACACATATTTATGTATATTTACCGATTATTCTATAACAAAAGTCACAAATATGTACATTTTGTGTCTGCAGTTTTTAGCACTCTGCGCGACATGCCTAATAGTCTAGAGGCTATGGCCACTATGTTGTTCATGTGTCTATCCCATTTAAGGTTACAACTAAGTTCAATGCTTAGATATAGATGTGAATTTACATTTTTGAGCCTTACATTATGTAGGTGAAATTCCTATTGAGAATTTGTTTCACCCACAAAAAACACTGAACATTTGAGGAATTGAAAGGCAACTTCCAATCGCAGGCCCAAGATTGCAGTTTATTGAGCTCATTTTGTAAGACTAACAGTTTTTTTCTAGTAGTGTACAGCAAAACGTCATCCGCAAACAATCGACATTCGGAGGTAATTTGCGAAGGCAGGTCATTGATATATAACAGATATTTTACAGATGCAGGTTTGACAGTGGTGGGAAATTATAATACTGCCAGTACAAAAGATTCATTTACTGACGGGTTTAAAGAACAGTGAAGACCCTCATTACTCTAGTGGTCTATACTGTAGTACGAACGTTTATAAACTAGAGGCAATTATCAGTTGAAATATTCTTTGTTTTAAGGGTTTACTTGATATTCATCGTGGATGCAAGAGATGGGTACTAAAGGCCAGCTAACATTTCTCGACTGTAAAAGTATGGCCAATTTGAAGTTGCGGAGGGGATGGCTGTACCTGTAAAGCCCATTTACATTTTTTAGCTTTTGAAATACATAAATTGGTAAAGCAGTTGGTCTGTTACATGACAGCATCAAAATTTTTATACTTCAAACGGATTCCATCACTCGCTGTACAAAATATCTCATTTGCAGTCCATGGTCTTGAAACATTCAATATCATTATGAAGCATTTAGAATACGCATGTGATTAATGATAACAACGATGCAATAACAAAGAAATCCAGACTATGACACAGAATGACCACTCATGCTGTACATTTGATGCGAAAGTCAACTCACCAATAGGGCTAAGTGTTGACTGTTCACAGTTAGTCTCAACTGAAAAGTCTTCTAGTTGGAAAGTGTTGCATTGGTTTTTTTTACATAGCAAGATACATAGACCTATTGACTATAAGTACTAATAGTTGATAGTATAGTTAATAGGTCTATGGCAAGATATGAGATCCGATTATTGTGCTGACTGTTTGCACAGTTTCTGATTGTGTGAGTGTGTCTTTTTCTCTAGTGGTGGCAAAACCTTCTGGTAGACAGAACTTTTGGGTAACCTCTTTCCCAAAGCGTAAACATATCAATCGATGAAAGAAGTTTATCGTAAACACCATTTGTTTGAAACAATTATATATATTTTGACCTGCAATAATTAGTAATATTTAGACAAATGTTTTGCAGTTAGTCTTTTATTTCTTTCTTGCTTCATGGTGATACTAATTTGTTCACATGTATTTTGATTACCGGCACTCTTTATGTCCTTTTATCACTTGCTCAAATAAGCTAAGGAATCTTCCAGTTTGCCGATACGCCGTCAGTTTACGAAACCAGAAATTCACAGTACCAATTTGCCCAAATACTGGTTGACTGATGAAATATAATTGTGCATATTTCATTCAGCAATTCAATTTCAGTGGTGCATTCATACAGTGCCTATGAAATCTAGTGGAACAACCATAAGATTTGACCTTAAATACGAAATCCATTTCCACATTGCTAGAATATTCTTAGCAATGATCAAAAGAGATGCTAGTGAAGGTAGTCATTTGTCTGCTTTGGCAATTTTTTTAGCTTTATTCAGTAGAATTACGGGAAATTCAGTGATGATTTTTGGCACTATTGGTCGTTATGTAAGGTTTGAACACCATTAATTTATTGGTCAGCTGTTCGAAACGACAATTTACAAATCTTTATATACATGACCAAATAATTGGCCAAAGCCGTAACTGCTTTTCTAGCCATGGCCAAGGGCGATGTTCGTTTCGACCAGTTACAAGGAATCTTATGCTTGAAATGACCTAAAGTTTGGTGATTCAACATGAACACCTTGCTTACCAACATATAATTGAATGGAATCTTCAATCAACTTTTGAATTGCCTTTAGCACTCTCTTCTGCACTTATTGTTGATTAATCGTAAAAAGTGTTCAACATAAAATTGTCATTAGATTGGCAGACCGAATTTGCGAGCTACTTCATGAGGAGCCGGTACAAAGTCATTGGCTGCCATATTGTTCTGCATAGTTCCAACACCTTTGGCACCCTCGCTACCAAAGGTGTCTGAACAGCTAGTTGTTGCTTGCCAACTGTGTCATATTTTTTACTAGATACTTGTTAATACATGTAGTTGGATTTACCTCATCTTTGTTTATTGCGAGGCTTACTGTTCATTTACAGTAGATGGAACTGTTACTGCCGTATTTAATTTTGCAAGCTATAAATTATCAAAGATAAATTTTGGAAACCATAAATATCACCGGATCTTATCTTCTCTCTCTTACAGTCAGTCGTTTTGACAATGACTGTCTCACGGTTTAGGCTTTATTGCTGACTTCCATGCAGCTCTGCTTTCCATACAGCTCTGCTTTCCACCTTCTCTTTTACACCTTCTGTTTGTGTCCAGTTCTCCCAGCTTCATGAAGATGTAGGGTTTTATAGCTGAATAAAATCTGTTCAGTTGTTCGAGGTACAGTCAAACCTTGTCTTATGATAACCTCAATGTACAATTTTTTGACCTGCAAAGTCAAAGCAAATATTTGTAGTGACATGTGTAGTAATTTTCAACGTATGAAGTCTCAAAGTAATTAAATCTCTAACAATTTTGTAAGTAAAAGAACTGATCAAAATTAAAAGTAAAACACAGAAATATAGAAATAAAGTTTATTTAAACTATATCTAGTGTAAGATAAAATGAATTTTTTCTGGCATGTTTGCTCGTAATTACCCCAAAATGAATCGGCCATGCCTACAATTTTTTTCACGGTTTTCTATGATGAAAAATGATAATTGTTTTACTGTTTATTGATTTAGTTTTTACATCCAATTTAATTTTTTATTTTTAGTTCCTTTTGTAGTTTTAGACGATCCATTTATATTATTGCTACAAATATTTACGGTGTACTGATGACGTCATTGTTCGTTTTTTTTAGACATATCAATGAATTGAAACAATACAATGAATTTTTCTAAAACTACTTCGCTACAGGAGATGATGGCTTCAATGCATAAAACAAAGATTGAAATGGATTAAATTCATGTGTTTAGGCTTGATTGTAACTTCAAGGATTTTGCAAATGCAATGTGTCCACTAATTGAAATGTTGTGTTCATTATTCAAGTTTTCAAGTATAATCTTATTCAAGGGTTAGGCATGTTTGAAAATTACCCTCAGTGCATCACACTCCCATATTATGTGGCTTTCAGTAATATTTTGTGCGCGTTGATCAAACATAACAACAACATAACAACAATGACATAGAAAACAAAGGTCGCCAGCAACAGAGATGCAAATAAGATTGTTAGCAATCAGCTCCAATCTAAACGCATATTTTTAATGCAAACAAGGACCTGCTTTGTGAGACACCTTCATCGGTAACTGATGATGCTGTTAACAGAAGAATTCATTGTGCTGCTTTTATATAGCCACTGTACATGGCCAAAGGTTGATTAATATTATAACAAATTAATGTTTGTCGAATGTAAAGTCGCCGTATTTTTCAGTTGGTCCATGCCATATCGTAAGATATCGTATCATAAAATATCCCATATCATAAGATTGGTCTTTTTTAATCTACGGCGTTTGATTCTATGCTCTAATAAATGTCAGAGTAATAACGGAAGCGATTAAACTCATGGTGTGTCCAGGCAATATATTACATTCTTAACTTAGTTCATATTTATTGTCAATCTTGTTTCTCATGAATCCTGGAATTGATAACTAAGCAAGACTTGCAATACATTTAGTATATCAACAACTATGAATTTACAATGATATTAGATACCCGCAGACAATCAATTCGGTCGTATTAATTAGAACACTATGAGTTTACGACAAACCATCCTTCAATATCTGATGAGCTTCCTGATGAACAAAATTACACTTTGTATTAAGACATACACCAGTGGTACCATAGGTTATGCTTACAACATAGTAAGACATGTTAGCACATTCACTCTCTAGTTTACATGATGCACTGAATACCTCACATAAGGCAGCAGTCAATTGCTACCTACTTCTAGGGAAAATATATCTCTCTCTGAGATAGCTAAAATTGGAAAACTCACTTTGTCTTATGCTATCTGTTAAATCTTTTTATCACCTCTGGTCTACAAAAAATCTAAGAAAGTATTTTGGTGTTTTCTTTTAAGTTATGTAATTGAATGAAGAATTTACTAGCCTACTACATGGCTGTCAGATAATACCTGACATTGAGTTCTCAAAGCATAGTACTATCAGATCACTAATAGGTTGCCAACATTTGAAGGATATATTGTCATACAAGGTAAAGCTTATGACACCTGCACAACACGTAATCTCAGGGATTGAGAACTTATTTGCAGAATAACTCTATAACTTATAACAGTAAATTGTTATAAGTTATAGAGTTATTTTTTGTTATAGGTTTTTGTTATAATTTGTAACAGAAAACTGTAATAAGTTATAAAGTTATTTTCTGTTGTAAGTTTTGTGTTATAGCTTATAACACAAAACTCTAGAATGACACTAGCAGTGTTATTATGCTAAGCCAGAAATGATTTAAACCAAAGTTTATGTGATGCATTGATGGGGCTATATGCGCAGGTAATCATACCAAATAGCATATGAACACAATGGCTTTAAGCTTTATAATGCATGCAAACATGGCATTGTTTTGGCACTACATGGTGACCAGAGGGTCACCATGTAGAGTCATCTAAGAATTCACAGTTTTTAGGCGTTCTGATGACTACCAACTTGTCATATATAGCTTTCAACTGTATTTAGACAGATACTGACTGTTTCTATCAAGTGGAATTTAGGCAGACGTATTGTCGATACTGTAAGTGCGAGCGCACTTACAGTATCGACTTACAGAGCGTACTTGCAGCTCTGCAAGTGCCAGCGTACTTACAGAGCTGATCTACCTTGTGTATGTATAAAATTGGCTATCAAATCAAACATAGTCGACTAATTTGGCATGCATATAAAATTATTAAAATAAATTATCCGTAACATCTACTGGGTAATATGCAAGCGTTTGCCAAATTTGCACCTTGGTGTACATACCAGTTGCTCATTATCATTGGTTTGCTGGAAGAAATGTACATTTCATTACGTTGTCTTACGTAATTTTTTCATTTTTATATCTGTTTAACAAATAAATATTTATGTTTCAGGTTTGATCGTTGCAGCGTAAGGAGACCATCCTATGTTTTAAAATTGTTTGTAAAAAATATTGTTAGTATGTTGAGAGCGAGCCACATATTTGTGTCTACTTAGAAAAAGAACCAAGAAATATTTATATTAAAAGGGTAAGATTATTGATGTAGAGTTTCTCTAGCATTCATGTAAGCCAGTTTTAGCATTGGTAATTATTATTAAGGCAAAATATTGCTTTCTCATATCACTGCATTTTAACTGGAACATTATGGTACAACTTAGTTTTTACCTTCGAATGAATGTCCAGCAAGTGAAAAATATGTCGCACAATTGTCTTTCAGTTACATTGCAAGTCAGTGTTATTTGGATGCTCACACTACAATATTACAAAGTAACTTTCCTGTAACATTGCTGGAACATTCGTTGGAAGGTACAAATTTGTTTTTGCCAGAAGCTGTCGGAAAGGTTTAACATCTAGCTCCAACAAACTGTAGTTTTTTCTCTTATAACCAATAACAGTAGAAGCCGGACTTTCCTGATAGTTATGCAAAGCACTAATAATTTGGCAAAATACAAATAAATGTGCCTATTGAACTTCCGCTACCAATACTAACGATTAAATAAAACTACTGAAATGAAGGAATAAAATGCTATAATTTAGAAATTTAAACAAGCCATGATTTACAGACAAATGTAATTTTCTTGTGGCTTCAAATAATGTTATTTTAACTGAAATAACATAACTTTGACATAATTTTAACTGAAAATGATAAACAGAAATAACATAACAAAGCGTTATCAAATATACCTTGTTAGCTGTGTAAATTTTATTGCCATTGTTTTTGCATTATCTTACAGTGTTAGCTCCATCGTTTACCTGCGTCATTTAACAAAGCGGTGAAACCGAAATGCTTATTCTTTTGTTAGTTATAATGTTAAATTTATGATGCCTCATGCAAAAGGAAAAATTTCTTTTCATTTTGCTTGAATTTGAAAAAATGTAAGTGGAGTATAATCATAGATAGATGGAACCATAGATCACATAGACATAGCTTACTAATTGAGAAATGATCCAATGGTAAATTAGTAAGAATAAAGTTTTTAGAGTTATTCTCTTTCAGTTGTGACTCAATTTCTGTTAGAGATAAGAATGTATTCCTATTCTATATAGTGAATATATGAGTGCAAGATATGTTTAAGAATATCGTTTCCGTATTTCTGTCTTTTTTGGTGTTAGAAATAAATAAATGATATTAATACACTATTATTAGTGTTATTGTGACTTCTGTAGGTCTCAATATTTGAAACATGCGGCTGAAATCCTGCTTAACGGCCTTTCGGGATTTTCAACACTGCTTAAAGCACAAGCCCCCTCTGATTTTATTTACTGTAGGACTCCTTATACTCTCTTTTTCATTTGTCGGCATATATGGATTCATACGAGACAACACATTGATCCGTGACTACAATTTTCGAACAGTGAGTATTATTCGTATTTCTCAAATCGTTGCTTCATTTAATTATACTTGTAATAAAGTTTCCATTCATCTTTAAACTGTGTAGGTAGAAATGATTCAGGAGATCGCTTGTTTCATTCTACCTTAACATTTATTGTTGTCTATGCTTTATATAGGCTGTTCATTAAATGACTTTTTACCAAGAAGTTGTTAAAACAATGATTTTTATTATATGGTTAGCATGGGCTGTTCTTCTGTCTGTTTGCAGAATTGGGGTGAGTTTTTGACCAGCCTCACAGCTATTTCATGGTCTCCAGATAGCCAATGTGTTAAAAAAGTCAGCAGCCTTCCTGAGCCTCCCTTCAGAAATCTTAAAAATGAGTAAGTAGTCAGTAGTTTTTCTACGAGTGACTCATTGTACACTTGTGCGTATCTAGGATCATCATAGATAAATAGTATACTCAGCAACATACTTGCCTATTTTTGTGCCCATTGCCATGTTTTACACTGGTTCCTCTCTTTCCTCTATCCTTTTTCCTTCCCTTCCCCCTCTTTTTTCCCCTTTTTCTGCAGTCATTCCCCCTTTCTCTTCCTCTCATTTTTCTCTCTTTCTCTCCCGTCTCTCTTTTCTCTTCTCACTTGTTCCCCCACTCTTTCTCCTTCTCTCCACTCTTCCTCTCTACCTCTCCATTCCTTCCCTCTTTCTTGCTTTTCACCTCTCTTTTCTTCTCTTCCTCCTCGTTTCTGTTCCTCTCTTCTCTCTTTTCCTCCCTCTCTCTCCCTCTCTGTCCGTTCCTCTCTCCCTCTCTCCATTCTTCTCTCCCTCTCTCCGTTCTTCTCTCCGTTCCTCTCTCCCTCTCTCCGTTTCTCTCTCCGTCCCTCTCTCCGTTCCTCTCTGTCCCTCTCTCCGTTCCTCTCTCCCTTTCTCCGTTCCTCTCTCCCTCTCTCCGTTCCTCTCTCCCTCTCTCCGTTCTTCTTTCCCATTTCTCTTTCTGTTCCTCTCTTTCTCTGTTCCTCTCTCTTCTCTTTGCGGTTCCTCTCTCTCCTCTTCTCAATTTCTCTCCCTCCTTTTCTCAGTTCCTTTCCCTCCTCTTCCTTTGCCCCTACTCTTTTTGCCTCGCTCTTCTTTCTCAAACGATTATTTTATCGTAATTTTATTATTTGCACCTTTGAAAATTATTACATGACTGATGAAGAAGGAATTGTTAGAAATTCGTCTTTGAATAGGTTATTATTCGAAAACTTGAATAATTGACTTGATAAATTGATAAAGACTTGATAAATTGCAACTTGCAATTTTATCTATCGACGATCACAGTTGATAAATAAAATTGCAAGGTGCAATTTACCATAGATTTGGTTCTTATCATTGACAGAGATGCACAACCTTCAACAATTTGTCAACCAAACAGTTGAACATGAATCTTCCTATTATCTTTTTAATAGTCGTGATCTGGACACAGGGCCAGAGAACCACTATTAAAAAGATAAAATAGGTCTACATTTCTATCGTTATGCTCTCTGATTACAGGGTCTACATTTCTATCGTAATGCTCTCTGATCACAGGGTCTACATTTCTATCGTAATGCTCTCTGATTACAGGTTCTATATTTCTATCATAATGCTCTCCGATTACAGGGTGTACATTTCTATCATAATGCTCTCTGATCACAGGTTCTATATTTCTATCGTAATGCTCTCTGATCACAGGTTCTATATTTCTATCGTAATGCTCTCTGATCACAGGGTCTACATTTCTATCGTAATGCTCTCCGATTACAGGGTCTACATTTCTATCATAATGCTCTCTGATCACAGGTTCTATATTTCTATCGTAATGCTCTCTGATCACAGGGTCTACATTTCTATCGTTATGCTCTCTGATTACAGGGTCTACAATTCTATCGTAATGCTTTCTGATCACAGGGTCTACATTTCTATCATAATGCTCTCTGATCACAGGTTCTATATTTCTATCGTAATGCTCTCTGATCACAGGTTCTATATTTCTATTGTAATGCTCTCTTATCACAGGGTGTACATTTCTATCGCTATACTCTCTGATCACAGGGTCTACATTTCTGTGAACGTCGATAATCCAGAGTTTGAGATTAAACCAGGTGTGGTATATCAGAGCACCATCTGGAAGGAAAGGATTCTGCCAAAAGGTGCTCAGATACTCTCTTAGTTTAACTTTTCCATTTTGCATTTCTTATTATTCCATGCTCATTTGTTAGCTTTATCGTCATTTTCCTATAAAAGGTTTTTTGACAATCGAACTAAAGTGTCTGTTGTGAACAACTATTACATATTGTTTAAATAAAAATATATTTCAGCGCCATCATATTGCGGTTGTTTAGAAAAACTTTCTGCTTGTTCCAAACTTGACAACTATTGGCCAATTGAAATTTTTGGGAAAGAATGTTGAAGTTTCCAAGCCTTAGGAGAACTGATGTTAAAGCTCAAGTGTGATCGCCTCATTTTAGTTGGTTTGGTCAGGATGTGCTCATTTACCCTGACTTTCACTTATTTGGTGAGCATTTTTATTTTTTCTTCTTTTTCTATTTTCATATTCTTCATATCATATTCAGAGCCTTATTTCTTGTAGCTTGGCCAGAGTTTAATTTTGTTTGTGTTTATGCTAGCTAACAGTATAAACTTAAGCGTTTCCCAAAACCATTTTTTATTCACACCAAGTTCATGTGGTGATTATGGCAGTGAATAGCCAAATTTGTAATTTTTACAATTTGAAAAGTCATCAGGATTTTGCTCAATTTTGTATACCCAAGTTTTACTTGATCTCCTCAATTTTTGGTAGAAGTTCAGACACTATGTTGCTTCACAGCGACTCAATATAATTCCCATCTGTTAAGTTGGTCTACTTGCACATGTGCGTACAAAGAAAATGGTTGTCGTTTCAACTAACGACTGTGTATTTTGGATTGCAGTTCAAATTTTCAAAACTATTTGCTGCATCACTCGAGTTCTTAACCACATTCATTTCAGAGCACCAGCTTTTCATCTGGCAGTAGGCTTTGATGTAGATTATAAAAGCGTATTTGAGGGATCAGCAGAATATTTATTATAATATAACAGAATATTTATTATAATATAACATAATATTTATTATAATATAACATAATATTTATTATAATCAGTACTTGTATACTTTAGAGCTTCTAGAAAAAAGGAAACATAATGTAACAGTTTCCTTCAGCTGTATCACCAACAACCAATCAGGGTGTTCGGTGGTGGCAACCGGAAGTAATACTGGTCAGATGGCCCTCTGTCTCAACATATCTTCAGATACGGAGTTCCTCTCCCCACGGCTCAAGTAATACTTTTGACATTAAAATCCTATATTAGGTACTAAATGTACATGTAAATGTGTAAAAAAATTCAATTGTTAAGTGATGTAAAATTTATTGCTGGCATCCTATGTATCATGTCTTATCTTGCGTGGAATACATAGAACCATTGGATTTTCTCTCCAATGTTTTGCTGGTTAATGGTTTTGCTGGTTAATGGTTTTGCTGGTTAATGGTTTTGCTGGACAGCGAGTCACCCATTACAGCTAGTCACCCAGTACAGCGAGTCACGTAGTACAGCTAGTCACCCAGTACAGCTAGTCACCCAGTGCAGCTAGTCATTTAGTCACTCAGTACAGCTAGTCACCTAGTACAGCTAGTCACCTAGTTCAGCTAGTCACCTAATACAGCTAGTCATGTAGTACAGCTAGTCGCCTAGTACAGCTAGTCACCTAGTACAGCTAGTCGCCTAGTACAGCTAGTCACCTAGTACAGCTAGTCGCCTAGTACAGCGAGTCACCTAGTACAGCTAGTCACCCAGTACAGCTAGTCACCCAGTGCAGCTAGTCATTTAGTCACTCAGTACAGCTAGTCACCTAGTACAGCTAGACACCTAGTACAGCTAGTCACCTAATGCAGCTAGTCACCTAGTACAGCTAGTCATGTAGTACAGCTAGTCACCTAGTACAGCTAGTCGCTTAGTGCAGCTAGTCGCCTAGTACAGCTAGTCGCCTAGTGCAGCTAGTCGCCTAGTACAGCTAGTCACCTAGTACAGCTAGTCACCTAGTACAGCTAGCCCCTTAATACAGCTAATGAATCTATGAAGCAATCAGCTCCTAATGCTGCATTGTTAGTAGGGAGTCTTGAGCACAGTTCAGGACATTACCACTATGTGACTACATTACAGACTACCAGATCTTTGCATCCCTTCATCAGGTGAAATTGTGAAAATCTATGCCTGTGATAAGACTCCATCTTCTAACTTCCATACATCCTATACAAACTCCAGCCAACATTTGGAAATGTACCTCGACCATGTAAGTTTATATCCGGATTGATTTTACTGGCAGACGTTATCTCTAGTCGCAAGTCATCCCTGCAAACATGCTTGGGGAGTTTCTTTCTGTGCAAATTTTCTATAGATGGTTTGTCATATTTGCGGTGATTAGTAGGCCTATTTGTTATCTTATACATTTATGATTAGGTTACTTTTAGACATTGTTCAAGTGTGGCAGAGTCCCAACATTACGGGAGTGCAATCATCATAAAATCTCCATCAATACATGTTTTATTGCTGAGTGTGGGCTCCTGCTTGCCTGCAAAAATTCATGTTTGAATGCTGAGCTTGGAATGCTGAGGAGCTAGATGTGTTTTTAGATATTTGCTGTTTAAAATACTCTAATCATATCTCTAATCTGCCTAATCATTCATTACACTCTTACTTTCCCCAGCAAAACCACCACACCTTATTTAGGACACCAACACCTCGCCAATCCATACTATAGTACACCATTGTGCAAAAATAACCTTTTCTTTCTCTACACATAATTTACTATTTTTTGTCTTATGGTCTAATTTGCTTTGAACGGCAGCGACTGGTGTAAATGCAGTTTCTAAGCTCAAATGTTTCATGATAAGTCTACATAATTTTGTTCTCTTCAGGTAGTTGTTAGTTATCAGTTTTCTAAATGAAAGTCCTTCCGCTATTCACAGGCAGATAAGGAAAAGGTCTGCAGACGTCTTTTAACCACAAGCTCAGTGATGTTCACAATAGTAGCTATGATCATTATATATTCATTCATCAAGCGACGCAATCACGCAAGCCTGGAAGAGACATCAACCCTCAACCTGCTGCCAGTTGATACAGAGGGGAGACGATCCTCTATTCCTATGCAGGAATAGGATCAGCTATGTTTTGGCTAGTAAGTCGCTCTATATAAGGGCTAGTACCATGGCAGTATAGTGTACCGTGAGATATCACCAGCTGTGCTGATAAAGCACAGAGAATAAGTAACTGCACAATTATTTAGAAATACTGGAAGGTGGTCGATTAGTGCCAGTGTTGGAGTTACGAGCTCCTATGCCAAATTTCATAGGTTATAGTTCTGTATGATGCTATCTTTTATTCCAACCCTGAACCTTAGCTTGATATGGCTGAACAGACATGGCTTTTATTCCAACCCTGACCCTTAGCTTGATATGGGTGAACAGACATGGCTTTTGTTCTGCAATAATATTGCTGAAGTAGGGTCAAATTTCTGGAGGTAGGAGGCAGTGTTGGGCTCGAAACAAATGTTTTGCCTCAACTGTATGTCTGAAACCTACCTACGTGGAAGTAATTAAATATGAATGTACTGAATTATTTTATGAAAAGCTTCCTAAGCATTCGCTTTTTGAAAGTTTCTGTCAGTTGCATGAGCTGACAATGTGGAGCTGAAAAACCTCTCCTCACCGAGTTATTGTACTCCGCTTCAAATGACATTCATGTCAAGTTTAGTCAAAATCAAGCATATAGAAACTATATCAAGCCTAGTCATTTTCATTGCTATTGTAAATTTCATCAATATTTCAATAAAAGTTAAATCTTCACATAGAATAAATCTATGATCTCTTCAGAATACTCAAGCAAAGATTCCCATAAAATTTTCAGTCACACAAAATGCATTTGACAGCCAAATTTGGTATGTATTTTTATAGATGATACCTGAAAACCAAGGTTAACAGCAGGCTCATTTCCTTATTCCTTAAAATATTGCAATCTAAGTTAAAGAAAAAACTATCAACAGAATATTATTTCACACTATTAAGGATAAATAAATACATACTCGGTTTGTCAGGTTTAAGGAATTAGAAACTGCAGCGACGGGTGTCAAGTATTTCCTACGGACATCACTGAACATTACTCCACTACTTGTCAAACTCTAAAAACTAGCAACAGCCCAACTACAAGGCCATCTATAAAACTGAGGATTTTTGATAGCATGTAGTTTTGTGTCATCATGAAAGTATGAAGATTGCGAAAGAATTGCAATATACTGAAGTAGGATATATCTTTATAACTATACATTTCTATCATCTAGCAGCTCATTATTTATCCTAAAGATTTGGGTGACTCATTTCAGCATGCGTTTTTTGCAGGTGCCTTGTATCAGAAATGGAGAGTTTTGGACTATTGAAGAGGGGATGATGCAATGCCATATTCTCCATGTAACTCAAGTTTATAGATACCATAGCTAGTATAGCTAGTTTCTCACATTCCGTCTATGAGCGGAGCAAGCATATGATACTGATAAACTTTATTGCGACCACTCGACAGCAAAGAGAGATGCATATGGCCAAAAACATAGATACTCAACATTGTCTATCGAATAATGCAACAATAAACCAGAGTATATTCTTAACAGGTTAAATGTGAGTAATTTATCTAAAATAACAGGATAAGATCTAACATTGCCAGCAGCACCAATTGACACCACATCTAAAGCACCAATTGACCGCTGTTCTTAATGGAAAGTAGAGATACACACAAGTCCGTTTAGCCGTCTATCTTGAGAACAAATTTACACGAAAGTCCTGAGCAGTGGCTCATGCTGCAGCAACATGTCAGCGAGCCATAAGAGCAATGTATATATGTAGCCTGAGTACTACGGGGCAGGAAACAAAACATATTACATAAGAGCTTGCCTAATGATAATTGTAGCACCATAATTAAGTGCTTGTGACTTTCTTGTAAGGCTGGATGGACGGAAGCCCTTCGAAGCCCTTCGTTTATAAACTTGGTCGGCAGTGGGCTAAAACATGGTTGGGGATATATCTGGTGTGGGGAACACCTGATTCGTTTAAATAAGCGTAATGCAAAGGTGATGCTGGTTATTACATAAGGGATTGACAGCAGATGGCGACATTTAAATATGATTGGTCTAGGATTGCACCGTGTCATACAGTATATCTGTTTTTCGCCATACTTCCCTTCCTAGACTTTGTATCTTCATGTACCTCATAACCTACCACAATATGATTAGGTACTCCGAGTCTCTCTTTTAATTTTTTCCTACAAATAAGACATGCATGATGACAAGCATTAGAATATGGTGACATCAGCTGTAAAGTAAGATGAAACACTAAATACAGTGAAACTTGGATAACTTGAACTTCACGGGACCGAGTGAAAGTGTTCGAGTTACCAGAGCACTGTCACAAGTGCATGTACTTATCAGTAGATACATGTACATAATCAAAAGCATAGATTGCTTGTTGCAAGTTAAAGGGCATCTCATGTAATGTTTTAAAATTTTTTATCAGCAAGTAAAGATAATGTATTTTTCTATCACTTGAGATTTGTTTGTTGCTTTAGGTGATGTGACTGCCAGGACGTTTACAGGTTAACACGGGCAAAACTTGATCGCAGCTAAAACGCTCAGAAAAAAAGACATCTTTATCTCTTGAGCGTCTTTAACCAAGATCAGTTTTGCCAATTTTAGTTTAAGTTTATTCGAAGGTTACCTCGCTTTTCCTTGCTTTCGAAGAGTCATTGCAAAGCAGATGTTTGGTAAAATTTTATTTTTGCAAACTTTTACAAAAGTCATTATTGAAAATATTTGGCTGATGATGGTAATAACGACGCCTAAGAACTACTAAAAGTTGATGTTTATCTCTATGGCTTCGAATAAAGTGATATTGTAAAGTGATAACAACCGTCTCGGTAGCCATTGGCCAAAACCGTTCGAGTTAATGATGCTGAGGTCGAGTTATCTAAAACAAATTTGTCATTGCGTGGGAATGGACCAAACAAATCCGTTCGAGTTAACCATGTGTTCGAGCTATCCGAGGGCGAGTTATCCGAGCTTGACTGTATGTAAAAGTAGCATGAGCATGGTACTGTTTGACATTTAGAGTGCCAACTGTACACAGGTAATAGTTAAAGCTGGTAGTAGCTACTCTACCAACAGTTCATGGAATCATCTTTGAAGCCGTCTCGTAATATCAAAAGGATAATAGTGAAAGTTATAAGAAAATCCATTTGGAAGCGAGTAAAAGTGGTTAGGCTAGCTGTGACAGTTAAAGATAAAATTAAAAAAGAATATTAATTATAAAAAAAAACTCAAATTAATATTTCTTAATTTATAAAGCTCCAAGTCTTAATTTGAGCAGCTCTGTATCACTAGCATGACCTTTACCTATGACTACGACCTTTACCTACGTACCCATCCGTCTTCTATCACCAAGGCTACACCTCAACTATTCATTTTTTATCCAAAGGAGATGTGATCAATAGACACCTCTTTTTCTTGATTAAAACTATGCATTTAGTTTCTCGCATGTAATATAGTTTTGCAATAGTTTTACACAATAAAAATGGCTTTAATGCTATACTTAATTACCTGAAGTAAGTACCATTACCCTTTTATGGGCGTGGAACATATGAAATTCAATGTATTCTTAGAAAATAATTGTTCCAACATATCATGATCTTGATGTATGAGGCAAATAGTGAAATGCACCAACTTCATACATTGATGTTTAACTGTAATTATGAATGTTTAATATAATTACAAACCTGGTGTGACATCCTGCAGCCTAAAATGGAATGTAGGAGTTTCGATCAAAAATTAATTTTGAGGTGAAAAAATGAAGTCAATCATCATTTCAGGGCCCTACCATGTAAAAAAACTGCCAAGCACAAAAGACAATCAGCCGAATGTATTCTGTCACCTTACCCTATAGCGCAAGTGGCGTCTTTCTTTCCCGCATTGGCTGTCCATAATGAGAGCTTGTCTACCTTAGGTCTAATATTAACAGTAGCACCACAAATCTCGTCCGAGTTGTCTTCAAAAGCCTCTCCAATTAGACAGAGCAGCTGTTAATATAAGGAAACAAAATTGTCCTCAGTCTTTCCAAGAAAACTGAGATGTTGAAATCATCCCAGGCAAAGATCAGAGCCAAAAAGAGCTAGAAAATTGAACAGCCGAAAATAGAGAAAAATGAATGGCTTGTTTTTTCGAGACTTTCACAAAGTTGGAAGCGAATCTAGGGAGTATTGTTGAAACTTTCTATGCAGACTTGGTTTATTCACTCTGGATAAAACAAGCAGCGATCTTGGTTGCTAAGAGGGACAAAAGAGAGTCATTGTGGGAAGTAATGAGTGGCTATTCATTAACTCTTTTATGGTCCTTGAGCTTTTTGTGGTCTTCAGATTTAATTCCAAATAACAAGCACACACAACTACACAAACTTCATATCCAACATTTCCAACAAGTATCACAGGCTGATACTATGGATTGACGTGAGCTATGTAAGATGATATATACACTGAGATGTAATTAGCTTAATACATTCATAACCATTAGGTTTTACGTCTAAAAAAGAAAAAAGAAGGTGCAAGATGCCGGACAACACGGATTACAGCCATTAAATCACATACAATCTCCATCCAGGAATGGTCCAGCTCGGTTGCCCTCTGACCTTTGTTGAGACTGATGAGCCATCGACCGCCTTTACAGTTCCTCGGGTCCTCCCACTCCGGTTTAATTCCATCCTAATTGAATAATAGAGCATATAGAAAATCTAATGACAAGAGACCAATTATTACATCTACATTGTAATTTCATTAGCAAGAGAAAAATTTGAAGCTATTCGCTGTATCCACAAATATTTTTATGAAGGGCACCACACAAAATAAATAGTCGGGAGAGCAAGCAGATGACTATTTCTGACTATATAAATCCTAAAATGATCCACTAGGTAATACGATTATATAATACAATGTAGCAAGAGTACCGATCTGAAGAATATAAAATTTTCCTAACAGTAAGTAGACATTAAACCTCGTCTTAGGGTCAGTTTCATGAAGCTACATAAATTCAGTTATAGAACTAAATACGCATGTAATATCTAAAGCTGTACACACTGCGCAGTGGTTTTGAGTTTGCTTTTTATATCTCAGCAAGACCAAGTATTTATTACTGTTTACACCTTCAGTGGTTGATATAACAGAAGACAACCATCAAAGAAGTATTAACGTTGCCAACTGGTATTTAAACCAATAAAATGATATACATGTGTAATCTCACAAATCTGTCTTACAAAACAGTGGACTATAAGTTCAACATACACGAACAGTTTGTCTCTTCAGGTTTTAATTCGATCAGTCAAAGCAAATGCTTCAACTAAACCTTTATTTCGTTCAAAGTGCATCAATGGTGAAACCAAATTACATTTTCTACATCTGCCGATTCAGGATTGCTTAAGATGAAGGACCAAAATACGACATGCAGTACACGCAGAAAATATCGTTAGAACAGAAATTGGCAGACAGTGGCAATAGAAGTAACCAATGGGAAATGCTAGAGACAAAAGCTGATAAAGGAAACAAGGTGGATAGCGAGACAAAGCACACCATAAGATTGTAAACAAGAAGTAGCAGGATGTTTTGATGTAAATATTATACAGAAAGTTAGATGTAATGAATCGAAGGTAATTAGGACCCTGATACTTACTTTGAATAATGAATAATCGCAACCATTAGCAAGCCTGCTAGCTGGCTGTATGTGGTTATATAGCCTACAAAAGATGATCTATAAGCTAAAGCATGCCATAGTTTATAAAGAGGTCCCTAAAGAAGCCCAGGAACAAACAGTATTCTGAAAACATTTGAGGACCTTGTAAAAGCATGAAGTAAGACTTCACATAAATCCAATTGAATATCGGTAATGTAGTCAGTCTTTTACAGAATAAGGCACGGAGAGCATTTCGATGAAACTTTAAGACAAGCCTTAGATATTGGCTCTAACAACAAACAAGTCCTACTCCCAGATGGTTTAACATCAGCAACCAAGATTTAAACCCTATGAACGTATGTGGCAATACAGGTAATTACGAATTTCATCTTTATACAAAAATTCAACAAGACCTCCACAAAGGTTTTATATTTTTCATAATTAATAACCTTTTGAGAATAAAAATGGCTTTTATAATAAAAATCTAGGTGAATGTCCGGTGTTGCATGGGTTATAAACTAAGGTTTTGCACAGAAAATGTATTTTAATCATATACCTACAACGCTCACCATTTTAACTTTTAAATGAAGGTATTTGTTTATTTCTCTGTACTGTACTTGTTTCCGTGTAGTGTTTATTTCTCCATACTAGGTTTATTTCTGCGTACCGGGTTTATTTCTGGGTAATTCATGCCGTACTGGCTGCATTGCCTACTATAGCTTTATGCTGATTGCAATAGTCTTGTTGGCTATTAGAATTTGAACATTTTTCTTCATGTATAAGCAGATATTTTCCTTCTAGTATGGCTTCAAGCATAATGCTAGCTGAAGCGTTAAGAGTTAACCCATGTAATATTGGCAAGAGTAATAAGTATGTGCACAGTGTATTCTATGGTACAGCCAGTTAGACAGTGTAGTGCATTAGATAAATGCCTTTCTGCTGAACTGGAGGTTCCAAGTTCAAATCCAGTGCGCAACAGACTTTGAATCCCGGAATTTTTCTCACTATAACTGAACAGACAGAAAACAGACATACACCGAAATTTACATAAGTGAAGTGATATGAGCTACTGCCTGGCATCTCAACACTCACCATGTATTAATGTTGTAAAAGATCTTTGAGTAACAACTACAACTATTTATCAACGTATTCTGTTTCATGCAGAAAATCCATAGCCTTAAATTTAAGTTCAGCAGTTTATTTCGGCTATCACAAAAAAGATTACTAACAATGTAGCTTTGACTCTATAGGTTAGCCTAAAGCTCAGCAAACAGTCAGATCTTTTTCCTAATAACTAGATACACCAACTAAAATTCACTTACGCCCAAAAGTCTTCTACGAATTGAAACTTTGCAACTATTTTTAAATTTTCACTCCAATCTTTGCTTCGATCATTTTTGAAGTACCAGAGCGCCCAAGTGTTCTGTAGAGGGTGCTTTACTGCTAGAGGAGCCTTCACTTCTGAGATTTCTGCGCTATGATCTTCAGTTACATCAACTTCTGTAGAATCAGTTACTGACATCTGAAGGAGAGAAAGCCCATATATATATATGAATATGTAGATCTGATACAAGTACTGCCCATGTCTGACAAAACACTGTATCTCATAAATTGCAAACTTTCGGTAAATGAGCAAAACGTGTTTAGCATCAGCCACGGCCTACGGTTGCTCGAGCCTAGTAAAGTTATATACCATTCTATCCAGAAAAGTGCACTCTACTCACTGAGCATTCTTAAAATTTTGTTCAAACTCTTTTTTTGCAAAAAAATTATGATAAAGTGTTTTGCCCGACAAACACTAATTGCTGTACCTTATCCCCATTGTCTGACATAACAACGCATCACTCCGATGCAGTGTTTCTCCAGACAATTAGCTATTTATTAGATGATGAACATAACTGACACAACACTCTATATTTACATTTAATGGTTTGATACAGCTTACTACAGACCAAATTGATGTACAACTATTTATTTTCAACAATTGCGATGTAACATGAAATAACTTGTAATAAAAATAATAATAAAACACAAAAAATAACTTGCAATTCTAGTTCTGCAGTTTGTCATACAATGTGGTACATAATCTACAGTTTGTCATGCCACGTTGTGCACTTTTTTAAACTATGTTTTCAACAATCATCTAATGCATGTAGATCACGGTGTGTCAGCAATTAGTCATCCTGTGAGATAAGATCGGGTACATCTGAAGCATTAAGGTTGGACCAAAATATATGTCTATTTGTTGGCATCAGTGGGCAGAGTTTCGCAACAATGTCAGTTTTCTTCTCAGCAGTAATGCCCCTTGGCCTCTCTCTCATCATTAGTGGTTCGTCAGTTAGACTGTGCTTTTTTTTCAAGAAATCCAACTCTTGAAACTGCGATTGATCGTGCGATTTCTTGAGCCAAACTGATGACCTGTTCTTTCGAAACTGAATCACTCTGCATTCAGCTAGGCGGGGGCGATCTTTACTTAGCTTTGCTTGACTTTGTCCTCCAACAAAGCGACGAAAATCTTCATTGACAGGAACCAGCACTGATGTTTTCGAAACCCTGCTCGCACACTCTATGAAGTCATTAAAGTCGTATAAATTTTTCATTGCCTTCATTTCTCTTTCTACACCAGCATGCACTGTGTCTGCTGACATGAAGGTGTGCCCAGCCTCAAGGTACTTGAAGGTGACTGTGTCAGCCTGCATCTTTCCAGAATTCATGAGACTTACCATCGCAGTTATTAAGTTCCAATTTTTGTTCTGCGCAGCACAATTGTCCATAAAATAAACAATATCATCATAATCTCGATCGACTTCCAGTGCTTTCATGTACATAGATGTTATCTCTTCACATCTTCGTCCAGCCAGACCTTCATGCCAGACAACACAAATGTTTTTGGCTCTCGACAAATATGCTTTTACTGGTGCAAACGTTTCATTGAAAGCAATGATGCGTTTTGTGAAGCAAACCGTTTTAACACCGGGCAATCTTGGCAGCATTATGACCTTTTGTAAGTCAATGCTTCGAACAATTTTGCCTTCCTTTAATTTACTACTCTCATTTTCGTATTCACTCCTGGCCAGTGTGTATTCTGCTTTATGTTTGGTTTTTCTCTCGCACAAGCTACAGTCAGTTCTACAGATACCGGAGCTCTCGTCAGTGTCATGTATCCCAACATCCAATTCCAGGCACAACTCACATTGCTCCTCTCCTAATTTCACAAATGAGATGTTGAGCTTTCGTATATGTCGGCAATATGTTTCGTACGAACATTGGTTGCGTGGATAGCGTTGAATGAAATTTGAATGCATTTCTTTCTCTGTTAGTTCATTAGGCAGATACAACCTATTTGGTGCATGTGATCGACGGTAGTGCGATATGCAAGGATTGTATGACCGTATATGCGATTTTATGCGCTCAACATCGCTATCAGTCAAAGCATGATGAGGAGTGGTCTTGCCTCGCTTGTCGGGTGTTGGGGCCAACAGGTATGGATCTGATTTTAGGAGCTCTTGTATGATAGAGCTGGATGTAGGATAACCGAAAGTAGCTAAGAAAAAAGCTTTGCAAACTTGGACTTTACTTCCATCGTCGGCTATTAGGTTGTACTTCACATACCAAGATCTGGAGGTACCTGAACCTTTTGTAGGTTGACGATCTAGCAAGCTCCACAACACTCCTTTTCGGTCATTGTAGCATTTTTTCCAAAATTCCATCCACACTGCAATGCGGCGCCGCTGATTTAGTTTTTCACCACATTTGTCTTTACAAGCACAGGGAGGTCGGAGTGGGTATTTTCGGATGTTTCGTTCATATTTGTCTTGCTCGGAACGGATTTTCTTCGTTGAATTTGCATCTTGAGAATCGACTGCTGTAACACAAACCAACATATAATCAGCTGAAGTAAAGAAGATTCAACTTAATTGTACGTATGGTAGACTTTAAATAATAGTAAGAAAAACCCTCGCAGTGTAATTTGAGTAAACTTACCATCAGCGGAAGAGACACCACTTTGGGCTGTATCACTCAAAGATCGTTTGTGGTTTACAGATATATTTGAATTTGCCATGTTCATGAAGCTGTGTAGTTGACTACTCGAGTCACATTTACCAACTGACATAGTAGAGGAAAACATTAAATATTAGTATTGTGTGTTTCTAACAAGCTTCAAATTGACACCTAAAAATCTCTTCATCACTAGGATTGGTGTCTGGAGTCTTGTATAGAACCAGCACGGGTAATCTCATCAGTCCCTAACATGATAGTTCTAACTGAAAGCAGTTAACACAATCATAAGATTAAGATGCATTAAGATGCATTGTTTTGTCAGACATAACGTCTTGACGCAACAGTGATGCATTGTTTCACCAGGGTTGAAACTACCCTAATGAATGATTTTTGAGCCAAAATATTTTAGGACAAGATAGGGAACACTATTTAGATGTGAAATATGTAAAAAAGTGAAAATTGAAAATTTTTGAGATACAGTGTTTTGCCAGACATGGGCAGAGTAGTCATATCTCTTATTTCTATTGACTACTGTCAGAAGAATCAAAATAATAAAATTTTTTGAACACCTACAGTTGATTTCAGAGGTAATGCCTTAACATTTTCAATCAAGTACAGCTAAGCCGATGCCAGTCCCAATTTTTTAAAAGACAGCCAATAGCGTCATTTTTGAAGTTTGCAAAATCAACGTCAGCCATAATTTCCTAACAACATCCAGTTAAAAATCTCTTTCTAACGAGCTAAATTGATGCAGGTGAAATTGAAAAAATTTTTGTGTTAGTTACACCAATGATATACAGCCCCCAAGGATAGCCGACGGCTCTAATATGGGCGGGGTTTAATGATGGAGCTCTGTTGGGATGAACCCGAACACGGCACCCGAACAAACAAATATGCTGAATAAAGACCCTTGTAAATTTCCAAATATTATGAACTGTAGTGATTATTTGAATTAGCTGTTGAATTCATTTTGTTGTCAAATAAATATAGTATCCCAATATTGTCACCATTATGACCAGTCAGTTGCCATTCGCAAGCATTCGTGATATTAATAGTCACATTTGTAAAATAGCCCAAATTTGGTTTTGTATTTAGATTTTGAGTATGAAAACTACACTGCACAACTTTCCCTGCTGTCCCATATTATTGGCCAGGTAAAATAATGTGACAACGATGAAAGACTTTGTCATTTTATATTAGGGGTGGCAAAATATTAATCAAAAACTAGGAGAAAAAGGCCGTTGTTCGGGTAATTTCGGGTAAATTATATTCAACTTTAAGCATATACTACGACTTTTACCAATTTTAAAATTACTAAAAGTAGGTAATTTGAAATGTTTTATTTTGCATGGATCCATTATTTTGATTAGGTATCACCCCTACATTGTAGAAAGTTAAGGTTTGCTATTGTCAACCGCGGGGTCTACCGACTGAATGAGCTAATGAAACGATAACAGCGAGTCGTGTTTTCCAAAACCTAACAAGGCAACGCGATCGCCCCACGAGAGTTGTGTTTGCTCCGAAACCCAGGGTAGCACAATCCTGACAGAGCTCCATCATTAAACCCCGTCCTTATGATAGCCGTCGGCTATTCTTGGGGGCTGTATATCATTGGTTACACAAAAATGATACATTTCGGTGAAAATTCGCTTTCAATAAACATTCCATGTTTAATACTTTCACTGATGGAATCCTTCAATAAAGTATGGAATGATAGACGCTAACTCAACACAACATAAAACCAAGACCTCTTTTTAAAATACTAGCAGACAATTATGTCACAATTTTTATTGTCAAACGACCTGAAAGACTAAAAAATGTAGGTATAATTAAAATTGAAGATGATTTCAGTTATAATTTGCTATGAGAATGTGGAGGCACAATTGACATATAACTTTGACTACTAAACGACTTGAAAATAATTGTAAAGTTCCAAAAAGCTAGCTACAAATATATGTTCAGCATCACAATTTTCTGGTAAGAAAATCTACATATCAGATGAGAATATTACAACAAATTTTCAATGTTGAAGAAAAATGGAAAGTTTGCATGGCACGCGTACAAGCTAAATGATTTAACCGATACCTCAGTGTATTAACGTAACCAGTATTATTTGGTTAAAAAATCTTAAGAGTTGACAGATAAGTTCAATGATGGCAAAGCAATTGAAGTCGACTTCTGCTTTAATTTCACTAGCAGCTTCGACTAATTAGTAGCTGTGAGTTGTAAGACAAAAACGCGGTACACCTATAGAAAGTCACTTCTGGAACAGCCCGAAAATTCCCAACGGCCTAATCAAGCTTATGGAGTAATACAACTACATACAGCTAACGGTGAGCAACTTCAAATTGTTTGAAATGCAGTATTCTTTTTGGTTGTACAACACCAACCAGCGTTCATTGTTATTGGACAAACAGGAAAGTACAACGCTCGCCATATTTTTAACAGTTTGCATAATATAGGATGAGTTACCAGTCACATTTATTGCAATCAATCAGAACTATCAAACTCAAAAGTATAAATCGTGATTGTGAGAATAGCTTACAATATTTACAGTGGGGCAGCCGAGTAACTTTTAGCTAATCGCATTAAAGAGCTCATAAGTACAGCTTTGGTGAGAACATTACGTAACGACGACTTAATAAGCATTGAATCACTCAATGGGCCTGATAGGCTATAATTCAATCTAAATCAAATTACTAATGTAAAAAAATTGATTGCGTACAATAATCTATTTGCAGTGTAAATATTTGATGCCCTACTTCGCGCGAGACAAATCGCTAAACGCAAGTCGAAGATATCGCGCGACTTACTATGAATAGTAACTGACACGCGGTACGAGCGTTTACGAAATATTCACAAAGGCACAAAAACCTTCAAAACCTATTATTATGACAGAAAAACAATTTTATGTCCAAATACTAAAGTTTTTGTTGAAAGATATATCATATATATGCTGCTAGGTTTATTACAGTGGCTAACTTATCCCACCTTGAAAAACTTTCTTTTCAACAATGGGTGATCACGTGGTACCGGTGCAACGATATCTAGAGCTCACCGTATTAAAATTGTCTATCACTGACGACACTGAAGAGATCGTGTATCAACGTTGCACAGTAATACTTCATTGAAAAAACCTTAGCCAATAAAAGGCGCGTTTTGGTCATTTCAACCAATTATGATAACGACGAGAAATTGTAGCGAGGTTAACTTTAACTATTCCAGTTTCCGTCCAGCGTTTCAAAAAGGTATCAGAAAATAGCCATTCATTCAATTAATTCTTATTTGCCTAATGACATATCTTGGAGTGCTGCTATTACTATAACTATTTTTTTGGATGTCTGTTTTGACGTACCAAACTTCGTTGCCTGTGCAGCTTCGTATTTCGATGAAGTGCTATATCTACTCGCACATGTGTAAACAACACAGCACAATTATATTTTAACTGACTAGTACAACAATAAGATGACTACACCTAATGACCGTTAGCAGTGTTGTATAACTAATTGTACTTACACGAGGTTGTTGCACAGAAGGAAACTCCGTCGTTCTTTCCAGTTTCTTATATCCTACCCTGTTGTATTATGGGATTTGTTAGGCTCAGGCTATATTGGTGTCTGAGCTCAAGGCAGTACAGGTGGTCTTGGTAATTACGGTGAGTGCATAAAGCTGGATAAAGCTAGTGGGTAAAGCTATGAGATTAGCTAGTGTAAGGCAGTATGGGGGAGGATATAAGGAAGTATAACGAAAGACAGAGGTTCTTCTTCATCTTCACATCAGGACATGTGAGTACATCGATTTATACAACATACCCAATACTACCTAATCCACTAGCTTTATTCACTAGCTTTACCCACCAGCTTTCTTCACTCACCGTAATTTCTGCGATTACTTACCACTGCTCTGAGTTCAGACACCAATATAGCTTGAGCCCCACCAATCTCGTAATACAACATTACCTTTCTTTTTTTCGAGCCACATCATAACTACTAACGAGCTCACATAGTAACTCACCTTACTTGTGACGCTTGTCACCTGACTCTGTTAAGCAGTCTTTAGGTAGTCTCTATAGGCTATGCCTTTAACTTTTTCTGACACAGGACCACTTTCAAAGATACTCTACTCTTCACTACCAGCCCCATTGCCAGTGAGTACTCACTTTCTCATCATCCTGACCTCCGCAACTATCAATTCTTCCACCATGTCTACCAATTCATTACCACAATGACCACCAACATCTCCAACACTACTTTCACCAACCCAACTAGCCCGAAGACTTGGTTGGGTCAGTAAAGATTCCTCAACTTCATCTTCCGTCTTTACCACGCTCTCCTAATAGAGGCAGACTCGACAGGCATCCTGTGGAAGGGCTCTACCTAGTTTGTAACTGACTGCACAAAGGATAGCACATCAAAACTAGAAGTTGTCATAGGCCCAGGCTTATCAAACTCAGCCTGACCCTCGACTGGTGCAGGTCTACTATCAGTAATTCTCTAGACCTCAGCTAACTGCTCAGTTTTCACCCTGAATTCCTCAGCATTCTCCAACTCCCCGACTGCTGCTCTGCACTTGGCTTTTAGCCTTGCCATTTTCTCTTAAAACTTCCTCTGTACTTCCTGTCCCTTTCAATTTCCACTACTTTTCTCTAATAGCCCTCTCTGTCCAACATTCCATCGCCGGACACCACAACTAAAAAAACACACCTTCTCTATTGCAGATACTGGTCCAGCTACTTCCTTAGCACCTTCACTCACCTCAACATGACTGTGTTACCTAATATGCCCTTTAAACACTATCACCACTCTGGTGCCATGGGTTGTCCCCTTGGACAACTAACCCTTCCACCACTGTCCTTGTGCTGGTTTCCATTATATCTTTCTATTAGTGCCCATCCACTATTTGTCACTTCTTGAAGTCTTCGCAAATCTTGACCTGTGCAGCCTTTTTAACCATCCTTCTCCAGCCAAACTTATTTGTCAAGTTTTTCAACATGATATCCGAAACATGCCAACCTAATCCAGCAGTAATGGCTCTCGACAAAAACTACTCAACTGGTTTAATACCTCCACACTCCTTAACAGGCTAAAACCTGCTCCCGCATAACACATTTACACAGCCAATAGTTTTAGCAGCTTCGAATTAGTTATGCCCAAAAGGTTTGTACTCAATCCTTTTGCCACATAAACCTCAGCATCCATAGGCCTGTGTTTACTTTTTAAATGACCTACTACACTTCCAACCATGTTGAACTCACTGCCATCAGCATATTCTAAAGCTGTTGATGGGTTCTTTAACCGTAGGTTTAACTTATAGGCTGTTGCCTTGGTTACTATCGACACTTCAGCCTCAGTGTCAAACGTAACCTCAACAAGCACTCTATCGAGTTTCAAAAACTGTACAATTATCTTGCCTAGTCATTGTTCTTTAGTTTATTTATCCCTAGAGCCAGGCAATTTTACACTTCTACCCCTGCTGCTGCCACTACCTTTCATCATGCCTATCCATCTCTCACTTTTCATATAGACGGTTTCTCATATCTGTCCATACTGTTATCCCTATATCTACTTCACTTATTTCTCATCTTGTGAGGGCTTTCTCTGTCTTTATACCTCGTCCTACTACTATTGCAACTACTTTGCCTCTCATAGCTGCAGTTACGGCTGCGTCCCAACCTACTGCTGCTCCCTTTCTATCATACCTCTCTTATCTACCTTTATCCCTGTAATATTGGGATACATTACCTCATTGCCTACAAGAAAAAAAACATTTAACTGAGGGACAAGTCTACATCCCATGGTCCCTACACTCACAATCACAGCAAACTCTATCTCTAGTACCTTCTCTACTATTTTTCTTCATATCTCGAGACACACCTCCCCCTACTATTGTCTTTATACCTCGTACTGTTCCTGTCTTTGCTATTCTTTCGATTCCTTGTCTCATACCTACTAACATCAAGCTCATCCCTGCTTTCACTATAATGCTCTCTATCACCTCCAAGACTATTTTTACTACTGCTAGGACTACTTCTAGGAGAATATCTGCCCCCCTCCCCCCGAATCGTATCATCTACCACTACCACTTCGATACTGTCTGTCATAATCTGATACCTTTGCTACTTCTTTAATCTTGCTTTGCAGGTCACTACCTCGACTCTCCATCCTCAAAAACCTGTTCGAATTATTTGCCATCTTCAAGCCCTCAATGCCTCATTCAACATCTCCCAAGTCAAATTGGCATTCATCAAGTCTCTACTCACTTCTCTATCTCTCAACCTGTTAACTGCCACCATTAGAGCAAACCTGACTCTATCATCATTATTTGCTGCCTTGGCTTATCTGCTCAAGCTCTCATTTCGTTGCAACCAAGTGCCTGTCTAGCCATCACAAACTTATACCCTTCACAAACATGCTCTCTTGTCCACCGTCATATTCCTGCAAAATCTCCACTGCCTCTTCCTAAGTGGAATCTACACCATCTACTGCTAACCCTGCATCTTTTAATGCTTCTCTACCACCGTGCTCTATAGCTCTCAATGGTGGCATCCACTTAGCTCTATCTCTCATAAGGTTATATATTACTACGTTTGCTTTTATAATCTCTTATCTCAACTGCTGTATGGAGACATCAATTCATCTCTACAAATCTATCTCACGAACCATCACCATGCTCACCGAACACCAGCTTTGGATAACTGGACTCTATCTTGTCGCAACACAATTTATTCTTCACCAATGCAATTCATTCTACACCTCTCCTTTTTATTTTTAATTCACACTTTTACTAATAATAAATGTAAACTTCTCACCCTCATATTTTTAAACACGACACTGAACAGCTTCGACACTTCACAGTTATGACAACTCTTCTCCACAACACTCCACCACCACAGGTCACCTCACCAGCACACCCGTAAAAGGATACCATCAGTCGTTAACCTCACTACACCACCAATAAGTTCTTGCTAACAAAAGAAATTATGGCTTTGTCAGCCGTGCCATCTACTATATAAACGGCAATCGTTGTCTGTCTGATTGATTGATTGTCCGCCTTATAGAGCGGTCTTTCCTTTTATCGTCGTACGAATTTCGGTCGTACGAAGCGAACTGAATTAATATGTGTAGTAACAGTAAATAAATTATAGAGCGGTCTTTCTTTTTCCATTCGGTCGAAAGAAGCCAACCGAATTAATATGAGTACTAATTATCGTAATTTCGTAATATGGACTATTAGCCGCTACTTTTCTCTGACGATTTGAGCCAAGCGGCTTATATAAAGGTGTGGCGATTCTGTTGTTTTTCTTTCACCGCTCGAGCGCATTAACCGAAATCCCCGGTTAGCACGCTTTTTACACGGCAAATTTTCTGCCGTGTTAAAAAACACCTTTCCTGAGTTCTGCGGCCTATACAAAGGTGTCTATACAGCTATACAAATGTACCATTCATTAAATGAAATAAATTAACGAGTAGTTATTTACATGCAATTAATATTTACTGCCAACGTGTACCGAGAAGGTCACGTAAACGTTTGTTTCTTGGAGCCACTGGAAAAACGCATTTCTCACCTACTAAATTTCCACATCAAAAAGGTAAGTGTTTCTTATACGATGTTGTATTGTCTATGAATTGCCACATCTCCACTACTTAATAACGTTGGATTTGCCGCTGTTCGTGATAGTGGGTCATGTTCATTTCCTTCAGCAGCTGAGTTACTAATTTTTTTCCAGCTACGAGTAAGCCTACTGTAACTTACTATTACAGAACTTTCATGAGTACTCCGAGGGTTGCAATACGCTATTGTGAAAAGAAAGAGAGCAGCTGCTATCGACTTACTGTCACCCTGCATCAGCCATGACCAGCTATATGTCGCCTGCTCAAAAGTAGGCATACGCCGAAAACTGTTTCTTCATACGCCCGACAGAAAAACCAAAAATGTTGTCTATCCGCATGTGTTGCGTTGAACTAAGGGAGAGAGGGAAAGGGAGAGAGAGAGAGGGAGGGAGAGCGAGGAGGAGAGGGGGGAGAGAGAAGGGGAGAGAGAGAGAGAGCGAGGAGGAGAGGGGGGGAGAGAGAGAGGGAGAGGGGGAAAAGGGAGGGAGAGAGGGGAAAGAGGGAGAGAAGGAGAGAGAGAGGGAGAGCGAGGAGGAGAGGGGGGAGAGAGAGAGGGAGAGAAAGAGGGAGAAGAGGGAGGGAGAGAGAGGGGAGAGACGGAGAGAGGAAGAGAGGGGAAAAAGGGAGAGAAGGAGAGAGAAAGGGAGAGAAGGGGAGAGCGAGGAGGAGAGGGGGGAGAGCGAGGAGGAGAGGGGAGAGAGGGGGAAGAGGGAGGGAGAGAGGGGAGAGAAGGAGAGAGAGAGGGAGAGCGAGGAGGAGAGGGGGGGGGAAGAGAGAGGGAGAGAAAGAGGGAGAAGAGGGAGAGAGGGAGAGGGGAGAGAAGGAGAGGAGAGGGAGAGCGAGGAGGAAAGAGGGAGAAGAGAGAGGGGAGAGAGAGGGGAGAGAGGAGGGAGAGGGGAGGGAGAGATGGAGAGAGGGAGATGTAACTGCATATTTGTTTCACGGTATGAAAGCCAACTCTCAATAAACCTTATGCTGCCCGTGAATCTGTTCCTGTAGACGGGTAATGCAGCTAGTGTTGTATAAATAAATGTAGTCGCGTGAGGAAGTTGCAAAGAACATGGAGATTCCATCGTTTTTTACACTTCCTTATATGCTACCCAATACTGACTAATACTACCTAATCCGCTAGCCTTATCCACCAGCTCTATCCACCCACCGTAATTGCCGCAAACAAATGCAACTGATTTGAGCTCAGAGGGAATATAGCCTAAGCCCCACAAATCCCATAATACAACAAGCAGAAGACTTTCATTTTCTGCGCATGCAGGCGGTAAGCAATCTCATTTTTTAGTATCTGATTGGTCGGTGTCATCCATCAGTTCTTCACCCATACAGTTAGGGTACACATGAATTATCTGTTATAAAACTAAAAATTTTGTAAAGCATGCGTTACCAGTGTGACACATTACATATGTAATAATACAATAACCAGTGTTTATTTGCGAAGTATCAATGCAATATGATTAATCTTAGATATTTAATATGAAGCGCGCTCCGCAGTGCTGTGTTGTATTTGCATTCATATGTTTCACGTTTATTGTGACCATACCAAATTCGGAAAACCTAAATTAAATAAATTAACTTAACAATTTTTATATCTTATTTGAAAAGTATGTTTTATCGTAAATTTATGTGCGATATACACAGCTCTCTGTTTCGTTTGTTAGAGGATTGTCACCATGACATTTATCAGGCTTTTGATATTTGAATATTTTGAAACTAGGTAACAATTAATATACTTCTCTGTGGCTAGGAGGGTAAGCAAATGCTGATGTAATATTTCATACTTCCATGAGAAGATACAACTTCAGCTTGCCATCCTATGGGTCTAATAAGTACTCAGTGCTGATCACTGTGTTCTGCTATCATGTGTATGATTGAGTAGTCCCTTTACTACCGCTACTGCAGACAACTATGCTGCAGAAGGGAGGTTGCAAACATTGACTATTACTGTTGCATCTATGAAGTTTATCCACTCAACGACTGAAATGCTTGTGAGATTTGGTGGCAGCCTGTGAACTGTAAAGCTGAATGACTAGGTTCTATGAACAAGTTTGGACTACTTCTCTTTTGCTAATTCTGGCCAGAGCCCAGCTACAAAGCCTAGCAGTCCGATGACAAGTTTAAAAAGAAAATCCGGAGAGATTGCACCTTTTCTTTAAATTAGACTTTAATATATACAAAATATTATATATAATACATATAATAAATGTATTATATATAAATATAATTGATAAAAAGGCAAAGCTGTGGTTTTAAATAATAGGTAAAATAAAGATGTAAAAATAACTACTAAATGCACTTTACTAAAAAAATTTTATGTGGTAAGAACAAAAAAGTTGTTAAAAAATAGATATAATCAGCATAACCAACAAAATGCACAAGATCATATAAGCGTATCGCTCACTTTAAAACACTCACATATAAGCTGATAGTGTGAACTTCCATAACAAAACCTCACCTCTGGTGCATGTAAAGTTTTTCTAGGGCATTATAACATACATAGTTCGAGCTGCAAGGACTAAACTGTCTAAGCAGGAACAAGGTCACATGAGTATTACAATGTTAATACCGTGTCAATAAGGCAGTGCTGTTAAATCTCTTCACAAAATCAAAATAATTTTGCAGTAGCATTATTAAATTTGCAAACTTGTAGATCATGTGAAGCTCAAGCAGGAAATTTAAAAGATAGTTTCATTTTATGACGTTATGAATAGATTACTCACATGCTACCACGTCACACACTTTTACTAGCTTTTCCTACGCATTGTAAGCTCATTGCTGCCAGCCGTATATTGTAGTAGTACTGACATGATAGCTGGTTGAATAGCAGGAGCATTTGTGGTGGGATGCTCTTCCTATAGGCTGGTTCACAGGATATAGGGGTAACTTGGCGCTGATGCTACGCTACAATGCTTTGGTCACCGATGATGATACCGATGTTCACACTATCACAAACCCATGTGACTTTGCATCAGCAAATACTCCATGGCGTAATGTTTTCAGCTTTCTTTTTAATTTTTGTGTGAAGAAACCTCTTCGTTTTCGCGTGCTTGAATCAAATACTAGTCGCAGCAACTATCATAAACGGAAATAAATAAATCACACTATTTGCAACGGCGAGTCACTATTGCCGAAATGGTTTACATTGTACAGGCTGTCGTCAATCTCAGCAAAATATCAGGAAAGTTTGACAGCTGCAATCTGTCTCGATGTATCCGCGTTGCCTCGTTGATGTCATCGATTTATGGTGCACATAGTCGATGATGAACGCCGAAAGGACAATGCTGACCTATGGCAGTATGGTGTGAACCAGCCTTAGCACACCTTGTTTGATTTAAACTATCGATCTACTGATCGTAAACCAATATACTAACCACGAAACCACAGCTGCTCCCAAAATGGAATACAATAGTATCTTCCTTTTTTCAATGAATGCTATACCGGTGTTCATCAAGAAGAGTAATTTTTGAAGCCATTCACCTCCTATGCATAGACACCAGCTGCTCACAATTGCTTTAAAATTTATATACATTGAATTCATAATGGTCCTCTTACTCGGCTTCTACAACCCACAAAATAGACTTGAGCATACATATGCTGTTCAAGATTTCCCTTAGCATATCCATATCTATGTTTTAGGAAACAATTGTCAGCCCATATGCTTTAAAATCGGTTTCAGCTGGAAATATAAACCTCTGGATACGAGAGATGATTATCAGATACTTTATTCTTGCACTCGTTTGCCTCACTTTGGCTGAAGACGAATTCTCTCCCGGGGAAACTGCCACATCGCCAAATGAGATGAAAGCTGCATTACCTGTCAGGTCTGTTCATTTCGTTTTTCATACAAGTAAATTAAAAGACATACTTGCACAAAATTTTCATAGATTTTATTATAAAGTATCAGTAATTTTCTGTCATTTGGTATCGTTTTTGATGTTTGAGGTAATCTGACTGCCAGGATGTTTCAATATTAAAATTGACAAACCTTGGTCGAGTTAAAACGGTCAGAAGAAACATATGTGCAAAATGCATGTCACTAACTGTTATCGGTGCTATAGTTGACATCAGCTGTTGCGTTCAAGTTGCAGTGTTGCGCGTCTCCATTTTGTCGGTTTCTTTACAACTATAGACGTAATCACACTTTTACTTGGTCTGAGCGTCTTAATTGTGATCAAGCTTTGTCGGTTTTAAACATGAAACATTCTGGCAGTCGGATTACCTCAAACATCAAAAATAGTTGCAAATGATAGAAAATTACGCATACTTTCTGATAAAATCTAGTAAAGTATTTGTGGAAGTTCATCTTTAAAGTGACAATTGCGACGTGCCCAACAACTATTTCCAAAAGCATTTCTAAGTGTTGATTCGTTGTTAATTGGTGCTTACTCGCTGACAGGTATCTCTTGTTTGAAGTGAATTATGGTGAAGGGTTCAACCTGAGGAGGGATGTTTATATCCGCATGGCAAACATGGTGAGAACAAACTAATAATCATACTAAATGCTTTGTTCAATAACTGGTGAATTAGACCCAGAACTGAAGAAGGTTGTAGACGTAGTGAATAATCTTAATTACATTCTGAATAGAAGAACCGGGATTGTGGGAAATATTATCAATGCTGTTTAAATATTTGAAACCATCCTGCATGACACAAGGTTCTAAACAAGTCAGCGGTCATGCGTATGAATGGTATCTGACAACTGTTACAAGTTGTTTTTGGAATATCCAACATGGCCATTCTAAAAAAACTTTGCTTGTTAGGTTTTAGATTTTTCGTCAATTTTGCATTAAATGGTTACACTATTGTGAGTATTATGTGAACATTATTGTTTTTTGTATTATCATTAACATTATCCTTTTTGTAAACCTCTTTACAATTGTACACAGTGTGTCTAGTTAAAAATGAAAGTTTATTATAAACCTCCTAATGTAAAGTGCATGCGAATGAATCCACTTACCCGGTATCTCTGCTTATGTTTGAGACTGTATAAATTGATTCTGACCCATAGAGTCAGGCATTCATAGAATTGTTGCTTAAAGTGTAAATTATATTTTGGACTCATAGGCACATTTATCCTAATCCTTTTTTACGGTTTTAAAGTATTCAATTCTTTAACTCTTTCCTTTACTTTGTGAGCTGCATATATTTAGTTACCTCAAAATTAGCAGCATAATATTACATGTGTAACATTGCTACAGATGTTTAGATGTTAATAATTTGTAACTGTTTATAATATATTACAATTATATGAGGTCCATATAGGCGGTTTTTGCTGTAACCTGTTGAATTAATTAGATTGTATGCAACAGCCTGTTCAGTTAATGTAACAGTCTGTTCAGTTGATGTAACAGCCTGCTCAGTTGTTCACAGGAAACAACAATCCTTAAAATTACTGCAGCAGGTCTCTATCATTTAATAGGTTAAGTTTCTGAATGAGGAAGGTGGACAGCAGTGGGTTCTCGTGCTACCGCCATGGGGGAATATCTACCACTGGCAGTCTCCAATAAAACAAACTAAGATTCCATGGAGCAGGTTTTTTGATCTAGACAGTTTTAGACGTCATATTCCTGTAATGGAGCTCGCAGATTGGATGGCAGGTATGCCTGAGTTGCTGTATTAGGCTTGTTGGATATGCTGTTCAGTGCCAGTTACTATACTGGAACTTTTTGTTAGAATAACCAGTGTATTACCAGTTGCCGTATTAAAACTCACTGGTCAAATGGCTAGCGCAGTAACTATGGTAAATATACTAAATAAGTAATCTATTAATGATTGGTTTAACAGCGACTGTGGCAGCAGTTTAGGGCCTGGTGTAGTACTAGAAATGCCAACTCATCCAAGGATGCATTTCCTGCTACTAAATTGGTTGCATTATCTTCTACTCGTGTGAGATTCTGCTTGTATGAGCTTCAGACTAACATATAGTTCAACTCTGTACCATATTATCACCACAAACAACCTATAAGAGTCAGAAGCTGTCATACATTTTAATAAAAAGTTAGATGACCAACAATATGAGCGTTTGTGTCAGTATCGACTATCAAGAGGTACCAGTATACATGTAGTTGTATTCAAAATTTTGATGGGTGGCTTCTGCAGCAACAATAACCTTTTTTATAGACACATTTCTATGTATTCTTTGTTATTTTAGTTCAACATATCATGGTTTTTATTTTTTTCTGTTTGTTTTAATTATATCAGTATCAATTAATTTTTCATTGTACAAATCATACTTTATTTAGCCATTACTCGCTAGTTTGTTCCCATTCAAACACCTTTTCAGTTGTTTTAGTTTTTTCTTAATCTATTTGAACTGCACAAAACACTTTACGCATGATATGAAGTTTAAAAGTTATGATGGTAAATGTTGTTTATGTTAAATAAAAGTAACTTTTTTGTGCAATGACTTTTTGCAACGCCGGGCATTCACCTTGTAAGTAACTAAAAGTGAATCAACTATTCAACTAATAATAAGTTTCGCTGACTCTCAAACTGTTGCAATAGTGATGTAATATTGCATAGTTCGATCGGCAACCTTGACATATTTTCGATAGCTTTTAGTTACAAGAATCCCTTTGTACTCGAGATTGTCTTTGGCTTTACCTGATGTGTGGAACGCATCTCGAGCTTTAAACAAATTAGCTTCAGTCGGCACCGTGATTGCTTGCTCACAGCTGCATTTGTGTGTGCTTTTGTAACCTCAATATGACCCCTAGTTGGTTAGCTTTAGTTAGTAAGACCTAGTTTACACTGTTTTCGTTTGGTGCATTATGCAGTGGTTGGAACACCTGCTGTCATAGATGAGATATACTACCTACAGACTTACTCCGAAGGTTGGGTAGATGGACAGTGGACAGAGAGACGAGATATCAGACCTTGCAATGATCCGAGTTACTATAAAAAGGTATCTTACCCAATTCTCCTTGTTTTAGACTAGTTACAGGAGTTGTCTGTTCTACAGTTGACCTTTTTTAACCTTCCTAGTTGAAGGCTTGTCCATATAAATAGTAAAAGCTGGATACAAGCATCAGTCTGTTGATCTGACTTTTTCCAACTTTAAACTTTAGTCTGGTCTAAACTGGCAGCCATTTTTCTCTGCCATTATCTGTCAACAAAAGTGAAGCCATTTGGGCTATTAGATGGTTATTTTTAATCTATAGACTAAATATCAATGTATATATATATATGTTATATATATATATATACATATATATATATATATATATATATATATATATATATACATATATATGTATATATATATATATATATGTATATATAGTATATATATATTTTGCATAATCCCCAAGTACTTGGGGATTATGCAAAGCAACATCAACCACGAAGCCGAGGTACGTCACAAAGCCATTTCCGAATACAAGAAACGCCTTCGGCAGGTCTTACGGAGCCAGCTCAATGCCAAGAACCAAATCATGGCAATAAATACCTACGCACTGCCAGTAATAAGATATCCAGCAGGCATAATAAAGTGGACTGAGGAAGCCATCAAAGAAACAGATATAGCAACTCGTAAACTGCTGACCATGCATGGAGCACTCCACCCAAAATCTGATACTATTAGATTGTATCTTGATAGGAAAGATGGCGGTAGGGGACTCAAAAGTGTACAGCAGACAGTGAAAGAGGAGGAGCGAAGCATCAAAGCATATGCAGCCTCCATGGCCATCTCAGATAATTTGCTAGCTGAATTTCAATCGGCTGCTCTCACAACGGACCTATGCCCTGATGATGAGGAAATTGACTGGCATACGAAACCTCTTCATGGTGCTTACCACCAACAAATATCTAAGGTTGGCGATCTTCACCAGACATATATGTGGCTGAACAAAGGAAACCTAACGGCCAATACAGAGTCGCTAATCATGGCAGCCCAGGAGCAAGTGCTCCCAACAAGGCAACTCCAAACGAAAATCTATCACACTAGAGACGATCCTAGATGCAGACTGTGCAAAGATGCACCTGAGACCATCCAACACAT
This sequence comes from Watersipora subatra, assembly GCF_963576615.1. Classification (NCBI taxonomy): domain Eukaryota; kingdom Metazoa; phylum Bryozoa; class Gymnolaemata; order Cheilostomatida; family Watersiporidae; genus Watersipora; species Watersipora subatra. The sequence goes on from NC_088709.1 coordinate 24,458,560, forward strand.
CATCAGTGGATGCAGACAGCTAGCAGGGAACGCATACACTGAGCGGCATAATCATGTCGCAGGTATTGTGTATAGAAGTCTATGTGATGAGTATGGCCTTAATAAACCACAACACTGGTGGGAAGCTCCTGGTAAGGTCAATGAAAATGACCGCGCTAAGATCCTCTGGGACTTCTACATCCAAACTGACAAGCATGTCCTAGCAAACCAACCAGATATAGTGGTGGTAGACAAGGAGAACAAGAGGGCTACTATAATAGATATAGCAGTACCCAATGACTACAATATAGCCAGCAAAGAAAAAGAAAAGGTAGAGAAATATCTCCCTCTTGGAGAAGAAATTGAAAAATGCTGGAATGTAAGAACAACCGTAATCCCAGTAGTGATTGGGGCACTGGGCGCAATAACACCGGCGCATAAAATGTGGCTTGCCCAAATACCAACAACAATCAACTCAGGTGAGTTGCAGAAAAGTGCGCTATTGGGAACAGCTAAGATCTTGAGACGAGTGCTCAAACTCCCAGGTCTCTGGTAGGAGACCCGAGTTAGAGCAGAATTTACCACCCATACGGGGTATCCGGGGTGAGGAAACAATTTTTTTTTTTTTTTATATATGTATGTATATATATATATATGTATATATATGTATATATATATATACATAATATATATATATATATATAATAATATATATATATATAACATACCCCATCTGTTTCATTTTCAGCATTCTATTTCTGTTGTTTCATTTTTCATTCTATGTCATCAAAGGTTAAAGGGTTTCTCACATAAAAATCTAGTAAATGTTATCAGAAAGAATAGATATTTTTTATCATTAGGTAATTTGTTATGTTAGGTGATCTGATTGCCAAAATGTTTCAAGATTAAAATTGGCCAAACTTGATTGCGGTTAAAATGTCCAGATCAAGTGAAAGTGCGATTATAACATCTACAGTTGCTGAGAGACCAGCAGAATAGAGACGCGTAATGCTAATGTTAGATGGACTCCAGGTGTACACCTTCTCCTTGTCACACGTTGACTTGAAGTTCTCACAGACAGTTCTGAGCTCTGTACACTGTTCTGAGATATCAAGTGTCTGACTCTAGATCTCTGTAATCATGATCCACCTCACTGACTTGTCTCTGAATACTCCATACGCATATACCGGTGTATAATGCAGTTATGTTAGGTATTTTATGCAGATTATGACATCTTTTGCAGGTAGATGGTGAAGTGGAAGGGCATTTTTGGGGCTATACTAAAACCATAAAAGGTAAAAGCTTCGAGTGTCTCTCCGTGCAAAATGAGATCAAAACTTTCACGGACTTCTTGAGAGACGAGGCGAAAGGTCAAAGTATCTTAATTGACAGAGGAGAAACTCTCACACACGGGAGGTACTCCGAGTGGAGTAAGGAGTGGTGGTTGGTGAGTCTCTCTTTATTTCCTGTTAGTCTGTGGTTGCTAGGTTAGCCAGTGTGTGATTGTAGTAATTGTTGTAGATGTAGAATGTGTAAACAGTTCCATGTCACGCATCATCTACTGCATATCTTAAACCAACTATTAGTAGTTTATTGTCACATTATGACACCAAGTTATAGGACAAGGGATATGCACAGTTTTGCATCAAATTTTTATTTAGTACCAATCGGTCCAATTATGTTTACATGTTGACTTTGTACCCATTTGTTACTAATAGTTGTCTTTAATCTATGTAGATAAATATGCTGCTGCAAATGCTGTTTTCCCCTCATGTATCACGCTACTAAAATACTTTGCTCATTTTCATCATCTTTTTTCGTTGTTTCTATCTCTTTTCACTCGAATGTCTCAATGCATAAATTTGAATTAGATCAGAAACCAAATTCCCATCAGCAGTACATGCAGGCAGTGATGAATTAAGAGTTGTTCCCTCTTGTCTTCTATTCAGTAAAATATCCTTCCAAGCACTGACTGAGCATTGAGTTGAGAGTTGGTGTGTTAGATGAAAGCATTAGTATTGGTTTATCGTTACTCAAAGGGAAGGCGGAGCATAAGGTTTAGCAAGAAACTGATGGACATCGGTGATGAGTTTAGAAAAAAGCATCTAGAATCTACTGATGAGGCTGACTTGACTCTGATGGATTCTGATTGGACGAAGCAACAGGTAATGCTTCACCATATCCATAGCGAGCATGAATATATATAGGTTATAGAAACCTATTTGACAAGCTAAACATGAGCTTTTGAATTTAGAAGGCACTAGGTTCCGCCTTAGGCGGTCCGTATCTGGCAATACATCTGAGGAGAAAAGATTTCTTACGAGGATCCAGGAAGGAGGTTCCCTCATTAAGCTTTGCAGCGGAACAAATAGAGAAGCTGTTGGTGGAGAAGAGCCTGAGCAAAGTGTTTATAGCCACAGACGCTCCTGAAAGTGGTAAGCTTCTCTCATTGACCCACCCGTACTTCATTGGTCTTGAAGACTTGGCAGGATCTCCGCCAAAGTCAACATGGCTTATATTCTCAATGTTCAGTCATTCATCAAAGCTTACCTATCTTTGTTTGTTTTCCTATAATTCAACTAGCCTGAGAACCTGGCTTCTCACTTTACGCTGTTCTGGTATCCAGATAATATTGCAGAGTTTCAGGTGCTCACGCAATCCCTCGGCGAGTACCAGGTGTACAGATATGTGCCAACTAGTGAACAGCTTAATGAGATAGGAGATGGCGGGGTCGCTATTGTGGATCAGTGGATAGCTGCGCATGCTAGGTAAGGGTCGCCTATTCATTGTGCAAAGTACAAAATGGCTTTAAGGGCATTTACCCGTTCAATATATAATCACATCAGAAAAGGGATTTCAACAGCTATTTACAGAAATAACATTTTTAGGCTTAGATTAATGCCAAAACTGATTCTAGGCTTTTATGAGTTTGTGTCCTTTTGTGCTAAAGTGCTGATAACTCCACATAATAATTGCTGACTATATATATTCATACATACATAGCAAAATGTTGAAGAGTGGTTCAGTTTTCTTATTTTAACACAGTTATAAATGGGAGAATTTATATGTGCTGTTTTTGTAATACCTAAATCTATATGGATATTAATGTTTGTCTTTTGTCGTCGTTGTGTCCAGCTATAGCGATTAAATCCTAGTAATGAAATTTCCTACCGTACTCGAGTTGAACTTGTGACGATTTCAATTGCATGTACGCAAAGATGCGTACCTAACCTCAAGTGTAAGTCATTTTTTTCTGATTTAGCTCATTTACAGTATCCTTATCGCTTATAAAATTAAGTATGTTTTATTATGAATTAATATTGCCTTCTGCATTTGCTTGTTTGAATGGTTTGAAAAGCTTTTTTTAAAATCCATTTTTCAATTGTGCCATTTCAAATGTTCCACCACAGTGCAACTCTAACGGCACGATTTCAATCTTCAATTTCCGGTTATTGCAAAAGGCAATCGCTAGACATTGTAAAACTAAAAAATGTTCACTTGGACATTCCCGATAGGAATTTTTTGTACTTTCTCTCTCGGTTCGGTCAGACAAAGTAACCACTTGCGCTTCACGGATGTATTTAATTTCGATATCTCATATTTACATTTGTGCCAGTATCAGCTATCGAGAGGTACCAGTATAGTCATATTCAAAATTTTGATGGATAACTTCTGCAGCAACAATAACCTTTTCTAAATACACGCTTCTGTGTACTCTTTGTTATTATTAATTCAACTTATTCATGATTTTTACTTCATTTTCAGTTCTTTTTAATTGTATTAATTCACTTTTCATTGTAATCATTGTAACAAATCATACTTTATTTAGCCATCACTTGCTAATTATTTCACATTTAAACACTTTTACGGTTGTTTTAGTTTTTCTAATTTATTTGAACTGCACAATACGCTTTACTCTTGATATGAAGTTTATAAGTTATAATGGTAAATGTTGTATATGGTAAATAAAAATAAATGTTCTGCGCAAAGACGTTTTTATTATCCGGGCAATGCCGGGCATTCACCTTGTAAGTAACTAAAAGTGAATCAACTATTCAACTAATAATAAGTTTTGCTGACTCTCAAACTGTTGCAATAGGGATATAATATTACATATATAGATAGACAGTAACATACAATAGAATAGAATTCCTTAGTAATGTTTACTAGAAAATAAAGATGTAATTTCAACGCACTCATAATTATATTAGTTCTTGAGACAAATATTAGGCTATTTAAAACCAAGCTCTTGGAAAGCCTCAGACAGCTGAACGATATGTCAGAGAGAAAAGAGAATTAATTTATTAAGTGCTAGTACGCTTGCCAGTTCCGTGCACTGTGAGAGATCATCATGAATACTCAGTATGTGCATGATTATCCAGTGAAGCGGTAAGGCGACCGAGAGGTGTAGCGGTTGCCCGATTGCTTTTGAATCTGACACCCGGGTTCGATGCCCGTGTGAGGCAAGTTTTCTTGCTAACGTTGTTAGCCAGAATCTTCGCGACAGACAAACACAGGTCTTATTATAGTAAAGATTTGTTTAGATAGTCAGCTACTTAACTGCAACTAGGATGTTGAGACTTTGTGATTGTCATTGACCTGCGCTACTGCTCATTGACCTGCGCTACTGCTCATTGACCTGCGCTACTGCTCATGCGCAAATGTACCGACTTATTATAAATTTTACACAAGGAAATTACTGTTGTTTCAACTGTAGTTTTCTGTTAAAAAATCCTTTTCGCAAACAATCTCTCACTATTCTGGTGAAGTTGTGACCTATGATACATAGCACTGAACCTCTGAGTGTTCAATATTGTAAATAGATTGCTGACTTAATGCTTGTAATTAGTCTTCATGGCTAAATAACTCGCCATGCATTGTCAACTTACTGGTGGATTACTTTGTGTATTTATTTTCAACTCCAGTATTTCTGTGGTCGTTGTATCAATTTTGTACTTTTTGATATATTTTTAGGTATTTTGCTGGCACAAGTGTCTCTACATTCTCATTTCGAATACACGAGGAGAGGTCATTGCTAGGTTTTCCTCCAGATTCAACTTATAATAGACTCTGTGGTGAGAAAGAGGATCCTGCTGACTGCGCCAAGGAGCAGCCAGGTCGCTGGTTTCCCAAATATGACTAACCTGTTGACTCGCCATAACCTTCTAGCCTTTTTTCTATCACATGAAATCAACTTACTGCATCATAATAAATAACTTGCAGTTTATTTTATCAGACATAAAATATAGGTTAAAGTCAGTTTCCTATGCGTCAGATTTCTTACTGTTTTGGTGCTCGTGTATTAAAGCTTCCTGTCTAGACATATGTTTTATGAGATGTGAATTGTTCCTCATGCAATTATTGTTGTATGCGATACAATGTTCAACACGTATGTCTCATATAACCCTGTTATGTGAGGTAGAAGGTAGATGAGTCTATGTTTTATTATTATATGTATGATAGTGTAGGTAACCGATGTCTCTAGACTAATTTTATCCTTAAGCAGGGTGGTTTATGTTGGTGCTCCTTTTTGTTCATATTTAAAGTTTATCAGTTTATCACTAAGTTAAACATAATACCTGTGTTTAGACATCATGGGTTCTAGTATTAGCCACTTATCATTAGACCAAGTTCTTCTGATTTACAGTTGAGTCTTTTCCTGTTACAGTTGTAAGAATTCCTGTCAATGTGTCTAGTAGCATACAATATTGGAATCTCTCTTTTCATTTTTATGTTCTCCAGATTATTGTTTTAATAAAAACTGAGATTCTACATATTTATTCTTATCCAAAATCAAGTAGTGAAAACTAATGAAAATCATAAGTAAAACTTGATATTCATTTGCTTTTAAGTTTTGTATAAGCTAATGCACAGTAAACTGTAGACTCTGTGTAGATTATTTTAGTTGGTAGATAAAAGTACAGTATTTTAGGCTCAACAGAACAAACTAGATTCAATCTCTACAAAAGAGAATCACAAAGAATAACTTGTTTGTTTGCAGTAAAGTTTTAATAGCAATAGACATAAATTATATTTATATAAATATATAACTCTTTATTGGCAATCAAAATACATCCTATTATTTCTAATATGATCTAAATATAGAAATAAACAAGCAAAACATTAATAAAAATAATCTCTTTAGTAAAGGGAGAGGAATGATTATAGTTCTGTAAAAGTTACAAGTATCTAGTTCTCTATAATAAAACATTTAACAAATCAGCTCACTGATTAGTCACCTAGGTGACTCATACAGAGAGTACATAAAACAGTATAATGTAATAGAATAACTGTCAACTAATGAGTCATTAAGCAGGAAAGTTAGTTATAACTCAGCATGAAAAGAGTTCCTGGTAAAACAGATGGACTTTCAGGGTTCTTACACTCATCACCAACTTCAGATGACGTCTTCAGAAGTTTTATATCTATTTGACCTTTATGGTTATGAACAGCATGAAGAAGAGATCTATGGTAGCTTCCTCCATTTCTCTCAACAAGCATCATTTGTACAAACTGGGGTTTCTCTACCATCTCAACGTTTCCACACAAAGGAGGATAACGTTTAAGCATGAAATGCGAGGCAGTTTTCTCATCAACCACCTGAAATATAGAATTATGTTTGATACCCAAAGTTTTATTAACACCAAGTTAAGAACACAAAATCGATGGATATGTGAAAATTTGATGTGCTGGCCATCAATATCTGCAGCTTTCCTACCTTTGCCACGAGCTCATCATCTTCACGAACCAGTCTTTCAGTCTCTACCAAAGGATTCCAGACTTCAAAGTGAGTTTTGATTCCACGACGAGTAATAAAGGTTACAAGAGAGTCATAATCAGACATAGAGCGAATCAGAAAATCTGAAAAAGAAAACCGCCAACAAGCAATAAAACTTATTTCTTTAGTTATGCGAAAGTTGGTAATCGCTAAAAAGAGACAACTCAATGTTTATAAAATATATCATGAGTTTACGGTTAGCATAGTCAAGTAAGGGTAAAGAGACTTTACTTACTATCAAAAGCGGTTTGTCTGCTGCTAATCCTCAGAAGACTGACTCCATTATTTCCATTTCCGACATTCAAGAAACCATTTCCAAGGTAGCTGAAGATAGTCAAGTTGTCTCCATAGGCTGGCTGTATAATGAAATATAACAAGTTATTATCAAGCCGTATATTTGAGTTATAGCAGTATACACCATGCTAAAAGATTAAGGTAGCTAACTAGAGGAGATTGTACAGCATGAGACCAAATTAACTTTGAATAAAAAATTTTGAAATTCGGAATGAAGATTAATAATGAAAATCTTCTCTTATTGACAGAGAGCTTGATTTGAAAATAAAATTCAGTAGTGGTCACTGAATGAATAGCCTGGGTATCTTGCTTCGAAACCCTAAAACTAAATTTATCACACAAAGTGCTTACACTTCTAATCCTCTGTTGATAAGCTTCAGCATTGATATCTTTTAGAGAGATATCGAAACTCTCAACTAAATGTGCTTTAGGAGTTGTTTCCTCTATAGAAAGGGCAACTCCACACAGAAGGAACAGCAATCCTGACTAAAACAAAAGCATATCGTACAGCAAACATATATTAAGTTTTAGTTTGATTTTCATTTTTTAGGGCTTACATTTAGTTTAATCTGTTAAGCCTAAAATACTGTACTTTTATTTATCTGACTAAAACAAAAAGATATTATACAGCTGTAATTGGTGAGGCATGTTTTCTAGTTCATCACCAACTACAGAAAAACCAAACTACATAAAGTTTAAAACAGTTTATTCTCTTTGTAAATTTCTACAGGATGCATTCTCCAAAGAGTGTCTCATATTCACACCAACTGATGTACATTCTATAAGTGACCAAAGCTGAAGACTGTCGAGCTGCCTTCTATAGCTTAAACATGATAACTTAAACATTTTTACAAACCTGTAGATCTGCCATTTGAAGAGATGATTGTTAGCTTTTTCCTCAATAAAATGTTATGTTCTGTTACTAGTTTGAAAATGGATGTGATACCTTCCTCACAAACCTTCTTCTTTTATACATTTGTCACAAAAGAAATCTTGAATTGGATTTTATTTGTTGAATTTATTTATACATAAAAGCCCATGAAATGAAACTGCATAATGCATCTAAGAGACTATGAGTCAGTCTGACTCTGGACTGACCAATCAGATGAAAGTCAAGTTCAATGATGTCATTGAGGATTTACCCAAGCAAACTCCATGAAACAGGAAGTCTGAGCTGTAGATTATTGGTAATTTGATATCAACATTTAAGCATTTTAGGTACATAAGAATATCTTAATCAGCTAAATAAATGTTTGAATGGTTACATCCTAAAACAACTGTTGAAGTTGCATATTTATATTTTTCTTGTTCAAATCAATTTTCTGCTGAATGGGATGTTTGTGCAAGTTGAGGACAAATCAATGTCATCATCTTACAATATTAGAAGCTCGATGTTAATTTTGTTGTTGAATCAAGATTAAACCTTCTCATGTTTGATATAAACATTCACTAACTTAGGTTTTTGGTAATAGACTGCACAATATAGGTCACACCAATGATATACAGCCCCCATGTGGTAGCTGTATATCATTGGTCACACCATCTGCTCTGAGTTGTTTTGTTCTAATCATGATGTGAAAACTTAATATCCTGTTTAGAGAATAACTAACAGCTTAAGAGATTTTGCCACAGATAAATAAAGTGTGAGCATTGTATCTACAGTATCAAAAGTTCTTTTATTGTGCTAAATAGATGCGCAAGGAAAAAACAAAACAGAGTTTAATAAAGTAATGCTTTGAAGTTCTGCAAAACTAAATTTCACAACTTGATGCTATATCATGTATTTGTATTTACACGAGACATACCGTTGTTAAGGTAGAGGCACACTTTCACAAGTCATGTAAAATATCCTTTCTAACTGAATGTGGGTAATTATCATAGATATATAAATCTTTATGTATCTATGGTTTATATATCTATGGTAATCGTGGAGGTAAACATGAGTGTGGGAGGCACTGGTGAGCCTGTATTTAGTTTGCTCAGAGTAAATACCCATATATTGGGTACCAATACGATAAAGGACTGTGCAATGAAAATTGCAAAATCAAATTTACTATTTTTAATATAATATATTAAAATAGTAAATTTGATTTTATTCTTCTAGGCTATAGTTAGACCTAAAACAATGTTTGTTGTGTTTTTTATCTTTACTGGTATTTTATTCAGCATACATATTTTTGAAACTAAAGTTTTCATTGTAATTTCATATTATTTTGAATGGTAGCTAAAACTTTTTGTTAGACAACTAATAAAAAGGATAGAATTTTATTTATATACCAAAATATTCCAGAAAAAAGTATTAGCTAAATAAAAAAAAATAGCTGCAATAACTTTTAGCTGAACCTGGTTGTTGGCTAACTTGCTTTGTTTAAAAAATTTCACTCCAACATTTGCATGAAGTGAAATCGCAATTAATTTATTCTTTATAATACAGTAGGTTCTGTTTTTAGGATAAAATTGAAATTTACCTAAAATCACAGTAAAAACTTTCTTATTTCCAATGTTCTTAGATGTTCTTAGATCTTTGAAATTCTATTTAGCTGTGAACTAAACCGCGCTCTTCAAAACCGAACAATACAAAAAGAAAGCAAACATTATAGGGGGAGTTTTGTTTGTTAACAATGGTTCCATGTGATATCTACTCATTAGTTATGAGGTGACTAAACATCACATGCGACTCTTTTGTGTCACTCACTCTGAAGTATGTCTCAAACCCTAAGAAGTTTCCGACATAATTAATAGAACATTAAGTATATTTATTAAAGTATTTACTATTGCTGTTACTATCAAACAGGTTGAAAGAGAGGAAAAAAGCAAATGAATAATTTTTGTATCTGAAATGACAAATGACTAGAAAATACGTTTTAAAATTGTTTACAATTTTTGGTTTTGTGATTCAAGAAATGTTCACCATGATAAGAGTCAAAAGGGAATAGACAAGTAAAAAGTGAGAGAACTGAACAGAAAGTTTATAGTAAAACAAAACAAACAACTCAATATAGTGGTTTTTAACGCAACACTTGAAGGAGTTCTAAAACTTTTCTCTAACTAAGATAATAGTTAATATAAAAAGAAATAGTTTATGATACGAATTTCACTATATCATGCAGAAAATGTGACAATACACTGTACGCTAAATATGTTATAAAGAATCTATGCATGAAAACTGGAAAATGAAACATTGGTGTATTTTGTCAACAATGATACAACATTTACATCGTCTCTGACTTGAGCGCTGTGAGATAGATGAACATGATTACCTTAATATTACTGCCTTGGAAACTTGAGGCTGTTGCTCAGAGAAATCTACAGCATTTCACTTTAATCCACTTCTAATCATGAGGCTTTCAATGCTGCATGTGACACTATAATACCTCATATCTGCCGTTTTTTTCACCAGAGCTGCATTTAAATTTAATTAAACTTGAAATACAAGTAAATATGACAGCAAGTTAATTTTTTTACAATGACTCATGAAATGTTCAGCGCTTTAGCAAGCAGCAAATGAGAAAGCGCTAAAGCGTCAATGTAAAATGTACAACTGTATTCAAATAAACTTATCAATACCTTTCTTTTGTCACTTATTTTAAGGTATACACTAACTTTGCTATGTAAATACTCACAGCGACATCAGATAATCATGTGATTTCTATATACACTCACAATACTGAATATGGTAAATATTAGCCTTTAATATATACTTATCAAACTGTAAAACTTATTGATAAAGACTGCAAGAGTTTATATAGAAATTATGCTATTGTTACACAGAACTCCCACAGGTTGGTAAAAGTGACGCAAGAACTGAGGGTGAAATGGATGTGGTAAATCTTTTTAGAATGCTTGTAGCATGTGTCAGCTTTTCATGTTCACTAAAACAGGTGTAATACTAGTGACTTAATTATGTGAAAAAGAATGTTCACACAACTGCTATATATATTGTGAGACAACTTTAAAGTATGACTCAGAGCCTAAGAAGTTTCTGACATAATTAACAAAATGTTAAGTATATTTTTTAAACTACTCATTATTCGTGTAATGAGCAGGTTAAAAGAGAGGAATAGAGCAAATGAATAATTTTTGTATCAGAAATGACAAATGGCTAGAAAACATCATGTTGAAAATCTTTACAATTTAGTGTTTTGTGCATCATGAAATGTTCACAATGATAGGAATCAAAAAAGAACATACAAGTAAAAAGTGAGAGAACTGAACAGAAAGTTTATAGTAAAACAAAACAAACAACTCAATATAGTGGTTTTTAACGCAACACTTGAAGGAGTTCTAAAACTTTTCTCTAACTAAGATAATAGTTAATATAAATAGGAATAGTTTTGATATGAATTTTATTATCTCATGCAGAAAATGTGACAATACACTGTACGCTACATATGTTACAAAGAATCTATGCATGAAAACTGGAAAATGAAACATTGATGTATTTTGTAAATATTGATACAACGTTTACATCGTCTCTGACTTGAGTGCTGCGAGATAGATGGGCACGATCAACTTTTTGTTGTTGTGCTTGTTAACTTGAGACTTTTGCTCAGAAAAATCTACATTTCAATTTAATCCATTTTAAAAATTAAACCTTTCAATTCTGCATGTGATAACATCAGTAAATCCTGACACTATATTGCCTCTTATCTGCAGTTTCATTGATCAGAGCTGGATTTAAAGTTAATTACACTTGACTAACCAGGAAATATGACAGCAAATTCAGTACATTGAAATGACTCATAGAATGTACAACACATTAGCAGGCAGCCAATAAAATAGTGCTAAAGTATACATGTACAATTTACAACTTTATTGAAATAAACTTGTCGATGATTTTCTTTTGTCACTTGTTTTAAGATAAACAATAACTTTGCTATGTAAACACTCACATTGACATCAGATAATCATGTGATTTCTATACACACACATAATACTAAATGTGGGAAAGATTAGTCTTTAATAGATGCTGTTCAATCTGTAATACCTATCGACAAAGACTGCAGTCGTTTACATAAAAATATTCTATTGTTACACGGAACTCCCACAGCTTTGTAAGCGTGACACAAGAACTGAGGGTGAAACAAATGTGGGAAATATTTTTAGAATGCTTGTAGCATGTGTCAGCTTTTTATGTGCACCAAAATTGGTGGACTACTAGCGGCTTAGAAAATAGTATACACCAATTTCATGTGAATTGGGAGACAACTAGGTAACCACAATTGTACTACTGTATTTTCAGTCATAAAGTAGTTTTTGAGGACAGGAAACCAGTCTATGCATTTTGGATTTCCTTGAGGAACTTCAGAATAAATATTGTGCTATTGTTGAACTTTGTTGGAAGTCAAACATAACTGAGAAACAATTGGTGCAAGTTCCACAACTCAAACAAAAAAGTAAAATTATTGCTACTGTCTTTGAATCTCATTCATTTTTGTTAGTCGTGGTGCTTGCTGTTGAAACCTAGCAGTAAAAAATGTGCTAGCTATATACAAGTGCATTGAAATGATCTTTGATCCGTGATATGCAATATCTGCAACTCAATGGAAAATAAAAATTTAAAAGAGAATACTGTTAACTTTTAACCCTCTTGCTACTATTTTACCCATCTGAACAAAAAAATAAACACTAAATAAAAATTTGAAAAAAAAGTGAAATTTATTCTACAATTTTTTAGATTCAAGTATAATGAAAGAAAAGTATGTAGCTTATATCTATAAGTATTAAATTTGAAAGGAATATTTTAGCAGAATTGTGCTTTGTGCAGCTTTCATGTTGTTCTTTACAGAAGGAATTTTACTTTGTTAAACCTATAAATAAATAAAATATATGATTGACTTTCACTTTGAGCTTCACAATCACACAAAGTATTCTTTATGACTACAAGAAATCTGTGTCAGAAAAAGTTATGGGTTGAAATATATAGCTTCCTAAATATCAATAGAACATGTTTAGCTAAAGAATTTCTATGCAATCTCACCTAAAACCTTTAAACCAAATGCATGATGTCAAACCATGGCTATGTTTTCTGTTCCACAGCAATTAGGAAAAGTTAGTTGTGCATATACTATGTTATGATATGCAAACGTAAGTATCAAGCCCTTTTTATAATGTGCGTGCGTAATAGACTTATTTAGCATTCTACATAGAATCAATTCTTTAGTTCACTAATATCTCACAAATTTTCTGATGAATATTTTTATAATATTGTTTAGCTAGGAATCCTTGGTTGCAATCATTAAAACTATGTATTCTAAAGCAGAACATTTTCACACACAGAGATCCTGAGGTTATGAAAACATCTTTACTCATTCCTATTGAAGCTGAACAATAACCCCTTAAGAGAACTTTGAATGAATAGTTTGCTTTCTCAGTTGCAAACGGGACTTCCCCATCTTATAACTGAAGATTTCATCAATCCATTCATTGAAGCGAATGGGGAAGGAGAGAATCATTGAAAGAACGAAATCAGCAACCGTGTTGAGTTTAAACTGTCATAGTGAGGGAAAGCCTGAAGAGAATATAAGCATAGTTAGAAGTTAATAGACAGGAAGAGCTACTAGAAATATTGAGATGAAATTTTAGTTGTCTGAAGCTATAGTGATGTATGTATCTGATATCTATAAAGAAAGCATGTCTGATAATAGAAGATATACATGTATGTTGTAGGTAGCAAATGATATTAAAAGCTATCCCTTAGTAATATCTACAGCATTTGTAGGCTACATCTGCGGAGTAAGTATGTTTCCCGCAGCTCACTAACATTTTGAACAGCTGTATCGACAGTGCTCCAGCGGTTCACATTGGTACATTAAACATATTTGACAAATGGAAATAAGAAAATGTTATGATAATGAAAATTTTCAAATTAATTTAATCTTAACTAACTAATCAAGAAAATTTTTTTAGAATAATAAGCTCTTTTCTACGTTGACACTCGAACATAAAAATAAGATAGAATTAACGTGTATACCGTTAAAGGTATAGCAATATAAAATGTTGCTATACATTTGAAGACACTTTTTTATTATGATCAGACTTATGAGGGAATAGCTGCTGTACCACACTAAGCTACTGTTTTATTTTTTTAGTTTTCTTTGAAATTTCACCATAATCATTTCAATTGTCGCTCTGACACAGATTTCACATTTTATCAAATAGCTATGTAAACCGCTTTATTTTGAACATAAATTACACAAGAGAAAAAATGTTTAACCTAAAACTTTTCTTGTTACATTTTCAAATATGCAGTGATATTTCAATTGTTTTTGCATAAATTTTGAAGATGTTAAAAATATAAAAGTCTATATGATAATGTTAAAATGCATATTAAATTTTGTGGAAAGCTTGTTCGATTTTTGAATCTAAAGTGTCATGTGGAACTTTTAACTACTCAAAATTATTTTACCTTTGCTATTATTTTCTATAACAAACTAAGACAGGATTGGACCCCGACAACAAGCTCTGTATTAAGCAGTGGACATTTTCAGAAAGACTGCTACAAGGTTCCACCAGGTATTGGAAGCAAACCAATGCTAAAATCTGGCGCAATACCTACAATATTTACAGCTTATCCAACCTACCTTCAGCCAAAAGCTGTGAAAAAACGAACACCAACCATAAGAAAAAAAGCCTGCCGAAACGTGGAACAACATATCAGACAGCAGCCAGCACCATAATCCCTGACCCTAAAAATACTACACCTGGTGTTACTCCTATCCATGATGATAAGCAACCTGCAGCTTCTGACAAACAGGACACACCTACAGCCTCGACAACGAGCTGCGGATGTGGTGGTAGACCTAAACGGCCTGCTGTCCCACGTATCTCAATATTAAAAAGAAGAATCAAAACTCTACATCAGAGAGTTATTAGTTTAATTTCTATTTGGTCATTCTTTGTATTATCAATGATATAAAAGCTTCTAAATCATTGGTATTATTCATTACTATGTGTCTAAGATTCTTGCCTTTCTCATCCAAAGTCAGTTTTATATATTATCAATAAAATATGCAGCCTCACATGCACAAACTATGGAAAAATTGAGCAATCTTTAGTGTTAAGTCGATGGAAGTTCATAGATCAGCTGATTCACTTTACATATCATCATGACGTTGCGTCATGCCAATTATAGGCCTCACTTGTTTTGATTATTTGCATATATAGGGTTTACTATATCTATGGTTGTCCCTTTACTACCGCTACTGCAGACAACTATGCTGCAGAAGGGAGGTTGCAAACATTGGCTATTACTGTTGCACCTATGAAGTTTATCCACTTAACGACAGAAATGGTTGTCAGATTTTGTGGCAGCCTGTGAACTGTAAAGCTGAATGACTAGGTTCTATGAACAAGTTTGGACTGCTTCTCTTTTGCTAATTCTGGCCAGAGCCCAGCTACAAAGCCTAGCAGTCCGATGACAAGTTTAAAAAGAAAATCCGGAGAGATTGCACCTTCTCTTTAAATCAGACTTTAATATATACAATATATTATATATTATACATATAATAAATGTATTATATATAAATATAATTGATAAAAAGGCAAAGCTGTGGTTTTAAATAAGAAGTGAAATAAAGATGTAAAAATGACCACTAAATGCACTTTACTAAAAAAAATTTATGTGGTAAGAACAAAAAAGTTGTTAAAAAATAGATATAACCAGCATAACCAGCAAAATGCACAAGATCATATAAGCGTATCGCTCACTTTAAAACACTTACATATAAGCTGATAGTGTGAACTTCCATAACAAAACCTCACCTCTGGTGCATGTAAAGTTTTTCTAGGGCATTATAACATACATAGTTCGAGCTGCAAGGACTAAACTGTCTAAACAGGAACAAGGTCACATGAGTATCATAATACTAATACCGTGTCAATAAGGCAGTGCTGTTAAATCTCTTCACAAAATCAAAATAATTTTGCAGTAGCATTATTAAATTTTGCAAACTTGTAGATCATGTGAAGCTCAAGCAGGAAATTTAAAAGATAGTTTCATTTTATGACGTTATGAATAGATTACTCACATGCTACCACGTCACACACTTTTACTAGCTTTTCCTACGCATTGTAAGCTCATTGCTGCCAGCCGTATATTGTAGTAGTACTGACATGATAGCTGGTTGAATAGCAGGAGCATTTGTGGTGGGATGCTCTTCCTATAGGCTGGTTCACAGGATATAGGGGTAACTTGGCGCTGATGCTACGCTACAATGCTTTGGTCACCGATGATGATACCGATGTTCACACTATCACAAACCCATGTGACTTTGCATCAGCAAATACTCCATGGCGTAATGTTTTCAGCTTTCTTTTTAATTTTTGTGTGAAGAAACCTCTTCGTTTTCGCGTGCTTGAATCAAATACTAGTCGCAGCAACTATCATAAACGGAAATAAATAAATCACACTATTTGCAACGGCGAGTCACTATTGCCGAAATGGTTTACATTGTACAGGCTGTCGTCAATCTCAGCAAAATATCAGGAAAGTTTGACAGCTGCAATCTGTCTCGATGTATCCGCGTTGCCTCGTTGATGTCATCGATTTATGGTGCACATAGTCGATGATGAACGCCGAAAGGACAATGCTGACCTATGGCAGTATGGTATGAACCAGCCTTAGCACACCTTGTTTGATTTAAACCATCGATCTACTGATCGTAAACCAATATACTAACCATGAAACCACAGCTGCTCCCAAAATGGAATACAATAGTATCTTCCTTTTTTCAATGAATGTTATACCGGTGTTCATCAAGAAGAGTAATTTTTGAAGCCATTCACCTCCTATGCATAGACACCAGCTGCTCACGTTTGCTTTAAAATTTATATACATTGACTTCATAATGGTCCTCTTACTCGGCTTCTACAACCCACAAAATAGACTTGAGCATACATATGCTGTTCAAGATTTCCCTTAGCATATCCATATCTATGTTTTAGGAAACAATTGTCAGCCCATATGCTTTAAAATCGGTTTCAGCTGGAAATATAAACCTCTGGATACGAGAGATGATTATCAGATACTTTATTCTTGCACTTGTTTGCCTCACTTTGGCTGAAGACGAATTCTCTCCCGGGGAAACTGCCACATCGCCAAATGAGATGAAAGCTGCATTACCTGTCAGGTCTGTTCATTTCGTTTTTCATACAAGTAAATTAAAAGACATACTTGCACAAAATTTTCATAGATTTTATTATAAAGTATCAGTAATTTTCTGTCATTTTGTATCGTTTTTGATGTTTGAGGTAATCTGACTGCCAGGATGTTTCAATATTAAAATTGACAAACCTTGGTTGGGTTAAAATGGTCAGATGAAACATATGTGCGAAATGCATGTCACTGTTATTTCCACAAGTATTTCCACAAGCAACTATTTCCACAAGCATTTCTAAGTGTTGATTCGTTGTTATTTGGTGCTTACTCGCTGACAGGTATCTCTTGTTTGAAGTGAACTATGGTGAAGGGTTCAACCTGAGGAGGGATGTTTATATCCGCATGGCAAACATGGTGAGAACAAACTAATAATCATACTAAATGCTTTGTTCAATAACTGGTGAATTAGACCCAGAACTGAAGAAGGTTGTAGACGTAGTGAATAATCTTAATTACATTCTGAATAGAAGAACCGGGATTGTGGGAAATATTATCAATGCTGTTTAAATATTGGATACCATTCTGCATGACACAAGGTTCCAAACAAGTCAGCGGTCATGCGTATGAATGGTATCTGACAACTGTTACAAGTTGTTTTTGGAATATCCAACATGGCCATTCTAAAAAAAACTTTGCTTGTTAGGTTTTAGATTTTTTGTCAATTTTGCATTAAATGGTTACACTATTGTGAGTATTATGTGAACATTATTGTTTTTTGTATTATCATTAACATTATCCTTTTTGTAAACCTCTCTACAATTGTACACAGTGTGTCTAGTTAAAAATGAAAGTTTATTATAAACCTCCTAATGCAAAGTTCATGCGAATGAATCCACTTACCCGGTATCCCTGCTTATGTTTCAGACTGTTTAAATTGATTCTGAACAATATAGTCAGGCATTCATAGAATTGTTGTTTAAAGTCTAAAATATATTGTGGACTCATAGGCACATTTATCCTAATCCTTTTTTACGGTTTTAAAGTATTCAATTCTTTAACTCTTTCCTTTACTTTGTGAGTTGCATATATTTAGTTACCTCAAAGATAGCACCATAATTTTAAATTTGTAACATTGCTACAGACGTTTAGATGTTAATAATTTGTAACTGTTTATAATATATTAGAATCATATAAGGTCCATATAGGCGGTTTTTGCTTTAACCTGTTGAATTAATTAGATTGCATGTAACAGCCTGTTCAGTTGATGTAACAGCCTGCTCAGTTGTTCACAGGAAACAACAATCCTTAAAATTACTGCAGCAGTCCCTATCATTTAATAGGTTAAGTTTTTGAACGACGAAGGTGGACAGCAGTGGGTTCTCGTGCTGCCGCCATGGGGGAATATCTACCACTGGCAGTCTCCAATAAAACAAACTAAGATTCCATGGAGCAGGTTTTTTGATCTAGACAGTTTTAGACGTCATATTCCTGTAATGGAGCTCGCAGATTGGATGGCAGGTATGCCTGAGTTGCTGTATTAGGCTTGTTGGATGTGCTGTTCAGTGCCAGTTACTATACTGAAACTTTTTGTTAGAATAACCAGTGTATTACCAGTTGCCGTATTAAAACTCACTGGTCAAATGGCTAGCGCAGTAACTATGGTAAATATACTAAATAAGTAATCTATTAATGATTGGTTTAACAGCGACTGTGGCAGCAGTTTAGGGCCTGGTGTAGTACTAGAAATGCCAACTCATCCAAGGATGCATTTCCTGCTACTAAATTGGTTGCATTATCTTCTAGTCGTGTGAGATTCTGCTTGTATGAGCTTCAGACTAACATATAGTTCAACTCTGTACCATATTATCACCACAAACAACCTATGAGAGTCAGAAACTGTCATACATATTAATAAAAAGTTAGATGACCAACAATATGAGCGTTTGTGTCAGTATCGACTATCAAGAGGTACCAGTATAGTCGTATTCAAAATTTTGATGGGTGGCTTCTGCAGCAACAATAACCTTTTTTATAGACACATTTCTATGTATTCTTTGTTATTTTAGTTCAACATATCATGGTTTTTATTTTTTTCTGTTTGTTTTAATTGTATCAGTATCAATTCATTTTTCATTGTACAAATCATACTTTATTTAGCCATTACTCGCTAGTTTGTTCCCATTCAAACACCTTTTCAGTTGTTTTAGTTTTTTCTTAATCTATTTGAACTGCACAAAACACTTTACGCATGATATGAAGTTTAAAAGTTATGATGGTAAATGTTGTATATGTTAAATAAAAGTAACTTTTTTGTGCAAAGACTTTTTTATTACTCGGGCAATGCCGCGCATTCACGTAGTAAGTAAATAAACGTGAATCAACTATTCAACTAATGCTAAGTTTTGCTGACTCTCAGACTGTTGCAATAATGATATAATAATGCATACATCGATCGGCAGCCCTGACATATTTTCGATAGCTTTTAGTTACAAGAATCTCTTTGTACTCGAGATTGTATTTGGCTTTATCTGATGTGTGGAACGCATCTCAAGCTTTAAACAAATTAGCTTCAGTCGGCACCGTGATTGCTTGCTCACAGCTGCATTTGTGTGTGCTTTTGTAACCTCAATATGACCCCTAGTTGGTTAGCTTTAGTTAGTAAGACCTAGTTTACACTGTTTTCGTTTGGTGCATTATGCAGTGGTTGGAACACCTGCTGTCATAGATGAGATATACTACCTACAGACATACTCCGAAGGTTGGGTAGATGAACAGTGGACAGAGAGACGAGATATCAGACCTTGCAATGATCCGAGTTACTATAAGAAGGTATCTTACCCAATTCTCCTTGTTTTAGACTAGTTACAGGAGTTGTCTGTTCTACAGTTGACCTTTTTTAACCTTCCTAGTTGAAGGCTTGTCCATATAAATAGTAAAAGCTGGATACAAGCATCAGTCTGTTGATCTGACTTTTTCCAACTTTAAACTTTAGTCTGGTCTAAACTGGCAGCCATTTTTCTCTGCCATTATCTGTCAACAAAAGTGAAGCCATTTGGGCTATTATATGGTTATTTTTAATCTATAGACTAAATATCAATGTATATATATATATGTATATATATATATATATATATATATATATATATATATATATATATATATATATATATATATATATATATATATATATATATACATTGATATTTAGTATGGGGTATGTTATATATATATATATATATATATATATATAACATACCCCATCTGTTTCATTTTCAGCATTCTATTTCTGTTGTTTCATTTTTCATTCTATGTCATCAAAGGTTAAAGGGTCTCTCACATAAAAATCTAGTAAATGTTATCAGAAAGAATAGATATTTTTTATCATTTGGTAATTTTTTATGTTAGGTGATCTGATTGCCAGAATGTTTCAAGATTAAAATTGGCCAAACTTGATCGCGGTTAAAACGTCCAGATCAAGTGAAAGTGCGATTATAACATCTACAGTTGCTGAGAGACCAACAGAATAGAGACGCGTAATGCTTATGTTAGATGGACTCCAGGTGTACACCTTCTCTTTGTCACATGTTGACTTGAAGTTCTCACAGACAGTTCTGAGCTCTGTACACTGTTCTGAGATCTAAAGTGTCTGACTTTAGATCTCTGTAATCATGATCCACTGCACTGACTTGTCTCTGAATACTCCATACGCATATACCGGTGTATCATGCAGGTATGTTAGGTATTTTATGCAGATTATGACATCTTTTGCAGGTAGATGGTGAAGTGGAAGGGCATTTTTGGGGCTATACTAAAACCATAAAAGGTAAAAGCTTCGAGTGTCTCTCCGTGCAAAATGAGATCAAAACTTTCACGGACTTCTTGAGAGACGAGGCAAAAGGTCAAAGTATCTTAATTGACAGAGGAGAAACTCTCACACACGGGAGGTACTCTGAGTGGAGTAAGGACTGGTGGTTGGTAAGTCTCTCTTTATTTCCTGTTAGTCTGTGGTTGCTAGGTTAGCCAGTGTGTGGTTGTAGTAATTGTTGTAGTTGTAGAATGTGTAAACAGTTCCATGTCACGCATCATGTTCTGCATATCTTAAACCAACTATTAGTAGTTTATTGTCACATTATGACACCAAGTTATAGGACAAGGGATATGCACAGTTTTGCTTCAGATTTTTATTTAGTACCAATCGGTCCGATTATGTTTATACGTTGACTATGTACCTGTTTGTTACTAATAGTTACTAATAGTTGTCTTCAATCTATGTAGATAAATATGCTGCTGCAAATGCTGTTTTCCCCTCATGTATCACGCTACTAAAATACTTTGCTCATTTTCATCATTTTTTTTCGTTGTTTCTATCTCTTTTCCTTTTAATGTCTCAATGCATAAATTTGAATTAGATCAGAAACCAAATTCCCATCAGCAATACATGCAGGCAGTGATGAATTAAGAGTTGTTCCCTCTTGTCTTCTATTCGGTGAAATATCCTTCTAAGCACTGACTGAGCATTGAGTTGAGAGTTGGTGTGTTAGATGAAAGCATTAGTATTGGTTTATCGTTACTCAAAGGGAAGGCGGAGCATAAGGTTTAGCAAGAAACTGATGAACATCGGTGATGAGTTTAGAAAAAAGCATCTAGAATCTACTGATGAGGCTGACTTGACTCTGATGGATTCTGATTGGACGAAGCAACAGGTAATGCTTCACCATATCCATAGCGAGCATGAATATATATAGGTTATAGAAACCTATTTGACAAGCTAAACATGAGCTTTTGAATTTAGAAGGCACTAGGTTCCGCCTTAGGCGGTCCGTATCTGGCAATACATCTGAGGAGAAAAGATTTCTTACGAGGATCCAGGAAGGAGGTTCCCTCATTAAGCTTTGCAGCAGAACAAATAGAGAAGCTGTTGGTGGAGAAGAGCCTGAGCAAAGTGTTTATAGCCACAGACGCTCCTGAAAGTGGTAAGCTTCTCTCATTGACCCACCCGTACTTCATTGGTCTTGAAGACTTGACAGGATCTCCGCCAAAGTCAACATGGCTTATATTCTCAATTTTCAGTCATTCATGAAAGCTTACCTATCTTTGTTTGTTTTCCTATAATTCAACTAGCCTGAGAACCTGGCTTCTCACTCTACGCTGTTCTGGTATCCAGATATTATTGCAGAGTTTCAGGTGCTCACGCAATCCCTCGGCGAGTACCAGGTGTACAGATATGTGCCAACTAGTGAACAGCTTAACGAGATAGGAGATGGCGGGGTCGCTATTGTGGATCAGTGGATAGCTGCGCATGCTAGGTAAGGGTCGCTTATTCATTGCGCAAAGTGCAAAATAGCTTTAAGAGCGTTTACCCGTTCAATATATAATCACATCAGAAAAGGGATTTCAACAGCTATATACAGAAATAACATTTTTAGGCTTAGATTAATGCCAAAACTGATTCTAGGCTTTTATGAGTTTGTGTCCTTTTGTGCTAAAGTGCTGATAACTCCACATAATAATTGCTGACTATATATATTCATACATACATAGCAAAATGTTGAAGAGTGGTTCAGTTTTCATATTTAAACACAGTTATAAATGGGAGAATGTATATGTGCTGTTTTTTGTAGTACCTAAATCTATATGGATATTAATGTTTGTCTTTTGTCGTCGCTGTGTCTAGCTATAGCGATTAAATCCTAGCAATGAAATTTCCTACCGTACTCGAGTTGAACTTGCGACGATTGCAATTGCATGTATGCAAAGATGCACACCTAACCTCA
Organism: Watersipora subatra; assembly: GCF_963576615.1. Classification (NCBI taxonomy): domain Eukaryota; kingdom Metazoa; phylum Bryozoa; class Gymnolaemata; order Cheilostomatida; family Watersiporidae; genus Watersipora; species Watersipora subatra. The sequence goes on from NC_088709.1 coordinate 24,481,484, forward strand.
AGTGTAAGTCATTTTTTTTCTGATTTAGCTCATTTACAGTATCCTTATCGCTTATAAAATTAAGTATGTTTTATTATGAATTAATATTGCCTTCTGCATTTGCTTGTTTGAATTTTTTGAAAAGCTTTTTTAAAATCCATTATTCAATTGTGCCATTTCAAATGTTCCACTACAGTTTAACTGTAACGGCACGATTTCAATTTTCAATTTCCGGTTATTGCAAAAGGCAATTGCTAGAAATTGTAAAACTAAAAAATGTTCACTTGGACATTCCCGATAGGAATTTTTTGTACTTTCTCTCTCGGTTCGGTCAGACAAAGTAACCACTTGCGCTTCACGGACGTATTTAATTTCGATATCTCATATTTACATTTGTGCCAGTATCAGCTATCGAGAGGTACCAGTATAGTCATATTCAAAATTTTGATGGATAACTTCTGCAGCAACAATAACCTTTTCTAAATACACGCTTCTGTGTACTCTTTGTTATTATTAATTCAACTTATTCGTGATTTTTACTTCATTTTCAGTTCTTTTTAATTGTATTAATTCACTTTTCATTGTAATCATTGTAACAAATCATACTTTATTTAGCCATCACTTGCTAATTATTTCACATTTAAACACTTTTACGGTTGTTTTAGTTTTTCTAATTTATTTGAACTGCACAATACGCTTTACTCTTGGTATGAAGTTTATAAGTTATAATGGTAAATGTTGTATATGGTAAATAAAAATAAATGTTCTGCGCAATGACGTTTTTATTACATGGGCAATGCCGGGCATTCACCTTGTAAGTAACTAAAAGTGAATCAACTATTCAACTAATAATAAGTTTCGCTGACTCTCAAACTGTTGCAATAGTGATGTAATATTACATATATAGATAGACAGTAACATACAATAGAATAGAATTCCTTAGTAATGCTTACTAGAAAATAAAGATGTAATTTCAACGCACTCATAATTATATTAGTTCTTGAGACAAATATTAGGCTATTTAAAACCAAGCTCTTGGAAAGCCTCAGACAGCTGACCGATTTGTTGGCGAGAAAAAAGAATTAATTTATTAATTGCTAGTACGCTTGCCAGTTCCGTGCACTGTGAGAGATCATCATGAATACTCAGTATGTGCATGATTATCCAGTGAAGCGGTAAGGCGACCGAGAGGTGTAGCGGTTGCCCGATTGCTTTTGAATCTGACACCCGGGTTTGATGCCCGTGTGAGGCAAGTTTTCTTGCTAACGTTGTTAGCCAGAATCTTCGCGACAGACAAACACAGGTCTTATTATAGTAAAGATTCGTTTAGATAGTCAGCTACTTAACTGTAACTAGGATGTTGAGACTTTGTGATTGTCATTGACCTGCGCTACTGCTCATTGACCTGCGCTACTGCTCATGCGCAAATGTACCGACTTATTATAAATTTTACACAAGGAAATTACTGTTGTTTCAACTGTAGTTTTCTGTTAAAAAATCCTTTTCGCAAACAATCTCTCACTATTCTGGTGAAGTTGTGACCTATGATACATAGCACTGAACCTCTGAGTGTTCAATATTGTAAATAGATTGCTGACTTAACGCTTGTAATTAGTCTTCATGGCTAAATAACTCGCCATGCATTGTCAACTTACTGGTGGATTACTTTGTGTATTTATTTTCAACTCCAGTATTTCTGTGGTCGCTGTATCAATTTTGTACTTTTTGATATATTTTTAGGTATTTTGCTGGCACAAGTGTCTCTACATTCTCATTTCGAATACACGAGGAGAGGTCATTGCTAGGTTTTCCTCCAGATTCAACTTATAATAGACTCTGTGGTGAGAAAGAGGATCCTGCTGACTGCGCCAAGGAGCAGCCAGGTCGCTGGTTTCCCAAATATGACTAAACTGTTGACTCGCCATAACCTTCTAGCCTTTTTTCTATCACATGAAATCAACTTACTGCATCTTAATAAATAACTTGCAGTTTATTTTATCAGACATAAAATATAGGTTAAAGTCAGTTTCCTTTGCGTCAGATTTCTTACTGTTTTGGTGCTCGTGTATTAAAGCTTCCTGTCTAGACATATGTTTTATGAGATGTGAATTTTTCCTCATGCAATTATTGTTGTATGCGATACAATGTTCAACACGTATGTCTCATATAACCCTGTTATGTGAGGTAGAAGGTAGACGAGTCTATGTTTTATTATTATATGTATGATAGTGTAGGTAAGCGATGTCTCTAGACTAATCTTATCCTTAAGCTGGGTGGTTTATGTTGGTGCTCCTTTTTGTTCATATTTAAAGTTTATCAGTTTATCACTAAGTTAAACATAATATCTGTGTTTAGACATCATGGGTTCTAGTGTTAGCCACTTATCATTAGATCAAGTCCTTCTGATTTACAGCTGCGTCTTTCCCTGTTACAGTTGTAAGAATTCCTGTCAATGTGTCTAGTAGCATACAATATTGGAATCTCTCTTTTCATTTTTATGTTCTCCAGATTATTGTTTTAATAAAAACTGAGATTCTACATATTTATTCTTATCCAAAATCAAGTAGTGAAAACTAATGAAAATAATAAGTAAAACTTGATATTCATTTGCTTTTAAGTTTTGTATAAGCTAATGCACAGTAAACTGTAGACTCTGTGTAGACTATTTTAGTTGGTAGATAAAAGTACAGTATTTTAGGCTCAACAGAACAAACTAGATTCAATCTCTACAAAAGAGAATCACAAAGAATAACTTGTTTGTTTGCAGTAAAGTTTTAATAGCAATAGACATAAATTATATTTATATAAATATATAACTCTTTATTGGCAATCAAAATACATTCTATTATTTCTAATATGATCTAAATAGAAAAATAAACAAGCAAAACATTAATAAAAGTAATCTCTTTAGTAAAGGAAGAGGAATGATTACAGTTCTGTAAAAGTTACAAGTATCTAGTTCTCTATAATAAAACATTTAACAAATCAGCTCACTGATTAGTCACCTAGGTGACTCATACAGAGAGTACATAAAACAGTATAATGTAATAGAATAACTGTCAACTAATGAGCCATTAAGCAGGAAAGTTAGTTATAACTCAGCATGAAGAGAGTTCCTGGTAAAACAGATGGACTTTCAGGGTTCTTACACTCATCACCAACTTCAGATGACGTCTTCAGAAGTTTGATCTCTATTTGACCTTTATGGTTATGAACAGCATGAAGAAGAGATCTATGGTAGCTTCCTCCATTTCTCTCAACAAGCATCATTTGTACAAACTGGGGTTTCTCTGCCATCTCAACGTTTCCACACAAAGGAGGATAACGTTTAAGCATGAAATGAGAGGCAGTTTTCTCATCAACCACCTGAAATATAGAATGATGTTTGATACCCAAAGTTTTATTAACACCAAGTTAAGAACACAAAATCGATGGATATGTGAAAATTTGATGTGCTGGCCATCAATATCTGCAGCTTTCCTACCTTTGCCACGAGCTCATCATCTTCACGAACCAGTCTTTCAGTCTCTACCAAAGGATTCCAGACTTCAAAGTGAGTTTTGATTCCACGACGAGTAATAAAGGTTACAAGAGAGTCATAATCAGACATAGAGCGAATCAGAAAATCTGAAAAAGAAAACCGTCAACAAGCAATAAAACTTATTTCTTTAGTTATGCAAAAGTTGGTAATCGCGAAAAAGAGACAACTCAATGTTTATAAAATATATCATGAGTTTACGGTTAGCATAGTCAAGTAAGGGTAAAGAGACTTTACTTACTATCAAAAGCGGTTTGTCTGCTGCTAATCCTCAGAAGACTGACTCCATTATTTTCATTTCTGACATTCAAGAAACCATTTCCAAGGTAGCTGAAGATAGTCAAGTTGTCTCCATAGGCTGGCTGTATAATGAAATATGACAAGTTATTATCAAGCCGTATATTTGAGTTATAGCAGTATAGACCATACTAAAAGATTAAGGTAGCTGACTAGATGAGCTCTTACAGCATGAGACCAAATTAAGTTTGAATAAAAAATTTTGAAATTCGGAATGAAAATTAATAATGAAAATCTTCTCTTATTGACAGAGAGCTTGATTTGAAAATAAAATTCAGTAGTGGTCACCGAATGAACAGCATGGGTATTTTGCTTCGAAACTCTAAAACTTAATTTATCACACAAAGTGCTTACACTTCTAATCCTCTGTTGATAAGCTTCAGCATTGATATCTTTTAGAGAAATATCGAAACTCTCAACTAAATGTGCTTTAGGAGTTGTTTCTTCTATAGAAAGGGCAACTCCACACAGAAGAAACAGCAATCTTGACTAAAACAAAAGCATATCGTACAGCAAACATATATTAAGTTTTCGTTTGATTTTCATTTTGCAGGGCGCACATTTAGTTTATTCGGTTAAGCCTAAAATACTGTACTTTTATTTATCTGGCTAAAACAAAAAGATATTATACAGCTGTAATTGGTGAGACATGTTTTTCAGTACACCACCAACTACAGAAAAACCAAACTTCATAAAGCTTAAAACAGTTTATTATTTTTGTAAATTTCTACAGAATGCATTCCCTAAAGAGTGTCTCATATTCACACCAACTGATGTACATTCTATGAGTGACCAAAGCTGAAGACTGTCGAGCTGCCTTCTATAGCTTAAACATGATAACTTAAACATTTTTACAAACCTTTAGATCTGCCATTTGAAGAGATGATTGTTAGCTTTTGTCTCAATAAAATGTTATGTTCGTTTACTAGTTTGAAAATGGATGTGATACCTTCCTCACAAACCTTCTTCTTTTATACATTTGTCACAAAAGAAATCTTGAATTGGATTTTATTTGTTGAATTTATTTATTCATAAAAGCCCATGAAATGAAACTGCATAATGCATCTAAGAGACTATGAGTCAGTCTCACTCTGGACTGACCAATCAGATGAAAGTCAAGTTCAATGATGTCATTAAGGAATTACCCAAGCAAAATCCATAAAACAGGAAGTCTGAGCTGTAGATTATTGGTAATTTAATATCAACATTTAAACATTTTAGGTACATAAGTATATATTAATCAGCTAATTAACCGTTTGAATCGTTACATCCTATAACAACTGTTGAAGTTGCATATTTATATTTTTCTTGTTCAAATCAATTTTCTTCTGATTGGTACGTTTGTACAAGTTGAGGACAAATCAATGTCAGCGTTTTACAATTTCGTAAGCTCGATGTTAAATTTGTTGTTGAATCAAGAATAAACCTTCTCATGTTTGATACAAACATTCCCTAACTAACGTTTTTAGTAATAGGCTGCACTATATAGGTCACACCATTGATATACAGCCCCCCCTCCCCGTGTGTGGAATGAATATCATTGGTCACACCATCTGCTCTGAGTTGTTTTGTTCTAATCCTGATGTGAAGACTTAATATCCTGTTTAGAGATTAACTAACAGCTTAAGAGATTTTGCCACAGATAAATAAAGTGTGAGCATTGTATCTACAGTATCAAAAACTCTTTTATTGTGCTAAATAGATGCGCAATGGAAAAACAAAACAGAGTTTAATAAAGTAATGCTTTGAAGTTCTGCAAAACTAAATTTTACAACTTGATGATGCTATATCATGTATTTGTATTTACATGAAACTTACCGTTGTTAAGGTAGAGGCACACTTTCACAAGTCATGTAAGATATCCTTTCTAACTGAATGTGGGTAATTATCATAGATATATAAATCTTTATGTATCTATGGTTTATATATCTATGGTAATCATGGAGGTAAACCTGAGTGTGGGAGGCACTGGTGAGCCTGTATTTAGTTTGCTCACAGTAAATACCCATATATTGGGTACCAATATGATAAAGGACTGTGCAATGAAAATTGCAAAATCAAATTTACTATTTTTAATATAATATATTAAAATAGCAAATTTGATTTTATTCTTCTAGGCTATAGTTAGACCTAAAACAATGTTTGTGGTGTTTTTTATCTTTACTTGTATTTGATTCAGCATACATATTTTTGAAACTAAAGTTTTCATTGTAATTTCATATTATTTTGAAGGATAGCTAAAACTTTTTGTTAGAGAACTAATCAAAAAGGATAGAATTTTATTTATATACCAAAATATTCCAGAAAAGAGTATTAGCTAAATAAAAAAAAAAATAGCTGCACTAGCTTTTAGCTAAACCTGGTTGTTGGCTAACTTGCTTTGTTTAAAAAATTTCACTCCGACATTTGCATGAAGTGAAATCGCAATTAATTTATTCTTTATAATACAGTAGGTTCTGTTTTTAGGATAAAATTAAAATTTACCTAAAATCACAGTAAAAACTTTCTTATTTCCAATGTTCTTAGATGTTCTTAGATCTTTGAAATTCTATTTAGCTGTGAACTAAACCGCGCTCTTTAAAACCGTACAATACAAAAAGAAAGCAAACATTATAGGGGGAGTTTTGTTTGTTAACAATGGCTCCGTATGATTTCTACTCATTAGTTATGAGGTGACTAAACATCACATGCGACTCTTTTGTGCCACTCACTCTGAAGTATGACTCAAACCCTAAGATGTTTCCGACATAATTAATAGAACATTAAGTATATTTATTAAAGTATTTACTATTGCTGTTACTATCAAACAGGTTGAAAGAGAGGAAAAAAGCAAATGAATAATTTTTGTATCTGAAATGACAAATGACTAGAAAATACGTTTTAAAATTGTTTACAATTTTTGGTTTTGTGATTCAAGAAATGTTCACCATGATAAGAGTCAAAAGGGAATAGACAAGTAAAAAGTGAGAGAACTAAAAAGAAAGTTTATAGTAAAACAAAACAAACAACTCAGTATAGTGGTTTCTAACGCATCACTTGAAGGAGTCCTTCAACTTTTCTCTAACTAAGATAATAGTTAATATAAAAAGGAATAGTTTTTGATACGAATTTCATTATATCATGCAGAAAATGTGACAATACACTGTACGCTACATACGTTACAAATAATCAATGCATAAAAACTGCGAAATGAAACATTGGTGTATTTTGTAAACAATGATACAACATTTACATCGCCTCTGACTTGAGCGCTGTGAGATAGATGAACATGATTAACTTAATATTACTGCCTTGGAAACTTGAGGCTGTTGCTCAGATAAATCTACAGCATTTCACTTTAATTCACTTCTAATCATGAGGCTTTCAATGCTGCATGTGACACTATAATACCTCATATTTGCCGTTTTTTTCACCAGAGCTGCATTTAGATTTAATTAAACTTGAAATACAAGTAAATATGACAGCGAATTCCTTTTTTTACAATGACTCATGGAATGTTCAGCGCTTTAGCAGGCAGCAAATGAGAAAGTGCTAAAGTTTCAATGTAAAATGTACAACTGTATTCAAATAAACTTATCAATACATTTCTTTTGTCACTTATCTTAAGGTATACACTAACTTTGCTATGTAAATACTCACAGCGACATCAGATAATCATGTGATTTCTATATACACTCACAATACTGAATATGGTAAATATTAGCCTTTAATATATACTTATCAAACTGTAAAACTTATTGATAAAGACTGCAAGAGTTTATATAGAAATTATGCTATTGTTACACAGAACTCCCACAGGTTGGTAAAAGTGACGCAAAAACTGAGGGTGAAATGGATGTGGTAAATCTTTTTAGAATGCTTGTAGCATGTGTCAGCTTTTCATGTTCACTAAAACAGGTGTAATACTAGTGACTTAATTGTGTGAAAAAGAATGTTCACACAACTGCTATGTATATTGTGAGACAACTTTAAAGTATGACTCAGAGCCTAAGAAGTTTCTGACATAATTAACAAAATGTTAAGTATATTTTTTAAACTACTCATTATTCGTGTAGTAAGCAGGTTAAAAGAGAGGAAAAAAGCAAACGAATAATTTTTGTATCAGAAATGACAAATGGCTAGAAAACATCATGTTGAAAATCTTTACAATTTAGTGTTTTGTGCATCATGAAATGTTCACAATGATAAGAATAAAAAAAGAACATACAAGTAAAAAGTGAGAGAACTGAACAGAAAGTTTATAGTAAAACAAAACAAACAACTCAATATAGTGGTTTTTAACGCAACACTTGAAGGAGTTCTAAAACTTTTCTCTAACTAAGATAATAGTTAATATAAAAAGGAATAGTTTTTGATACGAATTTCATTATCTCATGCAGAAAATGTGACAATACACTGTACGCTACTGTCGCTACATATGTTACAAAGAATCTATGCATGAAAACTGGAAAATGAAACATTGATGTATTTTGTAAATATTGATACAACGTTTACATCGTCTCTGACTTGAGTGCTGCGAGATAGATGGGCACGATCAACTTTTTGTTGTTGTGCTTGTTAACTTGAGACTTTTGCTCAGAAAAATCTACAACATTTCAATTTAATCCATTTTTAAAAATGAACCTTTCAATTCTGCATGTGATAACATCAGTAAATCCTGACACTATATTGCCTCTTATCTGCAGTTTCATTGATCAGAGCTGGATTTAAAGTTAATTACACTTGACTAACCAGGAAATATGACAGCAAATTCAGTACTTTGAAATGACTTATAGAATGTACAACACATTAGCAGGCAGCCAATAAAAGAGTGCTAAAGTATACATGTGCAATTTACAACTTTATTGAAATAAACTTATCGATGATTTTCTTTTGTCACTTGTTTTAAGATAAACAATAACTTTGCTATGTAAACACTCACAGTGACATCAGATAATCATGTGATTTCTATACACACTCATAATACTAAATGTGGGAAAGATTAGTCTTTAATAGATGCTGTTCAATCTGTAATACCTATCGATAAAGACTGTAGTTGTTTAGATAAAAATATTCTATTGTTACACGGAACTCCCACAGCTTTGTAAGCGTGACACAAGAACTGAGGGTGAAACAAATGTGGGAAATATTTTTAGAATGCTTGTAGCATGTGTCAGCTTTTTATGTGCACCAAAATTGGTGGACTACTAGCGGCTTAGAAAATAGTATACACCAATTTCATGTGAATTGGGAGACAACTAGGTAACCACAATTGTACTACTGTATTTTCAGTCATAAAGTAGTTTTTGAGGACAGGAAACCAGTCTATGCATTTTGGATTTCCTTGAGGAACTTCAGAATAAATATTGTGCTATTGTTGAACTTTGTTGGAAGTCAAACATAACTGAGAAACAATTGGTGCAAGTTCCACAACTCAAACAAAAAAGTAAAATTATTGCTACCGTCTTTGAATCTCATTCATTTTTGTTAGTCGTGGTGCTTGCTGTTGAAACCTAGCAGTAAAAAATGTGCTAGCTATATACAAGTGCATTGAAATGATCTTTGATCCGTGATATGCAATATCTGCAACTCAATGGAAAATAAAAATTTAAAAGAGAATACTGTTAACTTTTAACCCTCTTGCTACTATTTTACCCATCTGAACAAAAAAATAAACACTAAATAAAAATTTGAAAAAAAAGTGAAATTTATTCTACAATTTTTTAGATTCAAGTATAATGAAAGAAAAGTATGTAGCTTATATCTATAAGTATTAGATTTGAAAGGTATATTTTAGCAGAATTGTGCTTTGTGCAGCTTTCATGTTGTTCCTTACAGAAGGAATTTTACTTTGTTAAACCTATAAAGAAATAAAATATATGATTGACTTTCACTTTGAGCCTCACAATCACACAAAGTATTCTTTATGACTACAAGAAATCTGTGTCAGAAAAAGTTATGGGTTGAAATATATAGCTTCCTAAATATCAATAGAGCATGTCTAGCTGAAAAAAATTCTATGCAATCTCACCAAAAACCTTTGAACAACATGCATGATGTCAAACCTTGGCTATGTTTTCTGTTCTACAGCAATTAGGAAAAGTTAGTTGTGCATATACTATGTTATGATATGCAAACGTAAGTATCAAGCATTTTTTATAATGTGCATGCGTAATAGGCTTATTTAGCATTCTACATAGAATCAATTCTTTAGCTCATTAATATCCCACAAATTTCCTGATGAATTTTTTTATAATTATGTTTAGCTAGGAATGCTCTGTTGCAATCCTTAAAACTATGTATTCTAAAGCAGAAAATTTTCACACACAGAGATCCTGTGGTTATGAAAACATCTTTACTCATTCCTATTGAAGCTGAACAATAACCCCTTAAGAGAACTTTGAATGAATGGTTTGATTTCTCAGTTGCAAACGGGACTTCCCCATCTTATAGCTGAAGACTTCATCAATCCATTCACTGATGTGAATGGGGGAGGAGAAAATCATTGCAAGAACGAAATCAGTAATTGCAATGAGTTTAAACCATAGTTAGAAGTTAATAGACAGGAAGAGCTACTAGAAATATTGAGATGAAATTTTAGTTGTCAGCAGCTATAGTGATGTATGTATCTGATATCTATAAAATGAACATGTCTGATAATAGAAGATATATGTTGTAGGTAGCAAATGATATTAAAAGCTATCCCTTAGTAATATCTACAGCATTTGTAGGCTACATCTGCGGAGTAAGTATGTTTCCAACAGCTCACTAGCATTTTGAACTACTGTATCGACAGTGCTCCAGCGGTTCACATTGGTACATTAAACATATTTGACAAATGGAAATAAGAAAATGTTATGATAATGAAAATTTTCAAATTTATTTAATCTAAACTAACTTATCAAGAAAAAAGTTTTAGAATAATAAGCTCTTTTCTACGTTGACACCCGAACATAAAAAAAAGATAGAATTAACGCGTATACCAATAAAGGTATAGCAATATACATGTAAAATGCTGCTATACATTTGAAAACACTTTTTTTATTATGATCAGACTTATAAGGTGAATAGCTGCTGTACCACATTAAGCTGCTGTTTTATATTTTTGAGTTTTCTTTGAAATTTCACCATGTTCATTTCAATTGTTGCTCTGACACAGATTTCACATTTTATGTATAGCTATGTAAACCGCTTCATTTTGAACATAAATTACACAAGAGAAAAAAAGGATTAACCTAAAACTTTTCTTGTTACACTTTCAAATATGCAGTGATATTTTAATTGTTTTTTGCATAAATTTTGATGATGTAAAAAATATAAAAGTCTTTATGGTAATGTTAAAATGCATATTAAATTTTGTGGAAAGCTTGTTAGATTTTTTAATCTAAAGTTTCATGTGGAACTTTTAACTACTCAAAATTATTTTACCTTTGCTATTATTTTCTATAACAAACTAAGACAGGATTGAACTCCAACATCAAGCTCTGTATTATGCAGTGGACATTTTCAGAAAGACTGCTACAATGTTCCACCAGGTATTGGAAGCAAACCAATGCTAAAATCTGGCGCAATACCTACAATATTTACAGCTTATCCAACCTACCTTCAGCCAAAGGCTGTGAAAAAATGAACACCAACCATAAGAACAGAAAGCCTGCCGAAACGTGGAAGAACATGTCAGACAGCAGCCAGCACCATAATCCCTGACCCTAAAAATACTACACCTGGTGTTACTACTATCCATGGTGATAAGCAACCTGCAGCTTCTGACGAACAGGACACATCTACAGCCTCGACAACGAGCTGCCGATGTGGTGGGAGACCTAAACGGCCTGCTGTCACATGTATTCCAATATCAAAAAGAAGAATTAAAACTCTACATCAGAGAGTTATTAGTTTAATTTCTATTTGATCACTCTTTGTATTATCAATGATATAAAAGCTTCTAAATCATTGGTATTATTTATTACCATTTGTCTAAGATTTTTGCCTTTCTCATCCAAAGTCAGTTTTATATATTATCAATAAAATATGCAGCCTCACATGCACAAACTATGGAAAAATTGAGCATTTTTTAGTGTTAAGTCAATGGAAGTTCATAGGTCAGCTGATTCACTTAACATATCACCATGCCGTTGCATCATGCCAATTATAGGCCTCACTTGTTTTGATTATTTGCATATCTAGGGTTTACTATAATTATCTATGGTTTTCCCTTTACTACCGCTACTGCAGACAACTATGCTGCAGAAGGGAGGTTGCAAACATTGACTATTACTGTTGCATCTATGAAGTTTATCCACTCAATGACAGAAATGGTTGTGAGATTTTGTGGCAGCCTGTGAACTGTAAAGCTGAATGACTAGGTTCTATGAACAAGTTTGGACTGCTTCTCTTTTGCTAATTCTGGCCAAAGCCAGCTACAAAGCCTAGCAGTCCGACAAATTTAAAAAGAAAATCCGGAGAGATTGCACCTTTTCTTTAAATCAGACTTATATATATATATATTATATATACTACATATAATAAATGTATTATATATAAATATAATTGATAAAAAGGCAAAGCTGTGGTTTTAAATAATAGGTAAAATAAAGATGTAAAAATAACTACTAAATGCATTTTACTATAATTTTTTTATGTGGTAGGAACAAAAAAGTTGTTAAAAAATAGATATAATCAGCATAACCAGCAAAATGCACAAGATCATATAAGCGTATCGCTCACTTTAAAACACTTACATATAAGCTGATAGTGTGAACTTCCATAACAAAACCTCACCTCTGGTGCATGTAAAGTTTTTCTCAGTCTTTCTAATTCTTTTGTACGGCATTATAACATACATAGTTCGAGCTGCAAGGACTTAACTGTCTAAGCAGGAACAAGGTCACATGCGTATCACAATGTTAATACCGTGTCAATAAAGCAGTGCTGTTAAATCTTTTCACAAAATCAAAATAATTTTGCGGTAGCATTATTAAATTTTGCAAACTTGTAGATCATGTGAAGCTCAAGCAGGAAATTTAAAAGATAGTTTAATTTTATGATATTATGAATAGATTACTTGTATGATACCACTTCACACACTTTCACTAGCTTTTCCTACTCATTGTAAGGTCATTGCTGCCAGCCGTATATTGTAGTAGTACTGACATGATAGCTAGCTGAAGAGCAGGAGCAATTGTGGTGGGATGCTCTTCCTATAGGCTGGTTCACAGTATATAGGGGTAACTTGGCGCTGATGCTAAGCTACAATGCTTTGGTCACCGATGATGATACCGATGTTCACACTATCACAAACCCATGTGACTTTGCATCAGCAAATACTCCATGGCGTAATGTTTTCAGTTTTCTTTTTAATTTTTGTGTGAAGAAACCTCTTCGTTTTCGCGTGCTTTAATCAAATACTAGTCGCAGCAACCATCATAAACGGAAATAAATAAATCACACTATTTGCAACGGCGAGTCACTATTGCCGAAATGGTTCACATTGTACAGGCGTTCGTCAATCTCGCCAAAATATCAGGAAAGTTTGACAGCTGCACTCTTTCTCGATGTATCCGCGTTGCCTCGTTGATGCCATCGATTTATGGTGCATGTAGTCGATGATGAACGCGGAAAGGACAATGCTGACCTATGGCAGTATGATGTGAACCAGCCTTAGCACACCTTGTTTGATTTAAACCATCGATCTACTGATCGTAAACCAATATACTAACCATGAAACCACGGCTGCTCCCAAAATGAAATACAACAGTATCTTCCTTTTTTTAATGAATATTATACCGGTGTTCATCAAGAAGAGTAATTTTTGAAGCCATTCACTTCCTATGCATAGACACCAGCTGCTCACGTTTGTTTTAAAATCTATATACATGTACATAGACCTCATAATGGTTGTCTTACTCGGCTTCTACAACCCACAAAATAAAGTGAGCATACATTTGCTGTTCAAGATTTCCCTTAGCGTATCCATATCTATGTTTTAGGTAACAATTGTCAGCCCATATGCTTTAAAATCGGTTTCATCTGGAAATATAAACCTTTGGATACGAGAGATGATTATCAGATACTTCATTCTTGCACTCGTTTGCCTCGCTTTGGCTGAAGATGAATCCTCCCCCGGAGAAACTGTCGCATCGCAAAATGAGATGAAAGCTGCATTGCCTGTCAGGTCTGTGCATTTCGTTTTTCATACAAGTAAATTAAAAGATATACTTGCACAAAATTTTCATAGATTTTATCATAAAGTATCAGTAATTTTCTGTCATTTGCTATCACTTTTGATGTTTGAGGTAATCTGACTGCCAGGATGTTTTAAGATTAAAATTGACAAACCTTGGTCGGGGTTAAAACGCTCAGAAGAAACATGTGAGAAATGCACGTCACTAACTGTTATCGGTGCTATAGTTGACACCGGCTGTTGCGTTCTAGTTGCGCGTCTCCATTTTGTCGGTTTCTTTGCAACTATAGACGTAATCACACTTTCACTCAGTCTGAGCGTCTTAATTGTGATCAAGTTTTGTCGATTTTAATCTTGAAACATTCTGGCAATCGGATCACCTCAAACATCGAAAGAAATGATAGGAAATTACGAATACTTTTGGATAAAATCTAGTAAAATGTTGTGGAAGTTTATCTTTAAAGTTACAATTGCGACGTGCCCAACAACTATTTCCACAAGCATTTCTAAGTGTTGATTCATTGTTATTTGATGCTTACTCGCTGACAGGTATCTCTTGTTTGAAGTGAACTATGGTGAAGGGTTCAACCTGAGGAGGGATGTTTATATCCGTATGGCAAACATGGTGAGAACAAACTAATAATCATACTAAATGCTTTGTTCAATAACTGGGGAATTAGACCCTGAACTGAAGAAGGTTGTAGATGTAGTGAATATTGTTAACTACATTCTGAATAGAAGAACCGGGATTGTGGGAAATATTATCAATGCTGTTTAAATATTGGATACCATCCTGCATGACACAAGGTTCTAAACAAGTCAGCGGTCATGCGTATGAATGGTATCTGACAACAAATACAAGTTGTTTTTGGAATATCCAACATGGCCCTTCTAAAAGGCTTTACTTTTTAGGCGTTTTGGCAATTCTACATTAGATGTCTACACTATTACACTATTGTAAGCATTATGTGAACATTATTGTTAATAATTGTACACTTCTCTACTATTTTTACACATTGTATCTAGTTAAAAATGGAAGTTTATTGTAAACCTAATGCAAAGTTCATGCGAATGAATCAACTTACCCGGTATCTATGCTTACATTTGAGACTGTTTAAATTGATTCTGAACAATATAGTCAGGCATTCATAGAATTGTTGCCTAAAGTCTAAAATATATTTAGGACTCATAGGCACATTTATCCTAATCCATTTTTACGGTTTTAAAGTATCCATTTCTTTAACTCTTTCCTTTACTTTGTGAGCTGCATATATTTAGTTACCTCAAAGATAGCACCATAATTTTAAATTTGTAACATTGCTACAGACGTTTAGATGTTAATAATTTGTAACTGTTTATAATATATTACAATTATGTGAGGTCCATATAGGCGGTATTTGCTTTAACCTGTTGAATTAATTAGATTGTATGTAACAGCCTGTTCAGTTGATGTAACAGCCTGCTCAGTTGTTCACAGGAAACAACAATCCTTAAAATTACTGCAGCAGTCCCTATCATTTAATAGGTTAAGTTTTTGAACGAGGAGGATGGACAGCAGTGGGTTCTCGTGCTGCGGCCATGGGGGAATATCTACCACTGGCAGTCTCCAATAAAACAAACTAAGATTCCATGGAGCAGGTTTTTTGATCTAGACAGTTTTAGACGTCATATTCCTGTAATGGAGCTCACCGATTGGATGGCAGGTATGCCTCAGCTACTGTATTGGACTTGTTGGATGTGCTGTTCAGTGCCAGTTACTATGCTGGAACTTTTTGATAGAATAACCAGTGTATTACCTGTTGCTGTATTAAAACTCACTGGTCAAATGGCTAGCGCAGTAACTATGGTAACTATACTAAACGATTATAAGTTATCAATTGATGATCGGTTTAACAGCGGCTGCGGCAGCCGTTTAGGGCCGGGTGTCATAGAAATGCCAACTCATCCGAGGATGCATTTTCTGTTACTGAATTGGTTGCATTATCTTTTACTCGCATGAGACTCTCCTTGTATGAGCTTCAGACTAACATATAGTTAAACTCTGTACCATATTATCACCACAAACAAGCTATGAGAGTCAGAAACTGTCATACATATTGATAAAAAATTAGGCGACTAACAATATGAACGTTTGTGTCAGTATCAGCTATCAAGAGGTACCAGTATAGTCGCATTCAAAATTTTGATGGGTAGCTTCTGCAGCAACAATAACCTTTTTTATAGACATATTTCTATGAAATTTTGTTATTCTTAATTCAGCATACTCATGGTTTTTATTTTTTTCAGTTCGTTTTAATTGTATCAGTATCAATTCATTTTTCACTGTAACAATTCATACTTTATTTAGCCATTACTCACTAGTTTTTTCCCATTCAAACACCTTTTCAGTTGTTTTAGTTTTTTTTAAATCTATTTGAACTGCACAAAATACTTCACGCATGATATGAAGTTTAAAAGTTATGATGGTGAGTTTTGTTATATGTTAAATAAAAGTAACTTTTTTGGGCAAAGACTTTTTTATTACTCGGGCAATGCCGCGCATTCACGTAGTAAGTAAATAAACGTGAATCAACTATTCAACTAATGCTAAGTTTTGCTGACTCTCAGACTGTTGCAATAGTGATATAACATTGCATACATCGATCGGCAGCCTTGACATATTCTCGATAGCTTTTAGTTACAAGAATCCCTTTGTACTCGAGATTGTCTTTGGCTTTACCTAATGTGTGGAACGCATATCAAGCTTCAAACAAATTAGCTTGCGTGCTCACAGCTGCATTTGAGTGTGCCTTTGTAACCTCAATATGACCCCCCAGTCAGTTAGCTTTAGTTAGCAAGATCAACCTCAGTTGCTAAGCGTAAACTAGTTTACACTGTTTTCGTTTGGTGCATTATGCAGTGGTTGGAACGCCTGCTGTCATAGATGAGATATACTACCTACAGACATACTCCGAAGGTTGGGTAGATGGACAGTGGACAGAGAGACGAGATATCAGACCTTGCAATGATCCGAGTTACTATAAGAAGGTATCTTACCTAATTCTCCTTGTTTTAGACCAGTTACAGGAGTTGTCTGTTCTACAGTTGACCTTTTTTAACCTTCCTAGTTGAAGGCTTGTCCATATGAAAAGCTGGATACAAGCATCAGTCTGTTGATCTGACCTTTGCAAACTTCAAACGTTAGTCTGGTCTAAACTGGCAGCAGTTTTGATATTCCATTATCTGTCAACAAAAGTGAAGCTATTTAGGCTATTAGATGGTTATTTTTAATTCTATTGACTAAGCATCAATGTATATATAACATACCTCGCCTGAGTCATTTTTCAGCATTCTATTTCTGTTGCTTCATTTTTCATTCTATGTCATCATCAAAGGTTAAAGGGTCTCTCACATCAAAATCTAGTACATTTTATCAGAAAGAATAGATATTTTTTATCATTTGCAGAAAAAATAGATATTTTTTATCATTTGATATTTTGTTTGTTATGTTAGGTGATCTGATGGCCAGGATGTTTCAAGATTAAAATTATCAAAATTTGATTGCATTTAAAACTCTCAGAAGAAAAAGCATTCCACAAAAATTGCGTCAATAGTCGTACTTCCTGTTTGTCCTTTTCATTATAAAATCAGCTATTGTGTTCATGTTGCAGCGTCACACGTCTCTATTGACTTATATTTTATTTGGTATTTGCTCATCATTGTTGGAATACAACTTCAAATATAGCCTCAGATACATTGCTGCAGATGCTTCAAGTGATTTAAGGAAAGGTTGGCTAGAATTTGTCCCATTGCTATGCTGTAGACACGGTGTAAACATGTGTACCCTACGCTTATGAGATGGTATGTTTATCACTTATAAACAAGAATCACTACTATTAATGTCATTGTTGGGAAAGTCTGCGTACATCATTTTCTTCTGAGCGGTTTAACTGAGGTCAAGTTTTGATGGTTTTAATCCTGCAACATCCCTGCAGTCAGATCACCTAAAACAACAAACCAAATCGTAAATGATAGAAAAATGTCAATACTTTCTAATAGAATCTTCTAGAATTTGATGTGACCATTTAAAGATGAACTTACACAAAATTTCAGTGGATTTTATCAGAAAGTATCGACATTTTATTATCATTTGCGATTGTTTTTGATGTTTGAGGTGATCTGACTGTCAAGACATTTCAATATTCAAATTGGCAAATTTGATTGCGGTTAAAAAGTTCAGATCAAACGAAAGTGCGATTATAGCATCTATAGTTGCTAAGAGACCAACAGAATAGAGACGCGTAACGCTAATGTTAGATGGAATTCAGGTGTACACCTTCTCCTTGTCACACGTTGACTTGAAGTTCTCACAGACAATCCTGAGCTTTGTACATTGTTCTGAGATATCAAGTGTCTGACTTTAGATCTCTGTAATCATGATCCGCTGCGCTGACTTGACTCTGAATACTCCATACGCATATACCGGTGTATCATGCAGGTATTTTATGCAGATTATGACATCTTTTGCAGGTAGATGGTGAAGTGGAAGGGCATTTTTTGGGCTATACTAAAGCCATAAAAGGTAAAAGCTTCGAGTGTCTCTCCGTGCAAAATGAGATCAAAACTTTCACAGACTTCTTGAGAGACGAGGTGAAAGGTCAAAGTATCTTAATTGACAGAGGAGAGACTCTCACACACGGGAGGTACTCCGAGTGGAGTAAGGACTGGTGGTTGGTGAGTCGCTCTGTATTTTCTGTTAGTCTGTGGTTGCTAGGTCAGCCAGTGTGCGATTGTAGTAATTGTTGTAGATGTAGAATGTGTAAACAGTTCCATGTCACGCATCATATTCTGCATATCTTAAACCAATGATTAGTAGGCTATTGTCATATTATGACACCAAGTTATAGGACAAGGGATATGCACAATTTTGCATCAAATTTTTATTTAGTACCAAACTGTCCAATTATGTTTACATGTTGACTTTGTACCCGTTTGTTACTAATAGTTACTAATAGTTGTCTTCAATCTATGTAGATAAATATGCTGCTGCAAATTTGGGGAGGCAGCAATACAACAGCCTTTTCCCCTCGGTGTATCGCGGTACTAAAATACTTCATCATCTCGATCAACTTTTTTTCATTGTTTCTATCTGTTTTCACTCGAATGTCTCAATGCATAAACTTGAATTAGAACAGAAACCAGATTCCCATCAGCAGTACATACATGCAGTGATGGAATAAAATTTGTTGCCTCTTATCTTTTATTCAGTGGAATATCCTTCTAAGCACTGACTGAGCATTGAGTTGATAGTTGGTGTGTTAGATGAAAGCATTAGAATAGGTTTATTGTTACTCATAGGGAAGGTGGAGCATAAGGTTTAGCAAGAAACTGATGGACATCGGTGATGAGTTTAGGGAAAAGCATCTAGAATCTACTGATGAGGCTGACTTGACTCTGATGGATTCTGATTGGACGAAGCCACAGGTAATGCTTAGCCATATCTATAGCGAGCATGAATATATATGGGTTATAGAGACCTATTTGAGAAACTAAACATGAGCTTTTGAATTTAGAAGGCACTAGGTTCCGCCTTAGGCGGTCCGTATCTGGCAATACACCTGAGGAGAAAATATTTCTTGCGAGGATCCAGGAAAGAGGTTCCCTCATTAGGCTTTGCAGCGGAACAAATAGAGAAGCTGTTGGTGGAGAAGAGCCTGAGCAAAGTTGAGCAAAGTGTTTATAGCCACGGACGCTCCTGAAAGTGGTAAGCTTCTCTCATTGACCCACCCGTACTTCATTGGTCTTGAAGACTTGACGGGATCTCCGCCAAAGTCAACATGGCTTATATTTTCAATGTTCAGTCATTCATGAAAGCTTACCTATCTTTGTTTGTTTTCCTATAATTCAACTAACCTGAGAACCTAGCTCCCCACTCTACGCTGTTCTGGTATCCAGATATTATTGCAGAGTTTCAGGTGCTCACGCAATCCCTCGGCGAGTACCAGGTGTACAGATATGTGCCAACCAGTGAACAGATTAACGAGATAGGAGATGGCGGGGTCGCTATTGTGGATCAGTGGATAGCTGCGCATGCTAGGTAAGGGTCGCTTATTCATTGTGCAAAGTGCAAAATGGCTTTAAGAGCGTTTACCCGTTCAATATATAATCACATCAGAAAAGGGATTTCAACAGCTATATACAGAAATAACATTTTTAGGCTTAGATTAATGCCAAAACTGATTCTAGGCTTTTATCAGTTTGTCCTTTTGTGCTAAAGTGCTGATAACTCCACATAATAATTGCTGACTATATATATTTATACATACATAGCAAAATGTTGAAGAGTGGTTCAGTTTTCATATTTAAACACAGTTATAAATGGGAGAATGTATATGTGCTGTTTTTTGTAATACCTAAATCTATATGGATATTAATGTTTGTCTTTTGTCGTCGCTGTGTCTAGCTATAGCGATTAAATCTAGCAATAAGAAATATCCTACTGTACTGGAATTGAACTTGCGACGATTGCAATTGTATGTACGCAAAGATGCGTAGTTAACCTCAAAGGTAAACCATTCTTTTCTGATTTAGCTCATCTACGGTATCCTTATCGCTTATAAAATTAAGCATGTACGTTTTATTATGAATTAATATTAGCTTCTGCATTTGCTTGTTTGAATTTTTTTAAAAGCTTTTTGAAAATCCATTTTTCAATTGTGCCATTTCAAATGTTCCACTACAGTGTAACTGTAACGGCACGATTGCTGTAATCTTCAATTTCCGGATATTGCAAAAGGCAATCGCTAGAAATTGTAAAACTAAAAAATTTTCACTTGGACATTTCTGAGTAGAAATCACCTCTAGATTCTCTCTCAGCTCGGTCAGACAAAGTACCCTGTTGCGCTTCACTGACGTATTTAATTTCGATATCTCATTTTTACATTTGTGCCAGTATTGACAATCGAGAGGTGCCAGTATAGTCGTATTCCAAATTTTGATGGATAACTTCTGTAGCAATAGTAACCTTTTCTATATACACACTTCTATGTACGCTTTGTTATTATTAATTCAACATATTCGGGATTTTTACTTCTTTTTCAGTTCCCTTTAATTGTATCAATTCACTTTTCATTGTAACAAGTTATACTTTGTCTAGCCATTACTTGCTAATTATTTCACATTTAAATAAGTCTTTACAGCTGTTTTAGTTTTTCTTTTAATTTATTTGAAGTGCACAAAACGTTTTACTCATGATACGAAGTTTAAAATTTATGATGGTAAATGTTGTATATGTTAAATAAAAATAAGCTCTCTGTGCAGACTTTGTTATTACCCGGGCAATGCCGGGCATTCACCTTGTAAGTAACTAAGAGTGAATCAACTATTCAACTAATAATAAGTTTCGCTGACTCTCAGACTGTTGCAATAGTGATGTAATATTACATATATAGATAGGCAGTAACATACAATAGAATAGAATTCCTTAGTAATGCTTACTAGAAAATAAAGATGTAATTTCAACGCACCCGTAATTATATTAGTTTTTGAAACAAATATTAGACTATTTAAAACCAAGCTTTTGGAAAGCCTCAGACAACTGAATGATATGTCGGCAAAAAGAGAGAATTAAATTTTTTTATTACTAGTATGGCTAGCTTTGGCTCTGTTAGCCATAAATTTACGCTAGTACGCTTGCCAGTTATGTGCACTGTGAGAGATCGTCATGAATACTCAGTATGTGCATAATTTTCCAGTGAAGCGGTAAGGCGAACGAAAGGTGTGGGGCGGTAGCCCGCTTGCTTTTGAATCTGACACCCCGGCTTCGATGCCCGTGTGAGACAAATTTTCTTGCTAACGCTGTTAGCGTTAAAAAGATCTTCGCGATAGACATACACAGGTCGTATTTTAGTAAAGATCTGTGTAAATAGTCAGCTACTTAACTGTAACTAGGTTGTTGAGACTTTGTGATTTTCATTGACTTGCGCTACGGCTCATTGACCTGCGCTACTGCTCATTGACCCGCGCTACTGCTCATTGACCCGCGCTACTGCTCATTGACCCGCGCTACTGCTCATTGACCCGCGCTACTGCTCATTGACCCGCGCTACTGCTCATTGACCCGCGCTACTGCTCATTGACCCGCGCTACGGCTCATTGACCCGCGCTACGGCTCATTGACCCGCGCTACTGCTCATTGACCCGCGCTACTGCTCATTGACCCGCGCTACTGCTCATTGACCCGCGCTACTGCTCATTGACCCGCGCTACTGCTCATTGACCCGCGCTACTGCTCATTGACCTGCGCTACTGCTCATGCGCAAATGTACCGACTTATTATAAATTTTACACAAGGAAATTACTGTTGTTTCAAATTAAGTTTTCTGTTAAAAGAATCCTTTTCACAAACAACCTCTCACTATTCTGGTGAGAGGTTGTGACCTATAATACATAGCACTGAACCGCTGAGTGTACAATGTTGTAAATGGGTTGATGACTTAACGCTTGTAATTAGGTTTCATGGTTAAATACTAAATAACTTGTTGTACCATGTCAACTTACTGATAGATCGCTTTGTGTATTTTTTTTCAACTCCAGTATTTCTGTGGCCGTTATATCGATTTTGTATTTTTTGATATTTCTTTAGGTATTTTGCTGGCACAAGTGTCTCTACATTCTCTTTTCGAATACACGAGGAGAGATCATTGCTAGGTTTTCCTCCAGATTCAACTTATAATAGACTCTGTGGTGAGAAAGAGGATCCTGCTGATTGTGCTAAGGAGCAGCCAGGTCGCTGGTTTCCCAAATATGACTAAGCGGTTGACTATGGCCATTACCTTCTAGATTTTTTGCTATTCTAAGAAATCAACTTACTGCATTTTAGCAAATAACTTGCAGTTTATTTTATCAAACATGAATGATAGCTTAATATCAAAAGTTTCCTTTACGTTAGATTTCTTACTGTTTTGGTGCTCGTGTATTCAAGCTTCCTGTCTAGACATATGTTCTATAAGATGTGAATTTTTCCTCATGCAATTACTGTTGTATGCGATACAATGTTTAACATGTATGTCTCATACAACCCTGTTATGTGAGATAGAAGGTAGACGAGTCTATGTTTTATTATTATATGTATGATAGTGTAGGTAACCGATGTCTCTAGACTAATCTTATCCTTAAGCTGGGTGGTTTATGTTGGTGCTCCTTTTTGTTCATATTTAAAGTTTATCAGTTTATCACTAAGTTAAACATAATATCTGTGTTTAGACATCATGGGTTCTAGTATTAGCCACTTATCATTAGACCAAGTCCTTCTGATTTACAGCTGCGTCTTTCCCTGTTACAGTTATAAGAATTCCTGTCAATGTGTCTAGTAGCATACAATATTGAAATCGCTCTTTTAGTTTTTATGTCCTCCAGATGATTGTTTTAATAAAAATTGAGAAGATTATACATATTTATTCTTATCCAAAATCAAGTAGTGAAAACTAATGAAAATAATAAGTAAAACTTGATATTCATTTGCTTTTAAGTTTTGTATAAGCTAATGCACAGTAAACTGTGGACTCTCTGTAGACTATTTTAGTTGGTAGATAAAAATACAGTATTTTAGGCTCAACAGAACAAACTAGACTCGAGCTCTACAAAAGAGAATCACAAAGAATAACTTGTTCATTTGCTGTAAAGTTTTAATAGCAATAAACATAAATTATATTTATAGAAATATATAACTCTTTATTGGCAATCAAAATACATGCTATTATTTCTAATATGATCTAAATATAAAAATAAACAAGCAAAACATTAATAAAAATAATCTCTTTAGTAAAGGGAGAGGAATGATTATAGTTCTGTAAAAGTTACAAGTATCTAGTTCTCTATAATAAAACATTTAACAAATCAGCTCACTGATTAGTCACCTAGGTGACTCATACAGAGAGTACATAAAACAGTATAATGTAATAGAATAACTGTCAACTAATGAGCCATTAAGCAGGAAAGTTAGTTATAACTCAGCATGAAGAGAGTTCCTGGTAAAACAGATGGACTTTCAGGGTTCTTACACTCATCACCAACTTCAGATGACGTCTTCAGAAGTTTGATCTCTATTTGACCTTTATGGTTATGAACAGCATGAAGAAGAGATCTATGGTAGCTTCCTCCATTTCTCTCAACAAGCATCATTTGTACAAACTGGGGTTTCTCTGCCATCTCAACGTTTCCACACAAAGGAGGATAACGTTTAAGCATGAAATGAGAGGCAGTTTTCTCATCAACCACCTGAAATATAGAATGATGTTTGATACCCAAAGTTTTATTAACACCAAGTTAAGAACACAAAATCGATGGATATGTGAAAATTTGATGTGCTGGCCATCAATATCTGCAGCTTTCCTACCTTTGCCACGAGCTCATCATCTTCACGAACCAGTCTTTCAGTCTCTACCAAAGGATTCCAGACTTCAAAGTGAGTTTTGATTCCACGACGAGTAATAAAGGTTACAAGAGAGTCATAATCAGACATAGAGCGAATCAGAAAATCTGAAAAAGAAAACCGTCAACAAGCAATAAAACTTATTTCTTTAGTTATGCAAAACTTGGTAGTCGCTAAAAGGAAACAACTCAATGTTAATAAAATATATCATGAGTTTATGGTTAGCATAGTCAAGTAAGGGTAAAGAGACTTTACTTACTATCAAAAGCGGTTTGTCTGCTGCTAATCCTCAGAAGACTGACTCCATTATTTCCATTTCTGACATTCAAGAAACCATTTCCAAGGTAGCTGAAGATAGTCAAGTTGTCTCCATAGGCTGGCTGTAAAATGAAATATGACAAGTTATTATCAAGCCGTATATTTGAGTTATAGCAGTATAGACCATACTAAAAGATTAAGGTAGCTGACTAGATGAGCTCTTACAGCATGAGACCAAATTGAGTTTGAATAAAAAATTTCCAAAATTCGAAATGAAAATTAATAATGAAAATCTCTTCTTAACAGAGCGCTTGATTTGAAAATAAAATTCAGTAGTGGTAGCTGAATGAATAGCATGGGTATTTTGCTTCGAAACTCTATAACCTAATTTATCATCCAAAGTACTTACACTTCTAATCCTCTGTTGATAAGCTTCAGCATTGATATCTTTTAGAGAGATATCGAAACTCTCAACTAAATGTGCTTTAGGAGTTGTTTCTTCTATAGAAAGGGCAACTCCACATAAAAGGAACAGCAATCTTGACTAAAACAAAAGCATATCGTACAGCAAACATATATTAAGTTTTAGTTTGATTTTCATTTTGTAGGGCTTACATTTAGTTTAATCTGTTAAGCCTAAAATACTGTACTTTTATTTATCTGACTAAAACAAAAATATACTATACAGCTGTAATTGGTGAGGCATGTTTTCTAGTTCATCACCAACTACAGAAAAACCAAACTTCATAAAGTTTAAAACAGTTTATTCTCTTTGTAAATTTTTACAGGATGCATTCTCCAAAGAGTGTCTCATATTCACACCAACTGATGTACATTCTATAAGTGATCAAAGCTGAAGACTGTCGAGCTGCCTTCTATAGCTTAAACAAAATAACTTAAACATTTTTACAAACCTTTAGATCTGCCATTTGAAGAGATGATTGTTAGCTTTTGTCTCAATAAAATGTTATGTTCGTTTACTAGTTTGAAAATGGATGTGATACCTTCCTCGCAAACCTTCTTCTTTTATACATTTGTCACAAAAGAATTCTTGAATTGGATTTTATTTGTTGAATTTATTTATTCATAAAAGCCCATGAAATGAAACTGCATAATGCATCTAAGAAACTATGAGTCAGTTTGACCCTGGACTGACCAATCAGATGAAAGTCAAGTTCTATGATGTCATTAAGGAATTACCCAAGCAAAATCCATAAAACAGGAAGTCTGAGCTGTAGATTATTGGTAATTTGATATCAACATTTAAACATTTTAGGTACATAAGTATATATTAATCAGCTAAATAAATGTTTGAATCGTTACATCCTATAACAACTGTTGAAGTTGCATATTTATATTTTTCTTGTTCAAATCAATTTTCTTCTGATTGGTATGTTTGTACAAGTTGAGGACATCAATGTCAGCGTTTTACAATTTCGTAAGCTCGATGTTAAATTTGTTGTTGAATCAAGAATAAACCTTCTCATGTGTGATACAAACATTCCCTAACTAGCGTTTTAGTAATAGGTTGCACTATATAGGTCACACCAATGATATACAGCCCCCCCTCCCCGTGTGTGGAATGAATATCATTGGTCACACCATCTGCTCTGAGTTGTTTTGTTCTAATCCTGATGTGAAGACTTAATATCCTGTTTAGAGAATAACTAACAGCTTAAGAGATTTTGCCACAGATAAATAAAGTGTGAGCATTGTATCTACAGTATCAAAAACTCTTTTATTGTGCTAAATAGATGCGCAATGGAAAAACAAAACAGAGTTTAATAAAGTAATGCTTTGAAGTTCTGCAAAACTAAATTTTAAAATTTGATGATGCTATATCATGTATTTGTATTTACACGAGACATACCGCTGTTAAGGTAGAGGAACACTTTCACAAGTCATGTAAAATATCCTTTCTAACTGAAAGTGGGTAATTATCATAGATATATAAATCTTTATGTATCTATGGTTTATATATCTATGGTAATCATGGGGGTAAACATGAGTGTGGGAGGCACTGGTGAGCCTGTATTTAGTTTGCTCACAGTGAATACCCGTATATTGGGTACCAATATGATAAAGGACTGTGCAATGAAAATTGCAAAATCAAATTTACTATTTTTAATATAATATATTAAAATAGTAAATTTGATTTTATTCTTCTAGGCTATAGTTAGACCTAAAACGATGTTTGTTGTGTTTTTTATCTTTACTTGTATTTGATTCAGCATACATATTTTTGAAATTAAAGTTTTCATTGTAATTTCATATTATTTTGAATGATAGCTAAAACTTTTTGTTAGAGAACTAATCAAAAAGAATAGAATTTTATTTATATACCAAAATATTCCAGAAAAAAGTATTAGCTAAATAAAAAAAAAAATAGCTGCACTAACTTTTAGCTAAACCTGGTTGTTGGCTAACTTGCTTTGTTTAAAAAATTTCACTCCAACTATTGCATGAAGTGAAATCGCAATTAATTTATTCTTTATAATACAGTAGGTTCTGTTTTTAGGATAAAATTAAAATTTACCTAAAATCACAGTAAAAACTTTCTTATTTCCAATGTTCTTAGATGTTCTTAGATCTTTGAAATTCTATTTAACTGTGAACTAAACCGCGCTCTTCAAAACCGTACAATAGAAAAAGAAAGCAAACATTATAGGGGGAGTTTTGTTTGTTAACAATGGCTCCGTATGATTTCTACTCATTAGTTATGAGGTGACTAAACATCACATGCGACTCTTTTGTGCCACTCACTCTGAAGTATGACTCAAACCCTAAGAAGTTTCCGACATAATTAATAGAACATTAAGTATATTTATTAAAGTATTTACTATTGCTATTACTATTACTATTACTATTACTATTACTATCAAACAGGTTGAAAGAGAGAAAAAAAGCAAATCAATAATTTTTGTATCTGAAATGACAAATGACTAGAAAATACGTTTTAAAATTGTTTACAACTTTTAGTTTTGTGATTCAAGAAATGTTCACCATGATAAGAGTCAAAAGGGAATAGACAAGTAAAAAGTGAGAGAACTGAAAAGAAAGTTTATAGTAAAACAAAACAAACAACTCAGTATAGTGGTTTCAAACGCATCACTTGAAGGATTCCTTCCACTTTTCTCAAACTATAATAATAGTTAATATAAAAAATAAATAGTTTATGATACGAATTTCACTATATCCTGCCGAAAGTGTGACAATACACTGTACGCTAAATATGTTATAAAGAATCTATGCATGAAAACTGCAAAATGAAACATTGGTGTATTTTGTAAACAATGATACAAGATTTACATCGTCTCTGACATAAGCGCTGTGAGATAGATGAACATGATTAACTTAATATTACTGCCTTGGAAACTTGAGGCTGTTGCTCAGAGAAATCTACAGCATTTCACTTTAATTCACTTCTAATCATGAGGCTTTCAATGCTGCATGTGACACTATAATACCTCAAATCTGCCGGCTTTTTGGCCAGAGCTGCATTTAAATTTAATTAAACTTGAAATACAAGTAAATATGACAGCAAGTTCATTTCTTTACAATGACTCATGGAATGTTCAGTGCATTAGCAGGCAGCAAATGAGAAAGTGATAAAGTGTACATGTAAAATGTATAACTGTATTCAAATAAACTTATCAATACCTTTCTTTTGTCACTTGTTTTAAGATAAACAATAACTTTGCTATGTAAATACTCACAGTGACATCAGATAATCATGTGATTTATATAGACACTCACAATACTAAATAGGGTGAAGATTAGCCTTTAATAGATGCTGTTCAATCTGTAAAACTTATCGACAAAGACTGCAGTTGTTTACATAAAAAATATTCTATTGTTACACAGAACTCCCACAGCTTTGTAAAAGTGACGCAAAAACTGAGGGTAAATCGAACGTGGGAATTCTTTTTAAAAATGCTTGTAGCATGTGTCA
Organism: Watersipora subatra; assembly: GCF_963576615.1. Classification (NCBI taxonomy): domain Eukaryota; kingdom Metazoa; phylum Bryozoa; class Gymnolaemata; order Cheilostomatida; family Watersiporidae; genus Watersipora; species Watersipora subatra. The sequence continues at coordinate 24,510,081 of NC_088709.1, forward strand.
GCTTTTTATGTGCACCAAAATTGGTAGACTACTAGTGGCTTAATTATGTAAAAAAATAGTACACACCAATGTCAAGGGAATTGGGAGACAACTAGGTAACCACAATTGTATTAATGTATTTTTAGTCCTAAAATAGGACAGGAAACCAGCCTATGACTTCTGAATTTCCTTGAGGTACTTCTAAATAAATATTGTGGTGTTGTTGAGTTGGACATTTAAACATGACTAAAAAACATTTGATGCAAGTTCCACAACTCAAACAAAAAAGTAAAATTATTGCTACGGTCTTTGAATCTCATTCAATTTTGTTAGTTGTGGTGCTCGCTGTTGAAACCCAACAGTCAAAAATGTGTCAGCTTTATACAAGTGCATTAAAATGATCTTTGATCCATGATATATAATATCTGCAACTCAATGAGCATTACAACTTTAAAGGGGTATACTGTAAATTTTTAACTTCTTGCTACTATTTTATGTATCTGAACAACAAAATAAACAATAAATCAAAACTGTAGGAAAAAGTGAAATTTATTCCACGATTTTCCAGATTCAAAAACAATGAAAAAAACTAGGTAGCTTATATCTGTAAGAATTAAAATTGAAAAGTATATTTTAACAAAATTGTGCTTTGTGCAGCTTTCATGTTGTTCTTTACAAAAGGAATTTTACTTTGTTAAACCTATAAAGAAATAAATGATATATTTGACTTTCACTTTGAACTTCACAATCACGCAAAGTTATTCTTCATCCCTACAAGCAATGTGTGTCAGAAAAAGTATTGGGTTAAAATGTATAGTTTCTTAAATATCAATAGAACATGTTTAGCTGAAAAAGGTTCAATGCAATCTCGCTAGAAACTTTTGAACAACATACATGGTGTCAAACCTTGGCTACCTTGGCTCTTTTCGACAGCAATTAGGAAAAGTTAGTTATGCGTATACTACATTGTATGTTACGATATGCAAACATAAGTATCAAGCCTTTTTGTAATGTGCATGCAGTTAGTGCTGCGTATACTTTGTTACAATATGCAAACATAAGTATCAAGCCTTTTTATAATGTGCATGCAGTTAGTGCTGCGTATACTTTGTTACAATATGCAAACATAAGTATCAAGCCCTTTTTATAATGTATGTGCATAAAAGACTTATTTAGCATTCTGCATAGAATCAATTCTTTAGCTCACTAATATCTCACAAATTTTCTGATGAATTTTTTTATAATAATCCTTAGCTAGGAATGCTCTGTTGCAATCCTTAAAACTATGTATTCTAAAGCAGAACATTTTCACACACAGAGATCCTGTGGTTATGAAAACATCTTTACTCATTCCTATTGAGGCTGAACAATAACCCTTAAGTGAACTTTGAAAGAATAGTTTGATTTCTCAGTTGCAAACGGGACTTCCCCATCTTATAACTAAAGACTTCATCAATCCATTCACTGATGTGAATGGGGGAAAATCGTTAAAAGAACTAAGTCAGTAACCGTGTTGAGTTTAAACCGTAATAGTGAGGGAAAGCCTGAAGAGAATATAAGCATAGTTAGAAGTTAATAGACCGGAAGGGCTACTAGAAATATTGAGATGAAATCTTAGTAGTCAGAAGCTATAGTAAAATATGTATCTGATATCTATTATAAAGAAAGCATGCTGTGATAGAAGATATATGTTGTAGGTAACTAATGATATTAAAAGATATCCCTTTGTAATATCTACAGCAATTGTAGGCTACATCTGCAGAGTAAGTATGTTTCCAGCAGCTCACTAACATTTTGAACAGCTGTATCTAAAGCGCTCCAGCGGTTCACATTGGTACATTAAACATACTTGATGAATGGAAATGAGAAAATGTTATGATAATGAAAATTTTCAAATTAATTTAACCTAAACTAACTTAATCAAGAAAAAAGTTTTAGAATAATAAGAGCTCTCTTTTCTACATTGACACACAAACATAAAAATAAGAAAGAATTAACACTTATACCAATAAAGGTATAGCAATATAACATGTTGCTATACCTTCGAAGACACTTTTTTATTATGATCAGACATAAGGTAAATAGCTACTGTACCACATTAAGCTACTGTTTTATTTTTTTAGTTTTTCTTGAAATTTCACCTTGTTCATTTTATTTGTCGCTCTGACAAAGATTTCACACTTTATCAAATAGCTATGTAAACCGCTTCATTTTGAACATAAATTACATAACAGAAAAAATATTTAACCTAAAACTTCTCTTGTTACATTTTCAAATATGCAGTGATGTTTCAATTGTTTTTTGCATAAATTTTGATGATAAAAATATGAAAGTCTATATGGTAATGTTAAAGTGCATATACAACTTTGTGAAAAGCTTGTTAGATTTTTGAATCTAAAGTGTCATGTGGAACTTTTAACTACTCAAAAAATATTTTATTAGCTTTTGTATTGCTGACTTTGAGGCAGCAACTTTTATAAAGGTTTTACAGCTAAATTAACAGATGTATGCTACATCTAGCCATTTATATCATTAAGTTATATATGTGTAGGTTCTCACAGAAAATCATATGAGGTAATGCAGGACCAAAGAATGACTTTACTGTCTAAAATTTTTACTCAAAATAGAACCAGCTTCTCTAGTCATTGACTTAAAAATAGATGATCACATTTAAAACTCGTAATAATATGATATATAATAATATTCAAAAAACTTAATAATCACATGAAATGCCTATAAGATACAGAAACCAATAGGGGAGTTGAGTTTCTTAAAGGTTGACTTGCAACAAAATTCACATTACAGTTATTTGGTATCAAAAGATTCACCAAGTCTTACTCTGATGTATTATAGGTCCAAAATATGTAAAAATGTGATTACAAGCTCTTAAAAGCTAAAGAACGAAAAGCCGCCGTAGATCTGAATCAGTTTATTTTTCTGACGTAGTTATTACAGTTGATTATTGTTTTGTCACGTGATGTTCTCATGTGAATTGAAAGACCAATAAAAGGCTTAATATAAAACTTCTCGTAGCACTAGTTTATGACAAACACTTCGGGTTTTGCTGAAGACCCCGTATTAAACATAAATGCTCGCTACTTTACAGTTTTGTTTTGGCTTGATCTAATCGGCAAGTCGTAATCTGATCATGCGATCCAACACTTCGAAAATAATTTCTGCGGCACTTTTCGATTATCACCAGTGACCAACAGGCTCGTCATGTTTATCAAACATGTATGGTACGTACAGGTATGTACTCCTTCAAACTAAGTTTAAAAATTAAACAAATTTTCACGGTAGGTTATAGGATATCGGTGCTGAAAGTGACATCATTACAACGACAACAAAATTGACTGATACGAACAATAGACATGGTTTTATTGAATGCGTAAAGTATATTCGTGAAAATATTTTGACGAATGAGGTTGCTTGAAAGTGTAAACAGAAGCCATCTCCTACAATTACGTCACATTTGAGCCGTTTTGGAAAGAGAATTCAAACTACGGCGGTCTCGTGTGGCTGCGATTAACTGTTCGTTTTCTAGCTTTTAAAAGCTTGTAATCACATTTCCACATATTTTGCACCTACAACACAACAGAGTAAGACATGCTGAATCTTTTGATACCAAATAACTGTAATGTGAATTTTGTTGCAAGTCAACCTTCAACAGCTGTTGTGATTGGTTCACACTCATCAGCCAGGCATGTGATGATGACTCAATGCTCTATTTAAGGATGACTCAGAGCCTCATAGTGTAATCAGGAACTCAATGGAAACTTAAAAATCTAGATCCTTCATTTCTATAGATTCTTCCTTGTTACACTAAACAGGTGTGGATGGGGAGAGAAATAGTTGTTTATAAATACTTTGAAATCAAATGAAGCCTGTGATCTTTCAGTATCATCCTGTTTGAACAGTGACTCAGAGCATTCAAAAATACCTAAAAATCAATCAAAGTGTCTATTTTGAGATAATCTAAGTTGAAAAAATTGTATATATTTTAACAATTCAACAATCTTTATATACATTGATCCCTCACAAATAGGTGAAATAGGTAGAAATATGGTTGAAACTAGTGCCGGTTAAAATATCAAACAGCCCGCAGTTAATATTTCATTGCGATTGACAGTTGTGCCACTTATAATTAATAGTTCTGTTAAGATGTCTAGTAGTTTTGCAATGTTCTATAATATTTTTATGTTTTGTCATTCTTCTTTTTAACTCAAGATGTCAATATCATGGCCTATTATTAAAGGATTTGTTGAAGGAAAATTATTAAGGATTATTGAAGGATTATGAGAGGATTATTAAAGGATTTGTAAGTTGCCCTGTTGCCAGTAAAAGTTTTATTATATGAGCAGATGTACTTGTGTGTAGAAGAGCGCAGCTAAATGAGCTCTGGATGAGTAAAGTTACTAATAGACAGTAATTGCAAGTGTCAACATGTGCTTGCTAAAAACAGCAGAATTATTTACAAAGTATTTTGGTTTGAAAATATGTAATATCTATTAACAAACCTCATTTTGCCATTGTGTGTGCATTTTTGAGTGTGTGCGTGTCCATGTGTGAGCGCATGCATGTGTGTATGCGTGTGCATGTGGGTGTGAACTTGTAAATGCATGCAATTGGGGACTCACACCGGAATTTAACAGACAAATTGGGGACGTTCGGAAATTGGGGACGTCCCCAATCTTTTAAACCCTTTTTTCTTATAAAAAACTAAAAAATATATAGTTTAATCCAACTCCCGACAAAATCTGAGCACTGTCCCCAATTGCCTGCATTTGTACGAGAACATCTGTGAGTGTGGGTGTGTGAAAAAATATGTAAGTCCCCATAAAGTTTGTTAAATTCTCACACACATTTGACTTGTTTCCATTTGTTAGTAGGCAAATATTTTCGGAGTTTTCTTCTCATAGAAACTTTTTACCTAACAATTGGGGACATTATATCTTATTGGGGAGCTAATTTCTACCTTGTAAAAACTCACAATATTTGCGAGTTTCTACAAGAATGAAATTACAAGAGATGAAAACTCACAATATTTGTGAGTGAAAAGTCACAATATTTGTGAGTTTTTTTTAATGTAGCTTCGGAAGCAAATTGAGCGTTTACACTATTTTTGAACTTATGTTTAGCTAAAGGCTATATTTGCTCTTCTGCATTACAAATGTATTTTGTAGTTTAGCATTTGCAAAGTTTTTTTTACATTATAATGTATTTGGTCAGCAGTTATACACGCTCAGCAGACATTTGAAAGTGGGTCTCGTTTGCTTCCTTCAATAGTTCAGGCCTTTAATAATCCTTGAGAGCTCTTGTACTTTTTCAAATATTCTCACATATGCATCCTTCTTCACTTATTAGCTTTCATTTTAGTATGGTTGTAGTTTATACGCAATTAAAAAAAATTGCGCTTTATTATTCAAAAGATTTGTTTGAATTCATTACGTACACTTCTTACATAAGTTATAGCTGCATAAAATCTCAGGTTAATTTCACATAGTCTTAAAAAACTTTCGTTGCTACTAAAAGATCAGAGTCAATTACAAAGATTGACAAGGTAGTATATCTTTTGAGAATGAAATAGCTAGATGGAAAATTCTGCCATACATTTATCGCTCCTCATTGAAAATACTTATAGTTGTTTTAGAAAATATATATATTTCATCAAGTTTATATTGAGTATGTTGACAATACCAATCTTTTTATCTAAAGCTTGATTGTAATTTAACTCCTATGTCCCTATGCTTGCTTTTTATGTATGGCTTGAAAACAATGGAATTATACAAGTTTCAAGTTTAATCAATTGCGGTTATCAATGTGCAAAACTAAGCAGCAGTGCCAACATTTAATGAATATATTTAATTATTTTTGGCTTTTGGATTTTTGAAAAAGTGCTTGTCATCACCTCACTTGTTCTTTTTACTTTTGTTTATAATAGTTAACTCATGCTGACGCAATGTAAATATGTTGATGACTGGCATTGCTAGCAGTATAAAACGAGATACGGCAACAAAATTAATTCAGTAACGTAATTAAATTTGTTGTCTGTCTATGCCAATCGCTAATGGCCTAATGCTGAGTTATCCTTTGTACATCATACATGTGTAGAATTAATAGTTCCTAAAAGTAAATTAAAAAAGTCTCATAATATGTATATTTATTACTCAACAAAGATTTCATAGACAACTATGGAACTTTTGAACTGAGTTTGAAGTAGAAATGAAGTCATGCATAACTTTTAATAGCATAATTATGAAAGTGTGCACATGAGACTGCACATGAAATTGTCCACCGAGCACATGAAATTGGCAAAAAGTTAAGTATACAAAGTTTTTTTATATACTCGCAAACAATAAAAAGATTTTTTGGGGTGTTAAATGGGTATGAAATACTGAACGCAAAAAATCGTCGACATGAATGATTTTTTTAATGTTTATTACTACTTCGTTCATGGGAATGCAAAAGATAAAAAATTTTTTAATTTTATTGTAGTATTCATCATATATAATTTTAGCTGGATTTCAGTAATGTATATATGTAAGAGCCTAATAGGGTTCAGTGAATGCATGAAACTTTGTTTGTTATACGATACAAAGCCAAATGCGCTTAGCTAACGTCTCAGCAAATAAGCAATGCATACTGAAAATCTATATATAAATATCAGCGTCTTTTTGTCTTTTATTGTATGTTTATTTATAACAAGTATGCATTGTTTTAACATAACAATGCATAACTTACATGACTCTCGCATAAGCTTGATTGATATGCTAAGCAAGAATATTGCAATCAGTAGAGAGCTGTAGTAGGACTGAAACAGGCACAGTATGAATTACACAAATATATAAACAGTACACAGAAATAAATGCAGTACGCAGAAATAAAACAAAGCTTTATTTAAAAACGTCATTTTTATTACCCATGCAAAATCGGGCAATCTGCTTGTTTTATATAAAGCAAGAGAGGCTGCTACCTATTTGTAAAAATTCACAACAATAAAAAATCTAAAGAAGTTAGACCAATATAAAAAAAAACATTTTTTATAATTAAAACACAAAATGAAACCAAAAATTCTGTTGATCACCAGAAAATACCAAATAGTAGATCTATTTGTAGTATTTGTAAATCTATAGTAGATGCTATTTTTAATTTTGTTCCTAAAACTTTGCAATTATTTTTTATAGATTGCATTGTAACAAACTAATTTTAAATATCAATAGCGATAGGGCAATAATTTAATTATGGTGCTATTGTTATTGTGATTCCTAATTTGAAGTAAACAGTATTATGAGAATTATTCTATAGCTGGCCATTGACTACTTCTGTTAGAAAGCTTACCTACATTTTAATGTTTGAAAAACTGACTTTTTAACTTTTTGTTGGTCACAGTTGATTGTTTTTTTAATAGTTACTTTAAAAAACTCTCACAGCATTGGTAAAATTTTCGTGCTATCTGAGATTTATTTGAGCCAACGTGATATCGCTTCTCAACCTTTGCCTGTCATACCTTGAGCCTGTAGTGTCTTGCTTATGATTATGTAACATCGCAGAACCACAAGTTAAATATAGAGAACAAAGAAACTTATTCAGTACTGCTGGTCATCTGTAATAACAAGATTATAACATTGGATGCTTTACACACCAAATCAAAGACAAATAAGATGTTTACTTCCATAAAATTTGTGCTCAATAGCATATACAATTTACAAATATTCAATGAGTTTATTATTTTCCATTTAATCCATTTTATAATATTCTATTGGCACAAGGCTTTATTGTTAATCAAAAACCAAGCAGATGCAGTGAGTGAGACATGTTTTTAATAAAATAGTAGCTTGTAAATTTCACAGACACTGCAAATAATTTGTCAATAATTTACCTAGGCGCGGGATTTTGAACTTCCTTTGCAATATCACCCAGTTAGCCTCAAACAGAACAAATTGTATTTGTTTTGTATTATTGATACTCATGTTCACGTTCACTTTAAATCACATGGTTTTTACTATGCCAATCTTTTTAAGAAAATGCGTACTTATTTGCCAATATAAATAGCTTTCAAAATGCATCAAATTACTGCTCAGGCGCCAAAGAGTAATGTTATATGTTTTAAATAGAGAAAATAAAGTGAACCACCTGTAATAATCAAGCCGGATCATATTTGCAAAATATTACATCTGAATTGATGTTGCACACAAAGATCACTGTTGTCATAAACTATACAGACATAGATCAATGTTGTCAAATATTTCCCATGGAAACATCCTATTTGACATTCGCAAGAATTTTTTATAGATTGCAGTGTAGCAAACTAATTTTAGATATCAATAGTGCAATAATTTACTTATTGTTCTATTATTATTGTGATTGCTAATTTGAACTAATCAGTTTTATGAGAATTATTTTATAACTGGTCATTGACAACTTGGGTTGTAAATTTTATCTACAGTTTCAATGTTTGGAAAACCCATCTAATTGTACTTTGTGTTACTGATAGTTGCTCTTTTTTCCATAATTACTCTGAAAATGTCTCACGGCATTAGTGAAATTTTGATGCTGTTTGCGATTTGTCTGACCCAACATGTTATCGCTTCTCAATCTTTGCCTGTCATACCTTGAGCCTGTAGTGTCTCGCTTATGATTATGTAATATCAAAGAAGCAGGAGTTAAATCTGGAGAACAAAGAAACTTATTCAGTACTGCTGGTCATATACAATAACAAGATTATAACATTCGATGCTTTATACACCAATCAAAGACAAATCAAATGTTTACTCTCATAAAGTTTGCTCTTGCTAGCATATACAATTTACAAATATTCGATGAATTTAGTATTTTCTGTCTACTTTGCTCTACAGTATTTTATTCTGCGCAAAGCTTTATGGTTAGCTAAAATGCAAGCAGACTCAGCAAGTGAGACATGTTGTAAATGCTATGGTGGTTTCAAAATCTCCAGACACTGCAAATAGTTTTTAAGAATCTACCCAGGTGCCAGGTTTTAAACTTTATTTGCAACATCACCTAGCTAGCCTCAAACAGGAAATATTACATTTGTTTTGGATTAATGATAGTCATGCTCACGTTCATTTCAGATCACATGATTTTCACTAAGCCCATTTTTTAAGGAAATGCGTACATATTTGCCTATCTAAACAGCTTTCGCAGTGCATCAAATCACTGCATAGTTTCCAAAGAGTTATCACATGCGTCTTAAATAGAAAAAATAAAATGAACAAAAGCTAACAATCAACACAAATCATATTTTTAAAATGTTTCATCTAAATTGATGTTGTTCCCATAGACTACTATTATCATATGCTATACTGACATAGGGCAATATTGTCAAATGATTTATTTGATAACATTATGAAAAACAACCTGTAATATGGAACACAAATTAATTCTTTAATCAGACTATCGAATTTAAAAAGAGTTGAACAGTTATATTTTAAAACAAATATGAAGGATCTTTCTTATGAAACCTTTTTCAATTTCTCAAGAGAAATTTATTATTTTGACAATTTATATGCAATTTAACCATAAGCAACTTATACCAGAAGAAAATTATGATAGACAATATAATTATATCACCCCCAACTATGGAAGGCTTGAAGTCATGTATTTACTGATTTGCTTTAGTTTTTAATTTAAATCGCAATTGGAAAAATCTTTTAAACTCAAAATGCATGATTCTCAAGGTTGATTGTTGGAATATCACACTCACAAAGTTTTTTTCTTTTGCATCACATTAGATAGTTCGGTTGATGTAACGGCTTGCACAGCAAGAACTCTAATAGTGAGCGATTATTGCTAAGTTGTTTTCTAGTGCCGTTGTTTTTCTAATAATTTTTGTTTAATATCTGTCGTTTTGGTATACTTTCAGTGTTGTTAGAGAATCTCCTGAACCAAGTAAATATTATTACTTTCCACTTATTTTCTGCTAAAAATTAAGCAGCAAGGGCCCGGGTAATCATGATGCAACATCAAACAGCAACAAGATCTATTAATAGAACAAAGCAAGTTATGCAATACGGTTACTCGCAGGCAATAATAAGATTATATGGTTTGCGACTTTTACACAGTCTCTCATCCAGAGAAGAAATTTGTTCTCTTAAGATATGCTCTCCATAACATACTACACTGAAAAATATTTAACAGTTTTAATTACAATGCTAATTTTATATGAAGCAAGAGAGGCTGATAATTGCTTATAAAATTCACAATAATAAAAGGTCTGCAGGAATGATACCAATTTGCAAAAATATTTCGGAAAATTTAGATACAAAATTAAACAAAAACTTGTGTTGAGCACCAATAATTACCAACTGGTAGATCCCTTGTTGAAAATTCGCAAAAGCACACTTGCAAAATTGCCTGAAGATCCTTGTCAACTGTTTTTATTACTGCTGACAAAGTTATTACTTTTGGTCTTTTACTCAAGGAAGCTCACGAGCCAAAATTCCTGTTTTGTCAATTTGTAATTTTGTTTAAAAAACTACACAAGTCTTTTTAGAAATTGCATTGTAACAAAATAATTTTAGATAGCAATAGCAATAGTGCAATAACCTGCTTATTGTTCTATTGGGATCGCTAATTTGAACTAACCTTTTTTTTTAGAAATATTCTATAGCTGGCCGTTGACTACTTTTGTTGGAAAGCTTACATATAGTTTTAAAGATTGGAAAACTCATCTCACTTTACTTTGCGTAGCTCATACATGTATATAGCCACCCCTTTTTATTAATAATTGCTTTGAAAAAGTCTCGCAGTATTGATAAACTTTCTGCGCTGTTTGAGATTTTTCTGAGCCAACATGTTTATCACTGTTGAAACTTTGCCTGTCATACATTGAACATGTCGTGTTCTGCTTATGATTATGTAATATTGAAGTAGCACCAATTAAACTCCGAGAACAAAGAAACTTATTCAATACTGCAATCAGTAAAATTCAGTACCGCTCATGCACAATAACAAGATTATAACATTTTATGCTTGTACACTACATCAAAGACAAATAAGATCCTAAACTCTCATAAAGTTTGTGCTCAATAGCGTATACACTTTTCAAATATTCAATGAATTTAATATTTTCTGTCTATTCCATTCTATAATATCCTATTCTGTGCAAGGATTTATGGTTAGCTAGAAACAAAGCAGATTCAGTGAGTAAGACATGTTGTTAATAAAATGGTTGCTTGTAAATCTCACATACACTGCAAATAATTTGTCAAGATTCTACCTAGGCGCAAGATTTTAAACTTTATTTGCAACATCAGATAGTCATGCTCACTTCTATTTTATATCACATGGTTTCCACTATGCCCATTTTTTAAAGACATGCGTACATATTTGCCAATCTAAACAGCTTTCACGATCCATCAACTTACTGCACAATTGCCAAAGAGTTATGCCACGCGTCTTGAATCGAAAAAGTAAAGTGAACAACAGTTAACGGTAACGACGAATCACCTTTTCAAAATATTTCATATTATTAGTTGTTGCTCACATAGATGATTATCATCATAAACAATACTGACTTAGTAAAACATGGCCGAAGGTTTCACACTGAAATGTTATACTTAAAATTTTATTAAATACTTAAAGAATTTGATAGTTACTGTCTATTTTTATTTTTAAAAACTTCAATATGAATTAAAAGCCAAACAGGCATAGCAAGTGAAATGTGTTTGAAAGGTTGTATTCTGTTTCACAGGTTCTGAAAATAATCTGGCAAATATCTACTTAGTAGACAGCAATTCACCTTTAGTTGCAATATTGTCTTTTAGCTGTACACAAATTATATTATATTTGTATTGCATTAGTGTTGTTGTCTTGTTTACGTGTGCCAATTATAGGCTCAATAGTTTCTATCATGCTAATATTTGAAACAAATAAATATATTTTATTACACCCAATAATTTTCGTACAAGATTTAGTAAAAATCCCAAACTAATAGGTTATATGGCATACACACCCATGATAATAATTCCGAAACCGAAATGAGGATATGTGTTCAATGAATTTTTTACGGATGAAAGTATAATTAATTAATTCATCAATATTCTAAAAGTAATGGTTGTATTTTAATGAATGGTTTTGATAATATTCGTAGTTATTGAAATAGCATTGAGAAATTTTATGACTGTATGTACAGTTATGATATTTGCTTTATGTTTTCAAACCAATGGCCATACAAGCAAATGTTCATGCACTGATATTTTTACCATCGATTTGGGAAGATCTTATTACAAATGTTTTGAGATTGGTGGCGACTAATTCTGCTCTTATAATCATTGTGTAATGTTCGAAACTAATGGTTGTAATATAATAAGTATTTGTTGGGGTATTCGTCTTTCCAAATTAGAAATATTTTATTCTTTGTCATCAAATGTAACAACAAACTGAAGGAAACTTTTTATAACATCCTTCATATGAATTAATACTATGCATGCACCAGTAAATTTTGACAATTATTTCAAACCAATGGTTAAAAGGTTATGCAAACTCGTGGTTATATTGGAACCCTCAAATTAGCAACAACATATCACAATGGCGTTGATATGCTATATCACTCAAACTGCTTTTGTAATAATTGCTCAATATCCCCGAGCAAATGGTTAAAAAATCATACACGCTTTGTGGAGATAATGGAGCAGGCATTAGGGACATTTTATTACATATGACTTCTACATATTTGTTTATACCTATTTGTATGACTGTGAGCGGAGTTGCATCAATTGGCCAACTTCCCAGAATAGTTACATAATTATAAACACTGGTGATGGTATCTTAGCATCTATTTAAGGACATATTGTCACAATAGCTATGAGATGCTTGATAACTGCGTGTAGATTGGTAATAATTGGTCAATGTTTCAAACTAATGGAAGCAATATCATTCACAGTTGCAATAATAGTTTTGCCACAAAATTGTTGAAATCTTCTCACACATTCGCTTTAAGATGGTTAACGAATAAGTGTGCACTTACAATTATAGATCAATTTTTTCAAGCTAATGTTTCAAATATAACAAAAACTTGCTGTGATATTTGTGCCATTAAATTAGAGAGATTTTACCACAGTCTAAATGCTTTGAAATGATTAGTGACTGTAAGTGAACTTACAAAAAATTGTAAAGTCATATGCACATGTGATAATAGTTCTATCATCAAATTGAGACATCTTGGCATGATGAATTTACATGGCTTAAAACTGTACATTCTTTTATCAGAATTGGTTAATGCGACCATACAAATGTTTAAAATAGCGTAAACATGTCTGAGATATTTGGCTGTCAAATAACGGCCATCTTACAGCAACGGTTTTTAGATTGTTCATGACTGTGAGTTCACACATAATAATTGTTCCATGTCACCAAATTAATGACTAAAATATCATACACACCTGTGAGAATAATTTTACCATCAAATTGGGGACATATTGTTGCAATGGTGTTGACATTGTCTATGACTGACTGTGTTCTTTTGTTCTAATTGGTCAATGTGCTCAGAAAACTGTTTAAAAAAGCATATTTATTGGGGTTGATATTTTGGCATTAAAATTGGAACATCTAGCAGCAATGGTATTAATAATGATGATGACTGTGATTTCAAATAAAATAATCTGTCAACGTCCCCAAATCAATGGTTAAAATATCATACACACCTGTGAGAATAATTTTACCATCAAATTGGGGACATTTCGTTGCAATGGTGTTGACATATTCTATGACTGACTGTGTTGTTTTATTATAATTGGTCAATGTACTCGGGAAACTGCTTTAGAAGCATATTTACTGGGGTTGATATTTTGGCATTAAAATTGGAACATCTAGCAGCAATGGTATTATGAATGATGATGACTGTGATATCAAATAAGATAACCAGTCAATGTCCCCAAATCAATGGTTAAAATATCATACACACGTGTGAGAATAATTTTACCATCAAATTGGGGACATATCGTTGCAATGGTGTTGACATATTCTATGACTGACTGTGTTGTTTTGTTATAATTGGTCCATGTGCTCAGAAAACTGTTTAAAAAGCATATTTATTGGGGTTGTTATTTTGGCATTAAAATTGGAACATCTTGCAGCAATGGTATTATGAATGATGATGACTGTGATTTCAAATAAAATAATCAGTCAATGTCCCCAAATCAATGGTTAAAATATCATACACACGTGTGAGAATAATTTTACCATCAAATTGGGGACATTTCGTTGCAATGGTGTTGACATATTCTATGACTGACTGTGTTGTTTTATTATAATTGGTCAATGTACTCGGGAAACTGCTTTAGAAGCATATTTACTGGGGTTGATATTTTGGCATTAAAATTGGAACATCTAGCAGCAATGGTATTATGAATGATGATGACTGTGATTTCAAATAAAATAATCAGTCAATGTCCCCAAATCAATGGTTAAAATATCATACACACCTGTGAGAATAATTTTACCATCAAATTGGGGACATTTCGTTGCAATGGTGTTGACATATTCTATGACTGACTGTGTTGTTTTATTATAATTGGTCAATGTACTCGGAAAACTGCTTTAGAAGCATATTTACTGGGGTTGATATTTTGGCATTAGATTTGGAACATCTAGCAGCATTTTGGTATTAGGAATATTCATGACTGTGATATCAAATAAGATAACCAGTCAATGTCCCCAAATTTATGGTTAAAATATCATACACACGTGTGAGAATAATTTTACCATCAAATTGGGGACATATCGTTGCAATGGTGTTGACATATTCTATGACTGACTGTGTTGTTTTGTTATAATTGGTCCATGTGGTCAGAAAACTGTTTAAAAAGCATATTTATTGGGGTTGATATTTTGGCATTAAAATTTGAACATCTAGCAGCAATGGTAGTATGAATGATGATGACTGTGATATCAAATAAGATAACCAGTCAATGTCCCCAAATCAATGGTTAAAATATCATACACACGTGTGAGAATAATTTTACCATCAAATTGGGGACATTTCGTTGCAATGGTGTTGACATATTCTATGACTGACTGTGTTGTTTTATTATAATTGGTCAATGTACTCGGGAAACTGCTTTAGAAGCATATTTACTGGGGTTGATATTTTGGCATTAAAATTGGAACATCTAGCAGCAATGGTAGTATGAATGATGATGACTGTGATATCAAATAAGATAACCAGTCAATGTCCCCAAATCAATGGTTAAAATATCATACACACGTGTGAGAATAATTTTACCATCAAATTGGGGACATATTGTTGCAATGGTGTTGACATATTCTATGACTGACTGTGTTGTTTTGTTCTAATTGGTCAATGTGCTCAGAAAACTGTTTAAAAAGCATATTTATTGGGGTTGATATTTTGGCATTAAAATTGGAACATCTTGCAGCAATGGTATTATGAATGATGATGACTGTGATTTCAAATAAAATAATCAGTCAATGTCCCCAAATCAATGGTTAAAATATCATACACACGTGTGAGAATAATTTTACCATCAAATTGGGGACATTTCGTTGCAATGGTGTTGACATATTCTATGACTGACTGTGTTGTTTTATTATAATTGGTCAATGTACTCGGGAAACTGCTTTAGAAGCATATTTACTGGGGTTGATATTTTGGCATTAAAATTGGAACATCTAGCAGCAATGGTATTATGAATGATGATGACTGTGATTTCAAATAAAATAATCAGTCAATGTCCCCAAATCAATGGTTAAAATATCATACACACGCGTGAGAATAATTTTACCATCAAATTGGGGACATTTCGTTGCAATGGTGTTGACATATTCTTTGACTGACTGTGTTGTTTTATTATAATTGGTCAATGTACTCGGGAAACTGCTTTAGAAGCATATTTACTGGGGTTGATATTTTGACATTAAAATTGGAACATCTAGCAGCAATGGTATTATGAATGATGATGACTGTGATTTCAAATAAAATAATCAGTCAATGTCCCCAAATCAATGGTTAAAATATCATACACACGTGTGAGAATAATTTTACCATCAAATTGGGGACATATCGTTGCAATGGTGTTGACATATTCTATGACTGACTGTGTTGTTTTGTTATAATTGGTCAATGTGCTCGGGAAACTGCTTTAGAAGCATATTTTTGAGGTTGGTATTTTGGCATTAAATTTGGAACATCTTGCAGCAATGGTATTAGAAATATTCATGACTGTGATATCAAATAAGATAATCAGTCAATGTCTCCAAATGAATCGTTAAAAGATCATACACACTTGTGAGAATAATTTTACCATCAAATTGGGACATATCGTTGCAATGAGGTTGACATATTCTATGACTGACTGAGTTATTTTGTTATAATTGTTCAATGTGCTCAGGAAACTGCTTAATAAGAAGTATATTCATTGGGGTTTATACTCTGGCATTAAATTTGGAACATCTTGCAGCAATGGTATTAGGAATGATGATGACTGTGATATGAAATAAAATAATCAGTCAGTGTCCCCAAATCAATGGTAAAAATATCATACACACCTGCGATAATTTTTCTACAACCAATATAGGGATATCTTTTCTCAATAATATTTCTACTAATTTGTTAAACTAATGGTTACAAACTTGCTGATTAAAGTACCAAACATTCCCTTGTGCTCAAATTGCCCTCTAAATAGTTGAGGGTGAAAAGTACAGATTCCCTATTAGACTAGCATTGAGAGAATTTATGATATCGTGTGCACTTATAATAGTTGGTCAATTGTACCTAAATAATGAATATACTTGTATACTAATACAAAGACACTTTTGTTTTATGTTTACATCATACATCAGAAAAATTGTATGACAACATATTTGAGACTATTTTTGATGGTTTGCAGTTCCAATAACTGGCCAATTACTTCAAAAAACATTGACTGTAGTATCATACGTTATGTGGATGACGTACACGCCTTCAAATTGAACAAAGTTTATTTCAATAGTACCGAGATAGCTCAAATCAGTGTGTGCAGTGATAGTATTTATTTAACACTCCCAAGCTAATGGTTAAAATATTTAGCAAACTTTTGATCATATCTGCACTAAAAATTGAGTCAATCTTGTTATTAAACATTTGAATAGATTACAGTTAAATGTATGGCTTTTGCAAAGATGGGCAATTCAATATATTTTTAGGAAAATGTAATAGAAGGCAAATTTTTGGTACGGATAACACGATTTATTAAACATAAAGATATTTTTATAAGGTAAAGGTTTTTGGGCTTACATTAGGCATATTGGAGATACCAATGCTTCATTTCCAAAGCTTGATTCTAATATGTCTCCGTCTATGCTTGGCTTTTTATGCATGGCTTACAAACAAAGGAATTGCGCAAAAATTTAAATTAAAAGTGATAATCATCATGTGCAACCAAACAGAAAAGTAGGACTAAAATTAACTATATCCAAATTTATTTGGCTTCCTGATTTTAAAAAAATTACTCACATTTGCTGGCCTGGTTATTTTTACTTTTGTTTAAAAAAGTTAACTCATGATCGCGCAATGTAAATTTTCTGATGGCTGCTCTTGGTAGCGATAAAAATGAGATGTAGCAAAATACTTTATCGATTATAGTAATTAAATTTGTTGCCCAGATCTCAGGGCTTAAGAGTTCTATGAAAACTATGTTAAAATGTTTACCTTGAACATACTCGCGTTAAATGTTGAAAAGTCGTAAATCTAGATAGACATCAGCCTGCAACCTTGGCCTGGCTGTTTGCAATTCAAAACCTTAACTTGAACGGATCACCATAAATTCTGAGAAGCAATTGATTACACTGAATTTATTAATAAACATAAAAGTCTCAGGTCGATTCAACCTTTGCGCACCATACATGTGTAGAATTAGTACTTTAAATAGGTTTAATAAAGAACTATTAAACTTCTAAGTTGATATTTGAGGACAAAATTAAGTGATGGATAACTTTTACAAGCACATTTACGAAAGTGTGGGAAGAATATCACATACCGACAACTCCAAAATGGTTGAAAAAAACAAAAATAAGCCAGAGTTATCTTCTCTATGCAAAAGTCCCCGTTTATTAGATAAAAAATTCATACATGTGTGTGAGGTGAAGTCCCCAAAGTTAGTGTTAAATTCTCACGGGCTATAACTGAAAAACGGATAAGATGACAGCTCCAAAAATCAGTGCATTTGTAAACCCAACAAAAAATGTTTTAATATGTTGTTTTTTAAAGCTCTCAATGATAGATGAAAATTGTCCTCAAAGTGATGGTAAAAATATCGCGTCCCCAATTGCATGCGTTTACAAGACTGCGTGTGTCTGTATGTGTGTGTGTGTGCTTGTGTGTATGAGTGTATGAGTGCGTGCATGTGTATGTGCATGTGCACATGCGCGTGCGTGGGTGTGCATGTGTGTGTGTTTGAATGTGTATGTGTGAGTGTGAGTTTGTCCGTGCTAATGCATGTGTGTGCCTATTATGTGTCTGTGCCTTCTGCCACGTCATTGAAACTAACAGGTTCCAAAACTCCAAGAAAATGCTCTTATCTTTTCAAAAAGGTTTCTCTGAAACCAGTCTCCTAAACACTCATCTGATTAGAATTTCAAAAATGTACTTCGATATGCATTGAGAGCATTTCCCTCAATGAAGGCATCTGTGAAATTTCATTGTAAAAGCAGTGTACTAAATTGGGTTAACATGTACTCAAGTGCTGCAAGATATCTGATTAAAAACACAAAGAGCCAATAGTGCTGTACTCTTTGCTATAATAAAAGCTATGTGTGTCTGTCTAAAGCTACGCTGAGAGTGTTAGAAAAAAACTGCACTTCATAAGAATGCTGAGATTTCTGGAATACTTGTGTACATACCTATTATACATGATGATCTCTCATCGAGCGCGGGACTGGCAGTCTACTAGTATAATAGTATAATAATATAAAATAATCACACAATAAAAGACAACAAGGGTGATGCCTGACTTAATGCTATTCATTGCATAAAAAAATAAAAGGATTAATTTGCTTCAAGTTATCACCTTAGATGTATAATAACTCCATATAAATATGAAGAGATAAAACTATTTACTTGAGTTGAAAAATAAAATATCACTAAATAAACACTGCTATTATTCAATTCACTATATTTATTCACTAATTTTATTATCATTGCTGTCTTTTATAGAATTATCACAACTGCTAAATAAAGGTTGTCTAGGTGCAGTCTCAAACATGGAAAGACAACTCTACACAGAAGGTTCAGTGATGTTGAGAAAAAACAAAGAACCCATATTATTAAAGGCAGTTCTTTCATAAAAAATGAATTTTGCCATGTATAAACCCATTATAATTTATTTATATCACTAATATTTTCAGTAGGCTGACTCCAATTTACACTGTTGAAAAATACCATAGAGTCATTATAATCAACATGAGTATAACACAAATAAACTATAATTATACTATACACTATAATATAGTTAGCTTCTCTTTTTTTGGAAAAAAGTTGTTATAGTAATTCTCAATAAAACATTCTGATAATCTGAGAGTTGATATACAGTTGCGATGTCTGTCTTATCTAATGTTAATTTTAAAACGTCGGGTAGACGTATGTCGCACGGGCCGTAAGTCGACGACTACCTCTGATATAGATTGTTTCACTATTTTTGGATTAGAGTTGTTATAGTATTTCTCAATAGAACATTCTGATAATCTACGAGTCGATATACAGCTGCGATGTATGTCTTATCACTTGTCTATTTTTAAACATCCTGAGCAGGGAAGTACTTGAACAGGGCTTTTTGATGTCAAAGTTCCAAATATTTGTGAATGAAAGACACAAAGTGAAACTGCTGAAATTCTTAGGGCATTATGAATTAGTTTGTCTCTGAACTGACCAATCAGGTGAGAGTTCAATTCAACAGTCAAGGAGAATTTTAAGAATTTAGTCATTACTACGGTTGCTCATTTATTTCATTTCTGGGAGAAATTTTCAACACCGCATACAATCTATAGCTTAAGAGTTGATTTTAGGATTAGGTAATCAGTAAAAGTTAATAATGGTTAGGGATTTATGATCTTTTAGCTAAATACTGTTTGTCGTAGAACAGTGTAAGCTATGGTAGCATAACTCCTGTACAATAAATTCATGTATGCAAGATGGTTTCTCCATTATTAAACATATCTGAAGCATTCATTCATTGACTTAAAGCTTTGTCTAAAATATAAACCTTCAATTAAAATGAATTTAAATTGTGTGAAGCAAAGCATTTTGTTGAGCAGAGTTGTTCAGAGTAATAGAATTTTTTTCAGATGTATTTAAAGATACTCGGAACCTATGCTATAGAAGTATAAAAAAATTTCATTAGTCTACATAAATCTTCTTGGCATAACATAAACTAAATAGCTTTTTTTGCTTTTGAAGATAAGAAGACATGAGAAGGTCTGATTAAATTCAGTAAATGTTAATATAATTATTGTATGATCAGAGTCTATAAACTTCAAAGCAAATATTGTGAATGACTTCGAAAAGATTGATTTTAAAACCACTGAAAACACTAGCACAGTTTAGTAATAGCTGTACATTCAACTACGAAGATATTTAAGATATTATCCACAATAGTTCTTTCCCTTTTTTATTTGTCTTGAACTTTACAAATTTTTTTAATTAGTTAACAAAAGTTGATTTAAAAACCACCTTGTTGATCTGTTACATGAGCCTGTTGTACATACCCGGTGAATGTAAAATGGCCACAATCATCTTTTCTGTTATGTCGTAGGTTTTGGTTAGTGGGTAACCGTAAAGTTATTTTGAAACTTAGAAGGTAGTTGATTCACACAACCATTAAATTATTGGTCTACTAACCTAAAAGTCATTCTTTGTTTCAACCTTAACCTCTACCTTTTACCTTTACTTAGAACTAACCAGGCTGTTATTATAGTAATGAATGACATGAAGACATAATAAGAATAAAACGCATGTTGGAATTATAACATAGAACGCAGTCATGCAGCCATATAGCTGCTGACGTTACTGTCTTTGTCTTCACTACTAGCACCAAACCATTACTATAAATATTAATTTAGCAATTCATCACTGTATTTTAACCTACTTGGTGTTCATGTTTATTTATTCAAGTTGGTATCAATGCAACCACATTTCGTTTTAGTATATAGGCTACCTCATGGTAATGAAGTCAAAACAAAAAGCCACAAACACACGGTATATGATATGTCAGAAACATTTACACGTACATGTAGATATGAAAGCATGGGCACAAATAGTGTTATTGCTGTCTTATACATACATTTACTAAGGACTAACAGTAAGCACATGAATGCCTAGAATTTTTTTAAATTTTTTATTCAGAGAGTCTTGCGGGATGGTGTTTAAAGATCTGGTTTTCATGAGCCAGACAGATTTTTGAAATAAAGTACGTTTGTGATTTGAATAAAGGCATGGAGTATAATATGCTTATTAAGTTTACATGACCTCAGCTAAAGATGAGGAAATGTGTAGCTTTTACGCCGACTAACAGATACAAACACGCACACAACTGCATACGCATGTGCACACGAACACGGTAAACAGACAAACATACGCGCACACATGCAGACATGGAGACACGCAGGCACGTGGAAGTGCGGGCACGCAGACACATGAATGCACAAACACGCAGACACACAAACGTACTAAAACACAAGTACACATGCGCACACGCAGGCCAAGCCACCCACCTAACCAGCCACCCACATAAATGCATACTGTCGCATTAACGCTGACACATTCACACTGACACATCTACCCTGACGCATCCACGCTGACAAATCCACTCTAAAACATCTACACTGACACACTATAACATATATTGACAGATTAAGACTAGTTAATATAGATTCTGTACAGAAATAACATAGTTCTTGCTCATTCTTGTCCTAATATTTCCAACCAACTAAAATTAGATGTCACCGGACAATAAGTTGTAAAAAGTTGAAATAAATAACTTTTTAATAACCTTAGTTGTTTACAACTCCCTGGCAAACTTAGCAAATAGTTGTATAAATTAACATAAATAAAACATACAAAGCTCCTGGCAGGTTAGGCTTAAAGCATTTAAATGTTTTTACTTTCAACAGTTCTTGAACCAAATAAATTTTTCTCACAAATTACATATAGTAGTCGAGTAACACTAAAAATGAATACAACAAATCTTCCATTCAATTCTTTTGCTCACCTCAATTGACTACCTCTACGTATAATGCAGATTATATTCATCTATTTATAACTGACTGAATGTATTCTTAGCCGAAAGGAGAATCTCATATTTCTTTCAATATAGCTCTGTATATTGACTGCAGCATTTACGGAATCTGCCTTAAGACTTTTGCTTTAAAATATTTGCTTTAGTAGAGCTCAACTTCCTGAGTTTCAAATTTCACCACAGCATTAACAAAGGAATATATATGAATAGATTGACGCCAGTTGTATCAACGTGATTGGGTCTCCAAATTGTCATAAGTTACAGCTAAATGTACTAGACTGAGTTGATTAGCATCTAAAAGCTCTTCATGGCTCTTGGTCATTCTTTCAACAGGGTGTTTTGTTATTCTATAGCCAATAGGAAAAACAAACTCCCAACAACTGTTGGCAGACAGCTCCTACTGTCACATCTGCTATATACAATAAATTTGATATATAATATATATGTATATAACAATACGACTACCTACAGCAGTCGATATTGGTGTACTCTTCTGATCCAACTAAATCAAAGTTAGGGGTTTAATAGCCATAGCATTTCAAAAACCTGGTTTAACCTTAGATCAAGGCTTTTCAATTATTTCCGCTCACTCCCAGCCTCCCTAAAAAGATAAAATCTCAGGCCCAACACGAATATGAATAATATCATTTATCTCTAAAACTGTTATAAGTACATCTATGCATAAAACTGTATACTTATGATTGTTAAACTGAAAAAAAAAGAAAAAATGGTTCAACTTGCAAACAATAACAAATTGATTAACTGTAAAAGAAAGTATTTAACACATCATACTCTTGCTCAGTGCACACGCTTAGAGCTGGCAAAACCCAAACACCCCAGAGAGAAGGTTGCCTGCCCAATCTTTGACAATGAGAATGCTCCGGCTCCGGAATTTAAGGAAGGTGCATATACACTTTATTGTAGGACAGTAGAAACATGAAAAAAAGGTAACAAAGATATGATGCTCTTGGTCAAATTCTTCTCTCAACGAAACCTTGCAGATCAGTGGGAAGTTGGGTTGCGCTCCACTATTGAAGAAGCACTACTCTAAATCCACCGATGTTAAGAATGCATTGATACTAAAGACTGTGTACACATGAGAGACTTTGGTAGATTATTTTCCTTTTATGATTGGTTTTTAGTTACGTAATGCTTACATAAGTTAGTCACATGACATAACCACACTAAAAATAATCTACCACACTAAAAGGAGGTCATTTGTCTGCAAGAGTAAAGTTTTCAGCGAAGTCCTCAAAATTGACTGATAAAAAGTTGTAAAAGGCAGTAGGCAATTTTTAAGGGAGAATATCATTCCTGTTTAGTAAGTTTTCTAACTAGTTGTTTAAATCATATATGCATAGAACACCTGTAGATACTTTAATAAAATACAGAATACCCAATGAAATTTGTTAAAGTACAGTACATATAGAGTCATGTTAAACTACAAAGTACTTGTAGAGATCTGTTAAAGTACACAGTACCTGTAGAGATGTGTTGAAGTACAGAGTACCTGTCAATGTCTGTTACAGTACATAGTACCTGCAAAGATCTGTTGCAGTACAGAATAACTGTTGAGATCTGTAAAATAAACAGTACCTGTAGAGGTCTGTGGAAGTGCAGAATAGCTGTAAGAGTATGTTAAAGTAAAAAGTACTTGTGAAAATCTTCTAAGTTACAGAGTACCTGTAGATATCAGTTACAGCACAGAGTACCCGCAAAGATCTCTGTAAGTGAAGAGTAGCCGCAAACTAGTTATTTAAAATACAGAATTGAAGTTAGCCTTTTCTTGGAAAATGGCGATCAATCTAGAATTAAAATTGGTTAGATAGAGTTGTTGAAACTGAATCTATAAGCGAATATGTGAAATTAACTATATTAGAAATATTTTAGGTTATGGTAAATATTCAGTCTATTTAATCTTATATTTTCAGCTGCAAATAAAAGTTTTATTTGTCTAAAAACATTTTTAGGACTTGTAATTTAAATGCACTAAAGGAATTTATTTTCGAATTCTTGTAGGCCCTTTGATTTGAGAGTTCTTTACATGAAGTGGGTATTGTTTAACATTCCACTGTTAATACTTGCGAATATTGTAGGATGTCAACATTTATTTGTGTACCTCAATTTTTATCACTTTTATATGAGCCATGAAAGCGTTATTTATAGCCAAATTATATCCATAAACCATCTCGCATTAAAGGAATTCGTTTAGACTAAACTTTTATCATCATTTGTAGAAAAGTACATAGCTAAACTTAAAACTTGATATTTCACTTTAGGGTTTACAGTGAAATTTTATTTGCACGGATTTTTGCTTAACTAGGAAGCCTTTTCAAATTTTTATAAACAATACATTTTAAGACGATGTTTTTATTTATGCAAAAATTTTGTAATCATAAAATTACAACTTTTGACTGATTTCTATTAAACCTTTACAATATAACTTCTATGTTAAACTTTGAATGAATTTTTTTAGTCTATAGTTGAGCTTAAGTCTTTCTCATCTCAATTTCAACTGTGATATCAGAACCTATTCAGCATCAACACTTTCAAATTTCTCAAGAGGCACAGATAAAAATGATTCATCAATGAAAAGTCTGTTGGAATACAACAAAAACTATTTTTGATATCTTTACACTTTAGTAATCAAAGTAAGGTTAAAAATTTGAAACAAGTCTTAACTGAGCAAAAATAGAAGATACTCTGAATGATGCAGCAATGAGCACTTGTTAGTCCCTAAATATTTTCTGCATGCTATACATCCTACTTGAGTTATCAAGTCTAGCATTAATTGCTGAACTTACTTGAAATAATCATAAACAATGATGTTACACGTTATGTACTTTTTGGTAGTTAGCCAAAGGTTTTAGATAACATTTTGTTTTAAGAAATCAGGGGAGTAAAGCGTCAACTGTGTAAAATAAATGAATCATATTTTTAGGTTTAAAAGAACAAACCAAATCTAAGCTCCACAAAAGGAAAATCATTGAGAAAAACTTAATATTTGTTTGCTTTTAAGTTTTGTACTTGTATTTGTTGACATTTCTTTAGGTATTTTGCTGGCACAAGTGTCTCTACATTCTCTTTTCGAATACATGAAAAGAGGTCATTGCTAGATTTTTCTCCAGATTCACCTTATAATAGAGTTTGTGGTGAGAAAGAAGATCCTGCTGATTGTGCCAAGGAGCAGCCAGGTCACTGGTTTCCCAAATATGACTAAGCGGTTGACTATGGCCATGACCTTCTAGATTTTTTGCTATTACAAGAAATCAACTAACTGCATTTTAGCAAATAACTTGCAGTTTATTTTATCAGACATGAATGATAGCTTAATGTCAAAAGTTTCCTTTGCATCAGATTTCTTACTGTTTTGATGATTGTGTATTCAAAGCTTCCTGTCATGGACAATATGTTATACATGTATGTCTCATATAACCCTGTTATGTGAGATGGGTTTCAAGGTAGACGAGTCTATACTGTTTTATTATTATACATATATGTATGATAGTGTAGGTAACCGATGTCTCTAGACTAATCTTATTCGTAAGCTGGGTGGTTTATGTTGGTGCTCATTTTCTTCATAATTAAAGTTTATCAGTTTATCACTAAGTTAGGCATAATACCTGTGTTTAGACATCATGGGTTCTAGTATTAGCCCCTTATCATTAGATCAAGTCCCTCTGATTTACAGTTGAGTCTTTCCCTGTTACAGTTATAATAATTCCTGTCAATGTGTATAGTAGCATAAAATATTGGAATCTCTCTTTTCATTTTTTTCCAGATTGATCTAATAAAAACTGAGAATTATATATATTTATTCCTATCCAAAATCAAGCAGTCAAAGTAATAAATAATCATTAAGTAAAACTCGATATTCATTCTCTTTTAAGTTTTGTATAAGTAGACCTATAAGTACACAGTAGGCCTAACTAAACCTTTGTATTCATAATCTCTGTTGACTATTTTAGTTGGTAGATAAAGTACAGTATTTTAGGCTCAACAAAACAAACTAGATTCAATCTCTACAAAGGAGAACCACAAAGAAAAACTTGTTCGTTTGCTATAAAGTTTTAATAGCAATGGACATACAACTATAAAAATATATAACTCTTTATTGGCAATCAAAATACATGCTCTTACTTTTAATACTATCTAAACAAAAAAATAAACAAGCAAAACATTAATAAAAAATCATCTCTTTAGTAAAGGGAGAGTAATGATTATAGTTCTGTAAAAGTTACAAGTATCTAGTTCTCTATAATAAAACATTCAACAAATCAGCTCAGTGATCAGTCACATACATGACTCATACAGAGAGTACATAAAAACAAAATAATATAATAGAGTAGGTAGGTCTCTGACTTGAGCGCTGTGAGATAGATGAACATGATTAACTCAATATTACTGCCTTGGAAACTTGAGGCTGTTGCTCAGATAAATCTACAGCATTTCACTTTAATCCAATTTTAATCATGAAGCTTTCAATGCTGCATGTGACACTATAATACCTCATATCTGCCATTTTTTTGACCAGAGCTGCATTTAAATTTAATTAAACTTGAAATACAAGTAAATATGACAGCAAGTTTATTTTTTTACAATGACTCATGAAATGTTCAGTCCTTTAGCAGGCAGCAAATGAGAAAGCGCTAAAGCGTCAATGTAAAATGTACCACTGTATTCAAATAAACTTATCAATACCTTTCTTTTGTCACTTATCTTAAGGTATACACTAACTTTGCTATGTAAACACTCAAAGTGACATCAGATAATTGTGTGATTTCTATACACACTCACAATACTGAATATGGTAAATATTAGCCTTTAATATATGCTTATCAAACTGTAAAACTTGTTGATAAAGACTGCAATAGTTTATATAGAAATTTTGCTATTGTTACACGGAACTCCCACAGCTTGGTAAAAGTGACGCAAGAACTGAGGGTGAAATGGATGTGAGAAATCTTTTTAGAATGCTTGTAGCATGTGTCAGCTTTTCATGTTCACTAAAGCGGGTGTACTACTAATGAATTAATAGTGTGAAAAAGAATGTTCACACAACTGCTATGTATATTGTGGGACAACTAGGTAACCAAATTGTACTAGTTGATTCTTTTTTCATAAAATAGTTTCTAAGGACAAGAAACCAGCCTGAGAATTCGGAAATCTTTTGAGGTCCTTCTAACTACATATTTTGCTATGGCTGAATTGTGTTGATAATGTAGAAAACCCTTGGTGCAAGTTTTACAAGTCTAACGAAAAAGTATTGCTGCAGTTACACTATTGGTGTTTGCTGTTCAAACCTGACAGTCGAAAGTGCACCAACTATTTTAAGTTTTGTATAAGTTAATACACAGTAGGCCTAAACCTTTGTATTCATAATCTCTGTTGACTATTTTAGTTGGTAGATAAAGTACAGTATTTTAGGCTCAACAAAACAAACTAGATTCAATCTCTACAAAAGAGAATCACAAAGAATAACTTGCTCGTTTGTAGTAAAGTTTTAATAGCAATGGACATATAGCTATAAAAATATATAACTCTTTATTGGCAATCAAAATACATGCTCTTACTTTTAATACTATCTAAACAGAAAAATAAACAAGCAAAACATTAATAAAAAATCATCACTTTAGTAAAGGGAGAGTAATGATTATAGTTCTGTAAAAGTTACAAGTATCTAGTTCTCTATAATAAAACCTTCAACAAATTAGCTCAGTGATCAGTCACATACATGACTCATACAGAGAGTACATAAAAACAATATAATATAATAGAGTAGCTGTCAACTAATGAGTCATTACACAGGAAAGTTAGTTATAACTCAGCATGAAAAGAGTTCCTGGTAAAACAGATGGACTTTCAGGGTTCTTACACTCATCACCAACTTCAGAAGACGTCTTCAGAAGTTTGATTTCTATTTGACCTTTATGGTTATGAACAGCATGAAGAAGAGATTTATGGTAGCTTCCTCCATTTCTCTCAACAAGCATCATCTGTACAAACTGTGATTTCTCTGCCATCTCAACATTTCCACACAATGGGGGATAACGTTTAAGCATGAAATGCGAGGCAGTTTTCTCATCAACCACCTGAAATATAGAATTCTGTTTGATACCCAAAATTTTTATTGACACCAAGTTAGGAACACAAAATCGATGGGTATATGGAAATTTTACTTGCTGGGCA
Organism: Watersipora subatra; assembly: GCF_963576615.1. NCBI lineage: Eukaryota > Metazoa > Bryozoa > Gymnolaemata > Cheilostomatida > Watersiporidae > Watersipora > Watersipora subatra. The sequence continues at coordinate 24,538,493 of NC_088709.1, forward strand.
TAAATAGCTGCAGCGTTTTCTTACCTTTGCTACAAGTTCATCATCATCACGAACCAGTCTTTCAGTCTCTACCAAAAGATTCCAGACTTCAGAAGGAGTTTTGATTCCACGACGAGTAATAAAAGTTACAAGAGAGTCATATTCAGACATAGTGCGAACCACAAGATCTGGAAAGAAAGCCATCAACAAGCAATAAAACCTCTTTCTTTAGTTATGCTAAATTTAGTAATTGCTAAAAAGGGACAATCCAAGGTTTATAGAATATATCATGATTTTATGGTTAGGCTAGCCAAATAAGGGTAATGTAACTTTACTTACTATCAGCAGTGGTCTGTCTGCTTTTTATCCTTAAAAGACGAACTCCATTATTTCCATTTCTGACATTCAAGAAACCATTTCCAAGGTAGCTGAAGATAGTCAAGTTGTTTCCAAAGGCTGGCTGTATAATGAAATATGACAAGTTATTATCACGTTGCATATTTGACATTACAGCAGTATATACCATGCTAAAAGAGTAATGTAGATAACTAAATGAAATTTTACAGCTGAGACCAAATTGAGTTTGAATAAAAGCTTTGCAAAATTAGCAAAGAAACTTAATAATGAAAATCTCTTCTGATTAACAGAGATATTGGATTTTGATCAATATAAAGTTCAATAGATGTCACTGAAGGATTAGCAAGAATATTTTGCTCCAAAACCCTAACACTTAATTTATTACATAGTTTACGTAAAGTGCTTACACTTCTAATCCTTTGTTGATGAGCTTCAGCGTTAATATCTTTTAAAGATATACTGAAACGCTCAACTAAATGTGCTTTAGAAATCGTTTCTTTTACAGAGAAGGCAACTCCACACAGACAAAACAGCAAACCTGGCTAAAACAAAAAGCGTGTCATACAGCAAGCATGTCATACAGCAAACACATATTAAATTTTACTTGTTGATTTCTATTTTGTATGGCTTACATTTAGTGTGTCATGTTAAGCCTAAAATACTGTTTTTTTATTTATCTGGCTAAAACAAAAATATATTATACAGCTGTCATTGGTCAGACATGTTTTCCAGTTCATCACCAACTACGGAAAAAACCAAACTTTATAAAGCTTAAAACAATTTATTCTTTTCATAACTTTTTGCACAATACATTCTTCAAATAGTGTCTCATATTCCCACCAACTGATGTACCTTCTATAAGTGACCAAAGCTGAAGACTGTCAAGCTGCCTTCTATAGCTTAAACATGATAACTTGAACATTTTTACAAACCATTAGTTGTGCCATTGAAGAAATGATTGTTAGCTTTCTTCCCAATAAAATACTTTGTTCTTTTCCTAATTTAGAAAAAGATGTGACACCTTCTTCACAAACCTTCTCCTTTTTTCCTTTCCTCATAAAAGAGGTCTTGAATATATTTTTACTTGTTGAATTTTTTTATATATAAAAGCCCATAAAAAAAACTGCATGATGCATGTAGGAAACTATGAGCCAGTCTGCCTCTGAATTGACCAATCAGATGAAAGTCAAGTTCAATGATTTCCTTTAGGAATTACCCAAGCAAAATCCATCGAATGGGAAGTCCGAGCTGTAAGTTATTGTTGATAAGAAATCAAAGATTAAGCATTTTAGGTATATTAGTATATTATAATCAGCTAAATAAATGTTTGAATCGTTGCATCCTAAAACAACTTATGAAGTTGCATATGTATACTTTTCTTGTTCAAATCAATTTTTTCTGTTTAGTATGTTTGTGCAAGTTAAGGACAAATCCGTTTCATTATTTTACAATATCATAAACTTTATGTTCAAATGAAGTTGAAGCAAAATTACTCCTCATGCTTAATATAAACATTTTACTTACATTATAAATAAACAGCTGATATACAGCAATGAACCATTTCTACTTGCTATCATCTTCTTTGATTTGTTCCATTCTAATTATAGTTGTGTGAGACATAAATATTCTGTTTAAATAATGACTAACAGCCTAAAAGATTTCACCAAAGCTAAATACAGTGTGAGAGTTGTATCTACAGTATCAGATACTTTCCTATTGTGCTAAATGAATACACGATAGAGTAACAAAAAATAGTTTAATAACATAATACTTTGAAGTTATGCAAAACTAAATTTCTCAACTTGAAGATCTGTATCATGCATTTGCATTTACATGAGACTTACCATTGTAAGCGAAAAAGTACACCTTCACAAGTCATGGAAAACATCCTTTTTAACAGCGTGTGTGTAATCATAAAGGTAAACAAGCATGTGGGAGGCAATGGCCACATTTCTTTAGATTGCTCACAATCAATACCCATATGATGAGTACTAATGCAATAAATGACTTGCAATAAAGTTGCAAAATAAAATATATGATTAAAATGGATGTACTTTAGACTAAGCTATGAAATTGTGATATTTTGTCAAAAGCTAAATTTTTACAGAAGTAAAATTTAAAGCAAATAGTTTATTAGCCATGAAGATATAGAGGTCTAAAGGTCGTAGGTTGTAGATAATAACATTTCCTCTTAAATAGCGTGTATCTAGTCTCTTTTGTTTTTTTTTCAATTTGATTATACTTGTTTTTAGTAAATACGTAACCAGTTTATCACTAAATAAATACCTGATGGCAATAAATCCTATACAAACAAATGGATTGACTTTGAAAGTACATGGATTTTGGAGCCGACTACAAGAGTTTTATATGGTTATCCCCTTATAAATGGTTTATCTATGGCATACACAAGATATTTCTACATACTGTTGCTGGTAAATTGACCAAGGCACATTTTATACTCAGCAAAGGTTGGATAACTGATATGATATATCATGGTAAGCATGCTGACTATATTTGAATATAAATTGTTTTTTATAATTGGGAATTTTTAGAAATGCTGTACTACGTAGTCATTGTTCTGTAGTCATCCAAACTTATTATTAAATATTGTAATAACCTCATAAGGATCGTTAGAAAAAAAAATCATCGTCATTTCCTTTACTTACACTGCGTTGCACATCAGTTAGAATACCAAAGTACTCAAAAGTATCTAAAATGTCAGTTACTTTGAAATCGGCAGAAATGAAACGATTTCAGGACTCCTAAGTTAATTACAGAAACCTTTGGCAATTCGACAATGCTATAGACTGGTGAAATGTGCACGTTATTTTTCCGTAAAATGGGTACGACTTAATCGTTCTATTCTCTGTCTCTAGGCGTTTCAATTTCCGGTCTTAACTTTTATAAAACAAAGCTTGTCAAGCGTTTTGTGAAAAATTTCAGCCAAATTAATTTGTCTATTTGTGTATAAGCTGTTCAGATGGGTAAGTTTTAAGCGAATGTCAACAGTTTACAAAGACTTGATAACATATTTAAATAGGCTTATATGTGTTTTGTATCGTTATTATACTTTAACGACTCTACAAAACAATGGTTAAATTTTTTGATGAGATTTCGTGACAAGGGTCCGTCTCATTGTTGATGAATAATTTTCGTAAGTTGTGTGCACATGCATTTATCATAAAAACTCTCAAACTTCGCTCCCACTCGTTTGGTCGTGGGAACAGGTTGAAAGAAAGGAAAAAAGCAAATGAATAATTTTTGTACCTGAAATAACAAATGACTAGAAAATACCTTTTAAAATTTCTTACAATTTTTGGTTTGGTGAATCAAGAAATGTTCACCATGATAAGAGTCAAAAGGGAATAGACAAGTAAAAAGTGAGAGAACTAAAAAGAAAGTTTATAGTAAAACAAAACAAACAACTCAGTATAGTGGTTTCTAACGCAACACTTGAAGGAATCCTTCAAGTGTTGCGTTAGAAACCACTATACTGAGTTGTTTGTTTTGTTTTACTATAAACTTTCTGTTCAGTTCTCTCACTTTTTACTTGTCTGTTCTTTTTTTATTTTTATCATTGTGAACATTTCTTGAATCGCAAAACCCTAAATCGTAAAAATTTTCAACATGATGTTTTCTAGACATTGGTCATTTCTGATACAAAAGTTATTTATTTACTTTCTTCCTTCTTTCAACCTGTTTGCAACAGTAATAACAGATATTTTAACTAATGTACTTAGCGGGTTATTAATTATGTCAGAGACTTCTTAGGGTCTGAGTTATTCTTTAAAGGAGGCGACATGAAAGAGTCACATGTGATGTTTATTCACCTCATAACTAATGAGTGGAAATCATACGAAGCCATTGTTAGCAAACAAAACTCCCCCTATAATGTTTGCTTTCTTTTTCTATTGTACGGTTTTGAAGAGCGCGGTGTAGTTCACAGCTAAATAGAAATTCAAAGGTCTAAGAACATCTAAGAACATTGGAAATAAGAAAGACTTTTCTAGGACTTTAGCTAACTTTTAATTATAACCTTAAAACAGAACCTACTGTATCATAAAGAATAAATTGATTACAAGTTCAGTTCATGCAAATGTTGGAGTGCAATTTTTTAAACAAAACAAGTTAGCCAACAACCAGTTTTAGCTAAAATTAGAGCAGCTATTTTTTTATTTAGCTTATACTTTTTTTGGTATATTTTAGTATATAAATAAAATTCTATCCTTTTTGATTTGTTATCTAACAAAAGGTTTTAGCTACCATTCAAAACAATATGACATTACAATGAGAACTTTAGTTTCAAAATAATGTATGTTGAATAAAATACAAGTAAAAATAAAAAAACACAACAAGCTTTGTTTTAGGTCTAACTATAGCCTAGAAGAATAAATAAAAGTTTCAATAAGATTCATCACGATCAGGTATCTATTCAGTGATAAAATGATAATATATCCACTAAAACAAATATAATCAGATTAAAGTAAACAAAAGAGACTAGATACGCGCTATTTAAGAAGAAACGTTATCATCTACAACCTACGACCTTTAGACCTCTATATCTTCATGGCTAATAAACTATTTGGTTTAAATTTTACTTCTGTTAAAGCATAACTTTTAAAAAATCTCACCACCTCATGGACTTACTATAAAGTACATATATTAAAGTAGCAAATTTGATTTTGCAATTTTCATTGCACAGTCCTTTATTGTATTAGTACCCAATATATGGGTATTGACTGTGAGCAAACTAAAGAAAGGGTGGCCAGTGCCCCCCCACTCATGTTCATGACTACACACTAGATTGTACATTCAGTTAGAAAAGATATTTTACATGACTTGTGAATGTGTGCCTTTACCTTAACAACAGTAAGTTTCATGTAAATACAAATATATGATATAGCATCAAGTTGTAAAACTTAGTTTTGTAGAACTTCAAAGCATTATTTTATTAAACTCTGTTTTGTTTTTGCCTTGCGCATCTATTTAGCACAATAAAATAACTTTTGATACTGTAGATACAATGCTCACACTTTATTTATCTGTGGCAAAATCTCTTAAGCTGTTAGTTATTCTCTAAACAGGATATTAAGTCTTCACATCATGATTAGAACAAAACAACTCAGAGCAGATGGTGTGACCAATGATATACAGCTACCACATGGGTGGGAGCTGTATATCATTGGCGTGACCTACATGTATATAGTGCAGTATACTACCAAAAACTTATGTTAGGGAATGTTTATATTAAACATGAGAAGGTTTAATCTTGACTCAACAACAAAATTAACATCGAGTTTATAATATTGTAAGATGATGACATTGATTTGTCCTCAACTTGCACAAACATCCCATTCAGCAGAAAATTGATTTGAACAAGAAAAATATATGCATGTAACTTCAACAGTTGTTTTAGGATGTAACGATTCAAACATTTATTTAGCTGATTAAGATATTCTTATGTACCTAAAATGTTTAAATGTTGATATCAAATTACCAATAATCTACAGCTCAGACTTCCTGTTTTATGGAGTTTGCTTGGGTAAATCCTCAATGACATCATTGAACTTGACTTTCATCTGATTGGTCAGCCCAGAGTCAGACTGACTCATAGTCTATTAGATGCATTATGCAGTTTCATTTCATGGGCTTTTATGTATAAATAAATTCAACAAGTAAAATCCAATTCAAGACTTCTTTTGTGACAAATGTATAAAAGAAGAAGGTTTGTGAGGAAGGTATCACATCCGTTTTCAAACTAGTAAACGAACATAACATTTTATTGAGACAAAAGCTAACAATCATCTCTTCAAATGGCAGATCTACAGGTTTGTAAAAATGTTTAAGTTATCATGTTTAAGCTATAGAAGGCAGCTCGACAGTCTTCAGCTTTGGTCACTTATAGAATGTACATCAGTTGGTGTGAATATGAGACACTCTTTGGAGAATGCATTCTGTAGAAATTCACAAAGAGTATAAACTGTTTTAAACTTTATGAAGTTTGGTTTTTCTGTAGTTGGTGATGAACTGAAAAACATGTCTCACCAATTACAGCTGTATAATATCTTTTTGATTTAGTCAGATAAATAAAAATACAGTATTTTAGGCTTAACAGAGTAAACTAAATGTAAGCCCTGCAAAATGAAAATCAAACTAAAACTTAATATATGTTTGCTGTACGATATGCTTTTGTTTTAGTCAAGACTGCTGTTTCTTCTGTGTGGAGTTGCCCTTTCTGTAGAAGAAACAACTCCTAAAGCACATTTAGTTGAGAGTTTCGATATCTCTCTAAAAGATATCAATGCTGAAGCTTATCAACAGAGGATTAGAAGTGTAAGCACTTTGCATGATAAATTAAGTTTTAGGGTTTTGAAGCAAGATACCCATGCTATTCATTCAGCTACCACTACTGAATTTTATTTTCAAATCAAGCGCTCTGTTAAAAAGAAGAGATTTTCATTATTAATTTTCATTCTGAATTTCGGAAATTTTTTATTCAAACTCAGTTTGGTCTCATGCTGTAAGAGCTAATTTAGTTAGCTACCTTAATCTTTTAGTATGGTCTATACTGCTATAACTCAAATATACGGCTTGATAATAACTTGTTATATTTTATTATACAGCCAGCTTATGGAGACAACTTGACTATCTTCAGCTACCTTGGAAATGGTTTTTTGAATGTCAGAAATGGAAATAATGGAGTCAGTCTTCTGAGGATTAGCAGCAGACAAACCGCTTTTGATAGTAAGTAAAGTCTCTTTACCCTTACTTGACTATACTAACCATAAACTCATGATATATTTTATCAACATGGAGTAGTCTCTTTTTAGCGATTACCAAATTTTGCATAACTAAAGAAATAGCTTTTATTGCTTGTTGACGGTTTTCTTTTTCAGATTTTCTGATTCGCTCTATGTTTGATTATGACTCTCTTGTATCCTTTATTACTCATCGTGGAATCAAAACTCACTTTGAAGTCTGGAATCCTTTGGTAGAGACTGAAAGACTGGTTCGTGAAGATGATGAGCTCGTGGCAAAGGTAGGAAAGCTGCAGATATTGATGGCCAGCACATTAAATTTTCACATATCCACCGATTTTGTGTTCTTAACTTGGTGTTAATAAAACTTTGGGTATCAAACATAATTCTATATTTCAGGTGGTTGATGAGAAAACTGCCTCGCATTTCATGCTTAAACGTTATCCTCCTTTGTGTGGAAACGTTGAGATGGCAGAGAAACCCCAGTTTGTACAAATGATGCTTGTTGAGAGAAATGGAGGAAGCTACCATAGATCTCTTCTTCATGCTGTTCATAACCATAAAGGTCAAATAGAGATCAAACTTCGGAAGACGTCATCTGAAGTTGGTGATGAGTGTAAGAACCCTGAAAGTCCATCTGTTTTACCAGGAACTCTCTTCATGCTGAGTTATAACTAACTTTCCTGCTTAATGACTCATTAGTTGACAGTTATTCTATTACATTATACTGTTTTATGTACTCTCTGTATGAGTCACCTAGGTGACTAATCAGTGAGCTGATTTGTTAAATGTTTTATTATAGAGAACTAGATACTTGTAAATTTTACAGAACTATAATCATTCCTCTCCCTTTACTAAAGAAATTATTTTTATTAATGTTTTGCTTGTTTATTTTTTATTTAGATCATATTAGAAATAATAGCATGTATTTTGATTGCCAATAAAGAGTTGTATATTTCTATAAATATAATTTATGTCTATTGCTATTAAAACTTTACAGCAAATGAACAAGTTATCCTTTGTGATTCTCTTTTGTAGAGCTGGAATCTAGTTTGTTCTGTTGAGCCTAAAATATTGTACTTTTATCTACCAACTAAAATAGTCTACAGAGAGTCTACAGTTTACTGTGCATTAGCTTATACAAAACTTAAAAGCAAATGAGTATCAAGTTTTACTTATGATTTTCGTTAGTTTTCACTACTTGATTTTGGATAGGAATAAATATGTATAATCTTCCCAGTTTTTATTAAAACAATAATCTGGAGAGCATAAAAGTTGAAGGAGTCATTCAACTATTGTCAAACTAAGATAATAGTTAATATAAAAAGAAATAGTTTTTGATACGAATTTCGTCATATCATGCAGAAAATGTGACAATACACTGTACGCTCAATATGTTATAACGAATCTATGCATAAAAACTGCGAAATGAAACGTTGGTGTATTTTGTAAACAATGATACAACATTTACATCGCCTGTGACATAAGCACTGTGAGATAGATGAACATGATTAACTTAATATTACTGCCTTGGAAACTTGAGGCTGTTGCTCAGATAAATCTACAGCATTTCACTTTAATCCAATTTTAATCATGAAGCTTTCAATGCTGCATGTGACACTATAATACCTCATATCTGCCATTTTTTTGACCAGAGCTGCATTTAAATTTAATTAAACTTGAAATACAAGTAAATATGACAGCGAATTCAGTGCATTTAAATGACTCATAGAATGTACAACACATTAGCAGGCAGCTAATAAAAGAGTGCTAAAGTATACATGTACAACGTACAACTGTATTGAAATAAACTTACCAATGACTTTCTTTTGTCACTTATCTGAAGGTATCCACTAATTTTGCTATGTAAACACTCAAAGTGACATCAGATAATTGTGTGATTTCTATACACACTCACAATACTCAATATGGTAAATATTAGCCTTTAATATATGCTTATCAAGCTGTAAAACTTGTTGATAAAGACTGCAATAGTTTATATAGAAATTATGCTATTGTTACACAGAACTCCCACAGGTTGGTAAAAGTGACGCAAGAACTGAGTGTGAAATGGATGTGGGAAATCTTTTTAGAATGCTTGTAGCAGGTGTCAGCTTTTCATGTTCACTAAAGCGGGTGTACTACTAATGAATTAATAGTGTGAAAAAGAATGTTCACACAACTGCTATGTATATTGTGGGACAACTAGGGAACCAAATTGTACTAGTTGATTCTTTGTCATAAAATAGTTTCTAAGGACAAAAAACCAGCCTGAGAATTCGGAATTCTTTTGAGGTACTTCTAACTACATATTTTGCTATTGCTGAATTGTGTTGATAATGTAGAAAACCCTTGGTGCAAGTTTCACAAGTATAACGAAAAAGTATTGCTGCAGTTACTATTGGTGTTTGCTGTTGAAACCTGACAGTCGAAAGTGCACCAACTACATAGAGGTGAATTAAAGTGATCTCGATCCTTGATCTGTAACATCTGCAACTCAATGGACAATAAAACTGTTTAAAAAACTGTCAATTTGTTAACTCTTTCTTTACTATTCTACATAGCACAAAAGGAACTTTACTTTGTTAAACTTAATAAGGAATAAAATATATCATATTTTACTTTCACTTCGCAATCACGTAAATTTATTCTTTATCCCCACAAGTATTCTGTTTCAGAAGCAGTGCCGAGTTGGAATAGATAGCTTCTAAAATTTCAATAGAATATATTCAGTTAAGAAAGGCTTCATGAAAGCTCATCACTAACTTTGAAATGAGATACATGTTGTCAATTCTTTGCTATTTTTTTCTTATCTACAGCAAGTAGAACAAGTTAGTTTTGCAAATACCTTTTTACGATATGCAAGCGTAATTATCTAGCATTTTTCATAATTTGCATTTGAGGAAGACTTATCTAGCATCCTACATATAACCTATTCTTTAGTTCGCTAATATCTCACAGCTTCTGATGAGATTGTTTTGGAATGTTGTTTAACTAACATTTTTCTATTGCAATTTTAGAAACTATGTATTCTAAAGCAGTCTTTTTTTACACACAACGATCCTGTGGTCACAAAAATAATTTTACTCATTCTTATTGGAGCTGAACAATAACCTTTTTAGTCAACTTTGAATGAATGGTTTTATGCCTCAATGGCAAATGGGACTTCCCCATCTTATAACTGAAAACTTCATCGTTCCATTCACTAATGTGAATGAATGAATTAATGAATGGGGGAAGAGAGCCATTGAGTGAATGAAGTCAGTAATCGTGTTGAGTTTGAACGGATGCCAGTATTTCATAGTGTGGGAAAGCCTGAAGAGAATATAAGCTCAGCTACAAGCAAATAGACCGGAGGGCTACTAGAAATATTGAGATGAAATCCTAGTAGTCAGAAGCTATGGTGATGTATGTATCTGATATCTATAAAAAGCATGCCTGATTATAAAAGATATACATGTACATGTACATGTACATGTATTTGTAGGTAGCCAATGATATTTAAGGCTATTCATCAGTAATATCTTTTAGAAATTCCCCTGTCATACAGCCTATGATCAGAGTGATATTGGAAAAAGGAAAGGGTACTGCTGGTTGAGAAATGCAGTACTAGCAGTCAAATGGCCCTGCAGTGCAATAAGATAATTGCAATGGTAGCTGCAATGGTAGCTGTAATATACTGGGTGTTGTTATGTACAACCAACAGCAATAATGAAAGGAACGGATTATGTGTTTATATCTCTTCCCTGCAATAGAAGAAATGCAATATTAGAAGTAAAATGGCAAGCTGCTGTGTAATATACACAGTTTGAAAGTTGGTTGTGTTGAATGCAGAATGGTTTTGACAGCGATCTGTAACCAAAGTGAATAAATGGGTCATGATCACAGAAACCAAGGTTAAGTCGGGTGTGTAAAATTTAGAGTTATCTACACTAGCAGAAGGAGGAAATTCTCAGTTAATTTGCAAAAAAACTTTAATTCCAGCTTAATAACAGCAGATTTTATGGTCAATAAACTGAATGCATGTTTACCATTAGTGCGAAAACATAGTTTTGAGAAAACTGGTGTTAAAGATAAACAAAAACCAATGCACAATTTTGTTTACATTTCAAAACGTCATAGCAACCAATATCAAGAAGTTGTGATATTTATTTAGATTTTTGTATTTATATGCAAAAACTCATGCTGAATTTAAAAATTGAAACAGATTTTAGTGGGTTGTCATAGAAATAACTGTATATCTAAAAGAAATTGTAGGCCTATAACTTAATTTTGCAGAGATTAAAAACGGCTTGGCAGTACCGCGATATTGGGCACAGCTGTATCATATAACAAAATCTTTAGAAAAATGATAACAGTAACATATTGCCCAACATCGGTCACTACATACTTTGATCATGTAATATCGAGTGATTATTCTTATAATTAAATTTTATAATAGTCTTATAAAATCAAATAATTATTCTTATAATTAAATATTGTAATAATCTTCTAAGAATCATTAGAAAAATATCATCGTCATTTCTTTTACTTTCACTGCTTTGAACATCAGTTAGAATACCAAAGCACTCAATATAAGTGTCCAAAATGACAGTTGCTTTGAAATCGGCAAAAAAGAAACAGCTATTTTTCAGTACTTCCACGTTAACTACAGAAACCTTCAGCAATTGGACAATGCCATAGACTTGTGAGATGTGCACATTTTTCTCATGAAATGCACACGACTTAATGGTTCTACTTTCTGTCGCACGACTTTATCGGCGTTTCATTGGCAGGTCTTAATATTGAACTTAAAAAGGCTTGTTAAGTTTTAATGGCGATTTTAAGCCAAATTAATCTGTCTATTTATGTATAATCGGATCAGATGGGTAAGGTTTAAGATATTGTCTACAAATTTTAAAGACTTGGTAACATATTTAAATAGGTTTATATGTGTTTTGTATCGTTATTATACTTAAACGACTCCATTGAAAAATAGGTCAAATTTGTTGATGAGATCTCGGTACAAGGGTTTGCGACGATGTTGATGAATAATTTTCGTGAGTTGTGTGCACATATGCATTTATCATAAAGCTCCCGAACAATCGCTCCGCTCGTGTTTGTTCATGAGACTATATTATACTATATTAACTGTATAATTAATACCACTATGAGAAAGCCCAACAATTAATGGCTAGTAGCGCTCCTCACTTTGTTGTTTATCAAGCCATTACGACATGGCACAAGGTCCTGTAAATGGTTAGATGTATGCTACATATAGCCATTTATATCATTAAGCAATACATGTGCAGGTTCTTACAGAAAATCATATGAGGCAATGCTGGATCAGAGAGTGACTTGACTGTCTAAAATATTTTCTTAAATTAGAACTAGAATCGTCAATCCTTGACTTAAGAATACATGTTCACATGTCTATTTAAGATACCTCGTAACCACATCAAAAGCTTGTGAGAAAAACAAACCAATAAGAACATGAGTTTCCTAACAGCTGTTGTGATTGGTTTAAACTTATCAGCCAGGAATGTGATGATGACTCATTACTCTATTTAAGGATGACTCAGAACCTTATGGTGTAATCAGGCACTCAATAGAGACTGAAAAATCTGTATCCTTTATTCCTATAGATTCTTCCTTGTTACACTAAACAGGTGTAGACGGGGGGGGGGGGGGAGAAAAATAGTTGTTTATAAATACTTGGAAATCAAGTGAAACGTGTAATCTCCTAATGTCATCCTGTTTGAACAGTGGCTCAGAGCATTCAAAAATACCTAAAAATCAATCATTGTTTATTTTGAGATATTCTTATGCTAAAATAATGACAGCTTTATATTTACATTTATCCCTCATAGATTAGTGAAACAGATAAAAATGTAAGTAAACGAGTGCTGGTTAAACTATCAAATAGGCAACAGTTCTTTAGAATGCAAGCTTTTTTAATGTGATTGACATTTGTGCCACTTATAATTAGTAGTTCAGTTAAGATGTCTAGTTGTTTGGCCATATTCAATCATATATCTATGTTTTGTTGCTTTCCATTTTTACTCGAGATGTTGATACCGACTACGATTATTAAAAGATCTGCAAATTTTCCTATTGCTTGTACAAATTTTGAGCAGATGTATTTGTGTGTAGCATAGCGCAGCTAAACGAGCTCATAGTTTAGTTGGATGAGTAAAGTTACCAATGGACAATAATTGCAAGTGTCAACATGTGCTTGCTTAAAACAGCAAATTTAGTTACTGAGCATTTTGGTTGAAAATATATAACCTCTAACAATAAATTCCATTTTGTTATTGCGTGAGCATGTGTCCGTGTGGGAGCCCACATGTGTGTGCATGTGCATGTGTATGCATGTGTGCATGTGTGTGTGCGTATGCGTGTGTGCATGTGGGTGTGTGTCGGTGAATGCGTGTGTTCACCTGTTAGTCGGGATAAATACTATGCATTTTCACATTTATGGCTGATTTCATCTAAATCTCATATGCGTATGCTCTGTGCCTTGTGCCAGGTTGTTAAAACTAACAGGTTTCAAAACTCTAAGAACCTGGATCTTTGGGTTATCATCTACGCAAGTGCTGCAGGAAATCTGATTAAATATACAGAAAATTAATAGTAGTGTAATCTTTACTATCTAAAGTAGACATGTGCGTCTGTCTGTCTGTCTGTCTGAAGCCAAGCTAATAGTGTTAGGAAAAACAAAATCTCATAAGAATGGAACTCAGATATCTGCTATTGCAGAGAAGTCGCTACCTACTGTACTACCAGATCACTTTGCAGCATGATTGAATAGTTTTAGGCATACTGATTATGCACAATGATTTCTCAGTGTGCGCAAGACTGTCAGCACGCTGATATAATAATATTAAATCTAAAATAGTTATAGATTAAAACAAATTGAGGACAACGCCTGGCCTAAGGCTATTAATTGAAATAAAAATTAGAAGGATTAAATTGCTTCAAACAATCAACCTAGATGTATAATGAATCCAGATCAGTACGAAGAGGTCGCACTATGTGCTTGAGTTGATTTAAAATATTACTATTTAAATACTGTTATTATTAAGCTTACAATATAATTTATTATCATTGATATTTTACACAAAGTTATTATATATGCTAAATAAAGGTACTCCAAGTGCAGTCTCAAACACGGAAAGACAACTCTACGCAGAGGAATCAGTGAAGTTGACTACAATAGAGAACTCATTTTATTAAAGGCAATTTTTTTCATAAAAATAGAATTTTACAGTGTATAAACCCATTATAATCTATTTTCATAACTCGTAATCTTTCGAGAGTGACTCATATTAACACTGTTGATAAAGATCATAGAGTTATTATAAACAACATGAGTATAACACAAATAGATATTGTGGAGGACCGGGACATGCCTGTGTACTAATTACTGCACTCACATATATATCCACACTGTCGTTTGACCGAACCTCTCGAACTTCCCTTATTGCATGCTTGAACTGCCTTTTTATTATTATATAACTGTATCACTGAACTGCCCTTGTATTACTGAACTGCCTTTTTATTATATAACTGAACTGCCCTTGTATTACTGAACTGCCTTTTTATTATATAACTGAACTGCCCTTGTATTACTGAACTGCCTTTTTGTTACATAACCATCATGTTGTATCTGGCAATTCCTTTGTGCTATAAATAGATCAGTAGGCGGAGTTAAACGATAGGCGCTGGCTATATAAGCCAGCGCGGTAGGCAGGCAGAGGTGTGCTTGATTTCACTCATACTTGTGCATACTTGTATTAAAGATATCGATAATAAACTGCTATATACTCATACGAACTGCTTCTATTGACGCCTGCCTGGTTGGCTCACCGATTGTATAAGCAGACTCAGTGCAACCAACAGACGGAACTGCCAGGGTGACTCTAAGAAGGCTAGGAGGCGATCCACGGCCTTGTCTAGACTCGATCAGGTGTGCCATGGCACTAGAGATCCAGTCTTAAGACCAGCCATTAGTGGATCCAGACTAGCCTGGGATAGAGATCTAGAGGCAGGCCGGGGGTTTGGTTTCAGAGCAAGCCTGACTACTAGATTCTTGTCTTGGACTGACTTGACCGCCACCGGCAGGTCAATCAGGCCTCGGACAAGGTCAGCCAGTAGCCCAGGTTGCGACTCCCTTGTTAGGACATAAAGCTGACTCAGCTACCGGAGTCAGATCCTTTACAATATGTACTATACACTATACAGTGAGTCGTCAACTTACGACTGCGTTTGGTTTCGGCTGGCCGGCCATAAGTCGATTCAGACGTAAGCCTATTCTGTCGATTTTGATCAAACTTAAATGAATTTATCATACTAAACACATACTTGAAAGAAGTTTTAGTAGGTATTTTAGCAAACTTCAAACTTTTAACTAAGATTTTATCATTTATCTGTTTGCGAATCTGTGTTTACCTTAACGGATAATGCTGAACTTGCCATGGCGAGCAACGTATATTTGTTAATAATGTATATTTATCAGTACACAAATCGCTAAATTTTAATTTTGAGAGGAATTATTGCTGATATTTTGTGGCAGAAAAAATATGTTCTAACGAAAAAGTTTAATGACAATAACGAAGAACGGCTTACGCTGCGCCTCGCCCTAAAATTTCTGACCTTCCCCGGACATGGTCGTAAAGTCGGGTAAATGTATGTTGCGTAGGCCATAAGTCGATGGCTACCTTTAATATAGTTAGTTTCACTATTAATGGGTTAGAGTTATTATAGTATTTTTCAATATAACAATCAAATAATCTACTAGTCAATATACAGCTGTTATGTCTGTCTATCAATTGTCTATTTTTAAACATCCTGAACAGGGAAGTACTTGAACAGGGTTTTTTGATGTCAAAGTTCCAAATATTTGTGAATGAAAGACACAAAGTGAAACTGCTGAAATTCTTAGGGTGTTATGAATTAGTTTGTCTCTGAACTGACCAATCAGGTGAGAGGTCAATTCATCAGTCAAGGAGAATTTAAAGAATTTAGTCATTACTATTGTTGTTCATTTATTTCATTTTTTTGAGAAATTTTCAACACTGCATACAATCTTTAGCTTAAGAATTGATTTTAGGATTAGGTAATCAATAGAAGTTAATAATGTTTAGGAATTTATGTTGTCTTAGCTAAATACTCTTTGTCTGAGAAGAGTATAGGCTGTGATAACATAACTCCCGTACAAGAAACTCATGTTTGCAAAAATGGGTTCTCCATATACCATGAGAACCTTTTCTAGTATGAACTAACTGGCTCGTTAACAATTTATAAGTTTATCTGGTTTTTCTAAATATATTTATGAAGCACTCACTCATTCACTTGGAGTTTCGTACTAAATCTAAAAGTTTAATTAAAAAGCCTTTAAATTGTGTGAAACAAAGCATTTTGTTGAGCCGAATTCTTCAAAGTAATAAAATTTCCTTCAGATGTGTTTAAAGATACTTTGAACTTATGCTATAGAAGTATACAAAAATGTCATATATTCTGCATAAATATCTTTAGCATAACGTAAATTAAATAATTTTTTTGCTTTTCAAATTTAAAAGACATGAGAAGGTCTGATTAAATTCAATTAATGTCAATATATTGTATGATCAAAGAGTCTATAACTAAAACCTCAAAGCAAATATAGTGGATGAATCACTTCGAAAAGTTTGACTCTAAAACCACTGAAAACACTAGCACAGTTTAGTAATAGCTTTGCATTCAACTACGAAGATATTTAAGATATTATCCACAATAGTTCCTTCTCTTTTTTATTTGTCTTGAACTTTACAAATTTTTTTAATTATTTTAAAAAGTTTCAGTTATAATCTATCTCAAAAATTTGTAACTTGAAGCTGATCTACATACTTGGTAAAAGTAAAGTTGCCACAAGTATCATTTCTGTTTAATCGTAGGCTTTTATTAGCGGGTAAGTGTAAAAATTATTCTGAAACTTTAAAAGGCGGTTGATTCACACGGCTGTTGAAATATTGGTCTACCAAAAACTTAACAGCTGATTGATAAACAGTAAAGATTACTATGGCGACACAAAAAAGATGAAACCCACACTTGACTTATGGCATAGAATGCCGTCATCAGTCATCTATAGCTGCTGATGGCATTGTCTTTGTTTACACAACTAATACCAAACCATTATTATGACTATTGGTTTAGTAATTGATTGCTGTATCTTATCCCACTTGGTGTCCATGTTTATTTATTCAAGTTGGTAGCATTACAACTACATTTGGTTTTATGAAAGTACATTTTTTGTATTTATCTCATTGTAACGAGGTCAATGCAAAAAGTGGCCTCATGACCGCATAACCTCATGACCTCATAGTAACAAAATGGCAAAATGCACAATAAATTAAAGAAATAATTTTTGATTTTTGATTTGTTTTGATGTATTTTCATCAACAATAGTAATTAACCAAAAGAAAAAAAAATGGGGAGCGATGAAGCCTATAATACGCCTTAGCATACCTAGTCGTGGTGTCGGGCTTGTAGTCATCATGTAATCAAGATCAACTTTTATGAGTAATTAGGTTTTATTCACTTGTTAAAAGATGTAAATTAAGTTTTTTTCTTAAAATTGGCCACTTTCTCTATGTTTTTATTATATTGGGGAGTTGTTTTTAAAAAGTGGCCTGTTGGTAATTCACCCTGCAATGGACTGCACAGTAAGAAGATTGTGGGAGATTTAGACAGAAATTTGAGAACCGAGTTTGATATATTTTGCGAGGGATGTAATTACATTAAAAATCATGATGGGCTAAAAATATAATGAGGTATGAATATAGTGAACTGATAGGTAGTATGGATGATGATTTGAAAAGAGGTTTGGTGTAGGCGAGGTGGGGTTTCTTGTGAATGGTTCTTATCGTGCATTTTTGAAGTATTATCAAATTTTCAGGATGGGTGGGAGGTGCGTTGCCCCATGCCTCAATGCAATATGAAAGTCTGGAATTACTATAGAATAGTATAATGAAAGCAGAGGTTTGCGGGGTAAATATTCACATGTGCGTTAAAGTAAGCCTGATGAGGGTCTCAGTTGCTGTAGTAAATATTCGATGTGTTTTTTCCAAAATAGATTTGAATCAATGAAAATACTTAGAGGTTGACTTGCAACAAAATTCACATTACAGTTATTTGATATCAAAAGATTCACCATGTCTTACTCTGCTGTGTTGTAGGTGCAAAATATGTGGGAATGTGATTACAAGCTCTTAAAAGCTAAAAAACGAACAGTTAATCGCAGCTACATGAGATCGCCGTTGTTTGGATTCTTTTTCCAAAATGGCTCCAATGTGACGTAGCTGTGGTAGATGGTTTCTGTTTACACTTTCATGCAACCTTATTCGTCGAAATAATTTCACAAATATACTTCACGCATTAAATAAAACTATGTCTATTGTTCTTAGGCGTCTGTTTTATTGTCATTGTAATGCTGTCACTTTTAGCAATGATATCTTATAACTTATTGTAAAAATTTGTTTAATTTTTTAGCCTTAGCTTGAAGGAGTACATATCATTGTCTGATAATCATGACGAGCCTGTTGGTCACTTGTGATAATCAAAAGTGCTGCAAATTTTTTTGCAGAGTATTGGGTTGCATGAACAGATGATGGCTTGCCGATTAAACCAGGCCGAAACAAAACTGTAAAGTAGCGAGCATCTATATTTGATACAGGGTCTTTGGTAAAACCCAAAAGGTTTGTCATAAACTAGCGCTACGATAAGGTTATATTGAGCTTTTTATTGGTCTTTCAATTCACATGAGAGCATCACATGACAAGACAATAACCAAACTATCATGACTACGTCAGAAAACTAAATAGATTCCAATCTTCGGCGGCTTTTCGTTTTTGAGCTTTTAAGAGCTTGTACAGTCATACTTCGACTTACGAGCTTAATGCGTTCCAAGACTGAGCTCGTATGTTAATTTACTCGCATGTTGATGCAATTTATTTATATATAGAACCATTAAATATATATTGATTGGTTTCCATACTCTAAAAAATCCAAATGAAACACTCAAAACAAGATATTGTAACAAAAAGAACATGTTGGTTATTGTCCTAATTTACCAAATGCTTTCAAAAAGCAACAATTAAAAAATAATGCAAGGAAATGTGATTAATTAAAATGTAAAATTAAATACAAGTAAAATTAAAATACAATAGCAGCTAACGCTAGCATTTGCCAGAGTGGGAGATACAAGTTATTCTTCATTACAACAGTTGACTTTGATAAATTTAGATTTTATCAATGTCTTAAAAGACAAACGTAGAATCAAACCTAAAAGCAAACTTTCATTTTTAACTTAACGTAAATAAAAGTTCTTCGGCGTTCGTAGTTTGAAGTTTCTCGCTAGTGAGCAATTTTTCCTTTGTTTCGCTTTCACGACTAGCCGGCCGTTTTAAGATAATCTTATATAAAGACGTTTGCTTTTGTCGCCCTTTCAACGTGTTGCGATTAGGACGAACGCAGGTGTCGTCACAAAAGGTTAATGCACGACCCCTAGCCAACTTGTCCGAATGTCTATTTTTATAGTTTTGCTAGATAGCACCGGCCTTTTCCATATAGCATCGTTTTAGTTATGCTGTCACCGGCCAATTGTTTATCCAATGCCTGAGCAGTCTCTCCATCAGTGGTCGGGAAGATCGCTGCGCCGTTTAGAAACTATGGCCAGTCCTTTTGCGAACTAAATGCCCTGAATATAATCCTTCGGTTTGATAATTGTGGATGTATTTCTGTCATATTGCTGAGCTAGCTCAATCACGCATACACATTTTGCATATTTTTCAATAAGTTTCCGTTTAATATCAACTGTTATCATTCACTTTTGCTTTGCATTATTTTTCATTTTACCGGCAAACTTTCGGTCAACGCAGAGTACTTTTAATTCTGCACTGAAAATCGCACAAAAAACACGGTACAAAAGTATAACCTGAGCAGTTAAAAAATACAGAGTGATGCTGTTCTCATAAAAAACCTCCGGCATACTTGGCAACTGACTCACGTGCTCGCATCTCAAACATAGTTCGTATGTTAGTGCTAAAACTTGCTTAAAAACTGGCTCGTATCTCAAGTTTCTCGTACGCTGGAGCACTCGTAAGTTGAAGTATTACTGTAATCACTTTTTCACACATTTGACACTTACAACACAACAGAGTAAAACATGATGAATCTTTTGATACCAAATAACTGTAATGCGAATTTTGTTGCAAGTCAACCTTTAAGACTTTAGGGTGATCTGTCTGACAAATTGGTTTGTTGAAAAGGAAAAAGAGATGAGTGTTAGCTAGACAAAATTTATTTCGTAGCTGCAATTTTTACAATCAAAGTACAGGCTAGTGTTACTATTATGCTATAAATAGGAACGCAAACAGACCATTTCTAAAAAACAATCTCTTTAGTGGAGGCAGAAAAATTCTTATAGTTTGGCAAAAGTTACATGTAACTAGTTTTTTATAATAGACCATTTAACAATTCAGCTCAATGATTGGTCACTTGCATGACTCATACAGAGAGTACATAAAAAGGACAATATAATAGAACAGCTGTCAAACTACTGAGTCACCAAGAAGTAGAGTTAGTTATAACTCAACATGAAGAGAGTTCCTGGTAAAACAAATGAACTTTCAGGGTTCTTACACTCATCACCAACTTCAGATGATGTCTTCAGAATTTCATCTCAATTTGACCTTTCCTGTTATGAACAGCATGAAGAAGAGATTTATGGTACTTCCTACGTCTCGCTCAACAAGTATCAATTGGTTTCTCTGGCATCACAACGTTTCCACACAATAGATGATAACGCTTAAGCATGATAATTTAATGTTAGGCAATTTTCTCATCAACCACCTGACATATAGAAGTCTGTTTGACACCCAAACTTTTATTGGCACCGAGTTATGAACAAAAAATTGATAGGTATGTGGAGATTTCAAGTACTGGGCATAAATAGCTGCAGAGGTTTCTTAGCTTTTCCATGAGCTCCTCGTTTTTACAAACCAGTCTTTTAGTCTCTACCAAAGGATTCCAGACTTTTGAGTAAGTTTTGATGCTATAACGAGTAATAAAAGTTAAAAGAGTATCGTAATAAGACATACACCAAATTAGAAGAACAGAAAAGAAAGCCATCATTAAGTAATAAAACCTTGTTTGTTAGTTATGCTAAGTTTAGTAATTGCTAAAAAAGGGACAATCCAATGTTTATAAAATATATCATGAGTTTATGGTTAGCACAGTCAGGTCAGGGTAAAGTGAATTTACTTTACAGGCTTTCAATGCAGCATATAATGACATCATTAAACCTTGACACTATATTACTTCCTATCTGCAGTTTCTTTAACCAAAGCTGCATTTAAATTTAATTACACTTGAAATACATTTAAGTGACAGCGAGTTTAGTGCCTGTAAATGGCTCATAGAATGTACATTGCATTAGTCGGCAGCCAATAAAAGAGTGCTATAATAGTATCAATGTACAATGTACAGCTGTATTCAAATACAACTATCAATGCCTTTCTTTTGTCACTTATCTTAAGGTATACACTAACCTTGCTATGTAAATACTCACAGTGACATCAGATAATCATGTGAATTATATACACACAATACCAAATATGGTAAATATTAGCACTTAGTGGATGCTTATCAATCTGTAAAACTTATTGATAAAGACTGCAATTGTTTACATCGAAATTATACTATTGTTGTTACACAGAACTCCCACAGCTTTGTAAGAGTGACACAAAAACTGAGTGTAAAACGGATGTAAAAAATATTTTCAGAAGGTTTGTAGCATGTGTCAGCTTTTTATGTGCAGCAAAATGGGTGTACTACTAGTGACTTAATTGTGTGAGAAAAATAATTAACACCGTTGCTGTGTAGATTGCCAGGCAACTAGGTAACCACAATTGTACTAGTGTACTTTTAGTCATAAAGTAGTTTTTAAGGACAAAAGAGCACCATGAGAATTTTGAATTTCCTTGAGGTATTTCTAAATAGATATTGTAGTGTTGTTGAGTTGAGTTGGAAGTTTAAACATGAGTAGGAAACACATGGTGCAAGTTTCAAAACTCAAAAAAAATATTGCCATGGTTTTGAAATCTCAGTCATTTTTGTTACTAGTAGTATTTGCTGTTAAAACTTAATAATAAAAAATGTACTGACTATATACAGATGCATTAAAGTGATCTTTGATCCATTGTCTGCATAATGTAGTGATCATCTTTGATCCATGATTTATAATATTTGCAACTCAATAGACAATAAAACTACTTAAAGAAGTATACTTTTAATTTTAACTCTTCTGTTCCTATTTTGCTTATTTAAACAAGCAAAAACAATATATAAAAATGAAAAAAAAGTGAAATTTATTCAACTATTTTCAAAACTTAAGAAAAATTAAAAAAATTATGTAGCCCATATTAATAATAAAAAAATAAAATTAGCCTACATTTTAATAGATTTGTGCTCTATACAGCTTTAATGTTGTATTTTACAGAAAGAAAAATTTACTTTGTTAAACTCATAAAGAAATAAAAATATATCATATTTGATTTTTACTTTAAACTTCACAATCACGCAGACTGATCCTTTATGACTACATGTGATCTTTGTCAGAATTATTGCTGAGTTAAATCATAAAGCTTTTTAAATTTCAGTAAACCATGTCTAGGTAAAAAGACTTCCATAAAATCTTTCCAGAAACTTTCGAATAACATAAATGGTATTAAACTTCAGCTATGGTTTCTTTTCTACAGCAATTACGAAAAGTTAGTTTTACAAATACCATGTTACAATATGCAACCGTAGATATCCAGCTTTTTTGTGCATGTGCATGCGTGAAAGACTTAGCATCCTCCATAAAACCAATGAGAAACCATGAGAGTTTTTGGAATGTTGATTAGCTAAGATTTTTCTATTGCAATCTTAAAAACTACGTAAAACTACTCTAAAGCAAAACTTTTTCTCACACGAAGGTCTTGTGTTCATAAAGCACAACTTTACTCATTCCTATTGAAGCTGAACAATAACCACTTAGGTAAACTTTGAATGAATGGTTTAACTTCGCAATTGCAAATGGGACTTCCCCATTTTATAACTGAAAACTTCATCTATCTATTCACTGATGTGAATGGGGGCGGAGAGTAATTGAGAGATTGAAATCCGTCACAGTGTTGAGTTTAAATGGATGACAGTATTTTATAGTGTGAGAAAGCCTGAAGAGAATATAATCATAGTTAAAAGTTAATAGACCGGAAGAGCTACTAGAAATATTGAGATGAAATCTTAGTAGTCAGCAGCTATGGTGATGCATGTATCTGATATCTATAAAATGAGCATGTCTGATAATAAAAGATATATGTTGTAGGTAGCAAATGATATTAAAAGCTATTCCTTAGTAATATCTACAGCAACTGTAGGCTACATCTGCAGAGTAAGTATGTTTCCAGCTGCTCACTAACACTTTGGACAACTGTATGTAAGAAGCATCCAAAGCTTCATGTTAGTACATTAAACAGATTTGATAAAAGGAAATCAGAAAGTTTTATGGTACTGAAAATTTTTAAATTCATTTAGACTAAACTAATTTATTGAGAAGAGGGTTTTAGAATAGTAAACTATTTTCTACATTGACATGCGAACATAAAAGAAATTGTGTATAGCAACCAGGTATAGCAATATAACATGTTGCTATACCTTCGAAAACAGCTTTTGCTGTACTTAGTTTTAAAAGATGAATAGCTGCTGTACCCCACTAAACTAATGCTTTATTTTTGTAGTTTTCTTTGAAACTTTTCCATGTTAATTTAATTTGTCGCTCTGACACAAAATTTACATTTTATTAAATAATTTTATTATCTGCTTCAATTTTTACATCAACTACCAACAGATAAAAAAGGTTTAGACTAAAGTTTCTTTGTTTTAACATTTATATTTATACATTTATATGTAATAATATTTCAATTGTTTTTCGTTTAATCTAAAAATCTATATGATAATGTTAAAGGTTGACTCACAACAAAATTCACATTACAGTTATTTGGTATCAAAAGATTCACCATGTCTTACTCTGTTGTGTTGTAAGTGCCAAATATGTGGAAATGGGATTACAAGCATTTAAAAGCTCAAAAACGAAAAGCCGTCGTAGATTGGAATCTCTTTATTTCGATGACTTGGCCACGAAATTTGATTATCATCTTGTCACTTATGTTCTCACGTGAATTGAAAGGCCAATACAAAAATCGATATAAAATTTATTGTAGTACTAGTTTATAACAAACACTTCGGGTTTTATCGAAGACCCCATATCAAATATAAATGCTCGCTACTTTACAGTTTTGTTTCGGCCTGGTCTAATTGGCAAATCGTAATCTGATCATGTGACCCAGTACTTCGCAAATAATTTCTGCAGCACTTTTCCATTATCACAAGTGACCAACAGGCTCGTCATGATTATCAGACAATGATATGTACTCCTTCAAGCTAAGGCTAAAAAATTAAACAAATTTTTACGGTAAGTTATAAGATATCACTGCTAAAAGTGACAGCATTACGATAAGGATAAAACAGACGCGTAAGAACAATAGACATAGTTTTATTGAATGAGTGAAGTATATTTGTGAAAATATTTCGACGAATAAGGTTGCAAGAAAGTGTAAACAGAAACCATCTCTCACAACTACATCACATTTGAGCCGTTTTGGAAAGGGAATCCAAACTACGGCGGTCTCGTGTAGCTGCGATTTTCTGTTCGTTATTGAGCTTTTAAGAGCTTGTAATCACCTTTCCACATATTTTGCGCCTAAAACACAACAGAGTAAGACATGGTGAATCTTTTCATATCAAATAACGGTAATGTGACTTTTGTTGCAAGCCAACCTTTAAAGTACAGTACATATAAAATTTTGTAGAAAGGTTGTTGGGCTTTCGACTCTAAAGTGTTATATAGAACTTTTACCCGCATAACAACTTTTTTCAAAATTATTTTACGTTTGCGAGTATTTTTTAATACAAACTAACGTTGCATTCATCAACCTTTAAAAACATTTAAGTTTACCATAAGCCTTGCATTTCATGATTGTAAATTAATTTTATCATAAAAAGATTGAAGACAGTATGAATATGTATTAATTTGTTCCATTCCATGTCCTTACTTGATGGCGCAAGTTTATTGTTTGAAAGTTCAAGTTATTGATGAAGTGTCAGGTTGTAAAGATAAGTCTTGTATTGGCTTGTGCATAGCTGACTTTGAGGCAGCAACCTTTAAAAATGTTGTACAGATACATGTAAGTTAAAAAACGTATGTTACATCTAGCCATTTATATCGGTATGTTATACATTTGTAAGTTCTTACATAAAGTTCTACGAGGCAATTCAGGACCAGAGAGCGACTTGAGTGTCTAAAGTCTTTACTCAAATTAGAACCAGCCTCTCCAGTCATTGAGCTAAGAATAGATGTTCAGATGTCTATTTGAAACGCTTAGTAATCACGTCAAAGGTCTATAGGAAACACAAACTAATAAGAACATGCGTTTTCTAACAGCTGTTGTGATTGGTTTAAACTCATCAGCCAGCCATGTGATGATGACTCACTGCTCTATTTAAGGATGACTCATAACCTTGTAGCGTAATCATGAGCTTGATAAAGACTTAAAAATCTGTATCCGGGATCCCTATAGATTCTTCCTTGTTACACTAAACGGATGTTGGCGGGGAAAAACAGCTGTTTATAAATACTTTGAAATTAGGTGAAGCGTGTGATCTCTCAGTATCATCCTATTTTGACAGTGACTCAGAGCATTCAATGATACTTAAACATTGGACAGAGTTTCTATTTTGAGATATTTTATGCTAAAATAATTTTATATAGTTTTCCAATTTAATAATTGTTATATACATTGATCACTCACAGGTTTGCGAAATAGGTAGTAATATGAATGAAACTAGCGTCAGTTAAGCTGTGAAACAGCCCATAGTCTATTATAATGCTTCTTGCTTCATTGTAGTTGACAGTTGTGCCACTTATAATTAGTAGTTCAGTTAAGATGTCTAGTAGTTTGGCCATATTCAATCATATTTCTATGTTTTGTGGTTTTAATTTTTTACTCAAGATGTCAATATTGATGACCTGTCAATAATTAAAAAGTTTCTAAATTTTCCAATTGCTAGTAAAATTCTGATTTCATCAACAAAAGTTCAGTTTAGTTGGGTGGGTAGAGTTACTGATAGACAGTAATTGCAAGTGTCAACATGTGTTTGCTTAAAACAGCACAATTATGTACTGACTGTTTTAGTTTGAAAATGTATAATATCTATTAAAAAGTCCTATTTTTTATTGTGTGTGTGTGTGGTGTGGTGTGTGTTTGTGCTTGGGTGTGTACCCGTCGTACATTTCTGTGTACGCCTTTGTACATGATTTTGTCTGCAAGTGTGTGCGTGTGTGTGTGTGTGTGTGTATGTGTGTGCATGCATGTGTGTGCATGCATGTGTGTGTGTGTGGGTGTGTGTGCCCATTTGTCTTTGTAAACATTGCGCATTTCCACACTTTTGGCTGATTTCATCCAAACCTCACATGCATATACTTTGGGCTAAGAGCATTTACCTCAATGAACGCATCCGTGGAAAACAGTGTAGTAATTTGTTTTAACATCTATATAAAAACTGCGGGATATCTGATTAAACTTACCAAAAACCAAAAGCTTTATAGTCATGTGATCTATAATAAGAGCCCTACGCGTATGTATGTCCGATCCCATGTTAAGGCTGTTAGGAAAAACTGTATCTCATACGAATTGAACTCATATATCTGGCGTTGCAGAGAAGTGCACTACCAGATCATCTTTCACCGTGATGGAATAATTGTGCACATACTAATTATACTTGATGATCTCTCATTTAAATCGCTATTTTAACAAAATTTCTTATAAGCTTACGCTACACCTCTATTACCACTGATGTGTTTTATAGAGGTAGTATAAATGTCAAGTAAAAGCTCTCTAGGTGCAGTTTCAAACCCGGAAACGCAACTCTACACGGAGGAATCAGTGAAGCTGAGTACAACAAAGGACTTATTTTGGTAAAGACAGTTTTTTTCATAAGAAAGGAGTGTTACAATGTATAAACTTTTTATAAACTATTTATATAACTCATATTCTGAAGAGAGTGACTCATAGTTACACTGTAGACAAAAACCATGGTGTTATTATAAACAAAATGAGCGTAGCACAAATAGAATATGTACTATACACTTTAATATAGATAGGTTCACTATTTATAGAAAAGATTTATTATAGCATTTCTCAAAATAACATTTTGATAGTTTACAAGTCGATATACAGCTGTGATGTTTGTCTTATCACTCGTCTATTTTTAAGCATCCTGAGCAGGAAAGTACTTGAACAAAGCTTTTTGGTGTCAAAGTTCCAACTATTTATGAATGAAAGACATAAAGTGAAACTGCTAAAATTCTTAGGGCATGATTAATTAGTTTGTCTCTGAACTGACCAATCAGGTGTGAGGTCAGTTCAACAGTGAAGGAGAATTTTACGAATTAGTCATTACCATGGTTGTTCATTTATTTCATCATTGTAAAAAATTTTCCACAATGCATACGACATTTACCTTAAAAATTGATTTAATGGCTAGGTAATAAATAGAAGTTAATAGTGATTAGGGACTTAAGTACTTCAAGCCAAATGCTCTTTGTCTTATAACAGTGTAGGCTGTGATAACATAACTCCTGTACAATAAACTCATGCTTGTAAGATTGGCTCTCCACATATCATAAGAACTTCTGCCAGCATGAACTAACTCAGTCATTAACAATTTATAAGTTTATCTCGTTTTTCCAAAAAACATTTCTGAAGAACTTACTCATTGACTTAGAGCTTGGTCCCAGATCTAAAAGTTTAATTAAAATATCTTTAAATTGTGTAAAACAGAGTATTTTTCTTGAGCAGATATATTCAAAACAGTAAATTTTTTTTCAGATGTATTTAAAGATACTCTGAAATCATGCTATAGAAGTATGCAAAAAACATTATTATTCTGCATAAATATCTTAGCATGACATAAATTAAATAGTTCCTTTGCTTTATAAGTTCAGAAGACATGAGAAAGTTTGATTAAATTCAGTAAATGTTGATATATTGACTTCTAAAAGTTTGATTCTAAAACCACTAAAGTCACTTGCACAGTTTGGTAATCGCTTTACATTTAACTATGAATATATTCAAGATATTATCTACAGCGGTTCCTCACCGTTCTTTTTTGTCTTGTACGTGACAAACTTTTTTAAACAGTTTAAAAAGGTTCACTTAAAGACTGCCTCATAGAGCTGTAACTCAAAGCTGCTCTACGTACCTGGTCAAAGTAAAATTGCCACAAACATATTTTCTGTTATATCATAGGTTTTGTTAGTGGGTAATGGCAAAATTGTTCTGAAACTTTGAAAGGCTGTTGATTCACACAACCGTTAAATTATTAACTTATCAAGCTAAAATTGATCTTTTATTTCAACCTTTAACCATGACTTAAGGCCAACAATGCTGTTAATATAGTAAATATTAACATGAAGGTACAAGTAGAATAAAACCCTCGTTTGACTTATGACATAAAATACATTCACACAGTTTCCTAGCTGCTGACGTTATTGTCTTTGTCTTTACTACTAATACCAAACCATTATTATAATTATTAATTTAGCACTTCATCACTGTATTTTATCCTACTTGGTGTTCATGTTTATTTATTTAAGTTGGTATCATTGCAACCACATTTCATTTTATGAAAGTTCTTTTTTGTATCGACTTCATGGTATTGAGGTTAACACAAAAAAGTAACCTCATAACCTCATGACCTTCATGTTAATTAAGTCGCAAAATGCACAATAAAGTAGAAAATAAAGCACAATTACTAACCTAGTGATTTAAACTTACTAATCCGTGTCCTTTATAGCTGTTGCACAGTTAACTTGAAGGTTAAAATTGGATTCTGGATAGAATGAAAAGCAAATGTTAATATTATGTTTATTACTAGTTACAGATTTTCATGTTAAAAGAGAGTATAATATTTAGAATTGAGAGGAACTTTAAAGACCTTGTTCACATTCTTATTTCAAATTCAATTTTATATCTCATTGTATGATCATACTTATAGATGAATTAGTTTAAACATAATGTTTCTAATCAACTAATAGCTCACAGAAGTCTCTCATTGTATCATCCTTATATGAATAATGATACTATAAAGAGTTATATTAGTACACAATATATGTGCTTTTTGAAATGAAAGAAGCATATGTTATCTAGGTATAAGAATCTTAGAGATTAGCCATGTCATTGCAGACCTACCATGATTTACTTATAGTTCTGTGTAAAGCAAAATATGATTAATACACATCATATGAATAAGTCCTTTATGATATGCTAGAAACATTTACACGTAATTGTAGGTATCTATTCATAGCTGGAAAATAATGTTATTGTTGTCTTACATACGTTTACTCATGGCAAACAATAATCCCAGCAAGGCCTGAATTTTTTTCATATTTTAATCGGAGAGTCTGTTGGTAGGTGTTGAAGAATCTAGTTTTCATGAACAAGAAAGATTTTTTAAATAAAGTATGTTTGTCATCTGAATAAATGAAAGGTGTATAATATGCTTGCCAAGTTTACATGACATCAGCCAATGATGTAGAAATGCATAGCTTTTATGCGGACTAACAGAAACAAACACAGACACAAATGCATACGCATGTGCACATGGACACAGGCACACTGGCAAATGGACAAACAGACACACAGACACGCTGAAACGTAAAAAATTCAAAAACGCATACACACAGACTCGCAGACGGGCAGACACGCAAATTTGTAGACGCGCATACACGCAGACTTACAAACACAAATGCACACAGCCACAAATACATGCAAACACGCATGCACACACGCATGCCTACCCATCCATGCAACCATCCACTCACTTAAACACACACTGACACATGCCCACTGTCACATCCACCCTGACACTTCCATACTGACACATCCACTCTGACACATCCTCACTGACGCATCCCCACTGACACATCCCACTGACACATCCCCACTGACACATCCCCACTGACACATCCCCAATGATACATCCCCACTGACACATCCCCACTGACACATCCCCACTGACACATCCCCACTGACACATCCCCACTGACACATCCCCACTGACACATCCCCACTGACACATCCCCACTGACACATCCACACTGACGCATCCTCACTGACGCATCCCCACTGACACATCCCACTGACACATCCCTACTGACACCTCCCCACTGACACATCCCCTCTGACACATCTCCACTGACACATCCCCACTGACACATCCTCACTGACACATCTACACTGACATATCTACACTGACATGCAATAAAACATATCGATATATTGGGATTGTTTAATAAAGATTCGGTACAGAAATAAAATATATCATACCCATTGTTCTCATAGTCTTTGCAACCAACTAAATTTACATAAACCTGGACCATAAGTTTTAAAAGTTTGAAATAAGTAACTTTTAAATAACTGCATTTGTTTATATCTCATTGGCCAACTTAGCAACTAATTATATAAATTACAATAAATTAAACATATAAAGCTACTGGCAGGTTAAACTTAGACCATTTAAATGTTCTTGACTTCAGAATTTCCCAAACCAAATTAATGTCTCTCACAAATTATATATACTAGTCAAGTAACGCCATAAATGACTACAATCAATTTTCCATTCAATTTTTTTGCTCACCTCAACCGACCTCCTCTACTGATAATGCCGATTATAATCATCTATTGATAACTGACTAGATGTATTCTTAGCTGAAAGGAGAACCTCATATTTCTTCTTAAATGGCTCTGTATATTGACTGCGGCATGCAAAGAATCTGCCTTAGGACTTTTGCTCTAAGATTTTTCCTTAGCGGACCTTAACTTCTTGCGTTTCAAATTTCACTACAGCATTAACAAAGGAATAGATGTGAATAAAGTGACGTCATGGGTATCAACGTGATTGATCGTGTTTCCTTATTGTCATAAGTTACCGCTAAAAATACTAGACTGAGTTGATTATCATCGAAAAGCTCTTCATGCATGTTAGTCATTCTTTCAACAGGATGTTTTGTTATTCCATAGCCAATAGGAGAAAATAACTCTACATAGCTGTTGGCAGATAGGCGCCTCCAATCCGGTATCTGCTATATACTATACAGTTGATATAAAATACTTATAAAAAGGTGTTTTTTATACACCTTTATGAACAACACTATTGCTCAGACAAATATAGCTGCAATACAGAAACTTAGCTCACCATTGCAGCTGTATGCAAAATCTCTCATAAAGCAGAGTCAATCAAATTATCAAATGTTTTAAATGTTCAGAAGTCCTTCAGGACTATCATCATGTTCTTATGATACTGTTTCTATGATACAAAAACATAAGAACAATATCATGTTCGTATGATATTGTTCTTATGATATGATTATTACAATATGATGTATATAATGTATTATTATATTATATTAACAATAGTACACGTATGATATTGTATCACAATATCATAATATTTTGATCATATCACAATATTACGATATCCTAATATCACAATATCATAATATTGTGATTGTATCACAATTGCAATATTATGATATTGTGATTGTGATACAATATCATAATATTGTATCATAATAACAATATTATGATACATTATTATGATACAATATTATGATATTGTGTTATAATATTGTACAGTATGATAGAATATCATATTGTATCATATACAATATGATACAATATGATGCAGTATCATATTGTATCATATTATACCATATTATACAATCTAATATAATGTATAATAATATATAAAATATTATATAATCAAAAAAGTAGTTTCCTATATACTAAAATATAAAATTTAGTTTAATTTACAATGTATATATAAAATAAAGTGTTTGTATGTCTGTTGTATATCTAGTTAACAGTGATTGGTTAAACTACACACATTTGCGTGCCACTACGCCATAAAAGATCCTGATGTGTGATGGTTACATATAAGCTCAAGTATCCCATAGTGTTGCTGGGTGGCTGCATTATAGGCGCAAATAAATGGTAGTACTCTTGGCTTCACCATTCAGTCACCGTACTATTACACGAGATAATTATGCAAGTAATTATCATGAAATCACAATTATGAGATCATAATTTTGTGTGTGATCACTCATGATGATATCTTACAGTGCGCAAGACTGGCAAGCATATTAGTATGTAAAAATATACAGATTTATACATGTATGTAATATATAACACATGTTTAATATAATAAATGCAAATATTTTAATATTTATCAGGTATACAATATAGTATATAAATGAGAAGTAACAAAATATAAAATATAACATATAATATAATATATATTAGCAAATCCTACTATGTTATTGTGTGCACGCGTGCATGTCAGCTAATTTGCGTAAATACTATGCGTCTCCACAATTTTTGGCCAATTTCATGCAAACCTCACATGCATGTGCTCTGTGCCTTCTGCAAAATATTTGGTTTCAAAACTTTATCTTGTCCCTAAAAACAAGCTGTTTAAACATTCACATTCTGTTTAAAAATAAATGCAATCTCAGGCATCTCCGGGTTTAATGCTACTTCATGTATAACTTAATTACTATAATAAAATGAAGTATAATATAGTATATGTAATATTGCATGAAATAATATGCTAAGATATAATATAGCATTATATTCATATAGTATATATATTATATACCTTTGCAGTATAGTTTAATATTGGAGTCTACATATATGATTATCATTGTGAAAGCGATTCTATCTTTAAATGGTGCTTGTTGACATTTCAGTGGGTTTAACTTGTTTAAGATAAAAAAGTACTTGAAGGCTAAAAAATAATGCAATTTCAAACAAATTATAGCTGCAAAAAGCCTCCATGTTAATATTTATAAAACTGCTGAAGAGATGATATAATAAAAAAATAGTATCTACTAAGGAAAGTAGTTAGTCAAGTTTTTAGCAACAATAGTGATACTAAAATAGATTTGAGACAGACTGTATCTTATAGTTCTCTAGATGTGTAATAAAAGATGTACAGTGGATGTAGTTTATTCACTCTTAAGTATGCAATGAAATAAAATGTTGATACAGCAGTACGGTATGTAAAACCACAGTACAACAGTATTAAAGTTTACTATTTAAAGTTTGATCATAACTTTAATGATCAAAGTTTAATCATACAACATTACTTGAAATGAGAGAAAATTTACAAAACCTAAATTCTCAAATCAGAGTGAAAAAACCTTTATTGAAATATCAATCACATTCTAGTTATTCAAAATCTATAGAGAAATTTTTCAAGTTAATCTTTTTGCACACCACTTTTTACCATTTGCAATAAAAACCTTTATATAAATTTAATGTGACTAAATTAATATAAAAAAATGCAGTCGCAATGCAGAAACTCATTTCACCACATTTCCCTGATTAGTCAACTAAGTGACTCATGCAGAGAGTACATAAAAAGAGTATAATATAATAGAGTATCTGTCAACTATTGAGTTACTGAGAAGTAGAGTTAGTTATAACTCAACATGAAGAGAGTTCCTGGTAAAACAGAAGGACTTTCAGGGTTCTTACACTCATCCCCAACTTCAGATGATGTCTTCCGAAGTTTCATCTCTATTTGTCCTTTCCTGTTATGAACAGCATGAAGAAGAGATCTATGGTAACTTCCTCCGTTTCTTTCAACAAGCATCATCTGTACATAGAGAGGTTTCTCAACTACCTCCACGTTTCCACACAGTGGAGGATACTGTTTTAGCATGAAATGCGCAGCGTTTTTCTCATCGGTTATCTAAAATTTTCAGAATTATTGGGACAATAAATCTGCAATAATATTAGTTCGTTTTTTTGATCGTTTAAATTATTTACCTTGGTAACCAGCTTATCATCTTGGCGAACTAGTCTTTCAGTTTGACAAAATAGATTCCAAACATCAGAATTAGCCTTCACTTCATGAAGAGTAATAAAGGTCACAAGAGAATCATAATCAGACATAGATCGTACCAGAAGATCTATAAAGATATGTTAACATGGTTAAAGTTATGGTCAATCAACATATTGTTTACACTATATATGTTTTGTTTAGCAAAAAAATGCCCCAGAAACAACATTCAATTCTAAATAATAATAACCGGTGCAAAAATTATATGTAAGTATATGGTTGTCTAATGGCTGGACTAGTCAACGGATTTGAGATAAGTCGACTTACTATCAATAGTTGCTTGTCTGTTTCTAATCCTTAAAAGACCAGTTCCATTATTTCTACATCCTGCATTCAAGAACCCATTTCCAAGGTAGCTGAAGACAGTTAGGATGCTTCCATACGCTGGCTAAACAATAATATGTGACAAATATTAAAACCTCTCAGCTATATAAACTCAGCTGACCTTCATATGTCGAGTCGCAAAGCTACACGTGCTAAAAATGTAATATTGATGTAGCTCACTGACTAAAACAAACTTCCTGATAGCTTACAGATAAAAAGTAAAAATGTTTTAATGTTCACTTAGATTTTTTGTGTTTTCAAAATGCCCATAAACATTTTTATAGATCTAAAACAAGCAGAAATATTTTGCTACTGAATCTCAAAAATATTAATTTATCCATTTAAAGTATAAATTTGGTAAAAATTCTTTGAGAATCAAATATTTATTCAAGTTGAAAAGAAAACCAAATTTGATCTTCAAATGTAATTTTATTTTTTTTAATATCCACGACGATTTTGGTAGCAAAACTCACCCTTCTAATCATCTGTTGATAAGCCTCAGCATTGAGGTCTTTCATAGAGACATTGTAGGTTTCTGACACAAGCTCTACATGTGTTGCTCCAACCTTAAAGAGTTCAACTCCACACAGAAGAACTATCAAAACTAACTACAATGTAAAGCAAAAGATACAAAAGCCAGTATTGAACATGCAAAAGTAATGCAACACCCAGGAAACACCAAAACTAACTAAAACAGAAATCGAAGGCTACAGAAATTAGCTTTAAAAAGGTAAGAAAACTCAACTCCCTGAAGCGCCATACCAGCCAAAC
Source organism: Watersipora subatra (assembly GCF_963576615.1). Taxonomy (NCBI): domain Eukaryota; kingdom Metazoa; phylum Bryozoa; class Gymnolaemata; order Cheilostomatida; family Watersiporidae; genus Watersipora; species Watersipora subatra. The sequence goes on from NC_088709.1 coordinate 24,573,766, forward strand.
AGACAGTTGTAATACGTATATACATTCTCAATAAAGCTTTTCACATTCACATCAAATAAAGTTATTCTTATAAATATGCTAAGCTAATAAATTAAAAAAGTATCTGTATTCTGAATATTTACATGAACAAACCTTCATTTCAGTCATGTCAAATAATATGTTAACTGTTCTTTTATAAAGATGTTTGTGTCTCTCATCAGTTCAGATAAAGATGTGATGTCAGTATTACCTTTATCACCTTTTTATACACCTTATTCGAGGAAGAAACTGAGTAAGACTTTTTTTGACGGTATGATTCAGAAGTTTATAAATAGAAAACGCATGAAAGTGAAACTGTATAGTGTGTTATGAGAGCTACGAGTCAAGCCAACTCTAAGATGACTAATAGGATTATAGTTCAACTCATGATAGTTTTGTGGAAAGTATTGCGAATGATGGAGCAAGGAGTGAGGTTTGAAAATGTTTTTAGAAAACAATGAGTCACCTTGGCCAATCAGAGTAGAGATCAAGTTAACAGAGTTTTGAAAGAATTACTGCTGTAGATTTACAATGTAAGAAAATCTCACCTGCAAGTAAAGTAAAAGTAAGTAAAAGTAAAAGTAAAAGTAAGTTAATGTCAAACCTTAACTTGAATGCCATGACACTCTATTTATGAACCTGTTTCCTATAGGGCGGTCAACCGGAGGTGGTGTTAAAGTAGAGGCTGGCGTTGTATTTTTCAAATAGCTCGTCAGAAATTAGGGAAGATAGATTTAACCCTTCCACAGGCAAAGTGATAGTTGCCTTTATTTTGCACTTTCCTTCTGGCGGAGTGACATTAACCCTTTTTGATGCAATAAATCCGCTAAATCTTCAAAGATCTGTAAATAAATATGCATTGGAAAGTCAATAAATACCTTTACCAGTCCATATATATTGCTTACAATTAACCTGCAATAGTATTATAGCTAGTAGCTCTGTGAACTGCTTTGCCGTTTGTTGGTGCTTTCAACTTTTTAATTTCGTTCAATTTTCGAAGGTATATTTTTATTTCATAATTATGTTTAATGATGTTATACAAAAGCTCATTGCACTCATAGATATGTTTGTAACAGTTTACAGCCAAACTGACTGTTTAAATGCAGTTGAAGAGAAGTTATGAACATCAATCCATTGTAAGATGTGTTAACATAACCACAGGGGTGCTATTTATAAGTTATATAATAATAATCTATCAAATTCTGCAATTATATATATATATATACTTAAGAACAAGTGACTTAAATGGACCATACTTATAATACACGCAAAAGCAAAAGTTAAATTTTTTGGCCAAAAATATTTGCATCGTTTGTTCGGCCAGTTGCATTTTGATTGTTGCTTTTGATGGAACAAACATCTTTTGGCCGTTTTATACTTTTCACAATGGTTTTTGACCTCAGTTTTTCGTTCAAATATTTTTTTGCTTTGCTAATATTTAAAAGTTTTTAAACCATTCTATTCAATGTGAGAGGCTGTATTATCAACTTTTTAATGTACTTACATTTGTAATGAGATGCGTGATTGTTGACTCAACAAGTACAAAGTTAGTTGTTCTGACTATATAATCATTTCATTGGTGTAAAAATGGCACACACTAAACTGATGAGAGGCTTGATTTTGCAACAATTGAACTTTTAGAAACATAAAATAATAAAATCCTTCATAAAATAATAATAATAATAATAACACTTCTGATTGACAGAGTTTCATGAGAAAATATGCAAAGAACTGCATTAATGAGCTAGCGTTTCTGTAATTTATTCATGCTGGTGCACAACACAGTGTAGTGTTGCTAACCCAAATGTTACACATTTATATAACTATTTTATAATAGCCTTATTGTCTATAGCATATCCCTGACTAGAGGCGTTGGTCTGAGAACATTTGTTTGGAGTTCTCCTCTCCCAATGGCTATGGAATAACAAAGTATCCTGTTTAATGAGTGACTAAGACAATTGAAAAGCTGTTAGAACCTGATCAATTCGCTTTAGTATCTTTTAGCTGTGGCTAATGACAATAAGAAGACACAATCAATAACCGTGATACAACTGACCTCATATGATTCATATCTATTCCTTTGTTAATACTGTGATGAAACTTGAAACACAATAAGTTAAGCTGCGCTGAGCCAAAAGAGTATCCATTTTCAAATTCCTAACATGTATATGCAAAGCTATATTGAAATATGCAGTTTAATACATGCTATGTTCCTTATATGCTGCAGTTAATATACAGAGTCATTTAGGAAGAAATATGAGATTCCTTTTTCAGCTAAGATTACATCCAGTCAGTTATAAATAGATTAATATAATCTGCATTATAAGTAGAGGTAGTCAATTGAGGTTAGCAAAATAATTGAGTGGGAGATTTATTGTATTCATTCCTAGCGTTGTTTGACTAGTCTATATAATTTGTGAAAGACAGTAATTTGATTTAAGAAATCCTGAAAACAAAAACATTAAATGTTCTAAATTTAACCTGCCAGTAGCTTGATATGTTCAATTTATGTTAATTTGTACCATTAGTTGCTAGGTTGTCCAACAAAATATAAAAAATTAAGGCTGTTAACATTTTTTTTAAAAACTTTTCATAGCTTATGGTTTCATGCCATCAGCAGTTTGTTGGTTGAAAGGACTATGACAAGAATAGGTAAAATATATATTATTTTTGTACAGAATCTATAATAATCAATAAAGTCTTTCAATATGTGTCATTGTGTGTAAATGTAGATGTGTCAGTGAGGATGTATCAGTGAAGATGTGTCAGTGTGAATGTGTAGGTGTGGATGAGTCCCTGTGGATGTGTCGGTGTGGATGTGTTAGTATGAACGTGTCAGTGTGAATGTGTAGGTGTGGATGAGTCAGTGTGAATGTGTAGGTGTAGATGTGTCAGTGTGGATGTGTCAGTGAGGATGTGTAGATGTAGATGTGTCAGTGAGGAAGTGGCAGTGTGGATGTGTCAGTGAGGATGTGTCAGTGAGGAAGTGGCAGTGTGGATGTGTCAGTGTGAATCTGCCGGAGTGGATGCGTCAGTGTGTGTGTGTTTTTTATGCGTGTGTCAGTGTTTGTCGTTATTGGTCTGCACCAAAACAATGCGTTTCCAAACTTCTGGCTAAGGGTATCTACACTTAATATAAATATGCTCTATGCCTTTTGTCAGATCATAGAAAATAATTTATTTTAAAAATCTGTTTCGCTCATGAAAACCAGATTCCTAAACACCCATGTGTAGGCTCTTTGATTACAGAACAAAAACATTTTTAGGCATAGCCTGGTTTACTGTTAGTCATGGGTAAATGCATGTAAGACAGCAGCAATACTATTTTTCAGACAAGCTCGCATACCTACATGTACATGTAATTATTTCGGGCATATCATAAAGCACTTCTTCACCGATGTCTATTAATAATACTCTGCTTTACGCGGAGCTACATGTATAAGTAAATCAAGGTAAGTCTGCAATGACATGGCTACTATCTAAGACTCTCGTGTCTACATAATATATGTTTCTTTCATATCAAAAGAGCGCATATATTGAGTATTAATACAATTCTTTATAATATCAATACTCATATAAGAAGGATACAGTGAGAGACGTTTGTGAGCTATTAGTTAATAAGGAGTACTATTAAGGATGACTATAAGGAAAAAATACTATTGCAAAGTAATCTGTCAAGTCCAGGGTTTCAATTTAAAAAAGTTGATAGCACCGAGGTGAAAGCATATTTGCAAGATTTAAATATAAAAAAAGCTACCGGCTTAGATAATATTCCAGCAAAGCTATTAAAGCTTGCTTGTTCCTCCATTTGCAATCCTTTGACAAAATTAATTAATGAATCTTTAGAAATTGGCCAAATCCCAAAAGCTCTTAAAATAGCTAAAGTAAAACCTTTATTTAAAAAAGGCTCAGTAAAGCTTTGTTCAAATTATCGGCCTATTTCAATACTGCCTGTCATAAGCGAAATACTGGAAAAGATCGTGAACACACAAATAATGCAATATTTAGAAAGTAATAATTTGATTCATGAAAACCAGTTTGGATTTCGAAAAAATAAAAACACTACACTAGCCTTACTCAATTCACAAATCAAATTTTAAAAGCATTTAATGATGGGAAATCCATACTTGGAGTCTATCTTGATTTTAGTAAAGCCTTTGATACCCTTGATCACCAAACTCTTTTATATAAACTGAAACAGCTAAAGTTTAGTTCAAATTCTATTAAATGGGTGAAAAACTTTCTTTCTCAACGAAAGCAAGTCACCATTATTGGAAAATCTGTCTCTGATGAACTAAGCATTACATGTGGTGTTCTCCAGGGATCCATACTTGGCCCTACACTTTTTTTAATTTATATTAACAATTAACCAAACATTTTAACAGTTTTTACTCCCATTTCGTATGCCGATGAAACAAACTTATTTTTAGGATCCAAACACTTAGATGAGCAAATTTCTGCAGTAATTTATGAACTGAATGAAATCCAAAAATGGTGTACTATGAACAAACTAACATTAAATGTAGACAAAACAAACTTTATGATATTAAAAAGCAATCAAAATAAATATGAATTCCTTAGGACCGCTTTCACTTAGCATGGTAAAATTTTAAACCAAGTCAAAAATGTAAAATTTCTGGGTGTTCACATTGATACAAATTTATCATGGAAGGTTCACATAGAAAAACCTTTTAATAGTGCTAGACCTTTGTTAGGACTCTTATATAAATGCTCAAGGTATTTACCCCACACAATTTTGGTTTTAATTTACAACGCATTTATTCATTCTAAATTCAGTTACTGTATTGAGGCTTGCGGGAACACCCCAGGTAAACACTTAAACAAACTTCAACTTCTACAAAAACGAGTTCTCAGGATTTAACATAAAAAACCTAAATTAGAACACACCCGCCCACTTTTTCAAAAATCTTCAATTCTGGCTGAATAAACTCCATAAATTTAAAACTCTCATCGCGTCTTATCAATTATTCTACAGCCTTAAATCACATCGCATTCATCAATATCCCACTCGCTGCTCGTCCTTAAATCTAAAGCTACCTCCCTCTAAATCTGCTTCGGGTCATCGCAGAATGTCATACCAGCAGTCAGCACAATGGAACGCTCTGCCTGATGAACTGCGTAGGGTTGTGAGTATGCCCACTTTTAGATGTACCCTCAAACTGTACCTGTTGAGCGGTGACTAAATAGTTTCTGGCTGCTTGCTGTTAACTTGTGGCCCAGTGCCTTGACTAGCAATGCTACTGCGCAGTTTGGGCCTCATCATTATTTCTTTTTTTTTTTTTTCTGTTTTCATATTTTTTGATGAAATAAAACAAACAAACAAACAAACAAACTATGTTCAAACTGACTATAAAAGTGATCATACAATAATAAATAAAGTTGAATTTGAAATCTGAACGCGGATAAGATCTCTGAATTTCCTCTCAATTCTAAATATTATATGCTCCATTAACATACAAATCTATATCTAGTAATAACTATCCTAGTAATATTTAAGGCTTCATTCAATCTGAAATTCCGTATGAACCTTCGAGTTAACTGAGCAACAGTTATAAAGGACACAGGTTAGTAAGTTTAAAGTTTTACTTTGCTGGGTTGATAATTGTAATTTATTGTGCAATTTGCAACTTCATTACTTTGAGGTCTATACAAAAAGTATTTTTATAAAATTTAGAAAAATTAAAATGCTACAAAATTAATAAATAAACATTCTACAGTATACGGCAATGAATTACTAAATTAACATTAATAATAATGATTTGGTGTTAGTAATGTTGACAGATATATTAATGTTGATAGCTAGGGAACTGTATAACTGCATTCTATATTATAAGCCAAGTGTTCATTTTATTCATGTCAATCTTTACTATAATATCAGCCTTGTCAGTCCAGAGCAACGATAAATTGTAAAGATAAAATATTATTTTTAGCATGATTTGACCTTAAAATTTTTAGTTTAGTAATACAATAATTTAATACCTGTGCCAACCAACCGCCATCCAAATTTTCAGAATAGTTTTGCCGATACTCACTAACCAAAAACTTACAATATAACAAAAATAAGCTTGTGGCAAAATCACTTTCACAAGTCTTTATAACCAGTTAGAGTTACTAATCAATAAGGTAGTTTTTAAATGACCTTTTGACCTAATTAGAAAAAATTTGCAAACTTCAAGGACAAAACAAGCAGGTAACAAAATTTAATGGTTTTAAAATATAACTTTTAGAAGTCAGTCACAATATTTGCTTTGATTTTGTAGTTTACAGACTATTTGAGCTTACTATTTATCAACATCTACAGAATTAATCTGACTTTCTCATAACTTCTATGGTTCAACATCTGGAAAACTATTTACTTATGTTATGCTAAAGGTAATTATGTAGCAACGATGGTGTTTTTTTTATACTTCTATTGCATAATTTCATCTTATCTTTAAATGCAACTAGAGAAAACTATATTACTTTGGAACACTCTGCTCATCAAATTGCTTATTTTTAGACAATTTACATGTAGAGACGTTACAACTTCTAAAACTTTCAAAATTGGAAAATCTTAAAGTCAGTGAACGAGTGCTTCAAATTTTTTTGTAGAAACCAAGATAAACTCACAGTTTGTTAACAAGCCAGTTAAAACATGCTGGCAAATGTTTTATGGTATATGGAAAGCAACTTTTGCAGACATGAGTTTATTGTATAGGAGTTATGCTACTATAGCCTACGCTGTTCTAAGAAAAAAGATTATTTGGCTAGGAGAACACAAATCCCTAATCACTTTTAACTTCCATTTGTAACCTAATCATTAAATCAACTCTTAAGCTAAAAGTTGTATACAGTGTTGCAATTTTTCAAAAAAACTATATAAATGAACAACCAAAGTTATGACAAATGCTGAAGTTTCTATCTGACTGTTGAGTTGAGTTCTTGCTTGATTGGTCAGTTCAGAAACAAACTATGTTATAGCTCACTAAACATTTTAACAGTTTAATGTTGTGTCTTTCATTCATAAACATTTAGAACATTGGCATCAAATAAAGTCTGGCTTAAGTCCTTCCTTGTAGAGGAAGTTTGAAAATAGACATGTGATATGACAGGCATCAGCGCTGTATATGGACTCATAGATTAGCAAAATGTTGTATTGTAAAATGCTATAGTAGCTCATTTCAATAAAAAGTGAAAATAATTATATAAAAGCGCATACTATACATTGTATATTCTTTTTCTGTTACTATGATCATTTTGTTTATAATGACTCTATGGCCCTTATCAACAGCCTAAACATGAGCCTCTTTCTTGAGATCATGAGTTATGAAAATATATTATAAGGGGTTTAAACATAGTAAAATCGTTTTGCTATGAAAATAACTGTCTTGATAAATTTATCTCTTTATTGTAGTCAATTCCTCTGCTTCTTCTGTGTAGAGTTGTCTTTTCCTGTTTGACACAGTGCTTATCCAACCTCAACTTAGCAATTGTAATAACTCCAGAAGAGCGTCAAAGGTAATAAGTTTATATTGTGTTTAGCAATAACAGTGTTTAAATAATTTTATTCTGATGTTCACATTAACTCGAGTGAGCGGTTTTACATATTCATACTGATTTGGAGACATCATGCATTTAAGATGATGATTTGTTGGAATTTAGTACTTTTTAACAAAATACGCAAAACTAGCATTATGCCTCGAATTGCCTCGAGATTTTTTAATCTTTAACTAGATAGCTAAAAGCCAGCATTTGTTTTTCAACCCAAAGTTTCAACACTGCGTTCTCAACAAAAATCCAAGAATGTGTTCATTAAAGACTCAGCACTTTAGTAACCTGGCAGGAGCTACAGAAAATATGTGCTTAAAGTTTGGACAAAATAGGCTAAAAATTGTAGAAAAGCTTAGCATTTATGCAGGTTAACAAACTTACACGCAGACCTGATTACAAAGTAGGATTTATTTACAGAGATTTTATATTTGATTGATAAAGAGAAAAACATCATTGATTTTTTCATCATTTGCATTAATTAAAAACGATTGAGAGTCAGCATAATCCTAAAGAACCAAGTCTTAAAGTCTCTGATAAAATTATTGACTGGCCAGTTATTTCTGTAACTGCTGAGAAATTAGCATGTTGACCACAAAAAGCCAACTTTAATATATTGAGATATTTTCTCCGCTAACAGAATACTCAACAAATTAGTATAAAAGTTGCTTTGGTTAATTCCTTAAAATTAATCTGTTTCCTGATTAGATTTGTTTTTCCTTTGGCGACTTTCATACAAACTTGTTACTAGATGAAATATGGTTCAAGTAATTGGTTCTATTTACTTCTTTCACAGAACTTTCTCAACATGTTTTTAATGACCTGTTCTTTATGTATCACAGTCTCTCATGAGTTGAAAAAAGATCAGAGACAAATAATGTATGGCTCGTAATATTCTCTTGGTAATTGGTTGTAAAAACTAATGAGGTGATTTTCATTTTTACCTAAAAGCCTTTTTGCAAATAGTGATATATAACACTAATGAAGGGATGAAACAATATGTAGTACCATCTCCAATCATTGCTTAACTCCGAGACAAAACTTCCAAACAATAGTCAATATCTGATTTTCTTCTCAGATTTCATTAAACATTCTTATATGTCATTTCAATTACAAACTACAGCATCAAAACACAGATAAAACCTGCTTACTTATAATTAAAACTTTGGCAAATGCTACTAACTTATTGATTGTAAAAACATTTGCAAGAAAGTTGCATTGAAATCATAATTCAGCTACATCTATCTACAATCACTGCCACAAACCTACACTTGCACTTGCGTTTGCAAGCATTAACCAAGTATTTCAAATCCTGAATCTCTCTTTGTGCTAATCATTGTGAAGACCATGTTTAAATAAATCTTATACAGCTCAGCGTAGCAGCTGGGAGCGGTGGTGCACTCTTGTAATCCAACTACTTGGAAGCTAGGTTTGATGGACAACTTGAGGGCATGGTCTTTGTTCAAGGTCCACCCATGTTGATTAGGTGTCCACACTAAGCACTGTGTCAACATGGTTGCTTGGAAGGAATTATAGGTAGGCAGGTTGCCCTAAGGAGAAGTGAACTGGCTCCGCATGGTGCAGTAGTTGGATAGCATCTGAGAGTGGGAGCCTTGTTACAGCCTGTCTATCATAGTTGTCTCCATTCTTTTTTTCTTTTGTTCATTTGACTGTTTTATTCATTATTTTGTGTGAGTTTTGCTTTAATCATTTTATGGTTGTTGATCAGACCCTCAAATTTGCGTGTCGGTTTATTCGTTTGTGTCCTGATTTTATCAGTTTTGACATCAGGTTTTTGTAAACTGATTGTTTGTGTTTGTGCCTTTTTTGCTTGTCTAATAATTTGTGTGTTTGGTCTGTGTGTCTGTTTATCAGTATGACTTTATCTCTGTAGGTCTGTTTCTCTATTATTGTCTTTACTATGTCTTCTTTTTTAGGTATGCTGTTTAATTAGCCAATTTATGTATTTGTCCAATCTGTTTCCTGATCTGTCTACAAGCTTATACGAGTCTTTCATGAATTCATTTATTAGCCTCTGTTTTCGTCCTCTCATTCATTCATTTGCCATTCTCTTTGTAACCTTTTGGCTGGACAATTTGAATGTTTCACCGTTAATTGATGTATCTATTATTTCTATTTGACAAAGCATTTAGATGAGTTTCAGTAAGCTAAGGCTGTAGCTCCCAGCTATAATTTATTGTTATTTACTATGCTGTTAATGTGTCAATACATTCCCTCAATCAGTAATGATTCATAAGAGTCATTACACAAAGCATCCTTTAAACTAAACAAATTTAACTGTTTTGTAAATCAGTCATATCTTCATATCTGTGATGATTATAATAAATATTCTCAGTTTGTTTGTCACTACTTAGTGATGATGACTATTTTTCTGGTAATCAATGAGTATGATTAGACATATCTTAAGACACAACCAAAAGATTTAAATACAACAACAAAACATTAAAAACAGTGTGAAATGAACTTTTTAAAGTAGTACAGTAGAAAGTTTGTGCTCGTTGAACGAAGCTTTAAAGCAAAGCTTTTGGCAGGATAATTTTAGTGAACGCTTAAAAAAAAATTCTGAACTTTCTTTCACAAATTCTTGATATACTGTAAAACCTTTGATTAAATGGAACTTCAATTTGAACGTCAGTTTTCATAAAAGACTTGTGTAGAACAATGCTTTTAAAATACAGTGAAACCATTTAATTGAGCGCTTACTCTATTCGACAGCCACTTTAACATTCTTTCATCATCACAAAACCATAACAGAAAGTGGTTAGTTGAAAAATTTCTACAAATTTGTACTAATTATTTCTTGGTTACATTGATAGCAAATAATTTTTTGTTGTTGCTTTACTGATATCCATAGTTTTAGTGACCGCCTATCTGAGAGTGCCAATCATAAAAATTATCAAAACTACACTCTGATTCAAAGTTACCAATATCCTCAACCAATCCGTTGTTTTCAGAGTCATCTGTAATATAGGTTATAATGTTCTATAAAGACTTTAAAGGCTTCAATGAAAATGTGGCTATTACTGTGTTTATTTTACATCTGCTTGATTTAAATTCACAAAGGCTTTAAATTCTAACAGAATTTTTACGTAAGCATTAAGAATTTTTGCACTAGTCTAAATGATGTCATGATGATATGAACGATAGCAATGATGAAATCATTAGAGTATTAGTAAATCTAACAATTTTTAGACAAGTGGATGTGTTTATAGACCTTTTATAATGTTGCAACTTTAGTCAAAGTTTATAGCAACATTTCCTTACAACCTTCATTGAAACTGTATCTGATAAAATTATATTATGGTGCAGTTGAAATTTATTTAGTTAAATATTAGCCAGGCACCAGTATGGCAATCATTGGTTGACAAACTACAATGAGATTAATGTGTTACTTCCCTAATTTAGAATATGGGTAATATTCTAACAATAACTGGTTGTAAAAACTAATAAGGTCAGCCTCATTTTTACCTACAAGACTCTTTACAAATATTGCTGAATAACACTAATGAAGGGTGAAAAACTATATAGTGCCGTTTTTTTCATTGCCTAACTCGGAGATTAAATTTCCAATCAATTGTCAATTTCCGATTGTTTTCTGAATGTTCAATAAGTTTGCTCATGAGTTTTTTCAAATACAAACCACTGCATTTAAACTCAGATAAAACTTTATTGCTTTAAACTTTAGAAAATAATCTTACTTTTGTGATTGTAAAAACATTTGCTAGAAGTTTGCATTGAACTCAGAGTTTAACAACAACTTTCAACAAGCACTATCACATGACTACACTTGCACTTACAACAGTTAATGCGCTTTTGAAACCCTGAATAACACTCTTTGTTAATCATTGTAATGAGCATGTTCAAATAACTTCTATGCAGCTCAACAAAGCAGCTGGGAGTGGTGGTGCACTCTTGTAATCCAACTATTTGGAAGCTAGGTTTGGTGAACAACTGGAGGGCACGGTCTTTGTTCAAGGCCCACCCATTTTGATTTGGTGTCCGCACTAAGCACCCGGTCATCATGGTTGCTTGGAAGGAATTCTAGGCAACCAGGTTGCTCTAAGAAGAAGGGAACTGGCTCAGGGGTGAAAACACAGCAGGCAGAAGCTTCTACATGATGCAGTAGCTGGATAGCATTTGAGAGTGGGAGCCTTGTGACAGCCTGTTCAACACAGTTGGACCCATTCCTTGTTTGAATTTTCCATGACTGTTTTATTTATTGATGTTATTTAACGATCAACTTTGTGTAAGCATAAAGTTTATCCATCTTTCAGTTTTTTTGGTCAGACCATTCATACTTGCTCTCTGGTTTAAGTGCATATCGGTTCTGAGTTTATCAGCTTTCACAACTAATTTTCTGCAGTCTGACTGTTAGTGTCTGTGTATACTTTGAATAGCTAATGATCAGTGTGTCTGTCTGTGTGTCTGTTTACTTAACTATTTATGCTTCTGCAATTCTGTTTTCCTGTCTGTGCGTTTATCTCAAACTATCCTTCTGTATGTAACTGACAGTTATTCTGCCAGTTTGTCTTTTGTCTGACATATTTAGAAACTATATGCGTTCTATGTATGACAACTATGACAACTCAATGTACCTCCATCGTTTTCTCCGTTCATCTTCAACACCCGAGTGTATACCTGCCTATCTGTATACTTATTAAATTGCATTATTTATTGAACTTTAACTTATTTATTTGTCCTCTAATTATTCACTTGTTTGTCCATCTCTTTGTAAGTTTTCTGTGAGTCTATTTGTATGTTTTCATTCACTGATTCCAATGAGTGTTTGTCGGGCCATCTTTTGATTATCTCACTGCATGTCTGTAGATTTATTCTTAAAGCATTTTGTTGAGCTTCAGTGAGATAAGACTGTAGCTCACAGTTATCAGTTATTCTTATCTACTATGCTGCCATTATCTTATTAGTTTCTGATGAGCTTGTCATAGCTTACTGTGTTTACATTTAGATCAAGTCTGAATTGACTATAGCTTAAAATAATAAATTGTCATTATCTGTTATTAGTATTGTTACTATTATTATAATCCTTATTATTATGCACTCTTGCACTTGCCGCTAACAGGTTTACTAGATGAGCTGTTACTCAGTCAATACAATTATGAAATAAAACGTATGAGAACTAACAAACATGGTAATGCAGATGCTATTTGTTTACTATCTGTGTCACTTGATTTAGAGTTTGACAAAGAAAAAAACATAGTTGATTTTATCATTATTTGCATTCCGTAAAAATGATTGAGAGTCAGCATGTCAAAGATTCAGGTCCTAAAGTCTCAAATAAAATAATTGACTGGCTAGTCATTTCTGTAACTGCCGAGACACCGGCAAGTTGACTACAAAAAAGAACAAACTATAATATTTTGTGATATTTTTGCAGCTAACCGATTACACAACAAATTAGTATAAAATTTGCTTTGGTTGACTCAGTTAAAATAATCTGCTTTCTGATTAGATTGGTTTTCCTTTAGTGATTTTCATACAAACTTGTTACCAAATGAAATATGTCTTAAGTCAGTTATTTTATTCACTTCTTTCACAAAACTTTCTCAACAAATTTTTCTAGATTCATTATGCAGCAGTCTCTCATGAGTTAAAAAATAGTAAATACAAATAATGTATGACTCATAATATTCTCTCATAATGCATGACTTCCTAATTTGAAATATGATGAATGTTCTAAAACTAGTTGGTTGTAAAAAACTAACTTGATGAGCCTCACTTTTACTTATAAGTCTTTTTACAAATGTCGGTATATAACACTAATGAAGGGATGAAACAATATGCAGTACCGTCGTCAGTCATTCCTTAACTCCGAGATTAAATTTCCGATCAATTGTCAATTTCCAATTACCTTCTCAATGTTAAATAAGTATTCTTATGCGTCTTTTAAATTGCAAACTACAGCATTTAAACTCAAAAGAAACTTTCTTACTTTTAAATAAAACTTTGGTAAATACTCTTACAATCTTGATTGTAAAAAAATTGAGAAGAAAGTTGCATTGAGCTCAGAATCTACGAACAGCATTCCACAATCACTGCCACAAGCCCACACTTTTACTTGGAATTACAAGCAGTTAATGCGCTTTTCAAACCCTGAATATTTATTTCTTCTAATCATTGTGAAGATCATGTTTAAATAAATTTCATACAGCTCAACAAAGCAGCTGGGAGTGGTGGTGCACTCTTGTAATCCAACTACTTGGAAGCTAGGTTTGGTAGACAACTTGAGGGCATGGACTTTGTTCAAGGCCCACCCATGTCCATTAGGTGTCCGCACTAAGCACTGTTTCAACATGGTTGCTTGGAAGGAATTCCAAGTAACCAGGTTGTTCTAAGGAGAAGTGAACTGGCCCAGGGTGGAAACACAGCAGGCAAAATCTTCCACATGGTGCAGTAGTTGGATAGCATCTGAGAGTGGGAGCCTTGTGACAGACTGTTCAATACAGTTGAACCCATTCCTTATTGTTTATTCCATTAGACTGCTTTTTTCATTGCTGTTATATAAAGAGTAATTTTATGTAAGCAAAAACTGTATATATTTTTTATTTTTTTGATCAGATCATCCTTATTTGTTCTCTGAATTAACTGTACATCAGTCTTGAGTTAATAAGTTTTCTGATGTGTATTTTTGCAGTTCAACTGTTAGTGTCTGTGTATATTTAGAATGCTTAACAATCTGTGCGTCTGTCTATGCGGCGGTAGGTTTTTTCTGTCTATGTGTCTAACTCCAATTATCTTTCTGTATGCTTTTCTGCTTGTCTTGTTTGTCTATTTATCTGACATTTTTAAAAGTAGTTTTTTGTATGTCTGTTTATCTCTATGTACTTTCATTTTTTTTCGTTTATTTCCAAACCTGAGGGTCTACCTGCGTCTCTGTATATTTATTCAATTTGTTTATTTGTCGAATTTCGGCTTAGTTATTTCTTCTCCCATTCATTAATTTGTTTTTCCATTTTGTGTAATTTTTCTGCTGGTCTTTGTATGTTTGACTGTTAATTGGGTCATCTATTTTCTCCATCAAATTTTTGTCTGTCTATCGGTTTGTTATTTATCTCATGACTGTCTAGATTTTTTCATAAAGCATTTTGACGAGTGTGAGCGAGCTGAGACTTAAGCTCACAGCTATCATCTATTACTATTTACTTTGCTGCCATCATCCCAATAGACTCAGATAAGTTTAAATGAATTCAGAATAACTGCCATAGCTCACAGTTATTTGTTAAGATTTAGGTCTGCAGTAAACAATAGCTTAAAGTTCTTAATTTGCTATTATATATTGGGCTGCCTGTGTTTCAATAGATTCTCTCCTAAATTGACTAAAGCTCACTGTTACTCATTATTCTCTAATGAGCTGTTTGTATCTCTACAGCTTCTCTCATAAACCCATAAATTGACTTAATTTCACAGTTTGTAATTGGACCCAGCATCGATATGACAAAACCCTCGGCCAACCAGGTTGGCTAGTCAGCTGGATCGCTATGGAGACTGGGCTTGTTGTAAAGTGCACAAACCAATTTTGTGCAATTTGGGCAGAGGTAATATACAAACGTCATAAGGGCGCCATATAAACTCGCGCCCGTATGGCGTTTGTTTGTATTGTAGAAAATCATTTCTATTAGAAACTGAGGTAAAAAGTTAATCAGCTATACCATTTGCTTCGTATGTGAATTTTGATGTATGAAATATCCAATATAAATAAGTTTATGTCATACAATCACACATTTGAGAAAATTATTCATGCTGCATGATTGTATATTTAAAAAATATCTTGATAAGAGCATAAAATAAATTATTTGATATTTATGTGTATGTAGATGATATCATAAGTTTTAACTCTACCTTCAGATGATGTCATAATAGTTTCGTATAGAACTAGATATTACTTTAGTAGTCATATTTACTCATGTCAGTAACTGTCATGTTTATATTGATTATCCTCATTCCACAATGTAGCGTTAATTTTATTTAAAAGTTACATATTGCTGAATAAAGTTGGTAAATAGATGCACTTGTCTATGCAAATATTTATACTTTATTTCTAAATGCAAGTCTTGTTTTACTTATTCTATGTTATACAATAACTGGTGGCATTAGATATTTAAATATTAGTTATGTAACTTTGAGGTCGGCTTAGTACACACCCTCTGTACATCAAATCTTGAAATTACAAGAAGTTAGGTGCTTTTCAAACCCTGAATTTTTCTTTTTCCTAACCATTGTGAAGATCATGTTTAAATAAATTTCATACAGCTCAGCAGGGAAGCTGGGAGTGGTGGTGCACTTTTGCAATCCAACTACTTGGAAGCTAGGTTTAGCGGACAACTTGAGGGCATGGTCTTTGTTCAAGGCCCACCCATGTTGATTAGGTGTCCGCACTAAGCACTGTGTCAACATGGTTGCTTGGAAGGCATTCCAGGTAACCAGATTGCTCTAAGGAGAAGTGAACTAACCCAGGGTGAAAACACAGCAGGCAAAAGCTTCCGCACGGTGAGGTAGTTGGATAGCATTTGAGAGTGGGAGCCTTGTGACAGCCTGTTCAATACAGTTGAACCTATTCCTCTTTTTTTTACATTTGACCGTTTTATGCATTATTTTATGTGCGCAGACTCTTTAATCATATTTTGGTGGTTGATCAGACCCTCCAAATATGCTTGTCGATTTATTTGTTTGTGTGTGTCCTGACTTTATCAGTTTTGACATCAGGTTTTGTAACCTGATTGTTTGTGTTTGTGCCTTTTTTGCTTGTCTAATAATTTGTGTGTCTTGTCTGTTTGTCTGTTTATCAGTATGTTTTTACTTCTGTAGGTCTGTTTCTCTATTATTGTCTCTACTATGTCTTCTTTTTCAGGTGTGCTGCTTATTCTGCTAATCTGTCTTTTTGTCCAAGCTATCTCCTGATCTGACTGTCTACCAGCTTATGTCTCTTTCATGTATTCATTTACTAGCCTCCGTTTTCGTCCTATCATTCATTCCTTTTTCCTTCTCTTTGTAAGCTTTTGGCTTGACTATTTGTAGGTTTCGCCGTTAATTGATATATCTATTATTTCTATTTGACAAAGCATTTAGATGAGTTTCATTAAGCTAAGACTGTAACTCCCAGCTATCATTATTGTTATTTACTATGCTGTTAATGTGTCAATATATTCTCTCAATCT
Source organism: Watersipora subatra (assembly GCF_963576615.1). Taxonomy (NCBI): domain Eukaryota; kingdom Metazoa; phylum Bryozoa; class Gymnolaemata; order Cheilostomatida; family Watersiporidae; genus Watersipora; species Watersipora subatra. The sequence goes on from NC_088709.1 coordinate 24,590,526, forward strand.
GTAATTATTCAATGGAGTCATTACACAAAGCATCTTTTAAACTAAACAAATTTAACTGTTTTGCAAATCATCCACATCCTCATATCTGTGATGATTATCCCATGACCACACACGAGCTAAGCGATTGGTTTGAGAAATTTATGATAAATGCACATGTGCACACAACTCCCGAAAAATTATCTGTTAACGGCCGTCACCAAACCCTTGTACAAAATCTTATCAACAATTTCAACTGTTTTTCAGTAACGTCGTTTAAGTATAATAATGTATAAACCTATTTAATTGTGTTACCAAGCCTTTGAAAGGTTACTGCAAAATACTAAAACTAATCCATTTGATCGGATTATACATAAATAGACAGATTTATTTGGCCTAAAATTGTTATTAAAACTTGCTAAGCCTAACTTTTATCAAAGTTAAGACCGGAAATTAAAACGCCGAGCGACAGAGAATAGAACGATTAAGTCGTGGGCATTTCACAAAAAAATAACGTGTACGTTTCACCAGTCTATAGCATTGTCGAATTGCCGAAGGTTTCTGTAATCAAGTTAGGAGTACTGAAATCATTTCATTTTTGCCGATTTCAAAGTAACTGACATTTTAGATACTTTTAAGTACTTTGGTATTCTAACTGATGTCCAACGCAGTGTAAGTAAAGAAAATGACGATGATATTTTTTCTAACGGTTCTTATGAGATTATTACAATAATTAATTATAAGTTTGGATGGCTACAGAACAATGACTACGTAGTACAGAGTTTCTAAAAATCTATATAAATATCACAACTTCGTGATATTGTTAGCTATGATGTTTTGAAATGTAAACAAAATTGCGCATTGGTTTTATATTCTTACTATATTAATAATATTGGTTATTCTAATAATATCAGTGCATTTTACTTCTAATATTGGCCAATATTGCATTTCTCCTATTGCAGGGGAAATATATAAACATATAATCTTTTCCTTTCATCATTGCTGTTTGTTGTACATAGTAATAACACCAACACCCAGTACATTACAGCTACCATTGCAGATATCCTATTGCACTGCAGTGCCATTTGACTACTAATATTGCATTTCTCAACCATCAGTATCCTTTCTTTTTTTTCCAATATCACTTTGGTCATGGGCTGTATGGCAGGGGAATTTTTAGTAAGTAATAGTCTCAGCTTTTTTGTCACTATTTAGCGACCACAACTTTCTTTCTGGTAATCAATAAGTAAAACTAAACATCTTAAAACACAACCAAAATATTTAAAAACACAATCAGAACATCAAAAACAGTGTGAAATACTCTTTTTAGAATAGCACATTAGAAAGTTTGTGCTCGTTGAACAAGGCTTTAAAGCAAAGTTTTTGCAGGGCGATTTTAATGAACGCTTTAACAAAAACTCTAAACCTTTTTCCACCATATTGTGATATACTGCCAAACCTTTATTTAATTAAATGGAACCATATTTTGACTGCCACTTTTCATAAGAACACTTGTGTAAAAAAATGGTTGAAAAATACAGTGCCACCATTTAATTGAGTGCCTATTTTATTTGAGGGCCGCTTTGACATTCTTCTATTATCACAAAACCATAACAGAAAGTGATTAGTTGAAGAGTGTCCACAAAATAGTACTAATAATATCTTGGTTACATTGATTGCAATTATTTTTTGTCGTTGCTTTAGGCGTTTCGATGAAAATGCGGCTACTCTGGTAATTATTCTACATTTGCTTGATTTACATTCACAAAGGCTTTACATTCAAAAAATTTTTTTACATAAGCATTAAGAATTTTTGCGCTTGTCCAAATGACGTCATGATGGTATGTACGATAGTAAAGATGAATTCTTAGACACATCAACTTGTCTAACAATCTTTAGACAAGTGGATGTGTTTATACACGTTTTATAACTTTTCAATTTTAATCAAGTTGGCAACAATGTTTCCTTACAACGTTCATTAAAACTGTATAGGATAAAATTATATTACAGTGGAGTTGAGACTTATTTAGTTAGATTTTAGCCAGGCACCAGTATGGGAATGATCATTGGTTGATTAACTACAATGAGCCTAATGTGTTACTTCCTTTATTCAGAATATGGAGAATATTCTAAAAATAACTGGTTGTGAAAACTAATGAGGTCAGCCTCATTTTTACGTACAATACTCTTTACAAATATCAGTAAATAACACTAAGGAAGGGGTGAAAAACTATACAGTACCATTTGGTCATTGCTTAACGCCGCGATTAAACTTCGGATCAATTGACAATATTCGATTGTCTTCTTAGTTTTCATTAAGTATGCTTATGCGTTTCTTCAATTACAACCCACTGCATTTAAACTCAAATGAAACTTTCTTGCCTTTAATTAAAATTTGGGAAATTACACTCAATTTGTTGATTGTAAATACATTTGCAAGAAAGTTGCATTAAACTCGGAATCTAGCAACAACTATCAACAATCACTGCCACATGCCTACACTTTCACTGGCACATACAAGCAGTTAATGAATTTTTCAAACCCTGAATCACTCTTTCTTTTAACCATTGTAATGACCATGTTTAAACAAATCTCATACAACTCAGCAAAGCAACCGGGAGGGATGGTGCACTCTTGTTATCCAACTACTTGGAAGCTAGGTTTAGATAGCAGTAGTTTGAAAGTAGGAAAGAAAAGCTAGTAGTTGGATAGCATCTGAGAGAAGGGACCTGTTCCACATAGTTAGACTCATTCCTTCTTTGCTTTTTCATGAGACTGCTTTGATCATTGCTTTTACTCAAGAGTCAATTTTATGTAAGCAAAAACTTTATCCATCTTTCAGTTTTCTGGTCAGACCATCCATACTCGCTTTCTGGTTTAAACTATGTATATATTTGTTCTGAATTTATCAGTTTCCACATCTGATTTTTGCAGTTTGACTGTTAGTGTCTGTGTATATTTTGAATGGCTAATGACCTGTGTGTCTGTCTGTGTGTCTGTCTCCTCAGTTGTATATGTATATGTAGTTCTGTTTTTCTGTCTATTGGTTTATCGCAAACTATTCTTCTGTATGTAACTGAGAAATATTTTCCCAGTTTATCACTTTGTGTGACTTTAGAAAATATGTGTGCTCTATGTATGAAAACTATGAAGACCATATGTACCATAGAGCTGTCTTCGTTCATCTGCAAAACCTGAGCGTCAATCTCCCTATCTGTATATTTATTCAAGTTGTTTATTAGTTAAACTTCAACTTATTTATTTGTCCTCTCATTCATTCATTTGTTTGTCCATCTCTTTGTAAGTTTTCTGCTAGTCTTGGTATGTGCCCTAGTCTATTTTTATGTTTGTCTGTTAATTTGTTCATCCACAGCTTCTATCGATTGTTTGTTTGATCATATTTTGGTTATCTCACTGCATGTCTGTAGATTTTTTCTTAAAACAATTTGTTGAGCTCTGGTGGGCTAAGACTTTAGCTCACAGTTATCAGTTATTTTTATCTACTACGCTGCCATCATCTCATTAGTTTTTGATGAACTTGTCATAGCTCACTGTTGTGTCTACATTTAGATCAAGTCTAAATTGACTATAGTTTAAAATCATTAATTGTCATTATCTGTTATTAGTATTGTTACTAATATTATAATCATTATTATTACACACTCTCGCGCTTGCCACTAAGAGGTTTACTAGATGAGCTCTTACTCAGTCAATATAACTATGAATTAAAATGTATAAAAACTACCAAACATGGTAATGCAGATGCTATTTGTCCACTACCTGTGTCACTTGATCTGGAGTTTGACAAAGTGAAAACAATGTTGATTTTGTCATCATTTGCATTCCGTAACAGCAATTGAGAGTCACCATATCCTCAAAGATCTAGGTCCTAAAGTCTCAGATGAAAATATTGACTAGCCAGTTATTTCTGTAACTGCCGAGACACCAGCATGTTGACTTCAATAACAAAACAAACTATAATATTTTGAGATAATTTTGCCGGTAACAGATTACCCAACAAGTTAGTATAGGGTTTGCTTTGATTAACTCAGTTAAAACAATCTGCTTTCTGATTAGATTGGTTTGTCTGTTGGCGACTTTCATAGAAACTTGATATTAGATGACATATGTCTTAAGTAATTTATTTTATTTACTTCCTTCACAGAGCTGTCTCAACATCTTTTTAATAAACCGTTTATTATGCATCACAGTCTCTCACTAGTTAGAAAAGAGTAAATACAAATAAAGTATGACTCATAATATTCTCTCATAATGCGTGACTTCCCTAATTTAGAATATGATGAGTATTTTAACACTAGTTGGTTGTAAAAACTAATGAGGTGAGCTTCATTTTTACCTAAAAGCCTTTTTACAAGTATCGGACATTACACTAATGAAGGATGAAACAATATGCAGTACCGTCTTCAGTCATTCCTTAGCTCCGAGATTAAATTTCCGATCAATTGTCAATTTCCGATTGCCTTCTCAATTTTCAATAAGTATTTTTATGTGTCTTTTAAACTACAAGCTAAATCATCTAAACTCAGATAAAACTTTGTTACTTTTAAATAAAACTATGGCAAATACTTTTACATTCATGATTGTAAAAAAAATTGCAAGCAAGTTGCATTGAACTCTGAGTCTATCAACAACAACCCACAATAACTGCCACAAGCCCACTTTTTTACTTGAAATTACAAGCAGTTAATGTGCTTTTCAAGCCTTGAATTTCTCTTTCTTCTAACCAGTGTGAAGATCATGTTTAAATAAATTTCATACAGCTCAACGAAGCAGCTGAGAGTGGTGGTGCACCCTTGTAATCCAACTACTTGGAAGCTAGGTTTGGTGGACAACTTGAGGGCATGGTCTTTGTTCGAAGCCCACCCATGTTGATTAGGTGTCCGCACTAAGCACTGTGTCAACATGGTTGCTTGGAAGAAATTCTAGGTATCCAAGTTGCTCTAAGAAAAGTGAACTGGCCCAGGGTGAAAACACAGCAAACAAAAACTTCCTCATGGTGCGGGAGTTGGATTGCATCTGAGAGTGGGAGCCTTGTGACAGCCTGTTCAACATGGTTGGACCCATTCCTTTTTTGCTTTTTCCACCAGACTGCTTTGTTCATTGCTATTTTACAAGTCAATTTAATGTAAAACTTTATCCATCTTCCATCTTTTTGGTCAGACCACCATACTTGCTCTCTAGTTTATCTATATTTCTGTTCTGAGTTTATCAGTTTTCACATCTGATTTCTGCATTCTGACTGTTAGTGTCTGTGTATACTTTAAATGGCTAATGACTTGTGTCAGTCTGTGTGTCTGTCTACTTAACTGTATATTCATCTGCAATTCTGTTTTTTCTGTCTGTGCGTATAACTCAAACTATCCTTGTGTATGTATCTGACAGTTATTCTGATAGTTTTTCTCTTAATCTGACATTTTAGAAACTATGTGTGCTCGTTGTAGCACAACTATGAGAATTTTCTGCACCTCCATTGTTTTTGCGTTCATCTTCAGAACCTGAGTGTCTATCTGCTTATCTGTATATTTATTCAATTGCTTTATTTGTTGAACTTCAACTTTTTTATTTTATCTTTTATTTATATCTTATATATATTGTCCTCTTATTTATTCATTTGTTTGTCCATCTCTTGGTAAGTTTTCTGCTAGTCTATTTGTATGTTTATCTGTTAATTGGTTCATCCACAGTTTTTATTGATTGTTTGTCTGTTCATCTGTTTGTTATCTCACTGCATGACTGTAAATTTTTTCGAAAAGCAGTTTGATGAGTCTCAGTGGGATGAGACATTAGCTCACAGTTATCGATGCTGTTATCTACTATGCTGCAATCATCTCTTTAGTTTCTGATGACTGCCAAAGCTCAAGGTTGTATTTATATTTAGATCAATTCTAATTTGCCTATAGCCTAATATCATACTGTAAATTGTCATTATCTAATATTAGTATTGTTACTATTATTATAACCGGTATATTCCGCATTAATGCACTTGCCGCTAACAGGTTTACTAGATGAGCTGTCACTCAGTCAATACAATTATGAAATAAAATATATGACAACTAACCTACGTGGTAGTGCTATAGTTGGTCTACTATCTGTTTCAACAGACTTGGATATTGACAAAAAAAACATTGTTAACTTTGTCATCATTCATATTCATTAGAAACGATAGAGCGTCAGCATAATCCTAAAGATTCAGGTCCTAAAGTCTCCGATAAAATTATTGACTAGCCGACTATTTCTGTATCTGATGAAACACCAGCATGTTGACTACAAAAAACAATGATCATATTTTTACATATTTTCTTTGCTAACAGAATAACCAACAAATTAGTATAGAATTTGCTCTGGCTAACTCAGTTAAAATAATCTGCTTTCTGATTAGATTAGTTTTTCCTTTGGCGACTTTCATACAAACTTGTTATTAGATGAAATATGTATTAAGTAAGTTATTTTACTTACTTCGTTTACAGAACTGTCTCAACATCTTTTTAATGACCAGTTCATTATGCATCACAGTCTCTCATGTCTTAAAAATAGTAAATACAATTAATGCATAACTCATATTATTCACTCAAAATGTGTGACTTCCCTAATTTAGAAAATCATGAATGTTCTAAGACTAGTTGGTTGTAAAAACTAATGAGATGAGCCTCACCTTTACCTAAAAGCCTTTTTACAAGTATCGGTATATCACACTGATGGAGGGTAAAAACTATATGGTACCATCTTCAGTCATTGCTTAAATCTGAGATTAACTTTTTAAATTTCTGATTGATTGTCAATTTCCAATTGCCTTCTCAATTTTCAATTAAGTATTCTTATGTGTCTTTTGAATTACAAACTACAGCATCTAAACTCAGATGAAACTTTCTTACTTTTAAATAAAACTTTGGCAAACACTCTTACTTTCTTGGTTGTAAAAACATTTGCAGGAAAGTTGCATTGAACTCAGAATCTAGCAACAACAATCCACAATCACTGCCACAAGCCTACCCTTTCAAATGTCATTACAAGCAGTTATTGCGCTTTTCAAACCCTGAATCTCTCTTTGTGCTAATCATTGTAAAGATCAAGCTTAAATAACTTTTATACAGCTCAGCAAAGCAGCTGGGAGTGGTGGTGCACTCTTGTAATCCAACTACTTGGAAGCTAGGTTTGGTGGACAACTTGAGGACACGGTCTTTGTTCAAGGCCCACCCATGTTGATTAGGTGTCCGCACTAAGCACTGTATCAACATGGTTACTTGGAAGGAATTCTAGGTAACCAGGTTGATCTAAGGAGAAGTGAACTGGCCCAGGGTGGAAACACAGCAGGCAAAAGCTTCCACATGGTGCAGTAGTTGGATAGCACCTGAGAGTGGGAGCCTTGTGACAACCTGTTCAATACAGTTGAACCCATTCCTTTTTTGATTTTTCCATCAGACTGCTTTTTTCACTGTTGTTATATAAAAAATAATTTTATGTAAGCAAAAACTGTATTTATTTTTTGTTTTTTTGGTCAGATCATTCTTATTTGTTTTTTGATTTAACTGTATATCGGTCCTGAATTAATAAGTTTTCCAATCTGTATTTTTGAGGTTCAACTGTTAGTGTCTGTGTATATTTTGCATGTGTAACAATCTGCCCGTCTGTCTATGCAATGGTAGGTTTTCTTCTGTTTATGTGTATAACTCAAGTTATCTTTCTGTATGCTTTTCTGCCTGTCTTGTTTGTTTACTTATGTGACATTTTTAGAAGTAGTTTTTGTATGTCTGTTTATCTCTATGTACCTTCATTTTTTTCTCCATTCATTTTCAACCTGAACGTCTATCCGCCTGTCTGTACATTTATTCAATTTGTTTATTTGTTGAACTTTACCCTATTTATCTATCCTCTCAATCATTCATTTGTTTTTCCATTTTTTGTAAGTTTTCTGCTGGTCTTTGTATGTTTGATTGTTAATTGGTTGAGCCACTTTCTCTATCAAATTTTTGTCTGTCTATCTGTTTGTTATTTATCTCATGACTGTCTAGTGTTTATCATAAAGCATTTTGATGAGCGTGAGAAACATGGGACTGTAGCTCGCAAATATCATCTATTACTAATTACTTTGTTGCCATCATCTCAATAGACTCAGGTAAGTTTGAATGAAATCAGAATGATTGCCATAGCTCACAGTTATTTTTAAGTCAACTGTAAACAATAGCTTAAAAATCTTAGTTTTTTATTATTTATTATGCTGCTTGTGTTTCTCTTGAATTGACTAAAACTCACAGTTATCTATTATTTTCTAATGAGCTGTTTGTACCTCAATAACTTCTCTCATCTACTATATAAACGGCAATCGTTGTCTGTCTGCGTGTTTGATTGAGTTTCGGCCTTATAGAGTACCGTACCTTTTGGACTATCAGTGGCTACTAAGTATCTAGGGCACATTAACAGGAATCTCCGGTTAGCACACGCCTCTATACATAACCTATTCATCGTTTGCCGTTTTTACACAATAATGACGTAATAATTTCAACTCGATGGTTTTCTTTTAGCTTCATGACACGCGATGCTTTTTTGTCATCGACGCATTAGGGCTAATTTGTTTTTGGCAAAACGATATCGACAATAGACTCCCTCGATATTAGAATTTGGCGATCAAATTTTATTAACTCTATGAAACACGACGCTGTTTTTGTGAACCTGTACTTCTGGTTTGTTTGCTAAATCGCTGTTAAGGTCACTACCTTCCACGCGGACAATTGTATTATCTCGAGCAGGAAAAGCATCTAGATTCTCTCACCTCCAACCAGACAAAGGAAATACAATATTTTATTTTTGCATAACATATCGTCGTACTGGTATCGTCGTATTCAGAGTTTTGATGGATAGCTGTTGGTGAAACAGTAACTTTTTTATACACACAGTTCTATGCAAGAATTGTTATTATTGATTTTACATATTCACAAATTTTATTTTGTTTTCTCAGTGCATATTAATTGTATCATTACTGAATCATCTCATATTGTAGACATAGCAAAACACAGTCAATTTACCTATTACTTGCTAATTATTTCACTGTTACATCTAAACCTTTTTATAGTGATTTTATTTTTAAATTTTATTTGACCTGCACGAAACATTTTTCTCATGATATGAAGTTTGAAAGTTACAGTTGTTTGAAAAAGTTTGATAAACTTTACAGTTGTTTTTATTTCCTCTTTACTTTAACTACACAAAACACTTTTCTCATGATACGTTACCTATCATGTTTTCTCATGTTACCTATGTAGTTTGAATGTTAGAATGGCAAATGTTGTTATTTATGTTAAATACGAATAGATTTTCTGTGCAAAGACTTTTTTATTACCCAGGTACAAGTACGGCTTATAGTGTAAAATGTTGAAAAAATACTTTACCAAAGTTGTTTCTCGCCTTGGAGCGGATTAAAATTTACACTATTTTATTTTAATGGGAAAAATTGTTTCGGATCTCGAACAACTCGGTTTTCGAACTACCTTCTTGAACTGATTATGTTTGAGAACTGAGGTTCATTCCACTATAACTCATCAAAAGATATAGGTCACTGAAAGTTATGAAATTTTAAGTTTACATTGGTTTGAAAACCTTTATAGTTGTTTTATTTTCTCTTAATTTATTTCAACTACACAAAACACTTCTTTCATGATATGTAGTTTGGAAGTTAGAATGGCAAATGTTGTTATATGTTAAATACAAATAAATTTTCTGTGCAAAGACTTTTTTTACTACCCGGGCAACGCCGGGCAGCACAGCTAAGCTTGGGGTCGTGGCGTCACTCGAGGATGCGTGGGAGACTTATTTTGCCCCGAGTACAGCGAGAGTCTCCAGGCGCGGCTTTCCGGATGAAAGAGTTGGCGAGTGCGAGGCGATTGATTGTAAGGCGAGTGCGAAGTGATTGATTGCAAGGTGAGTGCGAGGCGACTGATTGCGAGGCGATTGATTGCGGGGCGAGTGCGAGGTGATTGCGAGGTGATTGCGAGGCGATTGATTGCGAAGAAAGTGCAAGGCGATTGATTGCGAGGCGGGTGCGGGCCGAATGATTGCAAGGGTATTGATTGCGAGTGCGAACCGATTGATTTCGAGGCAAGTGCAAGAACGCGATTGTCAACTGCTCGGCGGGTAAAGACTGGTCAGCCAAGGCGGGGCTCAGCGGCAGAAGTGCGCAATTGTCAACTGCAAATATAGACGAAGGTGAACGGATAAATGAATCTAGACACATGAACCTAGAATATTTACTAGATTTTACACGCATCTAGCTGTAAGACACATTGCAGATTTCCGTTTTTCTCCCCAACATTGACATGCATATGTGCATGAATTCTCTGATCAGGACAACAGGAGAACAACAGACGGGTAATGCAGCTAGTAAACTCCTAAATGCACTAAAACTCACAGTTAATAATTGGTCCCAGCTTCGATACTGCACAACCCTCGGCCAACCAGCGTGGATCATCAGCTGGATTGCTATGGAGACTGGGCTTGTTGTAAGTTGTACAAAACAATCTTGTGCGATTTGGGCAGAGGTAACACATGAACGCTATAAGGGTGCAAAGACACACGCCCATATTGTAGAAAGTCGTTTCTATTGGAAACTCACACTGATCCAGCATTACATGATTCACATCCCACCATATAGCCTTTTTACTCAGACGACATGGACGACCAACAGCAAGGTAAACAATAGATTCTTTAGAAGTTATGCTGAGTCAGCTCTGATCATTTTTACATATAAATTGAAATCCTAAAGATGCTTACAAATACGATTTGTTAAGGTTTAAAGTCTATATTGACACAAAAAGTTAGTCAGCTCTAACATTCGCTTCGTATGTCAATTTTGGTGTATGAAATATCCAATATTAATGAATTTATGTCATATGATCATATATTTGAGAAAATATTTTATGTTGTATAATCGTATATTTGAACAAATATCTTGATAAAAACATAAAATAAATTGTTTGATTTTTATGTGTATGTAGAAGTTATCATAAGTTTTGACTATACCTTCGCATGATGTCATATGAGTTTCGTATGGAACTTATTATTACTCTAGTAGTTATATTTACACTTGCCAGTGACTGTCATGTTTATATCTGTTCTCCACATTTCACATTGTAGCTTTAGTTTTATTAATTTTATTAAGAAGTTACACATTGCTGAATCAAGTTATTTAATAGGGAAACTTGTCTATGCAACTATTAATAATTTTTAATTTTTTAAATGTAGGTCTTGTTTTAATTATTCCATGCTACGCCATAACTGGTGGCATTAAATATTTGAATATTAGTTATGCAACCTTGCGTTCGGTTTAGTATCCAACCTCTGTACCACAAATCTTTAGATTTGTTTGGTTTCCTAGTTAATTTCTAGCTTTTGGCGTTTAGGTAAGTGCATAGCCACAAATGAGTCTTATATTTTAAATAATTTTAAAGAAATATTAAAGCAATTAACAGCATACCTTCTGGACATAGCAGTGTTTTAGATGACATAATGGTTAGTAGTACTAATGCAAAAAGTCATTTACAAAATCTGCAACAGCTATTCACAAGACTTAATGAGAAAGGTCTACAACCTCAAAAAGATATTTGTAGACTTTATTTCATTTTTTAATGAGTTGATGCAGTTTCCAAAGAAAAGAAAGTAGATGCGGGTAAACAGATGGTAGCACCTACTAGTATGATTAGTTTACGTTTAATTCTCACATTGCTGCAATTTTACAGAAAACTCTTACCTAAGCTATCAACAGTCAGAGAACTACTATATCATCTAACAAGAAAGATTTTACACTAGAAATGCATCTCTGAGCAAGAAAGAAGTTTTACTCTGCTAAACCACTACTTACCAATGGCAAAGTATTCCCAAAAATTCCAAAAGTTATTGACTGGCCAGTTATTAACTTTTGGAATTAATAATTCCAAAAGTTATTGACTGGCCAGTTATTTATGTATCTGCTGAAAAAACTAGTATGTTGACAACAGAAAACCAAGTCTAATAATTTGAGGTTATCCCTGCTAATAGAATACATAAACAGCTAGTATAGATTTGCTCTGGTTAACACATTTAAATTAATCTGCTTTCTGATTGAATTTCTTTCCTTTAGTGACTTTCATACAAGCTTGTTACTAGATGACAACTGCCTTAGGCAGTTTATTCTATTGACTTCACTAAGAAAACTGTCTCAACATCTTTTCAATGACATCTTCAAATGCAGAGCTAAAATTTACACTCGTAAACAACCGTTACATTAGTTGACCTTTGATCATTGATACTACTAGATATAGTGACTGATTAAACCAACTAATAGTCTTTCTGATTATCACTTACTTTCTTTTAATTGCTATCAGTTTAAACACAATCGAGGAAAGCGATAATAACTCCGTTTTATATTTTGAGGAAGCAGCTTGTCGTCATTTAAAATACTTTTAGAATTTTTGGCTTTTGATTGTTATTGGATTAAAAAGATAGTTACTATCCATCTGATCAAAATATGATTAAACAAAGTGGATACCATTTTAGCTTAAGTACAACATACACCTGATTAGCAAAGAAATGACGCTGCAAACTTTCAATGCAGAGAGTGAAAGTCAACAAAACGGTTTTTGAAATGGTGAACTGTCTTTGAAAAAACCGCTGAACAAAATATATTAGTGAGTTTCTTATAACTAGTTGTCACTATATTTAAAATCATAAAAATCGTTTAATGTCTGAACTCAGTTCTAATGAAAAAAACACTGGACGAAGTGAATACACCATTTAATGAAATTTATCTTTACATAAGGAAAGATAACTCTCATTGCTATTCAGTATTGTTACTGCACTCTAAAATACAGATTTATTACTAATAAACTACAGATGTTCATATGGCTTTGACACTTTTGTGCTGTTTTTATGCACAATACAATCTCAAACTTTAAATTTACCACCACATCATTTGTATTTGCTCATTCAGCAGCTAAATACCAAATATAAAAGGTTTGTTAAAAACAATGGAATTACTAATCAGAATATTTATTCATGCAATTTACAATTATGTTACAATTATGTTATCGTTAAAAATTATGTTAACAATAGTTATAAGAAATAAATTCCATAAAACATATTCTAAGCCAAAGAAATGTATAAATATATGAAATGAAGAAGAAAGTAATAATTTTAAATTTTTATTTATGCTTCTTTGAGATTATAGTTCTAATTAATGTCTAAACAAAGCCCATTTATAATCTGCTTGTCATTGATTTATTTAAAAATAAACTGTTTGTTACGCTGCTTATTCAACATGCAAGAGGTTTTTACAAAACTTCTGCCCTTCAACTTTGCATTTCAAATCACTCATTGAAACCATATTGACAGTCATTAATGTCAAATTTATGATTATTGTGATAAATTTTTTCTAGTTTCAATATTTCATGTTATTCAATGTTTATTGCTTTAAAGAAAATTTTTTCCAAGTTATAAAGTTATTTGTTAGATTTGTTTAGACAATTATTTTAAGTTGATCTGCTTCCTGTACATGTGGCAATGCGTTATCATTAATGGGTAAATGTGTAGATATTGTATTTTGTCTGTAGTACCAACGACAAGATGCACATAACACATGTAGCACAAATAAAACTCAGAAATTTATTAATCAAATTTGCAAGATTTTAGGGTATAAAAAACTGTTAAAGAAAGAATACCTCAAGATAGGCCTCTTTACAGCTGATAAAAGTAAATACTGTGTGAAGAGTAAATGAACCACACAAAATCAGAACTAACATAATAAGTTTAGTCATGAAGTAGAAATAAAATTTTGAATATGAATTAACATAAAATAGTGGTGTCACATCATGGAAGGTCTTTTTCACACAACTCACTGATTAGTCACCTAGGTGACTCATACAGAGAGTACATAAAAATAGTATAATATTATAAAATAACTGTCAACCATTGAGTCACTCAGAAGTAGAGTTAGTTATAACTCAACATAAAGAGAGTACCTGGTAAAACAGAAGGACTTTCAGAGTTCTTACACTCATCACCAACTTCAGATGATGTCTTCAGGAGTTTCATTTCAATTTGACCATTCCTATTATGAACAACATGAAGAAGAGATCGATGGTAACTTCCTTCACCTCTTTCAACTAGCATCATTTGTACATACAGTGGTTTCTCAACTACTTCCATGTCTCCACACAATGGAGGGTAACGCTTGAGCATGAAATGTGCAGCACTTTTGTCATCAGCCATCTAAAATAGTTTTTTTTTGACATAGAAATCCATCTTTTAAAAAGGCTAAGTTTACAATTTTGTTTTATAAATTATTCTCCATAAACATCAGATATTACATCAGCTATTATATTGCATTACAAGGGGCAAAGAATTTGTACCTTTGCAACAATTTCCTCACCCTGTCTAGCCAGCCTTTCAGTTTCACCCAATGAAAGCCAGGCTTCAGAGTTAGCCTTGATTCCGCGACGAGTAATGAAAGTCACAAGCGAATCGTAATGAGACCAAGGGTGAACCAGGAGATCTACAAAATACATATGTAAGTAAGATGTAAAGTCATGGTTAACCAAGTCATATAACATCTTTGTTTTGATAATAAAAATTTAAAGAAACAATATTAGTAGCAAATAAATAATATATTATGATGAGAAAATGGTATTCATGTATTTTGTTGTCTCGTGACTGAACTAGTCAGCAGATTTGAGGTAACTTCAATTGCTGTCTGCAATACTCTGTCTGTTTCTGATCTTTAAGAGACGTACACTAGTACTTCCACTTTTGACATTTAGGAATCCATTTCCAAGGTAGCTGAAGATGGTCAAGTTGCTTCCAAACACAGGCTGAATAATATATGAAAACAATTAATAAAAATTGCCAGGTATCATACAGTCAGCTCTTGTTTTGAGATTTTGTACCAAAAATACACACTAAAGACTATAATGTTGACATAGCTCATTAAATTAAACAAAAACAAAAACAGTCCTATTAGCATGCACATAAATACACATACCATTTTTAACAGCAGCTTAGATCTTTTTCTGCTTTTAGAATATAAAAACAATTTATTATGTTAATTAGTATTTATTAAAATACATTTTAAAAATTAAATTGCATACAATTACGTTAAATTTCCATGTGTTATTTCATGATTAGTGACCTTTTATATAATTTCAATACAAATCTCACCTTTCTAATCATCTGTTGATAAGCCTCAGCATTGATGTCTTTCATAGAGACATCATAGCTCCCTAAATGTGACTCTACAGGCGTTGCTCCAACCATAGAGAGTGCCATCCCACACAGAAGAAATACACAAATTGACTAAAATATAAAAGAAAAGTTATAGGAGCCAGTGTCTGAAAGGCAAATAATGCAACACCCTAAATCACACATAAAACAAACATACTGTTGTAGCATAAACACATTTTTGAGAGTGTCTCGTTTTCTTAATAGCTAATAGCTTTATACAAACATAAACAACTATACCTAAAAATTAAAAAGCAAATTTTTATAGTAGGCATAGAATTATACAAGATATAAACAAACCTTTAGGTTTAACATTTTAATAAGAAATATAACTGTTTTGTTATGCTGCTAGTCTGTTCCCTTATGAGTCCGGATACAACTGTGATGTCTGTCACACCACTCAACTCTTTTTATACATTTCGCTTAAAGAAGAACTTTAGAGGGACTTTATTTGATCTTAAAATTTTAGGTAGTTATGGATGGAAAATCCGTGAGTAAAGTTTTTAACATATCTATAAAGCGGTGTGACTTGGATCCAACCGATCAGAATAGAATTAAATTAAATGATAGTCCCATTGTAGTAGCTGCTAATAAAAGGCTACAAAGTAGAACTGTGCAAACTATCTTGAAGAACATGAGTCAGTAAAGTTTTAAACTGACCAGTCAGATTAAAGTTCAGTTAAGCCTTTGAAGGATATTTATAAATAAGAGATCCTAATGTAGCGCTGTGAAATTTATCTGGGAAACTATAAGTAGGTCGGAGTATCCAAATTAGAGATACCATGTAAATTCAATAGAATTCTTAAGAGATCAAAATCGTAATATACACTGCCTGGGAATCTGTGATGTAATTTAGGAAATCTTTGTTATAAGTAAATTCCTTTTATTGTAGGTTGATGCTTATTTAACTTTCTTCAAATAAAAATTAGCAGCTCAGGAAGCTTGCATAGTTATGACTTTAGATTATGGTAAATCGAACTCAGGATCAAAATTTTATTTGAAAAAAAAAGTCAACTTTACAAAAGTTATAGTTATCTACTAACCAAGATGACATAATTCCATTGCATCACTCTCTTACTAGTCAAAGATACTTCAACTACATCAATCACATCATGTATTGTGTAAATAAATTCTCACTGCTAGTTACACACTTGTCGGGACGTGTCTTAAGCATTCAGTAAAAATTGAACTAACTAGTACGCTGGCAGGTCCTATGCACTGTGGGTGATTGTCATGGGTAATGAGTATATAGCAAATTATTCCATAAGGTAGCATAGCAACTGAGTGATGTAGTGATTAGAGCAAAGGACTAGAATTAGATCACCAAAGTTCAATCCCTGTGTGAGGCGATTCTTTCTTATCTTAGCGGGACTTCAAACGGACATACGGACACTGCTCTTATTATAATAATAGTAATATAATAATAATAATAATAATATAATAATAGTATTTGATAACACATAAGTATTGAATAATAAATAACATCACTTCATCGATATAATGATTGTTTACAGTGATCTCTCAGCACACGGGGCTGGCAAGCATACTGTTTTATAAAATTAGTTGTCAAAATGACCAAAAAAGAAACAATTAAGATGGTAAAATGTTTTATTTTTCAAAACATTCACAACATAAGATCTGAAGAAAGAAGGACACGTAGTTAGTTAAAAAACGCAAAAACTGACACTTTTAATTGCTTAGCAAAGATTGGTGTACATGGAAAAAAGTTATGTTTTTACAATCATTCTGAACTTACCTCATGGTAGATATTTATGGTTCATTAAATTGACTAGCCTTAAAAAACTAAAACTTTCTCAAAGAATACACCAATCGGTCTTTTATTTCAGTTTTTCATTTTTAGTGGGTATTAATAATATCCTTTACCATGTCATTACTGGTGTAAGGACAAAAACATTTAGAGACTTCTGTTAGCTATCAGTTGATAAGGGGTAGTTAATTTTAACCATTCCTTCTGTGTTTATGATCCTACCATAAAAAAGTAACATCAAATATTTTAATGTATCTTCCAGAAATTGTGAATAAAGTTTCGGAATTTAAATTTGATCCTTTCTGTTCCTATAAAAGACAAATCTATTTAGTTTTAATTGCATAAGAACACTACCAACTTGATCCTATCTAAAAATTTTAAGGTTTAACAGCATCTCAAGCAAACCAAAATACTCAATCTTCTGATAACTAAAATAAATCACAGTTAGAATTTGGCTTAAAAATCAACACCTCCCTACATCTGCCATCCAAAAAACAACTTATTCAGTGTTACATTTTATTGGCTTCTTAGCGTGAAGCCAAAGGATGTGATGGTTATGTATTTAGTAGACTTTCTAGTCTGCTTGATGTATAGTGTCTTTAATCTGCTCTCTCTTCTTCTGTACCACAGTAAACTGGCACCTGCTTAATCTTAACAAGGGGTGTGACTACTCATTCATAAAGATTTCATTCAGAATTATTCATTTTTACTCTCATGTGTGAACAATAGTTTCATTAAGTACATGTAAGTTGTGTGTTAAAACGGGGAAGGCCCTAGCTCAATTGATAAATAAAAACATTCATTCAATGTTCAACAAAGGAATCCTATTGTAAAGCTTCAACAGCAATTAGTAAAGTTGTGCTTCATGATTACGAGACTTGTGTGTGAGTAAAAATATTTCTTTAGAATATTTGGTTTAGGAAAACTCAAAATTATTTCCTAGTTAAAAAAATTTTGATGCAAGTAAAATCTCACCTTAAACCCTAAAGTGAAATACCATGTTTTAAATTTTAGCTATGTCCAATCCTACAAGTTTTGAGGGTAATTTAGCCTAAAAACTCCCACTGATATGAGATGCCTTCATGCATATAATCTGGTTGCTGATAACATTTTCTCAATCTGTTTAGAAGTATATGGTTGGTTTATGGTGAAATAGCCTAGTATAGATTTGTATACATAAATAAAAAATTATGTTCCCATGATCATTTTGAACTTACTCTACTATAAATATTTATGATTCAGTTAAATAACAAGCCTTAAGAACAAGACTTAAAATATATCATATAATACACTGATCACTCTTTTATCTTCATTTGAACGGTTCCAATTAAAGGTTTTGCAAGTTATGCCTCTGAGATATTTGGTTTAAGTGAGTTAATTTAGTGACAAAATTAAAAGTCTACTATACATGCAATTTAATATTTCCCTTATCAATCAAATAAATGTTAACTATCATGTTGGTTGTATTTATAAGTGTTTTTAAAAAATTACCTATAAAGACTAGAGGTATAAAACAAAAGTCTGGAGTTTTTGAATACTATCAAGTATTGACTGTGACATTTTGTTGCAGGTCTATTTCATATGTAATTCTTGTAAAAGTTTCTCAAGTTTTAAAATCTTTTGAGTTTAGTTTTCTAACAACAAAGTTTTAAACTTTTATAATTAATTACCAAAGAACTAACAAACCTTATAAGGTTTGTTAGTTCTTTGGTATTTTCTCATGTTGACTATGTGATACTGAGAGATAAAAATCTATGTGTTTCCATTCTATGAATTTATCTAAAAGGGCTTTAAAGCAGGTAATCATTTATTAAATAAGATGTTGAGTCAAAGCCTTTTACTAGTACATACCTCCTACATGACTGTGAGTTCATGTTAAATAATAATGTACAAGGATAAAGAAGGTTACCTCTGGAGTTATAGTCAACATTGGTTACTAACAAGGTTATTAAAACAACTTTATCATAACTTTTAATATTCTAGGTTGCTAAAAAATATCAAGTGAAAATGTGAAAAAGATAGCGAATCCTTCAATACTGTTTTGCTGCATTGATCAAAAGTTCATTAGTCATCGTATTGATAAGAATTTAAAAACGCTACAATAAATCCATCATTTTATTTTCTTACACTTATCTTGTAGCTAAGCTTGCACAACAGGAAAGAGGAATATGTGAATATTATCAGCTCTGTTCCATTGAGTGACAATTTTATTTAAATTACTAAGAAAACAATAATTATACAATCACTCCATTGAAGCTTTTGCTAGGACAATAGGACAGCAGCGGAGTTGTGTCTTAGGTATACAACTATTGGTTAGAAGCTGTAGCCAATACTTTCCTATTTCATTCCTATTGGTAACATATATAGATTTAAAGAAGAACCTTATTTGTGTTAATAGCGCTTCATCTGATTGGCTATGACAGATAAAATAAGCACATTCTCTAGTCTCATCACATTAAAAATCAATTGACAAATGACTCATTGCTTTATCATTTTATGATTACTGAGGCCCTTGGGAATAAAACTCACTTCTCATGAGTAACCAATACACAACAAATGCTGTATTTCGACGTCTCTTTGCAATCAAACATTGTTTTAAACCCTCTTATGTTAATACCTCTTCATCTCATTGGCTGTAACAGAGATATTAACCACAGACTCTATTCTCAAAGTGCTGATAATCTATGTACATGCGAGTCATTTTTTGCTAACATTGTATTGAATACCATGTCGACCAACATCAACACAGCTTCCCTTAAAATGCGTGCCTGATATACGCAAAGTTGCTGTCAGCTGATTTTCCCTGCAGTCAAACAATATTCAAAGAATTACAAAGTGCAAAGCTATATTAATAGTGATGTGCTCAAACATTGACAAAAGGTTTAATGATGAATATGCTATATTTATTCGAAAATTTAAGTAAAATTTTATGGTGCAATTTTATGCCTTTCAGTGGAAGTTTTTTGTAACTCCAATTGTAAAATGTCAAATAACAAACCAACTGTACAGAAACCAACAATAATTTAATTACAATCAAGTATTAACTGCCGTTATAATCAGTATTATATATTTAAGCTCCTTTACCCAAAATATTGTGCATAACGATTCTCAAATTCATAGTTTTTCTAGAATTATTTTTATGTTGAGGACCTATATGTGTTTTACTTGAATACCAAGAGTGAAGTAGTCTGCTTGTTTACTTTGGCATTGAAAGCATTCTAAATCTAAAACATGTATCATTCTAAAAATCCAATTCGACCACTTGTTAGCAGAGCAAGCGCTCTAGATTACTTGGCCACTGCAGCTTCCTATTTAGTTTTTATCACACTGATACTACAAGATACTTGAAAAAAAATCTTGAACTGAGTCACTCAAGTAAACTATGTACTGCAACACAAAATATCTACCTACTGGTTGTTTGATTAATGTAAAACACTAATTCAGGTACATGAAAACACTCTTCAAATTCTGTGTGACATTTAATTGTCTAGTAATAATTTAAAATCACTTATTTGGATATAGAAATATCATTATTTGTATTTTTCCCTGTTTATTTCATGGCGTACCAAAGTTATCCTAGGTAGAATATGTTATGACCTCTGCCTAAAGCTACTTTTCGAGTGAGTATTGTTGCCAAAATTAGGCTAATTATATGTTATTCTCCTCGGCACTTACTATTTAGAAATTATAAAATTTCACATAATTGTGTTTAATATTTATTAGTAGGTTTCCTACTGATGTGGTTCATTTTCTCAACATTGAGTTAGATAAAAACTATTACCCATTATCACAATCTCTGCCATAAATTTAAATAATTACACATTATTCCCTCACACATTAATATTTATTTATTGCATCATTTCACCTGATAGTTTTGAAACATCTACGAAGAGGTTTCCTTCTTTTGAGAGCTTTTTTCTTCATCATTGGGTTAAATGAAGCCAAATACTCATGGAACAATTTATTATTTCTATTGGCTGGCTAGCCCGATGATCTGAATACCTAGGATATATTGCGCAATGAGTCAACATTGAATAAAGTACTAAGATAAAATCTTTTATCCTCATTATATGTAAGCAATGATGTCTAATCAGTAGTTGTACCATATAATAACTCTATTGTGTTCATTTCCTTGTACACCAAGCGATGCGGTTATGGTTTTCTTTCTATAACAAAGGTCGTACAATCATAAATAGATTTGTATATACAATTTTAGATCTGGTATATTGAATGGCATTTTAATGGAATTATCAGAATAGAAAAACATTTATCCAATCAAAAAGCTCCAAACCTCTTTATTGTTTGAAGGCTACAAATTGTTTGTGCTACAAAAAATGCTGTAGGTGTTCATTTATTGAATAAAACCCTAAAAGCCATAAACATTTTTATAGTTGAATCTCTTTAAAGTAAAATAGAGACACTAGACAAAGCTGTTATTAAGTAAATAATTTATTTGTAGTAATCCGTCATCTTTATTTTAGTAGCAATGCACTCACAACTAGTTCATTGTTTTGTTTTATTTCATCAAAAGATATTAAAACAAAAAACAACAAAAGAAAATAATGATGAGGCCCAAACAGTAGCATTGCTAGTCAAGGTGGTGGGCCACAAGTTAACATCGAGCAGCCAGAAACTATTTAGCAATCACTCAACAGGTACAGCTTAAGGGCACGTCTAAACGTGGGCCCACTCACAACCATATACAGTATATCAGGTTGAGCGATCCATTATTTACAAAGGTTAAAGATGTGGTTGCGTCAAATTTGAGTTGATCTTAAAAGAAAGAATTATTTTTTTCTACCAGTTGATATGTTGTTTGTTGTGTTAAGCGATCTCATTGCCAAGATATTTGAAAATTAAAATCGAAAAAATCTGATCGCCGTAAAAACGCTCAGGCCAAAAGAACATGCCCAGACTTGCCCAAAATGATGTCACGCGGTATTTATCTGTCAATATATTTCGTATTCACATCGGATATTTGCGATAAAAGTCTAGTCCTATGCGGCTCTATTGGCAAATATCTTATATTGTATTTGCTCATGTTGGCTAAAATAAAATTTTAAATCCAGCTACAGATGCATTATTATGAATGTTTCAAAGGCCTCAAATAATGAAAATTGAAAATTTGTCTTACTCACTTTCTCCAAATGCTGTGTAAACATTTGAGTACCGACTACCAATTCTAACGGTCTACGGTAATTCTGTCAAGCTAGCTATGTAGTATAAGGTCTTCGTATCAGCACAGTTCCGCCGCTACCCACACTAACGATATACAGCCTCCCAAAAGCCCCGCCTACATTATGTCTGTCGCCTATCCTTGGGGCAAGGCTGTATATCATTGCCCACACCAAAAACTAGTTTCTTACTACCGTAAGTAAAATAAGCAGCTGCGTCTTTGAAAAGAATATACATAGGGATAGAGAAGTCTGGGATGAGAAGTCTGCTGAAAACTGGATTTGAACTCACATTCTCCAGTTCTGCGGACATCCATATACCGTATCCAATTCACTACAATATTCTGCAAATCATGCTTTGCATTATCTTCAACAATATAATTTTATTATATAATTTTTACAAGCAAAAAAATTTTCATCTCGGCATAAAGCTTTTATTAAAAGTATTCATCAAGTCGTGGCCACTCACGTAGTTTTAGCTGATACAATAAGACAAATTTATCTACTGCAACAAACTCAAACAATACATCATGGTTTATGCAGCACACATTCAAGTCTTTCTTTCCCCTTTATGGCAGTTTCTACACTGACAAAGCTGCTTCGGCTGGTGGGACGACATAAACATCCTGTAATCAGTAAAACAAATCCAATAATTATATGTCATTCATAGATATGTCATTCTAAAGCGTATCTACTGAAAGCTTTCAAATTGGGAGTTTGATAGATTGCGAGTGTAATTTTAATAACGAATAAATGTTTAATAAAGGCACAAGTACGCCAAGCCAACGATTCGAAGCTTCGGTTCTGGAAGTTAAAGATTTGCATTGATCAATCGATTTTCTTCACTTTCTATAAGTGAAAATCGAACATCTAAAGTTAAATCATAAATCTAATTTACTAGATAAAACTGCCACAGAAAATTTGAAGCAAATGTAGCTAAGTGAACCAATAAAAAAATATAAAACGATGATTAGTGATAGCAAAAGTTATAATTTTATTAATTAGTACATGTATTAATGAGTGCTAAAATATTACCTTTAGTATATTCATCAATCTAAGCCATTGTAATACTAGATGCTAAAGATTAAAAAGAAGCCGTCAAGAACTCACAGTACATATGTATCTCGCACGCGCAGGAAATTACATTTTAGCCTCAAACAGGGAAATATAATCTGAATGTAAACTCAACAGGAAACTCTATAGGAGACTCAAAGTAAAAGATAAATTCACCTCCATTCTCCGATCTTCCTCCGTAGAACTTT
Organism: Watersipora subatra; assembly: GCF_963576615.1. NCBI lineage: Eukaryota > Metazoa > Bryozoa > Gymnolaemata > Cheilostomatida > Watersiporidae > Watersipora > Watersipora subatra. Next base: position 24,613,964 of record NC_088709.1, read on the forward strand.
AACTACCTGATGCCAAGAAAACTCGAAGTCACCTTCGCAGCAATTTTTACAATTACGTTGTTCGCCAATAAAACGTTTCGATCGAGTAATTCATTAAAGTAACGATGTTAATTAATTTAGTAAATATCGATGTCCATGCGATTTACATGTAATAATAGAGTAAAATCCCTAAAATTGAGATCACAAACAACGCAATTTACGAGTGATAACATTTATTACGGCCTATATAAAAATTTCGCGCTGATGATTGGCTAAGGAAGCGACCTCATATTTATCGCTCATGGTTTCTTTTCAAATATATTGCTTGTGACGTCACGAAAGAAGCACCCACTGGAACGTGAGCTTTTTAAAAGAGGGCCTCATTCAAACGCATATATCTCTGGACAGGGTTGGTCGACAAAGACAAAAATGGCATCAAATTGTAGCTGATGTTTTAGCCTTTTATGGGTCTTAATTTCATTAAATTGATTTTTTTGACGCAACCACATCTTTAAAGGATTGTATTCAGTGTTTATGCAAAATCTATACAAATAATTTTTCATTTAATTTTCATTGATACTAACAGACAAGTGTGAAGTAGACCACTAACTAAACTACCCAATCAGGTTTTATTACTAAAAATTCCTTTGGTTACCCTCTATTAACAAATACATGTAATGTGAATGTTAAAGTTTAAAACTTTATAAACAGATCTATCAGCTTTTGGTAATGGCTGGATGAACATCAATAACCTTCACGGATGTTCATACTTAAAGGGCAACCTTAGTATCGCAGTTTTATATTTTAGTGCACTTGACAGCTCAGATACCTGGTCAATTATTGAAGAGGTTTTCATTGGGCTAAACTTTCAGATTATAAAATTAAAAATTCAAGTATAATCTTTAATGTTAAGCATTGAGGTTGAGAGTGCCGCTTAAAGTAATAATTATTATATTAGAATCTATGGATTAGCTATTCTGCTGCCACCAGCATAAAATCAGCACAATTTTTTCAAGTTTTACAGAAAGACTTACAATAAGCCATATGTACATTTACAAGGTCATCATAAGTCTGTCAAATGCAAGGAAAGCTACTCAGGACTACTTGTTAACATTTTACTCTTCAAATTATTGTAATTGGTTTCTAAACATGTAGGAAAAACTTAAAATAAAAACTTCTCTTCTGTTCACAATTTTGCCAGAAAGTCCCTTGGCTTAAACACCTTAAACTGTAAATCTATAAAAACTTCTTTGACCCTAAATAAATTCTACTTAAACCATTGTAGAACACCCATCACTAAGCAAAGATATAGAATATTATATCCATCGGCATAAATACTTGATACATTGTAACCCGTTTTAGAAAATATCCACAACAAGTCAGCCCAGAAATAAAGTTCCATGACGTCTTCCTCTGTTTAGTTTAAGTCAGCTGTTAAAGTTTATGTCAGTTGTTTTAAACGGTTTATACATTTAGGTTCTGTCTTTTAATCAGAATGTATTTTATATCTTCAACATATGAGCTAACACTTTTGACAGCCGAGGAGATTGGTTTGATTGTAATAACAATAACAATATGCATAAATTATATTATGATTGCTATGTTCTTAATTTTTAAGTCTAAAATTGGTTTGAATCCTTCAATACCGTTTTGTTGCATTAATAAAAACCTCATTGTTCATTGTGTTGCCACTAATGTATGGTACACACCTAACAATAAATCAATCATTTTATCTTTCTAGATAATCTTGCATACCGGGAAAAAGGAATGTGTGAATTTTATCAGCTATGCTCGATTGAGTAACAATTTTAATTTAATTACTAGATGAAGAAAAAATTATCGATTCACTTTATTGAAATTGTTTTTAGACCAATAGCAGAACAGAAGTGTCTGGTTGTAAGAGTACAACTATCGGTTGAAACTTGTAACCAATTCTTGTTTACTTGAATCCTGTTGATACAAAATTGATAAATTTAGACCGAACCTTTCATATGTTGTTAGAACTTTATCTTATTGGCTATGATGGATAACATTAGCACATTCTCTAGTCTCATTACATTGACAATCCATGACAGATCCTTGGGAATAAAACTTTTTCTCATGCGTAACTGGTATACACAGGAATACTGTGAGCTGATGTTCTTCTGCAATTAATCAATAATTAAACATTTTTTATTTTAATACCTCTTCATCTTATCAAGAATATTCAATAAATCACTGAGTACAAAGGTATTTTGCTAGTCATATATTTAGGCATTGACAAAAAAGTATTACTGTGGTATCCACATATTTATGTATATAAAGTGACTGAAAGCATGGTGTGTAGAAACTCTGAAAGTCTTGATTTACCTTAAACTTTTGTTTAGGTTGAGAACTGGTTTTTTACTAGAATAACTAGATGAGGATAACCTACATAGCTGATTAAGTGAAGGAAGCAATATAAAGTTGAACTCTCTTTTTTCCAAAACTAAAACTCAAGCAGTTGTTCACGGATCCAACACTTTAGACCACTTACAAATACACTTAGCGTCCTACTTGGTATCTACTTTGAATATACTATAATGTACTTACTTTAAATATTCCCTGATCAAGTCATTAACTGGTACAATATTTCCCTATTATCTGTTTGGTTTATGTAGGTGACTACCTTAGTATCATAAAAAACAGTTTTCAAAATATATATGAAATTTAGTTGTTTATTGGTAATCTAAAATTATTCAGTTGGATAGAGAAATGTCACAAAATCAAAATCTCTACTTCTTAATTCATATTAAACAAAAATTATTTTTAAAAACTTGTTTGGCACATTGTTCCGAACTTATTTTTAGTGTCACTATTTTTTCCAAAAGTTTTACTAATTATAGAAGGTAATTCTTTTCCAATTACTGTTTGTCTGTTGTATAATTTCGCTCTTTTTTAATTTTTTTTTAAGGCTTCCACTTATTGACGACCCTTTTTCCTGCATTTATTGAAACAAAGCCTATTACTCATGAACTTTACTCACAAACTCAATTACTAACAAATAACCCTGTAATATAAAACAATAACGCAAATACTGTCAAAAATTCTGTCTTGTAACTGAGAAAATCTTTGTTATAAGTATATTCGTCTTATTGCAGGTTTATGTTTGTTTACTTTCTTCAATAAAAATTTAGCAGTTCAGAAAGCTTGCATAATTTGGATGTTGAACCATGGTTAATTGAACCCTGGAACATAATTTTAGTTGAAGAGACTTTTGTCTTCACTAGGGTTTAAGCTATTTGCTAACCAAGAAGCCATAATTCCATTGCATCACTCTCTTACCAGTCAAAGATACTTCAAAGACATCAATCACATCATGTATCATGTATATAAATTCTCACTGCTAGTTACACACTTGTCGGGACGTGTCTTAAGCATCTAGTCAAAATTGAACTAACTAGTACGCTGGCAGGTCTTATGAACTGTGGGAGATTGCCATGGGTAATGAGTATACAGCAATTTATTCCATAAGGTGTCATAGCAACTGAGTGGTGTGGTGATTAGAGCCAATGAAATTGAAGCACCAAAGTTGAATCCATGTGTGCGACAATTTTTCACCAGTGCTCTTAGTGTTGCTTCGGTTGGACAAGAACTGGTCTTATTATTGTGAAAATTGAAACGATTTCCTTAAAAAAAGTGGGAAGCATAATTTTTATCAACAGTTTTTTCCTCAAATATTAACATCTAGTCTCGCAATACAATTTTTAGTATTTACTCTCCACAGTATTAAGAGTAAATGTACAACTACTATACATTGCTACTTTTAAAGGCTCTCCTAGATAGATAAGTGATGTTTTGTTCATATAAAAAAATATTCGAATGTTGTGTGTTAATAACATGCTTTATACGAACTTATAAGTATAAGTAAGGCAGAGTGAGAGACTTATGTGAGCTGTCAGTTGATAAGATATACTACATTCTAAACATTATATCTGTAAGTGTGATCATACATATATGATCAAAAGTAAAATATTTTAATGAGTCTACCAAACTTTCTAGATCCTTCGGTTACTGTCATGTTTTATTCGATATCACCCCATGAGTAGTGAATAATGAACAAGATTGCTTCATGAACAGAATGACTGCTTACAGTGGTCTCTCAGCGCACGGGGCTGGCAAGCATACTATTTTATACAATTAGTTGTCAAAATGGCCAAAGAAAAAAAAACAACTAGGTTTATTCAGAATATTTACAACTTTTGATCTGAAGAAAGAAGGATTTATAATTGGTTAAAAACACTGACATTGATACTTTAATTGCCTAGTGTAGATATGTGTACTTGAAAAGAAATTATGTTTTTACGATCATTCTGAACTTACATCATGGTGGATATGATTCAGTGGATCGACGAGCCTTAAAAAACTAGCAAACCTTCAAAGAATACACTGATCGCTACTTTATTTCAATCTTTTACTTTTTAGTGGCTATTAATAATATCATTTACCATGTCATATTTACTAGCGTAAGAAAGAAACAGTTAGAGACTTCTGTTAGCTATAAGTTGATAAGAGGTACTTAACCCTAACCATTCCACTTGTAGTTGAAAACATACCATGAAAACAAAACATAGAATCTTTTAAGTTAGCTTCTCGAACTTGTAGACCAAGTTTTTGAATTTCTATTTAGTCCTTTCCATTCATTTAAAAGACAAATACATGTATATTTAGTTATAATTGCATAAGAGCACTATAGAATCATCGTATTTAAAATTTTCAAGGTTTATCAGCATATCACGTAGACAAAAATACTCAATCTACTGATATGTAAGATATATCACAGTTAGGATTTGGCTCAAAAATCAATGTTTCCTTACATCTGCCATCCAAAGAAAAATTATTTGGTGTTACGGTTTATTGGCCTCCTAGGATGAAGCCAATAGGATGTGCTGATAATGTTTTTAATAAACTTTCTCGTCTGCTTGACGTACATGTATGTTGTATTTAATCTGCTTTCTCTTCTTCTATACCTGTACAAACTAGCACCAGCTTAATCTCAACCAGGGGTGTGACTACTCATTCATAAAGAACTCATTCAGAATTTTTTACACTCACTCTTATGCGTGACAATATTTTCATTAATTAAGTTTTACATTTAGATGGAGAAGGCCTAGCTCAACGTAAAAATGAAAACATTCATTCAATGTTCAACAAAGGAGTCTAATTGTAAAGCTTCGATAGAAAGGAGTAATGCTGGGCTTTATGGTTATGAGACTTGTGTGTGAGTAAAAATATTTCCTTAGAACATTTTGCTTAGAGAAATTCAAAATCTTTTCTTCATTTAACAAAATTTGGCACAAATAAAATCCCACATTTAAACCCTAATGTGAAATACCATGTTTCTGATGGCAGTTTAGTCTAAAAAATTCCCATTGATATGAAATGCCTTTATGCATATAATCTGGTTACTGACAACATTTGCTCAATTTGTTTAGAGGCATATGATTGGTTAATGATGAAATAGCTTAGTGATGATTTGTGTAAATAAGAAGGGGTTATGTTCCCATTATCATTCTCAACTTAATCATTTATAAATATTTATGATTTAGCGAATTAAAAAGCCATTAACCAATACTTAAAATATATCATATAATATGCCGATCACTCATTTATCTTCATTTGAACGGTTTCAATTAAAAATTCTACAATTATGCATCTAATATATTTGGTCTAAGTAAGTTTATTTAATGACAAAAGTAAAAATTTACTGCAACTGCAGTTTCATATTTACCTTATCAATAGAATGCTAACTTTCCTGTTGGTTGTGTTTATAAGTGTTTTTAAAATCATCTATAATGCATAAGGATATTCAAGGAGGATTTGCAGTTTTTAAATACCATCAAGTTTTGACTGTGAAATTTTGTTACAGGTCTCTTTCATAGCCAATTCTTGTAAATGTTTCTCAAATTTCAAAATCTTTCGAGTTTAGTCTGCTAACAACAAATTCTTAAACTCTTATAACTAAAATGTTAATACTCTCTGGAGTTATAGGCAAAGTTAGTTACTAAAACCATTACAGCATAACCTTTAGTATTCTAGGTTACTACAAAATATTAAATGAAAAAGTGAAAGAGATAGAAAATTCTTCAATACTGTTTTGTTGCATTGGTCAAAAGTTCATTAGTCATAGTATTGATATAAATTTGAAAACCCTACAATAAATTCATCATTTTATCTTCCTAGCTAAGCTTGCACAACAAGAAAAAGGAATATGTGAATATTATCAGCTCTGTTCCATTGAGTGACAATTTTAATTCAATAACTAGATAAACAATAAATTATACAATTACTCCGTTGAATCTTTTGCCAGGCCAATAGCAGAGCAGCGGAGTTGTGTCTTAGGTATACAACTATTGGTTAAGACCTGTAGCCAATAATTTTCTATTTCAATCCTGTTGATGTTAAATATAAATTTTAAGAATAACTTTTTTTATTTTATTAATAGCACTTCATCTGATTAGCTATTACAGATAAAATAAGCACATTCTCTAGTCTCATCCCATTAGCAGTCCATGAACACATGACTCATTGCTTTATCATTTTATGATTACTGAGGCCCTTGGGAATAAAACTCACTTTCCATGCAAAACTGATACACAAAAAATGCTGTATTTCGATGTCCCTCTGCAATCAAACAATGTTTTAAACTCTTTTATGTTAATACCTCTTCACCTCATTGGCTATAACAGAGATATTAACTACAGACTCTATTCTCAAAGTGCTGATAATCAATGTACATGCGAGTCATTGTTTGCTAACATTGTATCGAATACCATGTCAACCAATATAAACACAGCTTTCCTTAAAATGCATGCCTGATATAAGTAAGTTGCTGTCAGCTGATGTCCCTAACAATCACACAATATTTAAAGGATCATAAAGCATACGGTTATATTATATTATTGATGTGCCCAAGAAGTGACAAAAGAATCATTGATGAATATTCTATATTTATTAGAAATTATAACTAACACATTATAATGCAATTTTATACCTGTTAATTTTAAGTATTTTAACTGTTAATTTATTTATCTTTTATTTTTGTCTAACAAAGCATTTATATGAGCTTCCGTAAGCTAAGACTGTAGCTTCCAGCTATCAGCTATCATTATCTACTATGCTCTCTGTGTATCAACAGATTCTCTCAATCTGTAGTGATTCATTGGAGTCATTACGCAAAGCACCCTTTAAACTATACAAATTTAGTTATTGCACAAATCATTAGCACCCTCGTATTTGTAATGATTATAAGGAATATTCTCAGTTTGTTTGTCACTACTTAGCCATCATAACTTTTTTTGGTTAATCAATGAGTAAGATTAAACATATCTAAAAACCCAACCAAAATATTCAAAAACATGACCAAAACATCAAAAACAGTTTGAAGAACACTTTTTAAAATAATACATGGGAAGATTTGTGCTCGTTGAACGAGTCTTTAAAGCTAAGCTTTTGCAGGGTCATTTCAGTGCAAACTTTAACAAAAACTCTCAACCTTCATCAGCTCATTCTTTATGTACTGTAAAACTTCTACTTGAATGGAACCTTCATTTGAACGCCACTTCTCATAAGACACTTGTGTAGAAAAATGGTTGAAAAGTACAGTGTCACCATTTAATTGAATGTCTACTCTATTTGACAGCCATTCATGTGGCTTGTCTGTGTGCATGTGTGTCTGTTTATCAGTATGTTTTTATCTCTGTAGGTCTGTTTCTCTATTATTGTCTCTAATATGTCTTCCTTTTAGGCATGCTCTTTATTTTGCCAATCTGTCTCTTTGTCTAATCAGTGTCCTGATCTGACGGTCTACCAGCTTATATGTCTCTTTCATGTATTCATTTATTAGCCTCTGTTTTCGTCCTCCCATTCATTCATTTGTCTTTTTCTATGTAAGTTATAGGTTGGAAAATTTGTACGTTTCAATTTTAATTGATGTACCTATCTATATATATATTTCTCAAAGTTTGTCATCGTATGTGTATTCGTAGGTTTGATTATGCAGCTATAACAATTATTTTAGCATTGCGCCCACATGTTACAAACACCTGGTTATGAAATTTAAATCTATGCCAGTATCATATTTGATATATCATAATCACACACTAATTATTTTAGCAAAGCGACCAAACGTTACGAACCTGTGGGGAAGAATTATTCTAACACTAACTGGTTATGAAAACTACTGCGGCGGTCAGCCTCATTTTTACCTGAAATACTTTTTACAAATATCAGTAAAAAAACACTAATGAAAGGGTGAAAAACTATATGGTACCATCTTTAGTCATTGCTTAACTCTGAGATTAAATTTCTGATAAATTGTCAATTTCCGATCGTTTTCTTTTAACTAAGATTTTGGAAAATACTTTCACTTTTTTGATTGTAAAAAATTTGCAAGAAAGTTGGATTGAACTCGGAATCTAGCAACAACTTTCAACAATCACTGCCACAAGCCTGCACTTGCACTTACAATCAGCTAATGCCCTTTTGAAAACCTGAATCTCTCATTATGCTAATCATTGTGAAGATCATGTTTATATATGTTCATAGAGCTCAATGAGATGCTGCACAATAAGCTCAGCAGATGGTGCACAATAAGCAATATCATGTTTTCACTTCTGATACAAACAACTTCATCTAAACTCAGATAAAACTTTCTTACTTTTAATTAAGATTTTGGCACATGGTCTTACTTTCTTGATTGGAAAAACATTTACAAGAAAATTGCATTGACTCGGAATCAGGCAACAACTTTCCACAATCACTGCCTTAAGCCTATACTTGCACTTGTGCTTTCAAACATTTAACGAGTATTTCAAATCCTGAATATCTATTTGTGCTAATCATTGTGAAGATCATGTTTAAATGAGTTTCATACAGCTTAGCAAAGCAGCTGGGAGTGGTGGTGCACTCTTGTAGTTCAACTACTTGGAAGCTAGGTTTGGTGGACAGCTTGAGGGCATAGTCTTTGTTCAAAGCCCACCCACGTTGATTAGGTGTCTGCACTAAGCACTGTGTCAACATGGTTGCTTTGAAGGAATATAGGCAACCAGGTTGGTCTAAGGAGAAGTGAACTGGCCCAGGGTGGAAACACAGCAGGCAAAAGCTTCCACATGGTGCAGTAGTTGGATAGCATCTGATAGTGTAAGCTTTGTGACAGCCTGTTCAACATAGTTTGACCCATTCCTTTTTTGACTTTTCCATCAGACTGCTTCGTTTTTTGCTGTTATATAAAGAATAATTGTATGTAAGCAAAAGCTGTGTTTATTTTTTATTTTTTTAGTCTGATCATTCTTATTTGTTTTTTGATTTAACTGTATATCGGTCTTGAGTTAATCAGTTTTTCTATCTATACTTTTGCGGTTCAACTGTTAGTGTCTGTGTATATTTTGCATGCTTAACTATCTGTGTGTTTGTCTATGCGACGGTAGGTTTTTTCTGTCTATGTGTCTAACTCCATTTATCTTTTTGTATGCTTTTTTGCCGGTTTTGTTTGTCTATTTATCTGGCATTTTTAGAAGTAGTTTTTTGTATGTCTGTTTATCTTTATGCGTCTTTATTTTTTCTTCGTTCATTTTCGACCTGAAAGTTTACCCGCATATCTGTATATTTATTCAATTTGTTTATTTATTGAACTTTACCCTATTTATTTGTCCTCTCATGCATTCATTTGTTCTTCCATTTTTTGTAAGTTTTCTGCTGGTCTTTGTATGTTTGACTGTTATTTGGTTCATCCACTTTCTCCATCAAATTTTTGGCTGTCTATCTATTCGTTATTTATCTCATGACTGTCTAGATTTTTTCATAAACTATTTTAATTTGCTTGAGCAAGCTGGGACTGTAGCTCGCAGCTCTCATTTATTACTATTTACTATGCCGCTATCATCTCAATAGACTTAGATAAATTTGAATGAATTCAGAATAATTGCCCTAGCTCCCAGTTATTTTGAGCTCAACTGTAAACAATAGCTTAAAAATCATAATTTTTTATTATCTATAATGCTGCCTGTGTCTCAATAGATTCTCTCATGAATTGACTAAAACTCACAGTTATATATTATTTTCTAATGAGCTGTTCCTACCTCAATAGCTCCTCTCATAAACTCATAAATGGACAATAACTCACAGTTATTAATTGGTGTCAGCTTCGATACTGCACAAACCTCGGCCAACCAGCGTAGATCATCAGCTGGATTGCAATGGAGACTGGGCTTGTTGTAAACTGTACAAACTATTTTTATGCTATTTGGTAGAGGTAATACACAAACGCCATAAAGACACTTAGACACACAATACCTTTTACTATATTGTAAAAGGTAATTTCTATTAGAAACTGATACTGATCCAGCATAACACGATACTCATCCCACCATACAGCTTTTTTACCCTGACAATATGGACTACCAAAAGCAAGGTAGGCTATAGGTTCTTTAGAAGTTATGCTGAGTCAGCTCTGATCATTTTAAGTATAAATTGAACTCCTAAAGGTGGTTACATATACTATTTCTTAGGATTTAAAGTTTATCTTGACATAAAAAGTTAATCAGCTCTAACATTCGCTTTGTAAGTCAATTTTGGTGTATGCAATATCCAATATAAATAAATTTATGTCATATGATCACATATTTGAAAAAATGTTTCATGTGGTATGATGGTATATTTGAACATATATCTTGATAAGAAAATAAAATAAATTGTTTGATTTTGATGCCCATGTAGAAGTTATCATAAGTTTGAACTTTACCTTCAGATGATGTCATATGAGTTTCGTATGGAACTTATTATTACTCTAGTAGTTATATTTACATTTGCCATTGACTCTCATGTTTATATCTACATGTATTCTCCTCATTTCACATTGTAGCATTAGTTTTATTAAGAAGTTTCATATTGCTGATCAAAGTTGGTAAATAGTTAAACTTGTCTATGCAAATATTTATACTTTTTATTTTTTAAATATAAGTCATGTTTTAATTATTCCACGTCATGCAATAGCTGGTGGCATTAGAAATTTGAATATTAGTTATGTAATTTTGAGGTCAGTTTAGTATACACCCTCTGTATTTCACATCTTTAGATTTGTTTGGTTTCCTGGTTAATTTTTAGCTTTTGGCACTTAGGTAAGCGCATAGCCATGAACGAGTCTTATATTTGAAACCAATTCTGCGCCCTGATAGTTTAAAGATTGACTTGCAACAAAATTCACATTACAGTTATTTTATATCAAAATATTCACCATGTCTTACTCTGTTGTATGGTAGGTGCAAAATATGTGGAAATGTGATTACAAGCTCCTAAAAGCTCAAAAACGAAAAGCCGCCATAGATTGGAATCTCTTTATTTCTCTTACGTAGTCATGAAATTTGGTTATTGTCTTGTCACGTGATTTTCTCACGTGAATTGAAAGGCTAATAAAAAGCTCAATATAAAACTTATCGTAGCACTACTAGTTCATGACAAACGCTTCGGGTTTTACCAAAGACCCCGTATTAAATATAGATGCTCGCTACTTTACAGTTTTGTTTCGGCTTGGTTTATTCGGCAAGTCGTAATCTGATCATGTGACCCAATACTTCGCAAATAATTTTAGCATCACTTTTCAATGATCACAAGCGACTAACAGGCTCGTCATGGTTATCGGACAATGGTATGTACTCCTTCAAGCTAAGGCTAAAAAAATAAACAAATTTTTACAGTAAGTTATAAGATATCACTGCTAAAAGTGACAGCATTACAATGACGATGAAACAGACGCGTAAGAACAATACACATGGTTTTATTGAATGTGTGAAGTATATTTGTGAAAATATTTTGACAAATAAGGTTGCATGAAAGTGTAAACAGAAACCATCTACCACAGTTATGCCACATTTGAGCCGTTATGGAAAGAGAATCCAAACTACGGCGGTCTCGTGTGGCTATGATTAGCTGTTTGTTTTTGAGCTTTTAAAAGCTTGTTATCACCTTTCCACCTATTTTGCACCTATAACACAACAGAGCAAGACATGGTGAATCTTTTCATATCAAATAACTGTAATGTGAATTTTGTTGCAAGTCAACCTTTAAATAAATACTAAAGCAATTAACAGCAGACCTTCAGGACATAGCAGTGGTTTAGATGACATACTAGTTAGCGGTACTAATGCAAAAAGTCATCTAGAAAATCTGCAACAGCTATTCACAAGACTTAATGAAAAAGGTCTACGACATCAAACAAATGAATGTAGGTTTAATTTAATTTTTAATGAGCTGATGCAGTTTCCGAATGCCAGAAGGTAGATGCGGTTAAACAGATGGTAGCACCTACTAATATGAGCAGTTTACGTTTATTTCTCAACATCGGTGCAATATTATAGCAAATTCTTACCTAATCTATCAACTGTCAAAGAGACACTAAGCCATGTAAATATATAAAAATCTTACTATATGCTTCTATACAACAAGCTTAACTAACACTCTAATACTAAGTAGTTGTGAAAACTAATGCGATGAGACCCAATCCTACTTACAAGGCTCAATACATATATCAGTAAATAACACCTATGAAGTGGGTGAATACTATATATCCAAATTCCTAAATAATTAATAATTAAGTGATAAAAAGCTTTGTAGTCAAAGTTCAAAAAATAACATTAGAAATTTCAGTAAATACAAACTAAAGCACAAACTCTTTACAATAATCTCTATTATACTAAAACCGTGACCATCCGTCTGCCCATTGGCCAGAAGCCATGCTAAGAGAGTTAAAAAAGTGTAGCACTGCATGGAAATAAAATCTGGATAATCAGCCATTCAGCTTCTCGTTTAAGCATGCTACGACTTGCATCAACCACCTTACAATACTACCCAGAATAATTGTGAAGATACTCATTACTCGTGACGATGTGTCACGGCACACCGGACTGACAGCTTAGTAGTCTTAGATGAAGTTAATTTTTCCCAAAATTTAAGTAGCGGCTACTACTTTCTTATCTGTAAAACTAGTTACAATAAACTTGCATTGAACACACACTCTAGCAATTCTATACCATAAGCACTGTCACATGTCTATGATTACACTTGTGAACATTTGAAGGGAATTTTAAACACTTAATCTTTCTTTGTACCAACCATAATGATGATCAGGTTTAAATGAACCTCATACAGCTCAGCAAAGCAGCTGGGAGTGGTGGTACACTTTTGTAATCCAACTACTTGGAAGATAAGTTTGGTGGACAACTTGAGGGCATGGTCTTTGTTCAAGGCCCACCTATGCCGATTAGTTGTTCATACTAAGCACTGTGTCACTGTGGTTACTTGGAAAGAAATCTAGGTAACCAAGTTGCTCTAAGGAGAAGTGAAATAGCCTGAAGTGGAAACACAGCAAGCAAAAGTTTCCACACGGTGCAGTAGTTTTATAGAATCTGAGAGTGGAAACCTCGTTACAACCTGTCTAACATAGTTGTAGCCATTCCTTTTTTCCTTTTTTCATTTGACTGCTTTATTCATTATGTTGTTTGAGTTTTGCTTTAATCATTTTTTGGTTGTTTATCAGACCCTTGAAATTTGCTTGTCGGTTTATTTATTTGTGTCCTGATTTTATCAGTTTTCACATCAGGTTTTTGTAACCTAATTGTTTGTATGTGTGTCTTTTTTGCTTGTCCAATAATTCGTGTGTCTTGTCTGTGTGTCTGTTTATCAGTATGTCTTTTATCTCTGTAGGTCTGTTTCTCTATTATTGTCTTTACCATGTCTTCCTTTTTAGGTATGCTGTTTAATTAGCCAATTTGTGTATTTGTCCGATCTGTCTCCTGATCTGACTGTCTACAAGCTTATACGAGTCTTTCATGAATTCATTTATTAGCCTCTGTTTTCGTCCTCTCATTCATTCATTTGCCATTCTCTTTGTAACTTTTTGGCTGGACAATTTGAATGTTTCACCGTTAATTGATGTATCTATTATTTCTATTTGACAAAGCATTTACATGTAGATGAGTTTCAGTAAGCTAAGACTGTAGCTCCCAGCTATAATTTATTGTTAGTTACTATGCTGTTTGTGTCTCAATACATTCCCTCAATCGGTAATGATTCATAAGAGTCATTACATAAAGCATCCTTTAAACTAAACAAATTTAACTGTTTTGTAAATCCTTCATATCTTCATATCTGTGATGATTATAATAAATATTCTCAGTTTGTTTGTCACTACTTAGTGATGATGACTATCTTTCTGGTAATCATTGAGTACGATTAGACATATCTTAAGACACAGACATATCTTAAGACACAACCATAATATTTAAAAACACGACCAAAACAACAAAAACAGTGTGAAATGCACTTTTTAAAGTCGCACAGTAAAAAGTTTGTGCTCGTTGAACGAGGCTTTAAAGCAAAGCTTTTGGAAGGGCATTTTTAGTGAACGCTTTATCAAAAATTCTAAACATTCCTCCGCAAAATCTTGATATACTGCTAAACTTTTATTTAAATAGAACCTTAATTTGAACGTAACTTCTCATAGAACACTTGTCTAAAAAAATGGTTGAAAAATACAGTGAAACCATTTAATTGAGCTCTTACTCTAATTGACAGCAACTTTGACATTCTTTCATCATCACAAAACCGTAACAGAAAGTGATTAAAAAAGTGTCCTCAAAATGGTGCTAATAATTTTTTGGTTACATCGATAGCAATTAATTTTTTTGTTTTGTTTTACTGATATCCATGGTTTTAGTGACGACCTGTCTGAGAAAGTCGATTATAACAATCATGAAAACAACACTTTGATTCAAAGTTAGTAAAATCTTCTACCGATCCATTGTCTTCAGATTAATCTATAGTAGGGTCTAGAATGTTTAATAAAGACTTCAGAGTATTTCGATGAAAATGCAGCTATTCTGGTATCTATTTTACATCTTGATTTACTTGATTTACATTCACGAAGGCTTTACATTCAAAAAATTTATTTACGTAAGCATTAAGAATTGTGTGCACTTGTCCAAATGATGTCATGATGGTATGAACAATGGTAAAGATGAAATCTTAGAGTGCTAGTAAATCTAACAATCTTTAGACAAGTGGATGTGTTTATAGACCTTTTATAGTTTTTCAATTTCAATCAAAGTTTATAGCAATATTTCCTTAAAACATTCATTGATACTGTATTTGATTAAATTATATTACGGTGGATTTGAAACTTATTTAGTTAGATGTTAGCCAGGCACCAGTATGGGAATGATCATTGGTTGATAAACTACAATGAGCTTAATGTGTAACTTTCCTAGTTTAGAATATGAGGATTATTCTAACACTAAGTAGTTGTAAAACTAATAAGGGCAGTCTCGGTTTACTCAAAACACTCTTTACAAACATCAGTAGATAACACCAATGAAGAGATAAAACAATATTTACATGTAGTACCGTTTTTAGTCATTGCTTAACTCCGAGATTAGTTTTCGAATCAATTGTCAATTTCTGATTGTCTTCTTAATTTTCACCAAGTATGCTTATGTGCCTTTTCAAATACCCACTGCTTCATCCAAACTCAGATA
This sequence comes from Watersipora subatra, assembly GCF_963576615.1. NCBI lineage: Eukaryota > Metazoa > Bryozoa > Gymnolaemata > Cheilostomatida > Watersiporidae > Watersipora > Watersipora subatra. Next base: position 24,629,488 of record NC_088709.1, read on the forward strand.
AAACTTTTTTGCTTACAACTAAGATTTTGTCAAATGCTCATACTTTCTTGATTGTCAAAACAATTGCAAGAATATTGCACTGAGCTTGGAATCTAGCAACAACTTTAAACAATCACTGCCACATGACTACGCGTGCACTTACGACCAGTTAATGCGCTTTTGAAACCTTGGATAGCTTTCTTTGCTAATAATTATAATGATCATGTTCAAACAATTTTCATACAGCTCAACAAAGCAGCTGGGAGTGGTGGTGCCCTCTTGTAATCCAACTACTTAGAAGCTAGGTTTGGTGGACAATTTGAGGGCATGGTCTTTGTTTAAGGACTACCCATGTCGATTAGGTGTCCGCACTAAGCACTGTGCCAACATGGTTGATTGGAAGGAATTCTATGTAACCATTTTGCTCTAAGGAGAAGCGAACTGGCCAAGGTGGAAACACAGCAAGCAAAAGCCTCCGCATCGTGCAGTAGTTGGATAGCATCTGAGAATGGGAACTTTGTGACAGCCTGTTCAACATCATCAAACCAATTCATTTTTAAGATTTCTCTATCAGACTACTTTGTTCATTGCTATTTTATAGCAATCAATTTTATGTAAAACTTTATCCATCTTTCAGTTTTTTGGTCAGACTATCCATACTTGCTCTTTGGTTTAACTATATATCTGTTCTGAGTTTATCAGCTTTCACATCTGATTTTCTGCAGTCCGACTGTTAGTGTCTGTGCATATTTTAAATAGCTAATGACTTGTGTCAGTCTGTGTGTCTGTCTACTTAACTGTATATGCATCTGTAGTTCTGTTTTCTGTCTGTGCGTTTATCTCAAACTATCCTTCTGTATGTAACTGACAGTTATTCTGATAGTTTTTCTCTTAATCTGACAGTTTTAGAAACTATGTGTGCTCGTTGTATCACAACTATGAGAATTTTCTGCACCTCCATTGTTTTTGCGTTCATCTTCAGAACCTGAGTGTCTATCTGCTTATCTGTATATTTATTCAATTGCTTTAATTGTTGAACTTCAACTTTTTTATTTTATCTCTTATTCATTCATTTGTATGTCCATCTCTTTCTAAGTTTTCTTTTAGTCTATTTGTATGTTTAGCAGTTAATTGGTTCATCCACAGTTTTTATTGCTTGTTTGTGGGTTCATCTGTTTATTATCTCACTGCGTGAAGGTAGATTTTTTCACAAAGTATTTTGGTGAGTCTCAGTGGGATGAGACTTTAGCTCACAGTTTTCGATGCTGTTATCTACTATGCTGCCATCATCTCATTAGTTTCTGATAACTGCCATAGCTCATGGTTGTATTTATATTTAGATCAACTCTGATTTGCCTATAGCCTAATATCATAAATTGTCATTATCTAATATTAGTATTGTTACTATTGGTATAACCGTTATCTTTCCGCATTAATGCACTTGCCACTAACAGGTTTACTAGATGAGCTGTCACTCAGTCAATACAATTGTGAAATAAAATACATGACAACTAACCAGCATGGTAATGCTATAATTGGTCTACAATATGTTTCAACAGACTTGGATATTGACAAAAAAAACATTGTTTATTTTGTCCTCATTTGTATTCATTCAAAACGATAAAGCGTCAGCATAATCCTAAAGATTCAGGTCCTAAAGTCTCCGATAAAATTATTGACTGGCCAAATATTTCTGTATCTGCTGAGACACCTGCATATTGACTACAAAAAAAACAATGATCATATTTTTGCATATTTTCTCTGCTAACAGAATAGCCAAAAAATTAGTTTAGAATTTGCTTTGGCTAACTCAGTTAAAATAATCTGCGTTCTGATTAGATTGGTTTTTCCTTTGGCGACTTTCATACAAACTTGTTATTAGATGAAATATGTCTTAAGTAAGTTATTTTATTTACTTCTTTCACAGAACTGTCTCAACATCTTTTTAATGACCAGTTCATTATGCATCACAGTCTCTCATGACTTAAAAAAGAGTAAATACATCTAATGTATGACTCATATTATTCTCTCAAAATGTGTGACTTCCTTAACTTAGAATATGATGAATATTCTAACACTAGTTGATTGTAAAAACTAATGAGATGAGACACACTTTTACTTAAAAGCTTTTTTAAAAGTATCGGTATAAAACACTAATGAAAGGATAAAACAATATGTAGTACCGTATACAGTCATCGCTTAACTTCGAGACTAAATTTTTAAATTTCCGATCAATTGTCAATTTCCGATTGCCTTCTCAATTTTCAGTTAAGTATTCTTATGTGTCTTTTAAATTACAAACTACAGCATCTAAACTCAGATGAAACTTTCTTAATTTTAAATAAAACTTTGGCAAACACTCTTACGTTTTTGGTTGTAAAAACATTTGCAGAATAGTTGCATTGAACTCAGAATCTAACAACAACAATCCACAATCACTGCCACAAGCCTACCCTTTCATATGACATTACAAGCAGTTATTGCGCTTTTCAAACCCTGAATCTCTCTTGGTACTAATCATTGTAAAGATCAAGCTTAAATAACTTTTATACAGCTCAGCAAAGCAGCTGGGAGTGGTGGTGCACTCTTGTAATCCAACTACTTGGAAGCTAGGTTTGGTGGACAACTTGAGGACACGGTCTTTGTTCAAGGCCCACCCATGTTGATCAGGTGTCCGCACTAAGCACTGTGTCAACATGGTTGCTTGGAAAGAATTCTAGGTAACCAGGTTGATCTAAGGAGAAGTGAACTGGCCCAGGGTGGAAACACAGCAGGCAAAAGCTTCCACATGGTGCAGTAGTTGGATAGCATCTGAGAGTGGGAGCTTTATAACAACCTGTTCAATACAGTTGAACCCATTCCTTTTTTGATTTTTCCATCAGACTGCTTTTTTCACTGTTTTTTTCATATAAAAAATAATTTTATGTAAGCAAAAACTGTATTTATTTTTTGTTTTTTGGTCAGACCATCCTTATTTGTTTTTTGATTTAACTGTATATTGGTCCTGAGTTAATAAGTTTTCCGATCTGTATTTTTGAGGTTCAACTGTTAGTGTCTGTGTATATTTTGCATGCGTAACAATCTGCACGTCTGTCTATGCGACGGTAGGTTTTCTTCTGTCTATGTGTATAACTCCAATTATCTTCGGTATGCTTTTCTGCTTGTCTTGTTGTCTACTTATCTGACATTTTTAAAATTAGTTTTTTGTATGTCTGTTTATCTCTACGTACCTTCATTTTTTTCTTCGTTCTTTTTCGACTTAAAAGTCTATCCGCCTGTCTGTACATTTATTCAATTTGTTTATTTGTTGAACTTTACCCTATTTATCTATCCTCTCATTCATACATTTGTCTTTCCATTTTTTGTAAGTTTTCTGCTGGCCTTTGTAGGTTTGACTGTTAAGTGGTTCATCCACTTTCTCCAACAAATTTTTGTCTGTCTATCTGTTTGTTATTTATCTCATGACTGTCTAGATTTTTTCATAAAGCATTTTGATGAGCGTGAGAAAAATGGGATTAGCTCGCAAATATCATCTATTACTAATTACTTTGCTGCCATCATCTCAATAGACTCAGGCAAGTTTGAATGAAATCAGAATGATTGCCATAGCTCACAGTTATTTTTAAGTCAACTGTAAGCAATAGCTTAAAAATCTTAGTTTTTTATTATTTATTATGCTGCCTGTGTTTCTCTTGAATTGACTAAAACTCACAGTTATCTATTATTCTCTAATGAGCTGTTTGTACCTCAATAGCTTCTCTCATTTACTATATAAACGGCGATCGTTGTCTGTCTGCGTGTTTGATTGAGTGTCCGCTTTATAGAGTACCGTACCTTTCGGACTATCAGCGGCTACTAGGTATCGAGGGCGCATTAATGGGAATCTCCGGTTAGTACACGCCTCTATACATAACTTATTCATCGTTTGCCATTTTTACACAAAAATGACGTAATAATTTCAACTCAATGGCTTTCTTTTAGCTTCATGACACGCGATGCTTTTTTTATCCTCGACGCATTACAGGGCTAATTTGTTTTCGGCAAAACGATATCGACAATAGACTCTCTCGATTTTAGAATTTGGCGATCAACTTTTATTAACTCTATGAAACACGACGCTGTTTTTGTGAACCTCTACTTCTGGTTTGATTGCTAAATCGCTGTTAAGGTCACTACTTTTCACGTAGACAATTGTATTATCTCGAGCAGGGAAAGCATCTAGATTCTCTCACCTCCGATCAGACAAAGACACTACAATATTTTATTTTTACATAACATATCGTCGTACCGGTATCGTCGTATTCAGAGTTTTGCTGGATAGCTGTCTGTGAAACAGTAACTTTTTTTATACACACATTTCTATGCGAGAATTGTTATTATTAATTCAACCTATTCACAAATTTTATTTTGTTTTCTCAGTTCATATTAATTGTATCATTACTGAATCATCTCATATTGTAATCGTAGCAAAACAGACTCAATTTATCTATTACTTGCTAATTATTTCACTGTTACACCTAAACCTTTTAATAGTCATTTTGTTTTTAAATTTTATTTTACCTGCACAAAACATTTTTCTCATGATATGAAGTTTGAAAGTTTCAGTTGTTTGACAAAGTTTGATAAACTTTACAGTTGTTTTTATTTTCTCTTCATTTCTACTACACAAAACACTTTTTTATGATACGTTACCTGTCATGTTTCTCATGTTACCTATGTAGTTTGAATGTTAGAATGGCAAATGATGTTATATATGTTAAATACGAATAGATTTTCTGTGAAAAGACTTTTTTATTACCAAGGTACAAGTACAGCTTATAGTGTAAAATGTTGAAAAAATACTTTACTGAAGTTGTTTTCTGGCCTTGGAGCGGATTAAAATTTACATTATTTTATTTTAATGGGAAAAATTGTTTCGGATCTCGAACAACTCGGTTTTTGAACTACCTTCTTGAACTGATTGTGTTTGAGAACTAAGGTTCCACTATACGTTATCAAAACATATAGGTCACTGAAAGTTGTGAAATTTTAAATTTACATTGGTTTTAAAACCTTTACAGTTGTTTTATTTTCTCTTAATTTATTTCAACTACACAAAACACTTCTTTCATGATATGTAGTTTGAAAGTTAGAATGGCAAATGTTGTTATATGTTAAATACAAATCAATTTTCTGTGCAAAGACTTTTTTTACTACCTGGGCAACGCAGGGTAGCACAGCAAGGCTTGGGGCCGTGGCGTCACTCGAGGATACGTGGGAGTCTTTTTTTGCCCCGAGTACAGCGAGAGTCTCCAGGCGCAGCTTTCCGGATGAAAGAGTTGGCGAGTGCGAGGCGATTGATTGCAAAGTGATTGAGTGCTAGGCAATTGGTTGCGAGACGATTGGTTGCGAGTGCAAGGTGATTGATTGCAAGGTTAGTGCAAGGTGATTGATTGCAAGGTGAGTGCGAGGCGACTGATTGCGAGGCGATTGGTTGCGAGGCGAGTGGGAGGTGATTGCGAGGTGATTGCGAGGCGATTGATTGTGAGGCGATTGATTGCGAAGAAAGTGCAAGGCGATTGATTGCGAGGCGGGTGTGGGCCGATTGATTGCAAGGCGATTGATTGCGAGTGTGAACCGATTGATTGCGAGGCGAGTGGAAGAACGCGATTTTCAACTGCTCGGCGGGTAAAGACTGGTCAGCCGAGGCGGGGGCTCAGAGGCAGAAGTGTGCGATCGTCAACTGCAAATATAGACGAGGGTGAACGGATGCATGAATCTAGACACATGAACCTAGAATATTTACTAGATTTTACACGCATCTAGCTGTAAGACACATTGCAGATTTCCATTGTTCTCCCCAACATTGACATGTATATGTGCATGCATTCTCTGATCAGGACAACAGGAGAACAACAGACGGGTAATGCAGCTAGTAAACTCATAAATGCACTAAAACTCACAGTTAATAATTGGTCCCAGCTTCGATACTGCACAACCCTCGGCCAACCAGCGTGGATCATCAGCTGGATTGCTATGGAGACTGGGCTTGTTGTAAGTTGTGCAAAACAATCTTGTGCGATTTGGGCAGAGGTAATACATAAACGCCATAAGGGTGCAAAGACACACGCCCGTATTGTAGAAAGTCGTTTTTATTGGAAATTCACACTGATCCAGCATTACATGATTCACATCCCACCATATAACCTCTTTACTCAGACGAAATAGATGACCAATAGCAAGGTAAGCAATAGATTCTTTAGAAGTTATGCTGAGTCAGCTCTGATCATTTTTACATATAAATTGAAATCTTAAAGATGCTTACAAATACGATTTGTTAAGGTTTACAGTCTATATTGACACAAAAAGTTAGTCAGCTCTAACATTTGCTTTGTATGTCAATTTTGGTATATGAAATATCCAATATTAATGAATTTATGTCATATGATCATATATTTGAGAAAATATTTTATGTTTTATGATTGTATATTTGAACAAATATCTTGATAAAAACATAAAATAAATTGTTTGATTTTTATGTGTATGTAGAAGTTATCATAAGTTTTGACTCTACCTTCGCATGATGTCATATGAGTTTCGTATGGAACTTATTATTACTCTAGTAGTTATATTTACACTTGCCAGTGACTCTCATGTTTATATCTATTCTCCTCATTTCACATTGTAGCTTTAGTTTGAATACTAGTTATGTAACCTTGCGTTTAGTTTAGTATACAACCTATGTACCACACATCTTTAGATTTGTTTGGTTTCCTTGTTAATTTCTAGCTTTTGGCGTTTAGGTAAGGGCATAGCCACAAATGAGTCTTATATTTTAAATAATTTCTGTGTCCTGATACTTTAAAGAAATATTAAAGCTATTAACAGCAGACCTTTTGGGCATAGCAGTGTTTTAGATGACATAATGGTTAGTAGTACTAATGCAAAAAGTCATCTACAAAATCTGCAACAGCTATTCACAAGACTTAATGAGAAAGGTCTACAACCTCAAAAATATATGTGTAGATTTTATTTCATTTTTTTAATGAGCTGATGCAGTTTCTGAAGAACAGAAAGGAGATGCGGTTAAACAGATGGTAGCACCTACTAGTATGAGTAGTTTACATTTAGTTCTCACATCGGTGCAATTTTACAGAAAACTCTTACCTAATCTATCAACAGTCAGATAACTACTACATCATCTAACAGGAAAGATTTTACACTGGAAATGCATCTCTGAGCAAGAAAGAAGTTTTACTCTGCTAAACCACTACTTACCAATGGCAAAGAATTTCCAAAATTTGAAAAGTTATTGACTGACCAGTTTTTATGTATCTGTTAAAAAACTAGTATGTTGACAACAGAAAACCAAGTCTATTAATTTGAGCTTTTCCCTGTTAATAGAATACATAAACAGCTTGTATAGATTTGCTCTGGTTAACACATTTAAATTAATCTGCTTTCTGATTGAATTTATTTCCTTTAGTGACTTTCATACAAGCTTGTTACTAGATGAAAACTGCCTAAAGCAGTTTATCTATCGACTTCACTAAGAAAACTGTCTCAACATATTTTCAATGACATCTTCAAATGCAGAGCTAAAATTTACACTTGTAAACAACCGTTACATTAGTTGACCTTTGATCATTGATACTACTAGATATAGTGACTGTTTAAACCAACTAACAGTCTTTCTGATTATCACTAATTTCTTTTAATTGCTATCAGTTTAAACACAATCGAGGAAAGCGATAATAACTCCGTTTTATATTTTGAGGAAGCAGCTTGTCGTCATTTAAAATACTTTTAGAATTTTTGGCTTTTGATTGTTATTGGATTAAAAAGATAGTTACTATCTATCTGATCAAAATATGATTAAACAAAGTTGATACCGTTTTAGCCTAAGTACAACATACACCTGATTAGCAAAGAAATGGCGCTGCAAACTTTCAATGCAGAAAGTGAAAGTCAACAAAACTGTTTGTGAAATGGTGAACTGTCTTTGAAAAACCACTGAACAAAATATATTAGTGAGTTTCTTACAACTAGTTGTCACTATGTTTAAAATAATAAAAATCGTTTTTTGTCTGAACTCAGTTCTAATGAAAAAAAAACGCTGGACAAAGTGAATACACCATTTATTGAAATTTATCTTTACATAAGGGAAAATAACTCTCATTGCTATTCAGTATCGTTACTGCACTCATAAAATACAGATCAATTACTAATAAACTACACACGCTCATATGACTATCACAGATTTGTGCTGTTTTTATGCACAACTCAATCTGAAACTTTAGTTGTACCACCACATCATTTGTATTTGCTCATTCAACAACTGAATACCAAATATAAAGAGTTTATTATTTAAAACTATGGAATTACTAATCACAGAAATTGTTTATGCAAGTTACAATTATGTTACAATTATGTTATCGTTAAAAATGATGTTAACAATAGTTATAAGAAAAAAATTCTATAAAACACATTCTAAGCCTAAAAAACGTATAATATATGAAATGAAGAAGGAAGTAATAATTTTAAATTTTTATTTATGCTTCTTTGAGAATATAGTTTTAATTAATGTTTAAACAAAGCCCATCTATAATCTGCTTCACATTGATTTATTTAAAAATAAACTGTTTGTTACGCTGCTTATTCAACATGCATGAGGTTTTTACAAAACTTTTGCCCTTCAACTTTGCATTTCAAATCACTCATTGAAACCATATTGACAATCATTAATGTCAAATTTATGATTATTGCGATAACATTTTTACTAATTTCAATACTTTATGTTATTCAATGTTTATTGCGTTTAAGAAAAATTTTACAAGTTATAAAGTTATTTGTTAGACTTGTTTAGACAATTATTTTAGGTTGATCTGCTTCCTGTATACGTGGCAATGCGTCATTATTAATGGGTAGATGTGTAGATATTGTATTTTGTCTGCAGTACCAATAAGAAGATGCACATAACACATGTAATACAAATGAAACTCAGAAATTTATTAATCAAATTTGCAAGATTTTAGGGTATAAAAAACTGTTAAAGAAAGAATACCTCAAGATAGGCCTCTTTACAGCTGATAAAAGTAAATACTGCGTGAAAAGTAAATGAACCACACAAAATCAGAACTAACATAATAATTGTGAAGCTATCATGAAGTAAAAATAAAATTTTGAATATGAATTAACATAAAATAGTGGTGCCACATCGTGGAAGGTCTTTTTCACACAACTCACTGATTAGTCACCTAAGTGACTCATACAGAGAGTACATAAAAATAGTATAATATTATAAAATAACTGTCAACCATTGAGTCACTCAGAAGTAGAGTTAGTTATAACTCAACATGAAGAGAGTTCCTGGTAAAACAGAAGGACTTTCAGAGTTTTTACACTCATCACCAACTTCAGATGATGTCTTCAGAAGTTTCATTTCAATTTGACCATTCCTATTATGAACAGCGTGAAGAAGAGATCTATGGTAAATTCCCCCATCTCTCTCAACAAGCATCATTTGTACAAACTGTGGTTTCTCAACTACCTCCATGTCTCCACACAATGGAGGGTATCGCTTAAGCATGAAATGTGCAGCACTTCGGTCATCAGCCATCTAAAATAGTCTATTTTTCTCATAGAAAATCATCTTTTAAAAAGGCTAAGTTTACAATTTTGTTTTATAAATTATTCCCCATAAACATCGGACATTATATCAGCTATTATATTGCATCACAAGGTGCAAAGAATTTGTACCTTTGCAACAATCTCATCACCCTGTCTAACCAGCCTTTCAGTTTCACCCAATGAATGCCAGGCTTCAGAGTTAGCCTTGATTCCACGACGAGTAATGAAAGTCACAAGCGAATCATAATGAGACCAAGGGCAAACCAGGAGATCTACAAAATACATATGTAAGTAAAATGTAAAGTCATGGTTAACCAAGTCATATAACATCTTTGTTTTTGGTAATAAAATTTTCAAGAAACAATAATACTTGCAAATAAATAATATAATAAGATAAGAACATGGTATTAATGTATTTTGTAATTATTTCGTGGCTGAACTAGTCAGCAGATTTGGAGTAACTTGACTTACTGTCCACAATACTCTGTCTGTTTCTGATCTTTAAGAGACGTACACTAGTACTTCCACTTTTGACATTTAGGAATCCATTTCCAAGGTAGCTGAAGATGGTCAAGTTGCTTCCAAACACAGGCTGAATAATATATGAAGAAAATTAATAAAACTTGCCAGGTATCATAAAGTCAGCTCTTGCTTTGAGATTAAGCACCAAAAATACATATACCAAAAACTATAATGTTGACAGCTGATTAAATTAAACAAAAACAATAACAGTCCTATTAGCATTCACATACATGTAAACACACATACCATTTTTAGCAGCAGCTTAGATCTTTTTGTGCGCTTAGAATATAAAAACAATTTATTATGTTAATTAGCATTTATTAAATTACATTTTAAACATTAAATTGCATACAATTAGGTTAAATTTCCATGTGTTATTTCATGATTATTGACCTTTTATATGATTTCAATACAAAGCTCACCTTTCTAATCATCTGTTGATTAGCCTCAGCATTGATGTCTTTCATAGAGACCCCCCATCATAGCTCCCTAACTGTGAGTCTACAGGCGTTGCTCCTACCTTAAAGAGTGCCACTCCACACAGAAGAAATACACAAACTGACTAAAATGTAAAATAAATGTTATATGAGCCAGTGTCTGAAAGGCAAGTAATGCAACACCCAAAATCACACATAAAACAAATGTACTGTTTTAGTGTAAACACATTTTTGAGAGTGTCTTGTTTTCTTAACAGCTAATAGCTATATACAAATATAAATAACTATACCTAAAAGTTAAAAAGCAAGTTTTTTATAGTAGGCATAGAATTATACAAGACGTAGACAAACCTCTAGTTCTGACATTTTAATAGAAAAATATAACTGTTTTGTTATGCTGCTAGTCTGTTCCCTTATGAGTCCGGATAGAACTGTGATGTCTGTCACACCACTCAACTCTTTTTATACATTTCGTATAAGGAAGAACTTAAGAGGGACTTCATCTGATCTTAAAATTTTAGGTAGTTATGGATGGAAAATCCGTGAGTAAAGTTTTTAACATATCGATAGAGCAGTGTGACTTGGATCCAACCAATCAGAATAGAATTAAATTAAATGATAGTCCCATTGTAGTAGCTGCTAATGAAAGGCTACAAATTAAAACTATGTAAACTGTTTTAAAGAATATGAGTCAGTCAACTTTTAAACTGACCAGTCAATATACAGCTCAGTTAAGCCTTTGAAGGATATTTATAAATAAGAGATCATAATGTAGCGCTGTGAAATTCATCTGGGAAACTATAAGTAGGTCGGAGTATCCAAATTAGAGAGACCATGTAAATTCAATAAAAATTTTTAAGAGATCAAAACCGTAATATACGCTGTCCAGAAATTTGCCTTGTAAATTGGGAAATCTTTGTTATAAGTAAATTCCTTTTATTGAAGGTTTATGTTTATTTACCTTTCTTCAAATAAAAGTTATCAGCTCAGGAAGCTTGCATAGTTATGATTTTAAATTATGGTAAATCGAACTAAAGATCAAAATTTTATTTGAAAAAAAATTCAACTTCACAAACGTTATAGTTATCTACTAACCAAGATGACATAATTTCATTGCATCACTCTTTTACCAGCCAAAGATACTTCAAATACATCAATCACATCATGTATCGTGTAAATAAATTCTCACTGCTGGTTACACACTTGTCCGGACATGCCTTAAGAGTATAGTTAAAATTGGACCAACTAGTACAATGGCAAGTTCCATGCACTGTGAGAGATTGTCATGGGTAATGAGCATATAACAAACTATTCCATAAGGTGGCATAGCAACTGAGTGGTGGAGTGATTAGAGCAAGGGACTAGAATTAGAGCACCAAAGTTCAATCCCTGTGTGAAGTGATTTTTTTCTTATCTTAGCGTGGCTTCAAACAGACATATGGACACTGCTCTTATTATAGTGAAGATTGAAACCATTTACTTCAAAAGAAGTAGATAGGAAATTTTTTATCAAAAAAGTTTTTTCCTCAAGCATTAACATCCAGTATCGCAATACAATTATTTAGTATTTGCTCTCCGCAGTACTACAGTAAGAGTAAATGTACGACTGCAACGCATGGCTACTTTTAAATACTCTCTTAGGTAGATAAGTGATGTTTGTAATGTAATGTAATCAATGTATTATGCATGTAAGAGGCTAATTTATGTACATGAAAACACTCTTCAAATTATGTGTGACATTTTATTGCCTAATACTAATACAAGAATGATGTATATGAGTAGAGAAAAATAATTATTTGTAATTTTGAACAACTCATTTCATGGTGTACCAAAATTATCCTTCGTAAATCATGTTATGTTTACTGTCTCAAAACTACTTCTAGAGCTACTATTTTTACCACAGCTTGACTGACTATATTCTATGCTCTTTGGCAGTTACTATCTCGCAGTCACATAGAGCCAAACATTTTATTAACATTCATTAGAATTACTTTTGATGTGTACCATTTTCCTTTCTCTGAGTTATATAAAACTCGTTACTCATTATCCCCATTGTTGACATAAGTTTGATTAACACATCTTATTCCTTTTTGCAGTTAATATTTCTTTATTCTATCATTTCAAACGATTGTTTTATAAATATCTACGTAAAGGTTTCTTTCTGTTGATAGCCTTATTTTTTATCATTGGGTTAAATGAAGCCAATTACTCAGTATCTATGTTAGATGTAAACAATGATGTCTGCTTTGTAGTTACATCCCATAATAAGTCTACTGCATGTGTTCGTTTCATTGTATATCAAGCATTGCGATTACAGTCATTTCTTACTAGAAATGTTGCGCTATCATAAATACGTTTGTATAAATAGCATCAAATCTGACATAATGCTGAGCGGTTTTCTATAACTACCAAAATAAGAAATTGTCCAATCATTAATCTTTTAACTTTTTATTGTTTTTAGACAATGCTGTGCCACGAAGAAAAGCTGCAGGTGTTTATTTAACAGTTCAACCCTAAAGCGACTTCTATTTTTATACTTGAAACTCTTTGGAGTAAAAAATAATCTCGAACTGTTTTTAACCAATAAATATTCTATTTTTTACTCGTCGAGCGCCTCCTTAAAATAAAGTTTTGTGAGAATAATTTTATAGACAGTTATGTGCAATGATTTAAACTTTCTTTAGCACGTGGTTGATGTACTGAAAAACCTCTATTTGAATGCCACCTCTATTTGAATGTCATATCTAGTAGAAAAGAGAAATGTTGAAAATTATAGCGCAATTCTTTAGCTAAATGCCTACTCTGTTTGACAGCAACTTTGACATTCTTTCATATTTACAAACACATAACAAATTTTGATCAGTACAAAAGGTATCCACAAAAAAACCTAGTGGTAACTTCTCGGTCTTATCGATAACAGCTAATTCTTTCATTGTTTCTTGATTGATTGCCATGGTTTTAGTGATAGTGTATCTGAGAGGATTGATTATCGCAATCATCAGGACTACACTCTGATTCAACGTTACGAAAATATTCATCTGATCCATTGTCTTCAGACGCATGTATTATGTTGTCTACAATGTTTAATAAAGACTTTAAAGCATTTCGAGAAAATTGTGGTTGTTATGGTATTTACCTGACATGTTGCATACTTTGCATTTACCGATGCTTCATATTTTAAACATTTACTTACGTAAGCATTAACAATTTTGTGCACTAGTACAAATGACTTCATGATAGTATGTACGATGGTGAAGATGAAATTGTATGGTGTCCGATAGTCTAGCAATCTTTAAACAAATTGATGCGTTTATGTACCTTCTATATTGTTTTTACTTTTATCAAAGTTTTATAGCAGTGTTTCCTCTCACCATTAAATGAAATTGTATCTGAAAAAACCATATTATGATAAGGTTGAGATATATTCAGTTAGTATTCAGTATGGAACTATTCTGGAAATAATCATTGGTTGAGAAACTACAATTAACCTAATGTGTGACTTCGATAGTTTTTTCTTGCCTAATTGGGTCATCTACTGCTTCCATCAATTGTTTGTCTGTACATCTATTTGTTATCTCACTGCATGTCAGTGGATATTTTTGTAAAGTATTTTGATGAGCTTCAGTGGGCTAAGAGTTTAGCTCACAGTTATCATTTAACATTATCTACTATGTTGCCATCTTATTGGATTCTGAGTGCCATATCTTTTCATTCTAAAAATCAAATTCAACCAGGTTTTAACAGAGCAAGCACTCCAGATTACTTGGCTATATAGCAGCTTCCTGTTTAGTATTTACCACACTGATACTAGGAGATACTTTTTTAAATATTCTTGGAATGAGTCAATCAAATAACCTATATAATGCAACATGAATTATGTACTTATTGTTTGTTTGATTCATGTAGGACGCTAATTCATGTACATGAAAACACTCTTCAATTTATGTGTGACATTTAATTGCCTAATACTAATACAATAATGATGTATATGGGTAGAGAAAAATAATTATTTGTAACTTTGAACAGCTCATTTCATGGTGTACTAAAATTATCCTTCGTAAATCATGTTGTTTACTGTCTCAAAATTACTTCTAGAGCTACTATTTTTACCACAGCTTGACTGATTATATTCTATGCTCTTTGGCTGTTACTATCTTGCGATCACATAGATCCAAACATTTTATTAATATTCATTAGAATTACTTTTGATGTGTACCATTTTCCTTTCACTGAGTTATATAAAACCCATTACTCATTATCCCCATCATTGACATAGGTTTGATTACCACGTATCATTCCTTTTTGCAGTTAATATTTCTTTATTCTATCATTTCAAACGATTGTTTTATAAATATCTACGTAAAAACTAGTGATGTGAAACTGATTCTTCCTTACAAGACGCTTACCAAATGTCAGTAACTAACACGAATAAGAGAGTTAAATATTACAGTACCGTGTTTAATCATCGCTTACCTCCGAGTTAAAACTTCCGGTCAGTTTTCAATATCTGAATGTCTTCTCAATTTTCAATAAGAATTCGAATGTGTCTCTTCAAATACAAATTACTGCACTTAAACTGAGATAAAGCTTTCTTGCTTTCAACTATGATTTCGGCACATGGTCTTACTTTCTTGATTGTAAAAACATTTACAAAAAAGTTGCGTTGAACTCAGAATCTGGTAACAACTTTCCACAATCACTGCTACAAGCCTTTACTTACACTTGTGCTTGCAAGCATTTAACGAGTATTTCAAATCATGAATCTCTCTTTGTGCTAACCATTGTGAAGATCAAGCTTAAATATATTTCATGCAGCTCAGCAAAGCAGCTGGGAATGGTGGTGCACTCTTGTAATCCAATTACTTGGAAGCTAGAGTTGGTGGACAACTTGAGGGCATAGTCTTTGTTCAAGACCCACCCATGTCGATTAGGTGTCCGCACTAAGCACTGTGTCAACATGGTTGCTTGGAAGGAATTCTAGGTTACCAGGTTGCTCTAAGGTGAAGTGAACTGGCTCAGGGTGGAAACACAGCAGGCAAAAGCTTCCACACGGTGCAGTAGTAGGATAGCATCTGAGAGTGGGAGCCTTGTAACAGCCTGTTCAATACAGTAGAACCCATTCCTTTTTTAATGTTCTTTCAGACTGTTTGATTTATTGCTGTTTTTTAAGGGTCAAATTTAAATCAGCAAAAACAATGCTTGTCATCAAGTTTTTGGTCAGACCATTCACACTTGCTTTTTGGTCTACGTACACTACATATCTTTTTAGAATTCATCAGCTTTCACATCTGATTTTCTGCAGTCCGAATGTTAGTGTCTGTGTATGTTTTGCGTAGTTAATGACTTTTGTCTGTCTGTGTGTCTGTCTATTTAACTTTCTGTGCTTTTTTAATTCTGTTTTTTTCTGTCTATGCTCCTAACTCAAACTATGCTTAGGTGTGCTTTTAGTTATCCTGACAGTTGGTTTCTTTTTCTGACCGTTTTAGAAACTATCTGTGGTCTATGTATGAAAACTATGAACACTTTACGTACCTGTATCGTTTTTTCCGTTCATCTTCCGAACCCGAGTGTCTATCTGCCTATCTATATATTTATTCAATTTAATTATTTTATGAACTTTAGCTTATTTATTTGTCCTCTATTTATTCATTTGTTTGTCCATCTCTTTGTAAGTTTTCTGCTAGTCTATTTGTATGTTTATCTGTTAATTGGTTCATCCACTGCTTCTATCAATTGTTTGTCTGTTCATCTGTTTGTTATCTCACAGCATGCCAGTAGATTTTTTCATAAAGCATTTTGATGAGCTTCAGTGGGTTAAGAGTTTAGCTCACAGTTATCATTTATTATTATCTACTATGTTGCCATCTTATTGGTTTCTGAGTGCCATATTGTTTCATTGAAATACTTAAATTCAACAAGGTGCTAGCAGAGCAAGCGCTCTATAGTATTTGGTTATCACAGCTTCCTGTTTATTATTTACCACACTGATACGACATGATACTTTTTTATATAGGCCCATTATTTGATTGAGTCACTTAGATAAGCTACATACTGCAACATGAGGTATCTACCTGGTGTTTGATTGTTTCTTGTAGGAGACTAATTCAGGTACATAAAAACACTCTTGAAATTATGTGAGACATTTAATTGCCTAATAGTAAATTATAATCATGTGTTTGGTTAAAGGAATATCATTATTTGTAACTTTGAACTGCTTATTTCATGGTATACCAAAATTATCCTTCGTAAATCATGTTATGTTTACTGTGTCAAAACTGCTTTTAGAGCTACTATTGTTACCCAAGTTTGACTAATTATACGTTATGTTCTTTGGCAGCTAATGTTTTTAAGTTACATAATTCTGAATTTTTGAGGTATATTCAATAGGTTTACTTCTGATGTGAACCATTCCCCTTTCACTGAGTTATAATATCCAACTCTTTACTCATTACCACCATTGGTGACATAATTTTGACTAACCCATAATAGTTTTTTATGCGAATGATTATTCTTTATTCTATCACTTCCTATGATGGTTTTGAAATACCTACAACACAGTTTCTTTCTGAAGAGATCCTTTGTCTTCATCATTGGGTTAAATAAAGCCAATTACTCATGAAACAATCTATCATTTCTATTGGCTGGCTAGCCCAATAATCTGAATACTTAGGATATATTGTGTGTAGTGAGTCAACATTGAATTAAGTACTAAAATGAAATATTTTATATTCATTGTAAGCAAACAATTATGTCTGATCGGTAGTCATACCATATAATAATTCAGCTGTGTTCATTTCATTGTATATCAAGCAACACGATTATAGTCATTTCTTGCTAAAAAGGTTGCGCTATCGTAAATAAATTTATATAAATAGTATTAAATGCGATATACTGCCTAGCGGTTCAATATAATTACTATAATAAAAAACGATCCAATCATTAATCTTTTAACTTTTTTATTGTTTGTAGATAATGCTGCGCAACAAAGAAATGCTGCAGGTGTTTGTTCAACTGTTCAACCTTGAAAGCGACTTTTATTTTTTTACTTGCATTTCTTTAAAGTATAAACTAATATTAAACTGTTTCTGAATAGTGTATAACATAGTTTTTTACTCATGTATTACACTGAGTAAAAATTGAGTGACTCCTTAAAGTAAATTTTTGGGAGGGTCATCTTATTAGCAGTTATGTGGAGTGATTTAAACTTTCCGCAGCACATTCTTGATGTACTGAACAACTTCTATTTGAATGCCACCTCTATTTGAATGTCGTATCTAATAGAAAAGAGAAATGTTGAAAATCATATCGCAATTCTTTAGTTAAATGGCTACTCTGTTTGACAGCGAGTTTGACATTCTTTCATATTTACAAACTCATAACAAAATTTGATCAGTAAAAAAGTATCCACAAAAAAGTACTGGTAATTTCAACTTTACATCGATAACAGTTAATTATTTCATTGTTGCTTGAGTGATAGCCATAGTTTTAGTGACGGCGCATCTGAGAAGATTGATCATCACAATCATCAGAACTACAGAGTCTGATTCAAAGTTATCAAAGTATTCATCTGATCCTTTGTTTTCAGATTTATGTGTTATGTAATCTACAACGTTCAATAAGGAGTTTAAAGCGTTTCGAGGAAAATGCGGTTATTATGGTATTTATTTGACATCTGCATGCTTTACATTCACAAGAGCTTACTGTTTTACAATTATTTTACTTAAATAATTATTAATAATTTTTTGCACTATACCAAATGACTTCATGATAGTTTGTACGATGGTTAAGATGCAATTTTAGGGTGTCAGATAGCCTAGCAATCTTTATACAAATGGATGCGGTTGTGTACCTTCTTTATTGCTTTTAATTTAATCAACTTAAATTACTTTAAAGTTTTACAACAGTATTTCTTCACAACACTAATTGAAGTTGTATCTTATTAAACCATATTACGATAGGGTTGAGATTTAATTAGTTAGTATTTAGTATAGAACCAGTCTGGAAATAATCATTGGTCGATAAACTGCAATTAACCTAATGTGTGACTTCACTAGTTTAGAGTATGATGAATGTTCTAACACTAACTGGTTGTAAAAACTAGTGATAAGAAACTGGTTTCAACCAACAAGACTCTTCACAAATGTCAGTAACTAACACTAATAAAGGGTTAAATACTACAGTACCGTAGATAGTCATTGCTTGACTCCGAGATAAAGATTCCGGTCAATTGTCAATATCTGATCGTTTTCTCAATTTTAATAGGTATTCTCATATGCCTCTTCAAATGCAAAATACTCCATACAAACTCATAAATTTTTTTTTTGCTTTTAACTATGATTTTGGCAGATGATATTGCATTCTTGATTGTAAAAAACCTTTACAAGAAAGTTGCATTGAACTCAGAATCTGGCAAAAGCATTCCACAATCACTGCCACAAGCCTACACTTACACTTGTGCTTGCAAGCATTTAAGGAGTATTTGAAATCCTGAATCTCTCTTTGTGCTAATCATTGTAAAGATCATGCTTAAATATATTCCATACAGCTCAGCAAAGCAGCTGGGAGTGGTGGTTCACTCTTGTAATCCAACTACTTGGAAGCTAGGTTTGGTGGACAACTTGAGGGCACGGTCTTTGTTCAAGGCCCACCCATGTTGATTAGGTGTCCGCACTAAGCACTGTATCAACATGGTTGCTTGGAAGGAATTCTAGGCAGCCAGGTTGCTCTAATGAGAAGTGAACTGGCCGAGGGTGGAAACACAGCAGGCAAAAGCTTCCACACGGTGCGGTAGTTAGACAGCATCTGAGAGTGGGAGCCTTGTGACAGCCTGTTCAATACAGTAGAACCCATTCCTGTTTTTATTTTTTCTTTCAGACTGCTTTGTTCATGTTTTGAATAGCTAATGATCTGTGTCTGTCTGTGTCTGTCTAGTTAACTTTTAATGCTTTTGTAAATCTGTTTTTCTGACTATACGTCTAACTCAAACTATCCTTGTTCATTTTCATAACCAGAGTGTTTCTCTGTCTGTATATTTATTCAATTTATTTATTTGTTTAACTTCAACTTATTTATTTGTCCTCTATTCATTCATTTGTTTGTCCATTTGTTTGTAAGTTTTCTACTGGTCTATTTGTATGTTTATCGGTTAATTGGTTCATCCACAGCTTCTATAGATTGTTTGTCTGTTCATCTGTTTGTTATCTCACTGTATGTATGTGGATCTTTTCATAAATCAATTTGATTAGCTTCAGCGAGGTAAGACTTTAGCTCACAGTTATCGTTTATTGTTATCTACTATGCTGCCATCATCTAATTTGTTTCTGATGACTGCCATATTGTTTCATTAAAATGCTTAAATTCGGCCAGGTGTTAGCAGAGCAAGCACTCTATAGTACTTGGTTATCAGAGTTTCTGTTTAGTATTTACCACACTGATACGACAAGATATTTTTTTATATATTCTTTGATTGAGTCACTTAGATAAACTATGTATTGCAACATGAAATATCTACCTGTTGTCTGTTTGATTTATGTAGGAGACTAATTCAGGTACATGAAAACACTCTTCATATTATGTGTGACATTTAATTGCTTAATAGTAAATTATACTCATGTGTTTGGTTAAAGGAATATCATTATTTGTAACTTTGAACTGCTTATTTCATGGTGTACCAAAATTATCCTTCGTAAATCATGTTATGTTTACTGTCTCAAAACTACTTTTAGAGCTACTATTGTTACCCAAGTTTGATTGATTATAAGTTATGCTCTTTAGCAGTTAATGTTTTGCAGTTACATAATACCACATATTTCATGTATATTCAATAGGCTTACTCCTGATGGGAACTATTTCCCTTTCACTGAGTTATATAAAACCCTTTACTCATTATCACCATTGGTGACATAATTTTGAGTAACACATATTATTTTTTATGCAGTTGATTATTCTGTATTCTATCACTTCCCATGAAGGTTTTGAAATGTCTACATCAAATGTTCTTTCCGTTGAGATCGTTTTTCTTCATCATTGGGTGAAATAAAGCCAATTACTAATGAAACAATCTATCATTTCTATTGGCCGGCTAGCTCAATGACCTGAATACCTTTGGTATATTGTGTGTAGTGAGTCAACATTGAATAAAGTACTAAAATAAATTATTTTATCCTCATTATATGCAAACAATGATATCTGATCGGTAGTTATACCATATAATAATTCAGCTGCGTTCATTTCATTGTATATCAAGCAATGCGATTATAGACATTTCTTGCTAAAAAGGTTGCGCTATCATAAATAAGTTTGTATAAATAGTGTTAAATGTGATATGTTGCCTAGCGGTTCAATATGATTACTAGAATAAAAAACCGATCCAATCATTAATTTCTTAACTTCTTTATTGTTTGTAGACAATGCTGTGCTACAAAGAAATGCTGCAGGTCTTTGTTTAATTGTTCAACAGTTAAACAAGTTATGCCTCTTCAAATACAAAATACTCCATGCAAACTCGAACAAAAATTTTTTGCTGTTAATTATGATTTTGGCAGATGATATTACTTTCTTGAATGTAAAAAACATTTACAAGAAAATTACATTGAACTCAGAATCTGGTAAAACATTCCACAATCACTGCCACAAGCCTACACTTGCACTTGTGCTTGCAAGCATTTCACGAGTATTTCAAATACTGAATCTCTCTTAGTGCTAATCACTGTGAAGATCATGTTTAAATGAACTTCATACAGCTCAGCAAAGCAGCTGGGAGTGGTGGTTCACTCTTGTAATCCAACTACTTGGAAGCTAGATTTGGTGGACAACTTGAGGGCATGGTCTTTGTTCAAGGCCCACCCATGTTGATTAGGTGTCCGCACTAAGCACTGTGTCAACATGGTTGCTTGGAAGGAATTCTAGGTAACCAGGTTGCTCTAAGGAGAAGTGTACTGGCCCAGGGTAGAAACACAGCAGGCAAAAGCTTCCACACGGTGCAGTAATTGGTTAGCATCTGAGAGTGGGAACTTTGTGACAGTCTGTTCAATACAGTTGAATCCAATCCTCTTTGATTTTTTTTTTGACTGTTTCGTTTATTGCTATTATTTAAAGATCAATTTTAAATCAGAAAAACCTTTGTTCATCATCCAGTTTTTGATCAGATTATTAATACTTGCTTTATGGTCTAACTATGTTATATACCTGTTCTGCATTTATCAACTTTCATATCTGATTTTCTGCAGTTTGACTGTTATTGTCTGTGTATGTTTTGAATAGCTAATGACTTGTGCCAGTCCGTGTGTCTGTCTTCTTAACTTTTTATGCTTTTGTAATTCTGTTTTTTTGTCTATGCGTTCAACTTAAACTATTCTGAGGTATGCTTTTGACAGTTATTTTGACAGTTGGTTTTTTTATCTGACCGTTTTGGAAACGATGAGTGGTCTATGTATGAAAAGTATAAAAACTTTAGGTACCTCCATTGTTTTACCGTTCATCTTCAGAACCTGAGTGTCTATCTGCCTATCTGTATATTTATTCAATTTATTTATTTGTTGAACTTATAAAGTGTTGAACTTTATAAAGTGTTTTATGAGCTCTAGTGGGCTAAGACTTTAGCTCACAGTTATCATTTATTGTTATCTACTATGCCGCCATCATCTAATTGGTTTCTGATGACTGCCATATTGCTTCATTCAAAGAATCAAGTTCAACAAGGTGTTAGCAGAGCAAGCACTCTAGAGTTCTTGGTTATCAAAGCTTTTTGTTTAATATTTACTACACTGATACTACAAGATACTTTTTTTAAATATTTTTTGGATTGAGCCACTCAAATAAACTATGTACTGACACAGTGGTAAAAGGTGGAAACACAGCAGGCAAAAGCTTCCACATGGTGCAGTAGTTGGATATCATCTAAGAGTGGGAGCCTTGTGACAGCCTGTTTAATACAGTTGAACCCATTCCTTTTTTGATTTTCTTTCCGACTGCTTCGTTCACTGCTGTTATTTAAGGTTCAATTTTAAATCAGCAAAAACTTCTCTCATTATCCAGTTTTTGGTCAGACCAACCATACTTGCTTTTTGGTCTAACTACACTTTATATCTGTTCTGAGTTTATCAGCTTTCACATCTGATTTTCTGCAGTTCAACTGTTATTGTCTGTGTATGTTTTGAATAGCTAATGATTTGTGTCAGTCTGTGTGTCTGTCTACTTGAATTTTTTGTTTTTGTAATTCTGTTATTCTGTCTATGCGTCTAACTCAAATAAGTTATCCTGAGGTACGTTTTTGACAGTTATTCTGACAGTTAGTTTCTTTATCTGACCGTTTTAGAATCTATGTGTTTTATGTATGAAACTTTTGTGTACCTCCATCACTTTCCAGTTCATGTTCAGAAACTGAGTGTCTATCAGCCTATCTGTATATTTCCTCAATTTATTTATTTGTTGAACTTTAACTTATTTATTTTTCCTCTACTTATTCATTTGTTTGTCCATCTCTTTGTAAGTTTTCTGCTAGTCTATTTGTATGTTTATCTGTTCATTGATTCATCTACGTCTTCTATCGATTGTTTGTTGGTTCGTCTGTTTGTTATTTCACTTCATGTCAGTGGATCCTTTCAAAAATAATTTTGATAAGCTTCAGCGAGTTAAGACTTTAGCCAACAGCTACCATTTATTGTTATCTACTCTGCTGCCATCATTTATAATTAGTTTCTGATGACTGTTATTATGTTTTATTCTAAGAATCAGATTCAACCAGTTGTTAGCAGAGCAAGCACTCTTAATAGAGCAGGAACATAAACTTATCTTTCAGCTTATTCCTTCAGAGAGTGGGCTACTCAAACAAAGATGTTTCATAGTCAGAAATTTATGCTGAATTCAATTATAATGTTTCTACACTTATGAGCTTGCACATTTCTGAGCTAGAGAGCTCTTTCAAAATGGGAGGGGACAACTCCAAGTTTGCTTAGAAAACCTTACATATCAGACAAAGAAAACTATTTTATAATCTCGAAAATTAATAAATGCTTTTAATTAAAATTAGGTGAGTCAACTCTCAGCACTTCTTAACCCATGCCAAGGATGCAGCAAGACTGCTTGTTTCACCGTCTTGATCAGTCTGTGAATTAAACCCTAGTCAGAGTGACTAAACTTCAATATGAGACAGCCAAACAGTATTCAAACAGATGGTTGATATTGGAAGAAAAGAGCATTCAATGTGAAGTTACTCAAAAAGTGCTAAGCATTGAGAACTTTGATGGGAGTTCAGACTTGTTATGTCATTATGCCCGTTATAAAAAGTATTGTAACAAACTCGTTATGAAAAGAGCTGAGAAAAAAACAAGAGAAGAGACAGAAAGAATGTGATACAGCAGAAGAGGCGAGACTACATATCTATTACTTGACAAATTCATGATGATTACTCCATGATGATGGTACTTTGGTGAGAGAAAAATAAAACATTTACATTTTGTCTACACATTTTGTGAGCAGCAAAACTAACTCTTTGCAGTTTACATGTTGTGTTATAGCCTACAAATTGGACATAAATGTATAGATAAATTACATGTATGATCCTTCCTTGGTTTTTTGCATATGACTACACAAACTACGCTAGATATGGCACGCTGTACTATGCAGAGATGAGTAATCTGAAAGTATCGCAGAGCGAGGTGTATGAGGCTCTTATGAAGGAGTATTTTACTTATCAATCACGACACCACTGTCCATTCAGCAAGTCAACTGTGAAGCAGAAACTAGATCTTGTAACAGCTTTTTCTCAAGAATGCCACTTGATCAGCTATGACCTTGATGGATTAATCGCTGTAAGCCAAATAAATAATTTGACATCAGACCATGAGGAGGCAGATACCACTTGTTATCACTGGCATGTTATCACTTATCGCAAAGATAATGAAAGACAAACCCAGCTCAAACTTTCTAATCAAGTGCCAGGACACAGATGTTTTCCTAAGCTGTCTATCTCTAGTGGATGAGCTGCTATCATAGAAACTCATTTACTGCTGTGGTAAGGAGCAGTTGAGATATGTAAACATAGGCTGTCTGTCTACCGTCCTTACACCCGAACGATGCAAAGCACTGCTCGGGCTCCATGCTCTAAGTGGATGCGACATTGTAAGCGTATTCTATTCCAGAGGGAAGATAACTTTTTTCAAGCTGCTAAAGAACCATCCTGAATTCTGAAACACACTGAAATCATTGGGAACAGATTTTGAAGTTGATGGCGCAATAAGAGAATCTATTGAGACATTTATATGCAGATTATATGGTGAAGAGACAAATCCCATCAATGAAGCACGGTATAAGATCTTCTGCTCACCGTCTCGCACATCACAATCAAACCTACCACCCACACAAGGTGAGTTAAATCTCCATATGTCTAGGGCTGCCTATCAAGCCGCAATATGGAGAAGAGCCAAGCAAATCATCATCAATGCCCCATCCCCCCAGCAATATGGATGGTTTATGGAAGGTGGAGAGCTTAAAGCTAAATGGATGACACAACAACCAGCACCTCCTGATGTGATCATGGACATGTTTTGTCGATGCAAAACTGGATGCCTGTCTCGTTGCTGTCAGTGCAACAACACAGATCTCAAGTGTACGGACATGTGCAGATGCAGCTGCTGTAGGAATAGAAATAAAGAACATGGGGGTGAAAGTAGTATTGCAGAAGACTCAGATGACTGTGAATTAGAATGTTATTATTTGAGTGGTATTTTAATCAGAGGTGTGCTTCATGTTTGATTAGAATACATATGTGTCATACTGTATAAAAGACTGACTAATTGCGATTTCACTTGCATAATAAAGTACACGGTTCAACATAATAAGCATTAATGATGAATATATGTATACTAAAATATTATATATACATGGTCCTAGTCTTTAAAAATACTTTTCATTTTGTTTTGTAGATCTGTAATAATATAGGAGTTGCGGAATAACAAGGACAAACTGTAAAGCTGCCACGATATCAACCAAACTGGAAATACATATTATATAATACGCCTTTAATATTATTCTAATATTTGAATAACAAATATTTTAGTGTTATTAGAATTGATTTCAACTTAGATTATTGCTAATTATTTAGTATTTATATGCCATTCTCATTATCACATTGTTGGCAGAAGCACATAAAACATTACAGACATTTATTTAATTAAAATAATATATTAATTATATTGCTCAAAAATGAACAATCTGAGAGGTGTAGAAACCAGATATTTGAAATCAGCTCAAAATTCTGATCTAGATACCACTCTTATCACATAGCCCACCTTCAAAAGGAATAAATCACTTTTTTTGACAGCTTTTTGATGCCCTCCTGCTCTGCTATCTAGAGTACTTGGCTATTACTGCTTTCTATTTGGTTTTTATCACACTGATACTACAAGATACTTTTTCTAAAAAATTATTGGATTAAACCACTCAGTTAAATTATGTACTGCAAAAAAAATATTGTTGTTTGTTTGATTCATGCAAGACACTAATTCAGGTACACGAAAACACTCCTCAAATTATCTGTGACATTTAATTGCCTAATAGTAAATAAGAATGATGTATTTGGATAGAGAATAATAATTATTTGTAACTTTTAACTGCTTATTTCAAGGTGTACCAACATTATCCTTCGTAAGTCATGTTACGTTTACTGTCTTAAAACAACTTTTTGAGCTACTATTGTTACCGAAGTTTGAATAATTATACGTTATGCTCTTTGGCAGTTACTATTTCGCGGTTACATAGTACCACATATTTATTCATATTCATTAGGTTTACTCCTGATGTTAACCATTTACCCTTCACTGAGTTATATAAAATCATTACTCATTATTCCCATGTTTGACATAAGTTTGGCAAACAAATGTTTTTCCTTTATGCAGTTAATATTTCTTTATTCTATCCTTTCACTTGATTGTTTAAAAAAATATATCCAAAGGTTTCCTTCTAATGGTAGCCTTTTTATTCATCATTGGGTTAAATAAAGCCAATTACTCATGCAACAAACTATCATTTCTATTGAATGCTTAGCCCAATAATTTGAATACATTTGATATATTGTGTGTAGTGAGTCAACATTGAGTAAAGTACTAAAATGAAATCCTTTATCTTCATTATATGTAAACAATGATGTCTGATCGTAGTTATACCATATAATAACTCAACTGTGTTCATTTCATTGTGTATCAAGCAGCGCGATTATAGTCAATTCTTGCTAAAAAGGTTGTGCTATCAGAAAT
The DNA here is from genome assembly GCF_963576615.1 of Watersipora subatra. Classification (NCBI taxonomy): domain Eukaryota; kingdom Metazoa; phylum Bryozoa; class Gymnolaemata; order Cheilostomatida; family Watersiporidae; genus Watersipora; species Watersipora subatra. Next base: position 24,656,288 of record NC_088709.1, read on the forward strand.
AAGTTTGTATAATTAGTATTAAATCTGATATATTGATTAGTGGTTTATTATAATTAGTAAAATAAAAAAGTATCGAATCATGAATCTCTTAACTTCTTTATTGTTTGTAGACAATGTTGTTCTACAAAGAAAAGCTGCAGGTGTTTTTTAAACAGTTAAACCCTAAAAGTGACTTTTATTTTTATACTTGAATCTTTTTATATTAAAAAAGTATATTAAACTGTTTTTAAATAGAATAATATATATTTTTTACTCGTTGATTGACTAATTAAAGTGAAGCTTTTGGAGGGTCATCTTAAGGGCACTTATGTGCAGTAATTTAAACTTTCCTCAGCACATTTTTGATGTAGTGAAAAACCTATATTTCTATGCCACCTTTATTTGAAGCTCGTATCTAATAGAAAAGAGTAATGTTGAAAATTATTGCGCAATTCTTTAGTTAAATGTCTACTCTGTTTGACAGCCACTTTGACATTCTTTCATATTTACAAACCCATAACAAAAAGTGATTAGTAAAAAAGTATCTACAAAAAGTACTGGTAATTTCTTTGCCTTATCGATAACAGTTAATTCTTTCATTGTTGCTTGAGTGATTGTCATGGTTTTAGTGATGGTGTATCTGAGGAGATTGATCATCACAATCATCAGAACTACACTCTGATTCAAAGTTACCAAAATATTCATCTGATCCATTGTCTTCAGATTCATCTATTATGTAGTCTACAACATTCAATAAACACATTAAAGTGTTTCCAGGAAAATCTGGTTATTATGGTATTTATTTGACATCTGCATGCTTTACATTCACAAAAAGGTTCATATTTTAAAGATTTACTTACAAGAGCTTCAAGAAATTTTTGCACAAGTCCAAATGACTTAATTATAGGACGTACGATGGTGAAGATGAAATTTTAGGGTGTCAGATAGTCTAGCAATCTTTAGACAAATTGATAAAATATTTATTATTATAGTCATTTCTTCAAAAAAGCTTGTGCTATCATAAATAGGTTTGTATAAATAGTATCAAATATGATATTTTGAGTAGCAGTTTAATATAATTACCAAAATAACAAAATATCTAATTGTTAATCTCGTAACTTTTTATTGTTTCTAGACAATGCTATGCATTGTCTTTTTGCAGTTCAAGTGAGTTAAGAAAAAAATGATGTCAAGGTTTTCAAACATTTTCAAGTCAGTGTAACTTTTAAGTTTCATTTCATAAAAAAAGTGTTCTGTAGAAATAAATTATGAAAATAAATAAAACTGTTAATGGGTTTAGATGTACATGTGAAATCTTAATGGTTAATTATAGTGTGTTTTGTTATGATAACATTGAAAACTTATTTGGTATACATTTACATGACTTCAATTTGATTCATCGTTGGCATCATAATGGGAAAATATTGTATAGAGCGTTATAGAAACCCATAATTATTATCTAATGCAAACACCTCCTGGTTAAAACCACCATAATTAAAAGTTAGTAGCAAAACAATATGTTAACTTTGGAAACTATAGTTATATACATTAAAGTTAGTGTATTTAGTGGTTATGATCTGCAAGAAAATGTAGCAATACATTGTACTACGTTCAGTTTGCACCATGGGAAGTTCTTACCTTTCAGACAGATGAATAACATACTCGCTGAATCTAACTTAAATGAATTTAGCTTCCTAAACACATACTTAAAGGAAGTTTTAGCATGTGCTTAACAAACATTCAAACTTTTCAATAGAATTTTATTCTATATACTGTATCTGTATGTGAATCCGTTTTCATCATAACAAATAATGCTGAGATAGCGAGCAATGGATATCTCTTTCTGGCATTATGGGAGGTATTTCGGTGAATCACATATTAACATTTTTGTTATTCCATTATAATCAGTTCATTAATTCCCAAATTTTAATTTCGAGATAATTTTTTTGATATCGTATGGCAGAAGCCAAATTCGCTCTAGTATGGCAAGGAAGAAAAAGCATCATGTTTCAGAGAGTTGAGCAAAAAATATTTTATAACAAGGGCGTTGTAACCCATTGTCACAATGTATCAATAAATACCTTATGTAGCATATGAAATTGAAAAAAATATAAAGGTTATTATAATAGATAAGAGCAATAAAATTGTAAGAATTTCATTGACTTGTGTTTAAAAACTTGTCGCTGCAATCTTTGTAAATTTCAATCCAACATAAATTGGGCTTTTCATTTTAACATTTACACAGCTATAGCTGAACAGACGGGGGACGAAAGAAGGCCGACTACAAAATTTGAGATTTATATATATAAAGACGGCTAAATTTTTCCTACGCCTCTTAATTTTTCTCCTTGTAGCTGTCAACTGACAACTTTAATATTTTTTTTTTGATTTTGGTGGTGGTACTCCGTATAGCGAAAAAAGCAGAGGTTGAGACCTATTGCTATGAAAACAGTACATTTACTCCAATTAAAATTGCACCCAGTAGAAACCACAGAAATTCACAAGTACTAAGCACAGTGCTCTTTGAATGCGCACATCATCTTTACCTGTTATTGAACAAAAAGGTATATGTCTTGTTCGGTTACCCTGAGCTAATGATTACATAAAATAACTTATCTCTTGTGTCAGGCAACTTTTAAAATATTGATGTTGTGCTACAATTAAGCACATGACTCATATAAGCTTTGCAAACTTTCATTATTTATGACAACTAAACTTTTCTTTATCATGCAAACAAGAAAAAGTTCAATAATTGTTTCTCTAATTTTCTGTTCGTTTTGATACAGTAGTTTTCAGTACATGTTTTATAACAAGCTAAAGTTTTTAAGCTGATAGATTTTAAAAACCAACAAATGAAGTTAACCACAAAGTTTTTGTAGAAAGGTTTGCAATTTCTCCTGTAGCATAGTCGATCATTTGCAGTGAAACTGCTACAGTCAATAATGATCAGATGTCGCCCTTCATCAACTAATTTTTGTTGTTTATAGGTTGTTTGTCTGCTAGTTTTTTATCTCTTGTATACCACCCTGAGAAATTTTTATAGTTTTATGTATCAAGTGATTGTAAGAGCAATCTCACAAGATAAAATATTTTTGTAGAGAAACAAAGTTGCTTACAAAGAGCTGAAATTATAAAAAAGATTTAAAGGACTTCTAAATAGGCAAGTGTCTATCACAGCTTTGCATGCCAACATCATATCTCTCTGTGATAAGGGATTTATTACCGATAATTCAAAATTAAAACTAATAATTTTAATCTTGTTTATTGTTAATCAATTGACTGTTAGATAGGAGCAGTGAAGTTATCAATTCGATAACTGTGACTCATGGAAATCTTGTGGTGTATCTATTGATATATAAAATATTTTTTCTTTTTATTTACTTAAATTTTTTTCCACATCCTAGCTTTGCAGAATGTCTAGCAGTTCTCTGATTTCTAAATAGGGTGATGTCTATCATAGCTTTACGTGCCAACATGTTAAATTTCTGAGATAAGAGATTTAGTGCCAATAACCCAAGATTAAAATTATTAAATATTTCAAAAGAGGTTCTATTTAAAAAGAATAACAAATAAAAAAAATTTGCTACAAAAATCAAAATATATACTGCACGCTGTTCTAAATTCCATATATTGTAAGTTATAGTACTTCCTACCTACATATAACTTTTTAGTTTGTCACGTAATTTAGATCTCAAATTGTATGTCTATAATAGAAAAACTAAAGCAGGAAAGTGAAAGCCTTCAACTTAATTTCTTATATATAATTTACTTTTTACATTCCAATTTTAATCAGTTTTACTGTTTTAATGCTACGTGCAATTAATTAAATGCTTAATGTAAGCATTTGAGCTGTAAAATGACGTTCACAAGCCTGACAGTTTAGATATTAACAAAATTCAAGAAATTTTTGTGTCAAGTTTTTACTGTAATTGTTAGGGTCTTAGAATATATTTAGTAAAATAGTATTTAGTATTTTTTGCTATCTAATGTTTACTAAACATCAATGTGGCTATGTAAAAGTTTAAGAAACCCCTGGAAGTCAGATATGACTATTATTTTGTGACATGCGGTTGAATGCCTTAACAGCAACTGGTGTCAAGATATTTATATATGTATTCTTGCCTTGTAAAATTTACTCACACAAGTATCAGTAGTACATGTACGTGCATACAAACTTGAAAAATGTAAACTCTGAGCACCAAGAGTGTACTGCATCATCCCCTTTCCCTGGTGAAAAGCTGCGGGGCTGTTAATATGGTTTATAAAAGTCATATACCAATGCATTTCTAGCATACAAGTTACTACTGAAGCCAAAGAGCTAAAACAAGCGTCAACACACTAGAATGAGCATAAACAAAACAAGAATAAGGGACACCTTAATACATCTATTGTTAACTCTCCCAGATAGATTGTCATTCTGTAGCCAACTACAGAATTGTGTGACACTAGCATCATTTTGGCTATTCTCCATTTAGTAAAAAAATACAGAATACTCAAACTCATCTTTTGCTATAGCTTAAGCAACACCAGTAAGTAAATGTAATAATCTACATCACTTTTTAAATAAACCAAAAAGTTGACATTTATTAGCCAGTATAAGTTTTGATGTTATTAAAAAAATTTGATGTTTTAATAAACTATATATTTACGATAAAAATGTTTTATATTTCAACTACATAGACATTAGATCTTTAGATAGCTTGATTACATAAATAAAGCTTTAGATAGACTATCTTTAGGAAAAAATTTGATGTCAGTTCAGCGGATACCCAGATTTATGTCTAATTTGATGGAGGATACTTAAAATCGGCTCAAGATAACTGACCCATTAGAATATCACACAGTAATGCTAAAGTGGCTTTTTATGGGAAAGAGACTTAAAACGCTAGCTGCAATTAAAATGATTAAGGGGTTATAAATTCGCAAGCGTTTTTATTGGTATTGAGACATTTAATGCATTAAAAGTTGTTTGAAACTTGCCAATTTTGTTTGGTAATTATTTTTTTAATAGTGTTATGTTTTTCATTTAGGTCTTTCACTAGGTCTTTCTTTTCACAGTTTTGTTTAATTGAGTATGTTCGTTTTCTCTCAATGTTTGATAGAATGTTACTTAAATTGGACTTTTGATTGATGGTTATTTGAATTTAGCAATCTGCTGAAAAAGATGAAAAATAAAATAAACTAATTGCTATATTCCAAGAAACTGTTAAAGCAAAAATCATAATAGTCTTATGATTATTAGGGCAAACAATCATAAAATTAATATCCTGCATTAATATCCTGTATTCTGAATAACTCATCTTTGCATAGTTCTTGCAAATAAATGCTGGCAGTAGCTGACTTTCAACAATAAACGAAATACTTTGGCAGCAGCTATAGTAAATAGGTAAGTTCATGTGATATTTTATTAACAAATAACATGGACTGATTGGTAAGATAATTTTGCTGTACCAATTTTATATGTCAGATTATTTTGGAGGAGGCTTATTGAAAATCTCCTCAAGTCCAATATAATATAAAATCATTTATTGCAACCTTGGCAAGTTGTCATTGCAAATTAAAACAAATATTTCAACGCAAAAGAATATAAAGTTTGTGTGAAACCAAACATGCAAACAAATGAAAATCTATTTACAGTAATCACTATATTTAGCTATTTGACCCTAACTACAAGTTCCTGAGTTGGTGTAGCTATAAGGCTTTATGAATAGCAGGATTTTTAGGAACAAAGTATATTCATTTCAGTGGTGCAGACAGAAAATAATAAGCTTGGCCTAGCTGTACTTTTAAAGAAGTGAATTTTTAAGCTGCAGGGATTATACCTCATCAGAATTAGTGGTGCATGAACTATGCAACAAGCATAGAAATCAGAAGTAGTGGTACATGAACTATGCAACAAGCATAAAACAGAAAGATATCAATGTGAAATAGCAGTTTCATCTCTGTAAAACTACCAAGTGAGTAGGCTTTGCTGAATAATCCAAATGTACGAGTTTATTGTAGACTCTAAAGTTTTGTGTTCTCTTCACAGGAATGGAGTCGCCAGAATAATTTGAATTAATTTTTTGTGCGATAATTACATATTTACCAAGCGTTTATTCATGCCATGTGCTAGCTTCAATAAAATTGGAGTTGTTTACTCATTGAGTCAAATGCAAATAGCTTCAACTATGTAACAGCTCTTGAGCTCCTGTACTTAATTATGTTTTTACCAATAAAAAATGCTATTGCTTTGGTTAGAACAATGGCCAAAAATATGTTAAATTACCTATATGGCAATATTCAACTGCTTCAAACTGACTGTAATCCGGGGCTTTTATTGGTAGTTCTCCCCCAGAGTGACTGAAAAATATTCACAACACTTTTAGCCATATCATTAGAGAAAAGATGTTTCAGGCTATTGGGGGTCAAAGTGGAGACTGGTTTTTATTGATGAACAACCTAAACTATTTGCTATCATAGAATTCCCATTTATATGACCTGACCGTTTTGGACATTTTGAACCTAGAAAATAGTGTTCTCCCAACATTAACTATTGCGCCAAATATATGTAGGGTAACGAGTAACAGAATAATCAAAACCGAACTAACCAAATACATACGGCAATTAAAAGGCAATTAGAAATTCTCCTGTCATACAGCCCACAACCAAAGTGATATTGGAAAAAAGAAAAGGTACTGATGGTTGAGAAATGCAATATTAGCAGTCAAATGGCACTGCAGTGCAGTATGATAACTGCAATGGTAACTGTAATGTACTGGGTGTGGGTGTTATTATATACAACAAACAGCAATAATGAAAGGAAAAGATTATATGTTTATATCTCTCCCCTAGCAATAGGAGAAATTCAATATTGGCCAATATTGGAAGAAAAATGCACTGATATTATTACAATAACCAATATTATTAATATAGTAATAATATAAAACCAATGCACAATTTGGCTTACATTTCAAAACGTCATAGCTAACAATATGAAGAAATTGTGGTATTTATACCCTAGGACACTTATATTTCGCTAGTATTTAGTTTCGTGAGTAGCATACAGAGTAAAATTTCGCTGGAACTTATTTTCGCTGCTCTGATGAGTGCGAAAAAATAGTGATGTGAAAATAAATGCAATGAAACAAACATTAGATTCCTCAGGTCCAGTTCACTGGTACGAAATATTTTTCAATTTGGGACTACCATACTGTTTGGACTATCAACCGCACCACTATATAAGCTGCATGTGCTTTATTTTCCAAAAAACGATAATAAAACAATACATAAGCCGCACCTTACTATAGGCCACAGAACTAAGGACTGTGCTTTTTAACGTGGCAGCAACTTTGCCATTTGAAACGGAACAGTGCAGAACGGCACAGTTTCGTATTATCCGACGCTTTTTAACTTAGTGCCTAACGGGATAGTACCGTGAGGCATTGTTTCGTATTTTCTTTCACAGCTAGAAGTGCACTAATTGGGGATTCCCTGTAGTGCGCCCTAGCGGTGAAAGAAAGAGCCACAGAATAAGCCACAGTGATTAGCCGCACCCTTGTAGGCCTACCTGTAAGCCTCATGGCTCAAATCATCAGAAAAAAGTAGCAGCTAATCGTCCGAAAAGTACGGTAGTTTGTATTTGTGAACCGCAGGTAGAAATGTGTAGACGAGATCAATAATGCAATTTGATCGCTTGCTGCAGTTTGTCTCTTGGACTATCAATGACGTCAAGGTCCCTGCTGCAGTGACTGATGTTGTACCGATATTAAAATTCAAGTATTTATAGCACGCGGTGCCGCGGTGGCCATGGCCCCGGGTTGTTATTGCTTTTGGTTGGTAATAAAATTCATCACCCCAATAATTATTATTCAATTTTATGACTTTCCCTACCAGGCTGTCATCCTCATCAGTTACAAATTCAATGACTAAACTAATATCATCATCTTCTTCATTTGTCTAGGCTTTTCCAAAAAAACTTATTATCTTAATTTGTTTTGCCAAGCTGCTCAGTCGGTGTAGGCCTACTAGCTATAATGAGTTTAGCAAAAATTGCCCAATGAGCCAACCACACACGAAAATTGCCTGCATTTCTAATATGATGATTTTATTGTGAATATTATTGAAGAAAGCCATTTAATTTTGTGTTTTCGCTCGTTCGTTATGATAGTTTAGTTTCGCTCATGAAATTTTCGCGAGAGGCTGTTGCCGCAAAAACGCAAAAGTTAGATGCCGCGAATACATAAGTGTCTTAGGGTATAGATTTTTAGAAAATCTGTTCTACGTATCAATGTTCTGTAGTCATCCAAACTTATAATTAAATATTGTAATAATCTCATAAAAATTGTTAAAAAAATATCAACGTCATTTCCTTTACTTACACTTCGTCGGACATCAGTTAGAATACCAGAGTACTCAGAAGTGTCTAAAATTTCAGTTACTTCGAAATCAGCAAAAATGAAACGATTTCAGTACTCTTACGTTAATTACAGAAACCTTCGGCATTTCGACAATGCTATAGACTGGTGAAATGTGCACATTATTTTTTCGTGAAATGCGCACAACTTGATGGTTCTATTTTCTGTCGCTCGGCGTCTTGTTTGTCAGTCTTAATTTTGATAAAAGTAAAGCTTGGCCAGTTTTAATAACTATTTTTGGCAGAATTAATCTGTCTATTTGTGTATAATCCATTCAGATGGGTAAGTTTTAAGATACTGTCGACACTTTTCAAAGACTTGGTAATATATTTGAATAGGTTTATATGTGTTTTGCATCTTTATTATACTTAAACGACTCTGCAAAACGATGGTTAAACTTATTGATGAGATTTCAAAACGAGGGTTTGCAACGTTGTTAATGAATAATTTTCGGGAGTTGTGTGCACATGTATTTATCATAAAAACTCTCAAACTTCGCTCTTATCATTTGGTTGTGGGATAATATCAATTACACATGAAACTTGTTGAGCTTGAAACAATGCAAACCATACACCAACTTGAATAAAATGCAACTTATGTTTAACTGAAAAATTATTCATAATTACCAAGTGAATTTTCTTCTCTCAACCAAATATTCTAATTAACATCAACCTATCTCTATTCTGAGAATTATCTTCTCCTTCATTTTCAGAAGGCAAGAAACAAATCAAACCAACCATTCAGATGACTCGATTTTGGAGAGAAAATGAACTATATTGTAAAAATTTATTATGGTAATACAGCCTGAGAAATGCTAAAATGAAAGAAATGCATGACACTGCAAGTAGCTGGAGAAAAAGATGAGTAGGCATTTAAATTTTATTATGCGTACTATACATATACATGTAGAAGATAACTCTCCGAATACCTCCATGGTTATGTCTGTTTATTCTGCTTGTTTAGTGTTGTGAGTTCGGGTGTACATATTATGTAATAATTTTCTAATAGAAATAAATTGCAGTGTTTTGTCATGTTATTGTACAGTTGGGCGCGTACTTTTATTTTCCAAGTCATCTCAAAGTTGTTGTTGTTGTTGGTTTTTAAAATCTATATGTTTGCTAAGTTCTGTCTGATTTTATTTACTTTTTTGGTTGAATCAACTCTATTAGTTATTTTATGTGGATTAGAAACTTTTGTGTACGGGGTAAAATGGTGTTCTTTGTGAAAACTTCTGGTAGCAATTTGGATGATTTTTTCCTAAATGACTGCCAAAGTTGAGTTATGATGTAGAGGGTGTATCAGATAGCTTTGCATTGTTTACTGTGTTTTTGCTTGTCAATGTTGCTTCTGCTCTGAATTGGAGTACATGGTTACAGCCACATTGCTTTAATGCATCTTAGTACGGTTGCTTAGTTTTGTCAAATTCTAGTTTACTTGATGATAGTGTACGTGGTCATCTGTTTATGTTCATTTTTCGCATCTGTAATGCAAATACTTTAAAAAACTTTTGATTTTGCCAGCAAAACAGTCAAGATTGCCAACAAAAAAGACAAGCATAAAACAACGTTGTAGCAGCCATGAAAAATATTAGTCAAAAATTGTGTGATTTTAATATAATCAACTTGCAAAGTTTACAGTTCCTTTTTCGACTTAGTTTATTTAAAACAATACATAATTTTTCAATTAAAAATATAGCATACATATTCTGGTATATATTGTTTACATATCTATATTAATGTTAATAAAGAATTTATTGTTATAAACGATTGAGAAAAATGTTATCTAAAAGTGGATAATTAGATATATTTAACATTACTAACATTCTATCATCTACTCTGGTGTTCAACGCAAATCTCTAGAAATCTCTGACATGAGAGGCACAAACCTAAAAGTTATACGTTGTAACCGGTGATCAAACAAGTTACTGAGGTAATATAACTAAAATATCAAATACAACAATGAGTACAATGATAAAAACAAAAATTAGTCGCGAATCAGTCTGACAACCGTTTTGATCCCGATTTCGATGGGTTCTTAACCGCTGGGCTGAACTTGGTTAGCGCAAAGTGTCTGTAACCTAATCTTTACTTTCTGTGTGTATGCTCGGTTTACATATCCATACAAAATAATATTGCCGATGCCATAAAGCAATTGAAGGATGTCCGTGACATAGTTCTGTGCATGAACATAACTTGCAAGATTGTCTTTATTTTTAACCAGAAGAAGAATAGGTATAGTTATTAATGCAGTTGAAAATGTAGAATAAAACAAGATAGTTGTTCCTCGTATATATCGAGATTCATTTATCAACAGGTGGTCTTCTTCCTTTAAATTGCTTATTGCTTTCATTCTTCTTAGTTCTCTTGTGATTCTGACGAGGAGAACTGTTGCGCAACTTACTGTAAAGATTACGATCAGCATCATGAATATTGTGAAAGGTGTTTGAGAAAAACAAAAGCCAACAACATTGTCATCGGCCAACCCAAATGATGCTAGCAGTGTGAGTCCTGTTCCAACAGCCAAACTGATAAGTAGATTTCCTATTGTTAATTTACCAATATTGGTTACTACCTTGGAAGTCTGATAATCGAATGGCTTGCAGACGGCGTAGAATCTGTCAACACAAGCTAACAGAACTTGCCAGTACCGGAATTGAGTCGCGCCTACTTTTAGGCTTACGATTGCTACACAAGTCTTTACATTTGGCTGTAAAGCTGCTGTGCCACTTATTGCTAATGAGCAAACAATGTCGGCAATATCTGAAAAACTATAAAAAACATCGGCAAATGCCAAATATACAAGAATCAAGAAGTAGTTTAGCTTCCTGACCTCCCGCATTCCACACAAAACTCCTATATGCAGGCACTCCACACTAAACTATTATGTGTAGAGGGTTTATAATAACTGAAAAGCTGTCGATACACATTAAACATATCTCAAATGTTATACGCTGTTCCCAACTTTTATCTGCGCTATTGTTATAGTCCTGATTATCCAAAGATTCATTCATTGTATTGCTGTATAAATAATCTGTATAAGCCAACTTTCTCCGACGAACTCTACACACTTACTGAGCACATGTTACACTCTCACCCTTTACATATACATTCAATCATCTACACCTCACATAATTGATGCATTATCGATTTACATGTAAATGCAACGTTAATTATGCTCGTAATACTATGCAAACACAATGCTACAAACTTTAAACCAACTTGTAGAAATATATCTACACGAGCAAGTGCTTGTTGGAAAAAATTGATTTGCTCACTAATGACAGTGCATAGACAACGTTTGCATCTAGATTGTAATTTTCTCCAAGCTTTTGGTAGCTACGTAAGCAGTTTCTATTTTTTTAATTTTTTGACAGCTGGTCAATGACACATTACATCGGTATCACTTAGTACTAAAAACAAGGTGGGAGCTCGATACTCAGTGTATACACATCATAGAATATACAGGGAGCCACAAGTAGGAAAATGTGGTTCTGAAACCGCGAGAGGTATAAAAAGGGCATTGGAGTAAAGCAAGAGAGTGAATTTGAGAATTTTGTGACTAAGACGTATGCTCACAAAGGTGGATTGCTAATTGTCAATTTCACCTACTTTTGATAGTATTAATTTCTAATTGGAAAACGCATAAAAATGGGCGTTTGTGACTCTCCCTGTGTCTGACTCTCCATATTCATATAACTTATAATTTCTATTGCTATCTACCAAAATTTGTTATAATCTGCAGAAATGTTGTCTATATTACTAAAAATTTGTCTCATCATATAAACATAGTTCAAGGTCTGTTGCCATCAAAGCTGACTGGCTTTCTAATTAGAATTGCATACTGTATTGCCCACAAAAACTCCCAGACACTAAGCACCATTCTCTTCTATGACATTCATTCCCTTGAAGCAGTGTTGAACATAAAATATTATTTTCTATCTGTATCGAGTTACAGCTTCAACTATAGTTTCAGCAGCTGGCGTAATTTTGCTCAACAGCGTCATCCTTATTAATCAATGATGCTTTCTGCATGTATGTACGTAACACCCACAGGTTAGCAATCTTCCCGCTTCATCAAAAGGAAAAGAAAAACCGCCTTGTTACTAAAAGCCATTTGCAGTAACACTGACTACTTTCCCTTTTAGTAAATGAGTTTTATTTGACGCTGTGCTGACAGCCATGTCACTTGTTCTGTTAGTATTCATCCTGAGCATAAATGACAATCATACCTCGCTGCCAAGTTTATCCTGAACTGTAATACTAACTCTCTCAATTTGTTTGGTGAATTTAGGGACTGCATCTGAAGCGAAAAACAGATTTGAAACTATGGATATGCATATTAAAATATGTGCCAAAAGTGTAGTGCTAATGCACAGCATCCTGTCAAACAGCCCGGCAAGAGTTACAATGTAAAACCAATATTGACCAAAAAAATGTATGCTATGACAATGGTTTCCAAGAGTTACGTACACCATGAAGTTTATTTTTGCTAATTATTATTATTTAGTCTCGTTAGAATAAAATTTAATCTATTTATAATAAAAACTGTATGTGATTTAATATCTGTGGACAAGTAACAGTTCCACGCTGTAATACGTGCAGGTGTTCTATTAACAAAATGAGGCTGTTATTTTGTGAGCTTTTATAATGTCATTAACCATGAGTTAGGATATTGCTCATATGAATCAACTTATTAAATTCTCATTCAAATAAAACTGTTCAATAATTGTTAAAGTTGAAAAAGAGACTGAAACAAAGTAAAAACTTTAAATCAGGCAAGTATTTTGAAGTCCAAAAGAGCATGCAAGACTTACATAAAGCGCTAGACCTTAAAAGCAACCAGAAGTCGGGTTTTTATGTAGAGCTTAAAAGAAAGTTATATAAAGTATAAAAATTTTAATTTGTAAGATAATAAAACTGTACAAATGCTAATTAAGCAGCATACAAAGTGTCCAAATGCCAATCTTACTCAATTGCACAATTAAGACTAAATTAAGAAAGGACCCTGGAAAATTGAACAAAAAAATTTTAGAAAACTGTCAAAAAAGTTATGGTGCTAAAATTTAGCCAATAATATGTGGTGTTGCTAAAGACCTTATTTGTGTACATAAAATAAAAACCATCACTTTTTTGCAAATTTTGTTTAATAAAAATGCTAAAAAATGCCAAATAAAGTTAAAACTAGCAAAGAAAGAGGTTTTTGCTTGTGTATCGGGCTGCAAGAATTAGAAAACAAAGCAGTATTTTTAACAAAAATTTAGACTATAGCTAGCCCATTGTTGCTTCCTATAAGTGCCAATCTAGTGATTTAAATATGAGCACCTTCAGATTATTTACCTGAGGAACTGGTTTGCTACAGGCATCCCCTTTCTCATATTTTTATCACAATAATTTCATTTATATGAATTTAAGCACCAAGTTATACAGCTTATTTGAACTTCGAGATGTTATCTCAGTGCTCTGAGATTCATGAGTTGTAGGAAAAAGCCTTCAATATTTGATTGCTATCGGCCAATTTCATCTACTGTTTATGATAGGATAAGAACGAACATTTGGTAGGAGAGTTCACCAGATGCTACATAAATTAGGTCCGAATTTTTGCATCTCAGGAGGGTGTTAATCTCTAAATAAGGATTACTAAACTCGTAAGTGTATAATAGTTATCAATAGGAATGTGAAGCTGTCCAAGTCTCCAGAAATATAAAGACTATATGTACAAAGAAGGCTTTAGATAAAAAGATGTTCAAGCAACATCATCATTCAACAACATCGACATGACAGATCCATCTCATTATATATATAAAAAGGCTGAATTCCTTTACTTTATTTACTTCTACTTTCTGTTGCTAGTAACTAGCATTTGTTATATTTTGTGAAAAGTTTGCATATATTACTAGAACTCTGTCCCATCATAAAACAGAGTTCATGAACTATTGACATTAAAAGTATGCTTTCAGTGTAAATAGGATAGTACATTGTGTAAGGCACAGAACATCACAAAAACAAAGCACTGTTTTCTTCTACTACATGCATCCTGTTGAACATAATCTAGGAATTTTTTTCCCTTATTATCAGCTAATGATTACATAACATATTTTATCACTCATGATGGGTTACATCATCAGCGCTAAGTCCCCAACTAACTGTTGACTTTTTGTGCAACAAACTTTTCAAATAGAAAAACTTTTGCTCAATATTGAGCAGTGCCACCTTTATTAATCAATGTTTCTATATATGTGTGTAACAGCTCAACAGGTTAGTAATCTTCAAGTGTCAGCAAAAGGAAATGAAAAGCCTCATTATTACAAAAAACCCATTAGCAGTGGCACGGCTAATTTTCCTTGTCGTAAATAAACTCTATATGAGGCTGGGCTGATGGCCCTCTCACCGGTTCTGTTAGTATTTATCATGAGCATAAATGACAACCATTCCTCACTATCAAGTTTATCCTGAACGAAAATAACAACACTCTCAATTTATTCTGTAAATTAAGGCACTGCATCTGAAGCTAAACATATTTGAAAATATTGATATGCGTATTAAAATGTGTGCCAAAAGTGCAATGCTAAGGCATGAAATTCTTGCAAACAGTCCAATAAAAGTTGAAATTGGTATCAATCAAACTTTTTTTGTTATGACAATGGTTCTTAAGTGTTTTCTACACCATGAAGTTGATTCTTGCTGATTATTTTGATTTGGCCTTTTTTGCAAACTTGATTTCAGATGCTCTTTACTGATATTATTTATTTTATTTTAGCATAGACCAGACATTGTCAAGACTAAAATGAAATATTTTAACAATTTGCAAGTTAGCATGTTATATGAGTACAATAAAACTGTGCCGAAATCCTTCGTTCACTAACAGAAACGTTGCATCTAACATAATGACATGTGCTAGTGGCTGCAAGCTACCGCTGTTCTCTACAGTAGTTAGCTAAAATGCTGTAGCTAAAATACATTAGGTGCACAATAGTAGGCATATATGGCTGTTATTCTACTACATTTTTATTAGAATAAAAACTGTCTGTGAATTATTATCTGTGGAGAAGTAACAGTTCCGCACTTTAACAAGTGTAAGTATTATATTAGCAGAATGAGACTATTTTGAGTGAAAATGAGTTATTTTGTAAACTTTCATATTGTCTTAAATCATGAGTAGGAGTATAAATCACATGACCCAGCTAATTAATTTATTATTCAAATAAAACTGTTCAATAGTTATTATAGTATAAAAAAGAGACAGATCCAAAGTGAACACTTCAATTCAAGCAATTACAGTGTATTTTACAAGTCTCAAAGAGATGACATGACTTACACAAAGTGCCTAAATTCATTACTAAATACAATTTAAGATTTTATGTGAGACTTGAATGAAGGATATGAAATGTTTAAAAATGTTAAGGAAACAACTAAGTTCATCTACATGCTTTCCAAAAATCAAACTACTTGAGTACAAGGCAATTGATTATATATTTTGCAGCAAATATATGGCCGCTTTTGGCATATTTTCGCAGAGGCATTAGAAAGAGACCATAGCTAAAGCAAGACTTTCAAGCAGACTTCTGCTTTAGGGAAGGCTTGGTCTTTCGCCCTTAGCTTCTAGGCTCAAATTTAGCTAGCGGCCCATATCGCTAACCCTTGCCAGCAAAGGCTATCCTTTAGTAGCTGGCGAACTCGGTCCTCTTGTGGCAATGCAGAGGTTTATCTGTATATGGGTATTTTAGCACACAAACCCGTTGCTCTGATTGTGGCTCCCGCTGTTCAGGGTCTCCTCAGCTAGCCTTGATGGCTCGGCAGTCGGACTGTATATTAACCGAGTTGGCCACTCAGCAGATCGTTGCGAGAAAGCGACTCTGGATGCTGAGTTGGCTTTGACTCCACCAACTGTAATAGCTTTTTGGGTCAACACACTTCCTTAGGCTAGTGCTGCCCGTTCTGAACAACTTGTTTTCCGGCTCTTTGCAGGGCCGGCGAGGCGCGATCAGAGTGGAAACATATAGCCTCATCGAAAGGTCGGCAGGCCATCTTCTCCTTTTCAGAAACGTTTTCCGTTTGGCCTCTCGCACTCACCTTTTTATGTGTTCATCAATGTGTGACATCACCTGGTCCCATGAAACATTTTGCCATTGACAGAAACTTTGACAGATAGTGAAGTGCAGCAGAACTTGTTGTCGGCAGCTGGATGATGGAGATGATGAAACATAGTCTGAAAGTGTTGGTTTTGCTTTGCATGGCCTTGGTCACTTTGGTCCTGGTTGTGCCATGGAGAAAGCGACCTGCCTTTATCATGTTTTTGCTGGCTGGCTGAGTAGGCATCTTCTCCAGCTTCACCACTGATATCCATCTTGCTTGGAGTTGAGGTATGTGTCGCGGTCAGCTTTCTAGTCGGCTCAGCCTCAGTCAAGCAGGAGAGCCAAACTGTTTTGGTGAGCTCAGCCTGCTCGACCTTTTTTAACCAGTTGGATTTTAATCAAATTGTTTGGGATACATTTTTTGAATTTCCAATGCACAATTATTTAGAAAATTGCAAAAAAGTTTGCAAATTTGCCACAGTACATATATTTTGGCAAATTTATTCATCTAAAAGGGTTAATGTCGCTGTGCCCAAAGGAGAGTTCAAAATAGATGGAACATTCTCTTTGAGCGTGAAAGGGTTACCTAAACTGAACTAGCCAAAAACTCTGACAAACTATTGGAAAAAATACATGCCAGCTTCTTTTAGAATGCTACCTCTATTTGACCGCCACTATAGAAGAAAAGTTGAAAAATAGAGCGCCATAATGTTCAAACAGAGGTTTTACAGTTGCCTTTTTTCGGTGAATCAAATGTCGTCTACACCTTTTTTTCTTTGAGTGGAGCAACACAAACCCTTTGGGTTGCACTAGATCTGCTAACTTAGCTCAAACTTTTTAAATATCTCCTAATAAATATGAATTGGAAAGCCAAAAAATGTCTTGATGTAGTAGTTGATATCTATTCTTTGCAATTAACCAACCTTGATATTATTGCCTATGTTTTGCTTTGCAAATGGAAGGAACTTTTAATTTTATTTTTGTTTTGAAAGCATATTTTTATTTCATATTTTTATTTCATATTTTTATTTACCATGTTACATAAAAAACATTGCACTCATTAATATGTTTGCTACAGTTTCAGCCAAAGCTAGCTTTTTATAGAAAAGAACAGAATATTAATATAATAATAATAGAAAAGGAGTTACGAGCTTTGATCCGTTATAAGGTAAGAAAATATGCTAAATGCAATACTAAATACAAATAATATGAAATAAATCTGAAAACTATATAGGTTATATAGTGAAAACTTTATTAAATTCTAAAAATATGTATTGTTGAACAAGTGACATAAACGAACCTTGCATACATTATAATAAACAAAGAAACAAAAAATAATAACAGTAAAGCAAAATATTTGCATCAAGTGTTGGTCGGGTGCATCTTGATTGTTGCTTTCAATGGAATGAACCTATTTTGATTGTTCAATTCCTTCCACAACGTCTTTTAATTTTAACACTTTTCTGCACTGCTGATTTAATGTATAATAGCATTCAAACACTTTTTTAGCAGAAGAAATCTTTTACGTGCTTCAATTGGCACAAATAATAATAAACTTTTAGCTGCACCCGAGTCGAGCATAACATTTAGCCTAAATCTAATGCAAACTATTTTTTTGATGCGTCAAAATATTATTAACCTAATACCATTATTATTATTTCTATGATGTAACTTTCAAATTTCAATGAAACAAACAACAAAAAGCTGTGGAGTTGGACAATGAGAGAAAAAATTGTTATTGATGTAACCATTTCATTATTAGTACGCTTTTGTGGACACTTTCCTACTGATCATTTGTTATTATGTATTTGGACATATCAATGTCAAAGTGGCGGTCAATTAGAGGAGGTATTCAAACAAAGGGAAAGCGCTATTTTTCTACCCTTTTACCAAAGTTGATGGAACCCTTTGTTGACATCGTATGGCAAAAACAGAACAAATTTTTATATTTGCTTGTCGAGGATGAAAAGACATCATGCTTCAAATAAGGAGTCAAAAAATCGTATAACTAGAGCATCGTAACCTGAGGGCGCATTGTAATAATTATTAATAAAGATTGCATCTTTTGTATGTGCAATCCCGAAAAGAGTATACATTGTATGATGAGAGCAATAGGTGCGATAAAAACAGCGTAACATTGTGGTTCCGTGCCCTTGCTAGCAGACTTGCATTAGAAATCCAGTACATAAATGACTTTGCATTGCAAGAGCTTTATTGCCATAATCAGCCAAACGAAGGACAGACAACAAGCACTGAGTTATATATAGATACAGCATATAATGTATATGCTGATGTTTTTGCAGCAACAACTCGAGCTATAAAATGGCGACACCGATACCCTATCTTTGTAACAGCTTGTCATAACCATATTAATTCCAATTGTTGTAGTTCATTAGGAAGCCTCTGTTCTAAAGGTAGACTGATGGCTAGTTGTATAGGTCCCGAGTCTAGTAGTGAGATTTATGGTAATATATTTACTAACTTTTTCTTCGAGTCAACATGTAGCTGGTATTAGAGGTGCTAGTGCGTGGCATAATGTGAGTGGTGGGTGGTTCAAGTCTTCTAATCATGTCCCACTTTGTAAGGTGCAAAATTGTATAGCAGGGTAATAATATCCTGAGGGTGCACTATACTAAAGGTAGTTAGATGAAAGATCACAAGAGAGCGACAGCTTGCACAAACTGCGCAACAGCACATTTACCTCTGTATAGAAACACCTTTGCGTGAGCTAAAAATATTGGTCTATATTAGACCGCTAAGTGTAGAATCTTATGTATCATTCTAAGACAAAACTTTGATTTTTGTCTGTAACAGATCTATTTCTTGTCTACCGACTAATTGAATAGAGTATTTAGGAATATTTAAGATTTGTGAGCAGTTTGTTGCTTAGATTATCTAAAGCTCGCCTACGCAGCATAGCAGACACAGCCTATAGGTTGTCATGTCTGTGTCTTACATACTGCTGGTAAGCCAGCTATCAAGGTTGTAGTCATCACATCATCACAACACAGTAGTTATCTTCTCTTAAAAGCAATCCACATACTGGCAAGTGCTGACAGTAATTACGCTTATCTTATTTGGGAACACCGTAAGAGACACATTTGACTATACACATGTATTGCGGCTGACTTTCTATACTCATATAACTTATACTTTCAGTGGCTATCTACTGACATTGTTAAAATCTGTAGAAGTTCTGTTTAAATAACTAAAATTCTATCTCATCATAAAACAGAGTTCAAGGTACTATCAAAACTGATTGACTCTCTAATAAGATTGCTTACTGTAATGCCTACAGAAACTCCTAGACACTAAGCACTGTTCTATTTTACTACATACATGCTTTTGAACATAAACATGAAACTTGAACATTTTGAACATTAGGTAATATTTTCTCTTTTGGTCGAATTACAGCATCAAGACTAGTTTCGGCAGCTGCAAACATTTTGTGCAACAATGTCATGATTATTAATCATTGCATCTACCTACATATTTGTGTGTAACACCTACAGGTTAGCGATCTTCACGCATCTCCGAGAGGAAATGAAAAGCCACCTTATTACTAAAAATCATTTGCGGTAACACTGACTAATTTCCCTTTTAGTAAATTACGTTTATATGATGCTGTGCTGATGGCCATGTCTCCTGTTCTGTTACTGTTCATCATGAGCATACATAGCAACCATGCCTAGCTGCCAAGTTTAAAATGAGCTGTAATAATAACTCCTTGCATTTTCTTCCGTAAATTATGGTGCAGCATATGAAGATAAAAGCAGATTTTGAAACTATAGACTTGCATATCAGAAGGTGTGCCAAAGAAGAAGTGCTAGTGCAAAACAAACAAGTGCTAGTGCTCAAGCAACTTAAACAACTAAGTACACAAACCAATGACATGACTCACATAAAGTGCTTAACTTCATAACCAACTGCACATACCACTTCTGATTTCATGTAGAACTTAAATTACTGACTCATCAGTCATTTAAGCGTCAGACGATCAGTCGACTCAATGTTGACTGTCTTCCCTAGCTCGACCTTGACTTTGACAATCGGCCAAGGCACTCTGCCCAAAAGTAAAGGCTCTAAAGACCACCCACTTAGCATTGTGAAAAGCGATCAGCTGAGACTAGAGTTATTGCTGTTGGGCTCTGAAATCTAGGCGACAGACTTCTACTTTGACGAAGGCTCGGTCTTCCCTCTTTACCTTCTGGGCTCGAACTCAGCTAGCGGCCAACATCGCCAAATACTGCCAGCGATGGCTATCCTCTAGTAAGTGGCAGGCTTACTTTTCTTTGTGGACATGTAAGAGTTTATCTGTGAATGAGCATGCTAGCACACAATCCAGTCAATCCGAGCATGGCTCTGGCTGCGCTTGGGTCTCCTCGGCTTGTCTTGAGGGTTCAGCAGTTGAACTGTACATTGTCCTATCTAGTCACACGGCTGATCTAGACCAACTTAGTTGTGGGACAGTGACTCTAGATCGCCAAGTCAATTTGGGCTCTGGCAACTCTATTACGCTTTTGGGTTGACATGCTCCTCTAAGTTAGTGCCTGCCCACTCTCACCGACCTATTTTCCAGCTCCTTGTAGAGCCAGTGAGCCGCAAAAAGAGTGGGAACACACGACCTCATTGAGAGGTTAGCAGGCAATCATCTCTTTTTCAGAAATTTTTTCCGCTTAGCCTTTTACACTCGCAACTTTTATGTGCTTGTTAGTGTGACATTACCTGGTCGTGTGGAACATGTTGTCACTGACAGAAACACTCGAAAATGGCACAATGTTGTACAATGTGCTTATCAACTTCTGGATGCTGGGGATGACGACACACAGTCAGCCAGTGCCTGGCTTGCCTTGTTGTTTTTTGATGGCTTTGGTGGCCGGCTGAGTAAACATCTTCTCCAACTTCACCACCGACATCACGGTACAGCTGAGGTATGAGTCACAATCAGCTTTCTAATTGGCTCAGCTTCAATCAAGCAAGAGGTCTATGCTGCCTTGGTGAGCTCAGCCTTCTCCACCTCTCTCAATCAGCTGAACTTTCATTAAAATATTTGAGAGATGTTTTTTGAACTCCTAATGCATATTTATTTACCAATCTGCAAAATCTTTAAGTAAATTAGCAAGTTTATTCATCCAAAAGGGTTAATGTCCCGCTGCCCGAAAGAGAGGGCAAAATGTGGGTGACATTTGCTTCACACAAAAAGGGATTACCTAAATTGGTCTTTCCAAAAATCTGAAAAGCTATTAGAAAAAAAGCAACGCCCGCCTCTATTTGAACACCACTTCTATTTGACTGCGACTATAGAAGAAGGCTTGAAAAGTACAGCATCATGGCATTCAAATAAAGTTTTAACGATTGCCATTTGTTTTGCAAAGCGAATGTCGCCTATTTTTTTCATTTGGGTGGAGTGATATTAATGTGTTCGGATGCAATAAATTTGTTAGCTTATTTACAAATTGTCAAAGATATCTTAACAAATATAAATTAAAAACTCGAGAAATGTATCTGTGCAACAGTTGATATCTATTGCTTGCGATGAATCTGCGATTGCAGTATAGCCTGCGTTTTACTTTGCAAATTGTTGAATCTTTGAATTTTTACTATATTTTAACTTTGAAGGCACATTTTTATTTTCTATTTATATTTAATGATAGTGCATAAAAGCTCATGCACTCATTGATATGTTTGTTACAGTTTGCAACTAAAACTAGTTTTTTATGAGCAATAGAAAAAGAGTTATGAGCGTTGATCCATTGTAGGATTTGATAAACAAAATAATGCTATCGAATAATATGCTATAAACCTACAAATTTTAGGTTATATAACAAAAACTCTATTAAACGCTAAAAAGTATATTCTTGAGCAAGTGACATAAATGAACTACACTTATAATACATGAAGAAACAAAAAATAATATTTTTTAAATAAAATTATCTGCATCATGTAATCGGCTCGTTATGTTTTGATGGATGCTTTCAATGGAGCAAAAATCTCGGGGTTGTCATAACCCTTCCACCATTTCTTCTGGCTTTAGCTTTTTTTCTGCACTGCTGAACTACATAGTCGATATAATTGGCGTACAAACAATTTTTTTAGCAAAGCAAAACGTTTATGAGTTCTATTGGGCACAAATAAACTTTTAGCCATGTGCGAGTTGAGCACAAACTTTAGCTTAAAATTAATCATTTATATACCATTGTAAATGTAAGCCATTTTTCCTATACGTCGAAATAACAAGCCCGTGTTAAACAAGGTAATACTATTAGCTTAATACAGTTACGAACTGTTTCTATGGCGTTGCTTTCAATTTTCAATGAAACAAAAGATAAAAAGCCGTGAAGTTGGGAAGCGACAAAAATACTTGTTATCGATGTAACCAAGCCATTATTAGTAGATTTTATAGACATCCTTCTATTGATCACTTTCTGTTACGAGTTTGTAAAGATCATTGTCAAAATGGTGATCAAATAGAGGTGAGGTTCAATTGAAAAGGGCACTTGAATTTTCAACTATTTTGCCACATTTCAAGTTTGATAGAATTTTTTTTGTTGACATTGTAGGCTATAGCAGAAAAAAGTTGAACAAAATTTGATCTTTGTTTGACGAGAATGAAAAAACATCGTGTTTTGATTCGGGAGTAAAAAAATTGTATAACAAGGGCATTGTTAGGCCTGAGAAGGTTATTAATGCATTAATTAATAATAAAAATGGCACATTTAGTGTGTGAAATTGCGAAAAGGATATACAGTATATGGTGAAAGCGATGGAAGACGAATGACAGACAACCAATCACCAAGTTTTATATAGATACAGTATATATTGTATATAAATACAGAATGTACAGTGTGCTGCTTTTTACCGTATATATGCACAGCAAGAACTAGTGAACAGAACGAAG
The DNA here is from genome assembly GCF_963576615.1 of Watersipora subatra. Classification (NCBI taxonomy): domain Eukaryota; kingdom Metazoa; phylum Bryozoa; class Gymnolaemata; order Cheilostomatida; family Watersiporidae; genus Watersipora; species Watersipora subatra. The sequence continues at coordinate 24,679,632 of NC_088709.1, forward strand.
CTGATAGATAACTTTCATGTTAGCCACCTTGGAGCCGATGGTGGAACTCTATAAAGTTTCTATCTCTGATGGTAAGCAATGATTGTTATGGCTACTACTACACAACCGACTCCTATGAAAGTTGAGGCTCCAACTGAAAAGAGTAAAAAACCTGATATGATTGTTTTACAGTTTATATAGCAGTGAAATCCAGCTAAGTACATAGTAGGTAGTCAGTTTACCTTTAGATTTTAATACTAGTAAACCTTAAAAACCAATTCAAAAGTATCAACTGTCCACTTATTTATCACTATTTCGGTTTCTAATTAAAGTTTGGTATTTCATTCTTACAATCTCGTTTCCAGCCATCCAAGCTAGGCGCTTTTTGCAGCAACACATGTAGTTACTATTCAGCGACTCCAAGACCCCGCTTGCAATGTGCTTAATGTAACCATATTAGTCTCAGTGATAGTAGTTCTCTTGGTAGTCTCTGTTCCACAAGTAAACTGACGGCTAGTTGTTTAGGTCCTGAGTCTTGTAGTTGAATTCATGGCAATCTTTTTAGTAGTTTCTGTTCTACGAGTAGTGTGATAGCTAACTGTAGAGGTCCCCAGTTTAGTAGTTTATCGTAATATTTCTAGTAGCTTCTGTTGTTGGAGTAAACATGTAGTTGGTCAGAGAGGGGCTGATATGGGGCACTATGTGAGTGGTAGATGATTTGAGTCTTCTAATCAGATGTGTAGGGAAGTTAGTCTATTAATGTTGTAGCACCTTGAGTTGACACATATCTTGGTTTGACCACATTTAGCTTTATTTGGAGCTTGTTCCCTGTCAATGTTATAACGTCCTGCATTTTTATAAAGAGAGAACTATTATGCAAACTAAGTAACTAATTTAGAAGAGAAGCAGCCATTAATTTTATAGATGTACATGTATTTTTGTCCAAACTGCTCAGGCACACACTAAACTTCTAGAATATATGGTACACATTTGTTTGCTCTCATTGTAGAGTAACTACTGTTAATGCTAGTAGAATTTGACATGCACATTGTTTTTAATAAATACAGTGCTCCCTCCTCAGAATACGATGTTGATCCATTTCTATGTTTGCATCATATGGTGAAAAACTGTATGTAGGGGTATAGAAATGTAAGGGTATGTAGAGAGATAGATAGTAACTATATAATGCAAACATTTCCCAGTAAAAATTGTCAAAGTTTTATATGTAAATGCTCTGAATGTTAAAAATTATCTACAAAATAGCATTTTAAGCATATTAACTATAGTTACCAACGATGAATTTATTTCATTTAGTAGTTCTGACCTGCAATAAAATGTCATATTATAATGTACCGCAGTACATACCATAGGAAGTTCTTACCTTCAAGCCAGACCCACGTAGGCTATAACGTAAACTTAAAATCTTTCTCAAGTAAGTTTAGCTTACTGAACACACACACATTTGAAGCTAAGTCTAGTATGTCTTTTTAACTATTTTACTTAATTTCAACTTTTCGTCCATAATATATTACGACTTTCTGTCTTCGCTTTCACAAAAACTTTTAGCAGACACGTAAAAAAACCTTTTTCAACCTAATGTTTCAGAAAAGCCTAATCGATGCTGTTTTCATAATGAAGTGGAATGTGTTAGCAGGTTAAGAGAAGTTGTGTGACCACTGAATTTTCGAAGGAATTGCGACTCCAACTTTGCTACTGGTTTTAGTAGTATATAGCGTAAAACGATAATGTTTTCTGACAAATATAATTGTTTTGCACCCGAGAATTGCTAAACTGAGAGTAATTGATCTTGCATTTTTTTCATGTGTTGTAAATATACTTTTTCAAAGCTGCATTTGTAATAGTTGGGTGCAAGGTGTAGTTAGACTACCAACTTTCTTCGTATCGAATAAGAGATGAGCTTGTGGATTATTTTCAAACTTTATTGTATCATGCTCTCACAGCTTGCTTACCAATTTACGCACACTAATGATTCTCATACACAGCTTTCTATACTATTTACAAAACAATAGGGGTCACAGAACCGGGTGGCTATGGTACCAATTAATTAAATAGAAAAACCTTTGTTCATACAGGAAGCAAGATACAAAGACACTTGAATGGATTGGAAGAATGACCATGCCAGACCGTAATTAACATATCAAAATAACAGATTCAATTGTAAGAAAATGGAGAGGAAAACCCTTGTTGACTTCCTACGATTATTCCATAAACATTGTGCCACCTGTTGGTCATTGTCTTCATTGCGACATTTAGGTGGTGGCAGTCTAAACAGATGTCCCTAATGTATCTGTTGTGTGGTAATATTCAACCGGATTTTCGAAATGAGTCTGAGTCAAATATGTATTTTATGCGCACAGTATGAGTGACGTAGGATAGAGAAAATAATAGGCTATGAGATTGTATTCGACCTCTATCTTACACAATTCGAATATTTTGTTATTTTGACATACATAATAAGCACACTTACAGTCAAATTTGAACACGAGCAAAGTTTTTGTTGAACTTGTATGGTGAAATGGTATTCATATAATGAGGTGAAAAAAATCACAATTTTTTTCATCAGTTTTATTTCGTAATGTGAAAAACCTGTATATCCGTTTAATCGTATTCTGAGGGCCACTGTACTAAAGTTGGTTAGATAAAAGTTCACAAAAGAGAGGGAGAACTGACATGGACTGCGCCTCTGTACAACTACATGTAACTCTGTGTAAAACCCATTTTGAGTTAGCTGTAAATACTGGTGTGCATTACAATACTGTTTATAGAATCTTTTGTTTTGTATCATCCTGATATAAAACTTTGCTTTTTCTTCTGTAATAGATCTATTTCTTGTTCACCAGCTACTTGAATACGGGTAAAAAACAAGAATATTTAGATTATCTAGAGCTCACCCACCCAGATTATCAGACACATCTTAGTTGCCAGATCTGTGTCTCACAGACTGATGGTAAGCCAGCTATCAAGGCTGTTATGCTACTAGGCTCCACTCATCACAACGCAGAAGTTATCTACCTGTGACACAATAATGGGATAACTCTAATGATAACAATAGCCAATAATCGCAGTGAAATCACAGGTATAGTTCATTTATAAAAGAATTACAATTGAAGGTTGATTTTTTATAAGGTTGAAGTTGCTAATTACATACATGTCAGAAAATAAGGTTTTTAAGACAAATATTTTCTATGGGTCTTTTTGCTAGATCACAAATCAGGAGGTGGTGTTTTCACTATCACATGTATATAGTTCACTAAAGGCCTGAACATAGATTCAATAACTGATAGTTGTTTGAGAGCTTTTTTAGTTATATTAAAGCTGTGTTGTGTTTACATTTACTTGTAACAGTACTAAAATGCTCTTTCGCCTTTTTGACAATAGATGGATATTAGTAAAACATTAGAGAAATTTAAAAAAAACATTCATGATGCAAACCGATAACTCTGAAATGAAGTCATATTTTAGCAAAAACACATGAGCTATTGTAAAATCCAGTCAAGGAATGCGATACAACTTTTTCAGTTTGCTATGAGGCTACCTATGTGCATTGGGTGTTTAATATGGTACATGATCGTAAAGGAGAAACCCTCTGAGGGACTGAAGAAGTTGATATAATCTCATAAAATTGAATTTGGTTGTGCCAGTTTAAAATTATTAGAAAATTATAATGACTTATCAGTTTAAAAAATCAGAAATGCATTGCATATCTTTTATTAGTGCTTTAATCTTACCCAAATGTTACTAGCTGCTTTTTTACAAGTTATATACATAATAAAAGCTTTTTGCTTTACATCTTTTTTGTATGATTGCCTTCTTTGATTTTCAATAATTAACAACTCATGGATTTTTGGATTGAATGTTCTGGGACTGTAGCATTCTACAAAACTTGTCCAAAGCAATCAAGCATGAGTTGTATGACATGCCCCAACAATTGTCTCTGAATTCATGAAATATTCTGCACTTGTTGTAGTAGTGGCCTGTCATATAGAGTAACAACTCGATGTTGGGTTAAAAGCAAATTAATACAGCTCATAGAGTTTGTGAAGTAAAACAAGCCTAAGCACTACATTATTTCAAGTGTCAGCACTACATTATTTATGTGTGTCAATTGTGATAAACATAGTTTAAGGTTTTACAGACTAAGTTGTGTTTATGATCTCTCTACTTTTTATGGTTTATACAATATTTATTTATTATTACCTAATAATTATTATTTCTATTTTATTATTTGTCACTGTCATTCCAAAACAAAATATCTAAAACCAAAAACACATTTAGCTGCTGATAGACATTGTTTGCTTGATAAATATAATATATAAATTTAAAACTCTGTCGTGTCTAGCTATAGCTATTGAAGTCTGAGAATAACAGATCTGCTCGGTGCAGGATTTGATCTCAGAGCCTCCCATTTACCCGGTGATAGCTTAACCAATTCAGCTAAACCAGACATAAGTAATTAGTTAGGTGATATGTGTTGTTATATTGGTTAAAATGCGCCTCACACTATGTGTTATGCAATGTCACTAAAGCTTGCTCTCACGGATCTAAGTAGTATGTTTAGCAATATGGATAGTAGCTTACTCAACTTAGTCATTGGCAATGTGCCAGGCTAATGGCAGTGGTAGTTTTCTACGTTACCTGTCACTGTTTATAAGCTGTTTTCAATACCTATGCTACACCCAGATTTTGGCTAGCTTTTCATAAAATGTTTTCAAAAAGATTATTTTGAGATTTTTCATAATTGCAGCACCTAATCTACCTTTTTAATTCAGCACCTACATGTAATCTACATTTGTAATAAAGTAGGTCATCTTAGTACCCAGATATACTAACATGGCTGATGTCTGTTAGAAGTCAGTACTTGCAATTCTGTCTCTGACTACGTATTTGCTCTGATGGTAATAAATTCTCATTAGGTAAATAAGTTTACAGACTCAGTATCACTAACACATCTTCAATCTCAACATACAGACGTTAAACAAATCGCGCCTCCTTGGAAAAGAATAAAAGTTGGAAAAACCAGTCAACATCAGCTCGACTTTCAAAACCGTAAAAAAAGATTATTTGATCCTGCGATCGTTAGAGATTTTTTGTCTGATCAAAATAAAAATAATTCAAATGATAGAAGTGATGTAAACCTTTTGGACTTTTAATATACTTAGCATATACAGAAAAAACGATCGTTATGGTGGCTCGCACGGCTACATTATAGCGTTTGACTCTACCGAGAAAAAATGCTTCCAAGCATTTCATACAAGAACAATTGCACTTGGTTGTAGTTTTTTTACTAGTAGATATATAAATGAATGTTTCTGTACAAAATTTTTTGTTCATAGAAATAAATTTAGGATTTGAGCTATGTATGTTCATAAAATATCGATTTTATTGAATTTTCAAAAATAATTTACAGAAGTTTCGGTTGTTTTTGGGAGGTTTATACCCTGTCAAAGGGTTAAACCTTTTAATTCCTTTCTTTGATAAATATTAAAATTGTTATACTAAAGCTTGTATCTGTTAATGTAGAGGATACTGGAAGGTGTTTGTTTATAATTATATAAAGTATATGTTAATATACTTTAAAATCTTTTAAAGCTCGAACCTGTAACTTTGCTATATTAATATATAGGCATATTGATATATTTGTAAATTTATATATTAGTATATTGATATATTGGCATATTAGTATATTGGCATATTGATATATAGGTATATTGATATATTGGTATATTGATACATTGATATATAGGTATATTGACATATTGATATATAGGTATATTGATATATTGATATATTGGTCTATTGATATATAGGTAAAGTTCATGACCTAAATGAGTATCTAATGTTTAGTTTATTCCTCCTCTGAATGGATTGCTGAGTCCCTCACATAAGTCTAACCATTGTTTAAGGAGTTGTCTCACCTTTTTACTTTTTCTATTCCCTATCTTTGTTCCAGTTCTCTCTATACTGTTATGTAGATATAGTTATCAGCTTGCTTAATGACTTTTGTTTGATATCTCATGATGCAAGCATCTATTCTGTTTCTATGGATAGCTTAACTTCTGGTATATAGCCTGTGTACCTCTATGTAGATCATTATTGGAATATTGTTGCCAGAATATATCAATGATAAGTATAAACACACCTGCTCATGGTAGGATACCGTTGTTCTTCACTACACACAGTTACATATCTACTCTAGTATTTCAATATACTACTAGTTAGACTAGTGACCCAGTGAAGTTCAAGCTGTACACATAAACTATATCAAGTATTTATAGCAATTATTAGTCTGTTAGTTGGTTGCTAGGCAATGATCGCGATCAATTTTTGTCAATTTTAATCTTCAAATATCTTGAAAATGAGATTGCCTAAAACGACAAACAACATTTCAACAGCTGGAAAAAAATCAATACTTTCCATTTAAATCAACAAAAATTTGACGCAATCACATATTTAAAGAACAAGATCTGAGGCTATGGTACAACAGAGAATTTTAGCTAATCATTCAGATGATTGAGGCAGCCTTTGACGCTGCAAGCTTGTGACAGCCTTTGACACAACCTTTTAAACTGTTGAAATTTTCACAGACATTCATCTTTTTGAAACAATGAAATATGTACTTTTAGTGTTTTCAATAGTATGCTACACATTTCATTTTTGAAGACTTATCCTCTCTTAAACTGAGATAAATCATAGATTTATCTCATAATTATACAAAAGCTTGTAACCTTACCGCAGCATGTTACCTGCTATGTTTGAGAAGCACATTATTTAAGTTATTTAGTTGTCTTCTCATCCTAATCACAACATAATGTTTTAACATATTCTATGTTTACAGCTGAGTCACCTCCATGTCTTGACATGAGGTTATTAGGTTTTCTTGTTATGTTGGACAATACCTAATTTCCCCTATGTCTGGTCAGAAAGGAGATATTTGACCTAGTTGTAACCTGTTTACTTCAGTATTAGCCAATCATTGCTGTTCATGTTAGATCCTTTGGTTTGTGCTTTCAAGTCACTGTTATTTTTAAATAATAACATTTCAACCAGGTAGCCTGCAGGTATATTTTCATCACACATTTCTACACTAATTTTATGACAACAATGCATGAATGTTTTTATTGAGGAGAGTTGTCCTTCTTGCACGTTACTGTGCATTCATGATTTGCTATTGTGGTAGATTATGGATGATTTGCACTGAAAAAAAAAGTTCTAATTAAGATTGCTAACTGAGCCAGATATCACTTAGAGTGTCTCTGTTTCTCACAATAAATAAGCTGTAGGTAACACATTGAGTTCTGGTGGTCTGCTAGTATAACTCTAATTTCTTGGGATAATTTTTACATTTTGGTTTTTTTGGCTGAACGCGGCTCTTATTATAGTAAATATTAATAAGCAAAGTCAGAAGAGCTAATTACTTAAAGTTATTTTACTCTTATCTTGTAATCTTGAAACTGTCAAAGAAAATAATATTTATACATTAATTAGTATGTTTCATGAAAGGTCAATTTTTACAGGACTCGAACTCACGACATTCCGCTTGGCAGATCAACCCTCTATGACTCGTAGTAATCGACCACCTACCATACCTTCCGGTATGAAATCAGCTGGTGTGATAACCAGTATGAAATCAGCTGATGTGACAACCGGTTTGAAATCAACTGGTGTAATAACCGGTATGAAATCAGCCGTTGTGATAACCGGTATGAAATCAGATGGTGTGATAACCAGTTATGAATTCAGCTGATGTGACAACCGGTTTGAAATCAACTGGTGTAATAACCAGTATGAAATCAGCCGTTGTGATAACCGGTATGAAATCAGCTATTGTGAACGCAATTTTATACGTCCTTATTCCATCGGTCTCTTCGCCGCACTGCAACTATAATAGAGGTCATAATCACACTTCACTCCAATCTGAGCGTATTACCCTTAATCCAGCATGGTCAATTTCAATCTGGCATCGTTGTGGCTGTCAGATTACCTCAAACATCAATAATAATCGTAATTAATAGAACAATACTAATTTTCCTGATAAAATCTGATACAATTTTGTGTAAGCTCATCTTAAATATGAAATACAAACCAAATTCCATAAACTTTTAACCTGCTTGTTAGAAAACTTGATTTTTTTTAAAAAGCTTTTAAAAGATTCAGATTTACATACAAACCTTATTCCATAAGCTTTTACATGTAGCTTGCTGGTTCGAAAATTAGATGTTAAAAAAAGCTTCTAAATATTCAGAGTTGCATATTCATTTAGGCTAAACAATTTAAATTAAAATTTACATTCAAATTAAAATAATCCTAAAGTTTTAAATATTCTGTGGCTCGTTTTATTTACATACATATTGTCTTACTTATAGGAACTCAGTCTATCTCAGGATGTACAAAGGTTTACCTGAGCTCTATTCTCTGAAAAGAACTTTACACATGAGAATAATCTTAGAGACCGAGAGGAGGTCAAGTCTTAAAATTAAGAGCAGTCATAAGTATTATTCTCTTAAGGAAACATCATGAGTGAAACTAGCCTTAGAGTCTGAGAATAGTCTAATAACTGTTATCAGATATGACAGCCTTTATGACATCACTTCCTGTCATGTCTGTCTACACAAGTTTTTAAATCCTCTCTAGACTACATACCTACTATCATACTCTACTATATGGTGATTGGCTCTCAGGTGTGAGAGGACTAGTCATGAAGGTTAGAAAGAGGCAGCATTCTCTCACAATGAGAACAAACATTGTTTACTTGCATGTGTTTATTGGTTGCTAGGTGCTGAGTAAATGGATACTCACCCTACACAGAGTGGTATTTATACTCGACCTAGTTCACACTATAGCAGAGGTATTTTAATAAATAGGTCTGAGATGTTAATCACATTCCTTTGTCCTTCTCACATAATGGATAGAGTCAGACCTATGAATAGCTTACTTCGAGCTTGCTATAGTTTGTTACTAAAATAACATGGGGCTATCTAGATTATAATAATGGTATGTTATTGTGATTTGAGTGCAATAGCTGTAAGGACAATAGGTTCAGTGCCATTTTGCTTGTTCTGTCGCTTATGTATATATAAAGGCCTGTTTTGCCTAATGCAGTCAATGGTGCTAAACATTTGCAAGCACTCTCTGTAGGGTTCATAATATTACCATAATCTACCCTCTCAATAACTTCCCTCTGGTAGCATGACACTCCTAAAATGTATGGATGTACAACATTTTACAGTACAGATGTACAACAACTATTTACTTCTATGAAGATATTTTGGTGTGTAAAACAGCAAATGCTTTGAAAAATAGGTTTTAGGTTCTGAAGTTAAGATACAACAAATAACTTTTATAAATCAGGGACACAAATGAGACAGTCTTTGTTAAATTCTCGTTGACATTAGTTTTACCTTTTTCATTGGTGTTCATCATTGAAGACTTGTCTTCTCTCAACCTGAGAGTGTAATTATGAAAGAATCGTATCTCATAGCTTTATAAAAGCTTGGGACCCAACAGCGCTGTGTGGTCTGGTAACATTAAACTAGCAAATTATTCGAAAGAACTATAGTTGTTTTCTCATTCACCATCACAACAGAATGTTTTTAAATATTTTATGTCGTGTCTTGACACGATGTTATAAGGTGTCCTCATTATGTTGGACAATACCTAGTCATAGGTTTCGTCATAGCGCGGCTCGCTATAAATATGTTTGATTTAGTTGTAACCACTTCACTTCAGTATCAGCCAATCATTGTCGTTCATGTTTGAAATTTTGTTTGGGCTTTCAAGTCACTGTTATATATTTATAACTAGTAGTAAGTCTGGTGTTACCTAGGGTTTCTCTATTTTTCCTTCAAGTAGCAATTACCAGCTTGTATGTAGATTTTCAACACAAGTTCTTACACTGTGGTCACGACAACAAGGCATGAACAACATGTTTTTGGAAGGAAATGGTCTCTAATGTATGCCAAGGTGCACTCATGAGTTTCTATTCAGGTAGATAGCGACATGTTTTAATGAAAATCAAAAGTCAAAATTTGGTCAAACGAGTCTGGTGACGCTTGGAGTTACCCTACTTTTTCCCTTAGATAATCTGTAGGCAATACATTTAGTTTTGTAGATGTTATAACTCTTTCCTTCCGTAAGAATGTTTAGCATTGTAGAACACTCCTGTTGTTATGGTAAATACTACTCAGTCAGACAACTTAGTAGATAACATTAGACTACTTAAAATTATAAAACTTTGATCCTGTAGTTTTGATTTCGTGGAAGAAATAATATAGGCAGATATTAATGTGCTTCATAAAATAATGACGTGAAAGGGTCTCGAACTCATAACATTGTGAAGGACTCGAGGTTTTGATAATCAGCTGATTAGACTGACCCTCTGTTACCTGTGCTAGTTGACCACTTTAGGGTTCACTGCTGGGCCATGGTTGTTGATCATTAGAATTTGACAATACATTCCCATGTGTATTGTATATTTCTGTAGTTTTCTGTCATCATATATTGTGAATCCATCTAATCATACGTTGAAGGTGAACTTACCCAAAAGTTTAATCACTCAACTATTTTTCTGTCGTTTGTTCTTGTTTTTGATATTTGATACAATCTAACTGGCAGGATGTGTCAAGATTAAAATCGCTAAAACTTGATCGAGGTTAAAATGCTCGGAAGAAAATTACCCACCGAAACCCTGTCACTAGTTACCTGGCTTCTTGTCTCTCTCATTATTGATATTAACTATTGTGATCAAGGTGGAGCGTCAAACTGCATTTGCACCAGCCAGTTTGCAAACGTGTTTTCATGGCCGACCTTTAAACGATTTTATGGGAGTTATCAGCTCGATTTTCTGTTCAGCCTGGATAAGTTTGAACCGAGAGCGCACAATTTTTTGATTTCGTTTGTGGAGTCAGTTAACAGGTAATAGCAGGATTATTTTAATAAATCGGTCTGAGATGTTAATCACGTTCCTCTGTCCTTCTCACATAATGAATAAAGGCAGACCTATAAATAGCTTACTGTGAGCCTGCTATAGTTTGCCACTAAAATAACATGGACCTGTCTAGATTATAGTAATACCTTGTATGGTGATTTGAGTGCAACAGCTGAAAGGACAATATGCACAGTGCAGTTATGTTTGTTCTTTTTCTTATGCATATATAAAGATCTGGTTTGCCAAGTTCACATAATAACTAGTGTTGGACATTTGCTAGCACTCTCTGTAGGGTTCATAATTTAACTATAATCTCAATACCAGTCCTCTGGTAATATAGTACCCATATAAGATATAGCTGTACATCATGGCTATAAACCATTTACTTATAGGAGGTTACTTTGGTGTTTTAAAAGCAACTGCCTTGAGAAATAGGTTTTAGGCTTTACAGCTGAGATACAATAAAAAACTTTTGTCAGTCAGTGACACAATTAAGACAGCTTTGGTGACATTTTCATTGACATTAATTTCATCTTTTTAAATTGAGTTTATTTTTGAAGACTTTTCTCTTCTCAACCGGAGAGTATTATTATCAAAGAATCATATATCATAGCTTTACAAATGGCCCTACATCACCGTGGTAACGTTAAACTAGCGTAATATTTAAAATGACTACTTGTCTCATTCCTAGTCACAAGATGTTATTTACTTGAGTCACCTGCTTGTCTTTACACTAGGTTATCAGGTGTCCTTGTTACCCTACAGGATGAAAATATTTGTTGGTTATAGAAATGCGCAATTTCGAGAACAATCAATTCCGCGAATTATTAAATTCCGTGAATAATTGGTTCTATTTTTAATCACAAGGGAGAGTAACTACTGCATCAAATTAAAAACTAGCTTCTAGGCTAGTTTTTAATATATATACTAAACGTAGTTGAGTTCCAAAACCTTTTTAAAATCATTGCCTGGGCTTTGAGCTAACACCATTGCCAAAGCATCACATTTCTTTACAAAATTATTCAAGGTTGTTACAAGATATGCAGAATGGCGTCATCGCAAAAATAGCCACTAGGCAAAAGTACTAAACGTAGCCGAGTTCCAAAAGTTTTTTAAAATCATTGCCGGGCTTCGGGTTTTTGCCATTGCGTCAAACTTTACAAAATTGTTCAAGGTTTTAACAAGTTAATCGGCATGGCTTCATCATCGCAGAAAAATCTCTCCTAGTCTTTTTACATTGAAATCAACTCCATCAATCTCTAATACCAAAGTTGAAGACAATCATGATTCTGATCTGGACATTATGGTATCTATCTGATTTGCAGTGCAGATACGTTTTTCCATAATTAACTGCATTAGTTAATTCTTTTGTTTAAAAACTGATCGCTTTCATTAAATACTTCAGCTATTGTTTTGTACTTCCTTAACACTTCTTAATATTTTTTCTTTTTTGTGTTTACTGTAGCTTGACAATGAATCAACCCACTCCGATTACGAAAACAAGATACATGTAGTAATATTCATCAAGGAAGGAATATTGGCAGAGAAGCAACCAGTCAACCTAGACACCTTCATCGACAACAACTCATTGATATCGTTGCAGCAAACATGATTAAATTAAATATTTTATTTCACGTATAGATATATTATAATTTATTGCAAACTTGAGTGTACAAATAAAATATTTCAAATACAAATGAAACTTTACAAACGATGAATGGAGTAAATATAAACAGTTTAGTCTATATGGCGGTTGTCTAGAGCAATAAAATTAAACTGATACTTTTGATAAGTGAATACTAGCGTGTAAAGGTGCTCTCTGACTTGTTATTTTGGAAATAGCAGCTTTATATCGCTGTCACTGTCTTGGGTAGATGTTAAAGGCAATTCTCTCGCTACTACATGGCTGGTAAAGAAGTTATCATCAGAACTCTCCTCGTGGCTTACTATTGCAAAGTTATGCCGGTTGGACAAAGATTTGTGCCCGTAAAGGCGTTTTTGTTCCTTTTTTAAAACAGATATATTCTCCTCGTAAGTAGCTGCGATCACTTCTACCTCAATTTCCAGACCTCTCTGAATGACTGGTGATCTTCTAAGAATGACATATACCCCCCTTGCAGTCATTGTGCTTGCATGTATGATGAAAAATCTCTCTCTCACACTAAAACTAATAATGAAGCGGTAGGGATAGAAAAAATAAATATTGCGTTTTACCGAAGAACCAAAGTAAAATTCAACTAATTTAGTAAATGGTTTTGAAAAAACTCCTTACAACAAATTGTTGGTTCATCAAAGGCCTACAAATCTATGAATATTCGTGAAAACCTCTGAACGCAGCAAAAAATTTATAGCTTAGCACGATCGACCCGTTGTTGTAAGCTAAATAGAAAAAGAAACACGCAATGCACACATGTGTAGGGTTAACTCTATTGCTAGATGTAATAGAGTTAACGCTTCCTAGAGAGTGACAGTTTTCAGCCGCGAATAAATTAATCCGCGAATATGCATGAAATGGCAATTTCGTGAAATTTAACTTTGCGAATAAATTCATCCTGTAGGGTATGTTGGACAATACCTGGTTACCAGTGTGTCTGGTTATGAGGGAGATGTTTGACCTAGTTGTAACCAGTTTATTTCAATATTAGCTAATCATTGCTGTTTATGTTGAACCTTTTTGTTAATGCTAAGGCTATTTGTCACAGATTAGATATGAATACTAAGGCTATATGTCACATATCAGACATGAATACTAAGGCTCTTTGTCGTTAACCTTAGTATTCGGCCTACAGTATTGCATCTCCTGGCAGCAGCAGACAAATGTGCTGTTTGTTGGTACATTTTGTCTCAATTCTAAAGATTTAATCACTTTTTGTCATGTAAGTTCACATAAGAACCAATCACTTGCCATGACCAGAGATCCTTTGGTGCAACTTGTTTCTTCAATAATGCCCACTGCCTTTGGCTACTAGTGATGAATTTTACTGCAATTTAGATGCACAATCTTTTCGTTAGACAATCATTGCTGTTACTGTTAGCTACTTTCTTATCAATGCAAATGAACTATTCATGTTTAATTTTAGAAAGGTGGCCAGCTGCAGCAGTGAGACCAGCTCTAAAGCATTGAAGGGTGTCATTGAGTAGGGAATAGCATAATTATGTTAAATCTACGTCTGTTTAAAAAAGTTGGAATTTTGCCAAGCTATGCAGGTGGTATTATATAGCATGAGTGCAGTTCAATGAAGGACATGTGTATTCAAAAAATCACTTCCAGGTGAGTAGAGAGGAGAAAATGTAACAAGTATAAGTATGAAATTGTATTTAATTATAAATCTTGAACAATAACTGCATGTGATTTCAATTAAACAGAGAGAAAGGTATCAGCCCAAAGGATCATGAAGCTGGTCTCCAGCGTTGTCTGTATCAGTAGGAGTCCGCAGATAATTATCTAGTCTGTTAAGTCTCTCCATTATGGCAGCCATATCTAAATAAACAGGTATTTATCAGTGTCTATTATAAGCAATCATAGAATTTCTGTCTATCTATGAGAATCGAACCATGTTTCAACCACCTTGTATAAAACATCCTTCAGAATTCAGACTAAGGGTAGGTTTTCAAGAGATGGTTTGGAGTTGTAACTACTATGGTCTAATCTGCTGAGTACAGCAATACAATTTAGCCTGTGATTCACGTATTCACAGCAGCCAATTTTGAGTGCTTTGCTCTTTATGAACATCAACCAATAAAATAAATTGCTGACCAGCCAATAGCGGTGATGAAACAATACTCATCACATCCATACCATATAAGTTAATAACTAGCAAAACAAAGGATACATGAATGTAAATGAATATGTGTCGTTACTGATGAGCAGTAAATATGTGAATGTTAGTACTCAAACACGAGTTGAACTGTGTGTAAAAACTTTACCTGCCGTCATCTGATTGTTTGATCCCTGCAAAGCTACAATCTGCCGCTGAGACTCCTCCCGCTGATTGGTCAATGCTACAACAACAATATAATCAGGGCTCATGTACTGGTACTGTTACATCTTACAATAGGAAACAATAAGCAAAGGTAACATTACAATTACACAACTTTATTAGCAACTGAATCAGAGTTAATACTAGCCAACTCAACAATGAACAAGGTCAGCTGACCACCTGGTAAGTAAGACAAAAGATAGGGGGATGACTCATCCTAAATTATTTATAGAGCACCAGCTGCACATGTCTGGGCAGGAACTAAACTGAACCCTAGTGATAGTGCATACATATCAGGTAGTACATACAAAGGAGGTGTAAATATGTCATCCATATCAAGTCCAATTCTACTGAAATTAAAAACTTACTTGCCGACTTGCGATTATCCGCTTCTTGCAGAGCTATAATCTTTCGCTGAGACTCTACTAACTCCTCCTTTAGTTTAGTCAATTCTAAAATAACAATATAATCATGGCTCATATTTTGCTATTACAAGATGATGAATTGTTTTATCAGCGGCATCATCTACAAAATAAAACTGATCTTATTCTATGCTTACCTTTTGTTTTGTGTCTGTCAGCTTCATGGAGGACAGCAAATCTCTGGAAAGCAGCATGGGCTACAACAAAGTACAAATAAAAAATACTTCAATCAAATCAACAGACAGATCATCTTATAAATATAAAGACCTCCACCACACTCAGTATAGCCTCAGCTACATGTGGAGATAACACTAGTGTTACTATGAAAACAGGCTGAATGATGTACAAACAAATTTAATTTTTATTTTTCATCATATTGTGAACCGATTCGAGACCAAAAGTTAATAAAATTAAAATAATACAATAGGAATAGTGACGGTGCAGTTAAATTATTAATTATTACTAGAGCAATTGGTGACAATGTTAAAATATAGCCTTAGAGCCAACTGCTTAGAGTTTACGGCAGAAGTTACTCATAAATGAGAATCAACTAGTGTTGCACCTTGGAGTAAATATTCAATAAGGCTCTACTGGATGTTGTACTTATCTTCTTTAAGGCTACAGCAAGGTGTACAGCCTCAGTGAGTAATAATAGACTGAGAACCTGTTAAAAAATTTGAGTAAAGCTATATCATACATTATGCCTACTGAAACATTGTGATTCTATAATTAGCAAGAGCTGCTCAATAGGAAAAATCTTTACTATAATAAGAGCTGTGTCTGTCTGTCAGAATTACTGCTACTGTAATTCTAGTAAATAGCTCATGTTTCTATTCAAAACTGTAGTGGGTAATAAGAATATTCATGAATCAGGAAAGTTCAGTTAAGTGCTGACTAATAGCTGCCACAAGGTGTTGAGTTGCTAACATCAATTTAATCCTATCAGTTTTGAATAAGGAATTAAAATACTCAGGACTATAATTATCCAAGAGAGAGCAGAGGTGGTGAGTGATTAGCAAGGGCTGAGTGTTGGCTGAAGAGAAGAGGCTGAACTGACAGCATTTAATTCAGAGACAGAGCTGAACTGCTTCTACAGACCACTGCAGTCTCTATGCAATGAAAATGTAGATGGAATTCCCCAGGGTATGTTTACAAAGATACCCTGGGGGCAAGGAGAGAGTTATGCAATAGAGTAGTACAAGTGAGTAGCTGGTATCACACTTTATGGTAATCCTACTTGCTAATACTGGCTGCTTCCAGCTCTTAAGCAGCTCTATTGACTCTTTCCTTCCCCCAGACTCTGCAGCCTTCAGAGGAGTTCTACTGTCATCGTTTTTTATACTGAGGAGAGCAGAGGCGTTATCAGGAAGAATGGAGGTCAGCATTGACTGTAGAGCTGCTGTGTGTCCGCTATAAGCTGCCAAGTGCAGTGCTGTGTTCAGGTAGATATCCTGTATGTTGAGCAGGGAGACTCGTTGCTCTACAGACAGGCTGATCAGTAGAGACTCTACTATCTCTGTATCTCCACTCAATGCAGCCACTATTAGAGCTGTCCAACCATCTCCATCCTTCACAGCTATCAGCTCATACGTCTTACCAGATGATACTGTATGAAGTATGAGCTCTACTAACGCTCTATCTCTCTTCAATACAGCCCTGTGTAGAGCTGTACATCCACCCTCATCCTTCTCAAACAGCAACTCATCTGCTATTACTCTCAATGGAGTGAGTAACAGATGGGCTATTTCAGGGTGGCCACGGGAGATAGCCAATAGCAGAGCTGTATACGACTTACTCCCTCTGATTGTTGTTATAAGCTGAAGTAGCTGATCAGGAGGGGTGGTTGTTACAGCAGCCCTAAGAGAGGCAATGTCAGGAGCTCCACTATCTCTGATATATTCCCTAATCCATTGCTCCATTGTCTGCTGTAAATACTCCACACAGTAAAATATGATAGAGAAAAATGAAGACAAATTGTGACTCAACTGCTGACTCTGGGTGAGCTGATGACTTATAAAGCTGCCAACCATAACAGAGTTGCTGCAGGTGAACCCTGGATATTCACAGAGTATAAAAAGGAAACTAGGAATGTGATTCTCAGAGCTGGGAAATCAAACATCATAACTCCTGCTATTTGCTCTCTCATGTGTTAAACTAATGGAAATAAACCTGGTAAAATTTTAAAAATGACAAAAGCAAATGTCAAAACACAAGACTGCAATAAAATTCATTTAGTCTCTTCCTTTAAAAAATAAATTTCCTATAAAACTGGTGACTAAATACAATCAGTAGCCTACAGCTGATTCTGACAAGAATAAAGGCAAGAGAAGCAGCTAAAACTCCAGTTTCAGAGCTCCTCATTCTATTCATAAGAGGCAAATGACATATTTACAGTAGGAAATGTTTGCAGGTACAAAAATGACTGAGGAATGAAGCCAGAGACTCCTAACCTTAACTTGACCTCACTAAAGGATAGAATCTATGAGTCTCCTCCGGGTGGAGAGTGATAGTCTCAGGAGGTCAGAGTTACATTATAATAACACTGACTCAGTGTCTCCCCTCATCTACTCTATTATTCCCAGTGAGTATATTATCAACAGATGCAAATATTACAGAGAAGTTATATTTACCTGTAGGTGCTCCGTAGGTGATATGCTTGCTGTCTGCTTCATGTCTTTTATAGCTTAAGAATGTCTCCGCCCTCATTCAACAATCTGCCTCTTGGTTGGCTGAAGCAAAAATAGCTTATCCACTAACAGAATAATTTGCCAGGCAGTAATGACGGTGAACAGTAAACCTTGTAATAATAGTGAGTAATGTACAGTCATACTTCGACTTACGAGCTTAATGCGTTCCGAGACTAAGCTCGTATGTCAATTTACTCGCATGTTGGTGCAATTTATTTATATATAGAACAATTAAATATATATTAATTGGTTTCTATACTCTAAAAATGCAAATAAAACACTCAAAACAAGATATTGTAACAGAAAAACATGTTGGTTATTGTCCTAACTTACCACATGCTTTCAAAAAGCAACAAATAAAAAACAATGCAAGGAAATGTGGTTAATTAAAATGTAAAATTAAATACATACAGTAGCAGCTAACGCTAGCATTTGCCAGGGAGGGAGATATAAGTGTTATTCTTCATTACAACAGTTGAATTTGATAGATTTGGATTTTATCAAAGTCTTAAAAAACAAACTTAAAAGCAAACCTAAAAGCAAACTTTCATTTTTCGTAATTAAAATTTCTTCGGCGTTCATAGTTGGAAGTTTCTCGCTGGTTAGCTAATTTTTCCTTTGTTTCGCTTTCACGACTAGCCGGCCGTTTTAAAATAAACCTATTTAAGGACGTTTGCCTTTGTCGCCCTTTCAACATGTTGCGATTAGGACGAACACTGGTGTCGTCACAAAGGGTTAATGCACGACCACTAGTCAACTTGTCCGAAAGTCTATTTTTATAGATAGCACCGGCCTTTTCACATAGGCCTTTTCGCCTTTATCTAAACATCGTTTCAGTTACGCTGTCACCGGCCAATTGTTTATCTTTTATCCAATGCCTGAGCAGTCTCTCCATCAGCGGTCGTAAAGATTGCTGCGTCGTTTAGAAACTATGATTAGTCCTTTTGCAAACTAAATGCCCTGAATATAACCCTTCGGTTTGATAATTGTAGATGTATTTCTGTCATAGAGCTAGATCAATCACACATACACATATCGCATATTTTACAATATTTTTCTGTTTAATATCAATTGTTATCATTTGCTTTTCTTTCCATTATCTTTCATTTTACTGGCAAACTTTCGGTCTACGCACCGTACTTTTAATTCACACAATTCTGCACTGAAAATTGCGCACAGAAAACACGGTACAAAAGTATAACCTTAGTTGAAAAATACAGAGTGATGCTATTCTCATAAAACACCTCCGGCATACTTTGCAACTGACTCACGTGCTCGTATCGCAAACATTGCTCGTATGTTAGTGCTAAAACTTGCTTAAAAGCTAGCTCGTATCTCAAGTTTCTCGTACGTTAGAGCACTCGTAAGTTGAAGTATTACTGTACGCAGGAAACAATATTTAAATAATTCATCATGTGAGTCTATTATATGAAAAAAGAAGTTTGATGAATATTTAAAGCAAACCCAGGACTAATGCTAGTTATATGTGTGAGCCTAGCTCAACAAGTTTTTTGCGGTGCGAGATTACTGTCGGGGTCTCACAGTGGAAAAAGGAGCCACGATTTATATGCCGCTGAGTAACAATACAGTAATGTTATATCCCTACCTCAGTATTTTATACATTCCCAATGTTCAATATAGTTTGAACTATTGCCTAGTGGAATTGTCTATATTACTATCAAATGTATTATTATATCAGCTTCACAACTCATAAAACAGCATAATTTTCTCAATTTTTCCTTTTACTGTTATTTTCCATTTTCCAACATTCCAGAAGTTCGAATGTGCTTAAGCTACAAGTAAATTTTTTATATGCAACCTCTATTTTTCATTCTACCTGCGCTAGTGGAATCCTGGACAAGGAAGTTTTGAGCTATCTCTCATTAGCATAAGCTTAAAAGGATTATTACAGGTTATAGTAATATCAGTTCTTGTTAAAAGTAATTCTCAGACAACAACATTAAGGTTATTACAGCCACATAGCTTCCTGTCATATTTTAAAAATCAAAGAGTTTGTTGATCCAGAGTGATATAAGAAAATCAAAAGTTTTCAGAGCAAACACTACTATGCTGGCCCTTTTGAATATGTCAGTGCAAATATGGACCAAATACGTCAGTATTTATGAATTGTTCATATGAAATGTTGTACATAGATTCTCACCATATCAAAAATAGATCCCCAGCTCTGTCCATCCAACTCAAGCTGTCTCTGCTCTCCTCTAGCGTTGAATGTAAACTGACAGTTATAAAGCTATTACCACACAAGTGGGCCATCGGTGTTACAAGTTGCATTATTTGAAGGCAGTAAGTAGTGATAATGAGTGCACAACTCCAATGTGATCTCCTCTGATTAGCTCATTCATCTACCAATATTGATTGATTTTACTGCTTGTAGGACAAAGGTGAGTCACTGAATTGATACCAATTTCTTTTTCTGTTCCAGCCATAGATATATAAACCTAGATTGGCCAATAGCAAAAAAACCTGTCGGAGTTAAATAGCATGACGTAACATCATTGTATTGTACCTCATGTTTGACTGCACTGTTGTTAACAATGGAGCTAATGAGGAGAAGGTGACAAAATTACATTTATTTTCACATAAAAACCTTCTAGTATACATAATCCAGTGAACTAAAGCAATTATATGATAATATCTGATAACCACCGTAGATTAAAAGTATAAAATCTATGAAATGTTGCACACAAATCATGAGCCATCAGGGCTTTATTTGCCACCCTCTCATATTCCCATTATCTCTTTTCCCTTCTCCAAAGAAAAAGTGAGAAGGGGAAAAGAGAGAAGGTGGAAAGGAGAGGAGGGAAATAGCCCACCCACCCAAAGAGCCAGACCCTGGCTAGGTGAATAGACTAATATCATGTTGAACTAAACATGACTAAATATGATGAGCCTGTGAAGTTTTGATCTGATCAGGGAAATGTCCTTTGTGACCACGTGTCACCTTACTTAGATATATTCTTCATGTGAGACACAAATAAATACATGCATTGTTTTTACTAGTTCAGTGAAACAGCAGAAAAAATCTTCAATTCTATTGGTTCACTGAATCAGTTTGAACCGGTTTGAACTGGTCTACTGATCTTACTGAAAACTTACTGATATTTGTCAACAGGGGGTCTCTATATTCAACAATAATAAAACAAAATAGTGCTCAATGTTATCAAATAAATGTGATGCACTTGTGAAAGTGCTAACACATGACAAGTATTAGGAGCAGGCGGTAGAAAGTAGACCACAGGAGTGTTTTGAGAGAAAACAAAAGGGTGATGGCATGAAATTTGTTCACACTCATGAATAGTGAGCATTAAAAATAATGTTGCTCTGGTTTCATATAAAAGGTAATTAATATTATTGAGTATAATCTTAGCTTCAGATTATCATTTTATTGTCTTAAATTTGTTTTAAAGCACTGTAACAATGAAGACTGAACTACTTCTTTTACAGCTCATGGCTGATTTGTTTCCACCTGTTATATATTAGTGTTAAATTGGTAGGAGTAGCGATAAAGATGTGATACAATTGCATGCCGAGATTTTGGTCATATTCAATTAGATAGCCTGAAGCATACGTATAGAAGCATACATAAGATTTTAACACAAATTGTTCTGCATTTACTACTTGATGCTGGTACTAATGCTAATTTGAAAGGAACAAAGCTACCGTTGAAGGGCTGCAAACAGGGTGTTCCATATACCAGTAAACCCTAAACCACCCACTGCCACTGAACTGTTTTATTAAATTATGATCACTGCAATGCAATTGGTGTCAATAACCAATGATATACAACCCCCACAAGATAGGCAACCGGCATCATGTGGGCGAGGCCAAAGGATCGAACTATGTTGGGATGAACACGAATAAGGCACACAAACAAACAAATATGTGACCTCTCGCGTGAAAATCGACCAAAAGTCGGCATTCACTATCGTTAGTAATAGAGCTTTGAAGTTTGCATTAGGTTTATTGGGAGGATATGGCTACTTTGTTTATTATTTCACCCTTGACCAATCCGAGTGAGAGGAATTCATTTCTAAATTCTAAAAGTGATTTCCTTGGCTCCTTATGCTGAAATTTTGCAATCGATGTCGTTGCTATGCGATCGTGATGTCATAAAAATGGTGACCCGTGAAGATTCTAAAACTTTGAAAAACTTTTTTAATCTGATGAATCTGAGGAGCTTGGCACATTTCTCGATGAAATCGATGCTGAATATTGAAAAACAATGTCTAGAGATCCAGATTTTCCTGTCACTGATGACCTGCATGCTTGGATGCCCAAATTTATTGACGATGAAGAAAACGATGTTGAACCTACCGAAGGATTAACTGTTATTCACTTGTATAGTACTCCGGGTAATGACTCAGAATCACCTGTTGCCAGCTTACCAACTCATCCTATGGTGACTGATGAACCTATTAGTTTGGGTTGCAAATGTGACTGCATCAACAAACTTGATAGAAGTCTGATTTTTACTCAGCTGACTTACAATAAAGGAATTTTAAAGACAGAGTTAGATTTGGTTATCATGGGCCAAATTTCTACTTGTGTGGATGATGGGAACACCACAAAACCTTTCGAGCATCAGGAGAAGATCAGAAAAAGGTCAAGATGCAACTTTAAATAGCATGGTGAGTCTTATTGATTTTTTTCTTATCTACCCTGTTTTTTGTAGTGATAGTATGGGTGTAGTAGCCTACTAGCTGCTGGCCCATTGTATGCCTCCCTGAGTCACATAAAATTACATCATACAATACATGACTCAATGATCAGTCGTACACACTGGCCTGAGTTAGGTGTGTTTTCACTCATAATTGATTGTCAGTTGCCACATAACTTATTCAATGTGTCAATGCTTGTGTGTTTATTTTTTGCCTGCTGACATTAACCCTATGATATGAGCAATCAATCCCTTGGTCACACGATCACTAGGCCACTAAGTCTATTACTCATAAAAGTGTCTCTGAGTCAGAATCTGTTGCCAATCACCTATTAGCTAATTTTTTAGATTTTTTAAAATTAATTAGGAATAAGAGAAAATTCTAAATTAAAAGAATTTAATTTTAATTTAAATGAGTTTAAGGATTTAACTCTAAATTAAAGAAATTAAGAGCATTCACAAGTTTTCATTCAGCCAAGTTTACCCCGGTACGATGACAGGTTATTCTCATAGATTGTTGTGTGTACTGTTTGCTAACCATGCTACCAGGGTCTCTTTGATGCACAGCCATGCTTTTGTTTTGTTTAGGAAAAGTAAAAGTTCAGACGTATCTAGACTCCCCAGCCATGATGTATGATGTAAGACTCGAAGGTATCAATGGACTGCCGAATGTGACCAAACCTGAAGGTTTAGACTATGACCGCCAAGAATACTTGCATACTAACATTTGAGAATTTTGCCGTCTTGGCACTGAGGATTTAGTTTGCCTGAAGCCTCATGGTAAAAGTTGTAAAAGGTGACCATAGCATGAATTTTAACTTTTTTCTGCGTCAGACGTGAGTAGGAATGTAATCGTGGTTTTGGGTCTGATACCCCTTGTGTTGTTTACACTCACCGTTTTGGCAAAATAAACCTCAGTATGGGTTTCAGATGTGATGTTAAATCCTGAAGCCTATCAGTTAGTGGTGATATACCTAGGAGCTTCTTATCTTATTCCTAATGTGCGGTTAGTGTAAAGTACGAATGTGTAAAAATTTCTAACTTTTTTTTCAATTTGTGAGCAGGGTTTATCAGTCTTTTGTTGTCCTGACCTTAAAATGGTGTACATCAGCTGTTTCAGCATGCTTGCTTACCCTACACACCAAGATTCACCTCAGTCAGTGAAATACAAATGGCTGTATCTAAGGAGAACCTAAAGTAAACAACCTATTTCTGTGTGTCGCTTCTTTATTCGCGATTTTCTCCGTTTTAGATTTTGAGAGTTTTAGTTGAGGTGCCTTCCAAAAATTTGCAATATCTCATAAACTACTTAAGCTAACACAAAAATTCAAAATGCTTTAAATTTTTCACAAAATTCTGCATCTGGCTGTGTTACTATTTGAAAATCTGAAAAGCACTCATTTTGGTTGATTTTCCCATGAGAGGTCACATATTAAGGCCTAAATAAATTGTTTTTTCTACAGATTCACTCTTTCTCTAAAGTTTGTTGTCCATGACCATATATAGTTTTACATAGCGAGTACTAATGTCGTTACCAGCCAGTAGCTCTCTTTGTGGTCTTCCATTGTTCAAATATTTTTATGAGCAGGTTTTCAAAAATTCCACCTTTGAAAGACCTATTAGTTGATGATTATGTCTGCTTATCAATTCTATTGGTGATTTGCGATGAACTGATAAAAGGAATCAATATTAATGATTCTCATCAAAAGGTAAATGGTTAAAAGGTCAATTTCACCTCCCATACAGGTCAAATCGACCTTTTAACCTTATACATAATTAACAGATATTGAAAGATAACCGTTATGTAGGCTTTGACCATTAAAGTAATACCTAGAAGTTAAGTTATTCCTTATAGTGTTTTATGTTTTTACGTCTCCACCTTTTGTAAAATACGTGTATTGGAAGTAATTAATGGGTACAGTTTTGAGTTGGCCAAACATAATAAAACATAGTTAGTATACATGTAGCGTAGTGTGTATCATATATGTGTCATCGTTACTAATGCATTTTTTGTGTGACCACAAACAGCCAGTTTTTATTATGCCAAGTGGTTGTTTGTTTCTTCCTCAGTTTTTCAGCTGTAACTGAACCAATAAGCCAGCCATTTTTCTAATACCTTTCTTACCTTGGATTGCAAAGAATCATATACAATTATGTAGCATCAAAAGCTGTAAGTACTTAAATAATGTCAAATTCTACCAGTAACTTGTCTCTTTCGTGATAAATGCTTTAGTATACTGTGTAATTGCTCTTTGTATACAATTCTGATAAGATCGCTGTGAAATGTTAGCTCAACTTTCATTACTTTTAATACTTATATTTTAGAACCTCTTTATTCCAACTGTGTCAGTGGGCACTTGTTTTGTGTAAACACTCCAAAAGACCAGTATTTTTTTGTAAATAAGATTAGTGTTTTAATTTGTGAAATTGTAACTTGGGTCATAAAGTAAAACCATAATTCATTTATTTGCTGCAATCCATAATGTAAAAAGTTTGTTTCCATTTGTATAACAATTCAATACTGCTTTCTTACAGCACGGTTCTCTTAATAATAAAAAAGGTAGCGCACTTTATGAGAGAACCAGTTGATCTATTACTATATGGTTTTCTGGATGTACCAGTACAATACATAGTTACAGACTCTTTACTCATCATAGCAAAGACAACTGCAATAGACAGTTTGATAGGAGCAGTATAGCTATCAATTGATGGCTGAATTGAAAGCATCTGGTAACAGTTTAGATGTATTTCTTTCCCGTGTTGATTGCGACACTTGCGCAAATGTATATATGGAAGGAGGGATATATCAGATTGCTTTGCACTGTTTACAGTGTTTTTGTTTGTTATTGTTGCTTATGTTGTGTATTGGAGTTCAAGGTCATAGCCGGATTGTTTTAATGCGTTTTGGCACAATTGCTTAATTTTGTCTAATTATTGTTTTGATGACAGTGTGCTTAACTATCTGTTCATAATTTTTTTACCCATGTATAACTCAAACACACTTTAAAATTAGCACTCAATTTTGCCAGCAAAGCAACCATGATCACCATTTAAAAAAAAAACTATGAAACAATGAAACAAACTGCCATGAGAAAATTTTAGTTAAAAATTATCCAATTTTGATATACTCAACCCGAAAAGTTTAGAGTTCTCGCTTCTAACCGAATTTATTTGTAAAGACATATGTATGTATAATTTCTCAATCGATAAAAAATTAACGTATATATATAAATTTAACCATCTTTATCAAATCTAATGAACTGTCAAATATAAACAACAACTGAGGAAATTACTAACCAAAAGGGAATAATTAAATATATTTAACACTACAAACATTTAATTGTTCACTAATGTGGTTGAACCCAAATCCTGAAAAAACTCTGCCATGAGAGACAATAGCATGTTCTAGATCGTAACAGGTGTGACAACAAGTTAATGAGGTAATGTAATCAGAAATCAAACACAACAATTATTACAATAATAAAACAAATATAAGCCATAAATCATTTTGACAACAGCCCAACTTTAATGGATTTTTATCTGCTGGGCTGAAACTGGTTAGCACAAAGAGTCTGTAACTTATTCTTTGCCTTCTGTGTGCATCCTCAATTTACATATGTGTACAGAATAATATTTCCAATGCCGTAAAATGATTGAAAAATTTTCCTGGCATTGCTATGTACATAAAAATGACTCACAAGAGTTTCTCTACTTTTAATCAGAAAATTAGGTATAGCTATCGATGTGCTTGACAATGTGGAATAAAACGAGGCATTGGTTCCTTTTGTATATCAGGATTCATTTATCGACAGATGGGCTCCTTCCTTTAAATTATTTCTTGCTTTCATTCTTCTTAATTCTCTTGTGAGTCTGACGAGGAGAACTGCTTCACAGCTTACTGTAAAGATTACTATCAAAACCGTGAACATTGTTAAAGGTGTTTGAGAAGAAAAAAGCCTACAACATCTTCACAGCTCAATATACATGATGCTAGCAGGGTGAGTCCCGTTCCAACAATCATGCTGATAAGCAGATCAACTACATGTATTATCAATTTACCAATGAATCTGCGCAGAATGAATTGGCACAGAATCTGTCAACACAAGCTAGCAGAACTTGTCTGTATTGGAAATGAGTCGTGCCTACCTTTATGCTTCCAATTTCTACACGTCTTCACATTTTGCTGTAAAACTGCTGTGCCGGTTATTGCTAATGGATAAACAGTGTCCCCAATACCTGAAAAATTATACGAAATATCAGCTAATACCAAATATACTAGGATCCAGAAGTAGTTCAGCTTCCTGACCTCATGCAGGCACTCCACACTAAACTATTATGTGTAGAGGGTCTATGATAACTGAAAAGCTGTTGATACACATTAAACATATCTCAAATGTTATACTCTCTTCCCAACTTCCATGTGCTAGTGCTACATCTCTGATTATCTAAAAAATTATTTGTCGTGTCACGATAAAACTTTTCTGTGTAAACAAACTTTTTTGTCAAATTTTACACGTTTACTGTGCTTGTTACACTCTCACTATTTATATATACATTGAATCATCTACAGCTCACATAATTGGTAAAATATCATATTAAATGCAGCATTAACTATACTCAGAGTCAGAGACTATGCTACAAACAAGAGAGTAACTTGTAGAAGTATATCTACATGAGCAAGTGCTTGATTGTAAAAATTGCTTTGCCCACTAATGGCGAACTATAAAGAACATTTGCATTTGGTTTGTAATGTTCCTGGAGTTTTTGGTAGCTTCGTGAGCAGTTTCCAATTTTTTTGATTTCCAGCAGCTGGCCAATGACGCAGTACACCAGCATCAGTTGAGAAGATATACTAAATTTTCATGATTTCATTTATAAATGTGATCTTTCAGTAGAAAATAAAAGATAAGATTTTAAGGAGTCTTCTAAAACTTGTAAAGAAGATTTCTAAATTTTCTTTCCATCCTAGATATTATTCCCCGCTTTAACATATAAATCTATAACTAGTTGTAAATGTCATACACTGTACACTTAATGTTATTCAAAACTTTCCTTAAACATTTATGTTAGCTGTATAATAATTATTAAACACCCAAAGTTGTTATAAAGGTTATATTGCTAGGTTTGATATTTCTACTGATTATATGAAAACTTTTTCTTATGAACACATAAAACAATAAAACCATCAAATGAGATGAAAAAAGAGTTAAGAATTTTTGTAATATTTATTTTAGCATTGGTTCTATGTATAATTTGTTAGACTTTGAAAACTCTAACATTTAAAAGTCTAAATAGAAATAATATGATTATTCTTTAGATTGACTTATATAAAACTCAATTATCATTATTACATAATTCTTTACTATAATAAGACGAGTGTCTAACTATCCGTCTGTCTGACGCTACCCTAAGAAAGTTGGGAAAAAGAAAAGCCGCACATGGGAGTTGATCTGGCTCTAACCATTACACTACTCAGCCACCTTACAATCTCACACTGCATGGGACTGTCTGTGATACTAGTAAAAATTATGAAGCGGGTCAAAACTATTTTTTACTTCTTTAATCAATTAATTCAGAGATAAAATAGTTTTCCATTTCAATTTCACTCTATATTATTTTGATTTTCATTAAATACCAACTACTGCATTTAAATTTAGGTAGTTTTTTTTCCCATTCAACTAAAAATTAGGCAAAAACTCTGAAATTTTTATTGAAAAAATATTTGCAATACACTTGCATTGAACACACAAACTAGCAATATAATTCCTCATGCATTGACACAAGCCTATACTTACACTTGCGCTTACAAGCATTTAACGAGTTTTTCAAATCCTGAATCTCTCTTTGTGCTAACCATTGTGAAGATCAAGCTTAAATATATTTCATACAGCTCAGCAAAGCAGCTGGGAGTGGTGGTGCACTCTTGTAATCCAACTACTTGGAAGCTAGGTTTGATGGACAACTTGAGGGCATGGTCTTTGTTCAAGGCCCACCCATGTTGACTAGGTGTCCGCAATAAGAACTGTGTCAACATGTTTGCCTGGAAGGTAATCTAGGTAGTGAGGTTGCTCTAAGGAGAAGTGAACTGGCCTAGGGTGGAACCACAGCAGGCAAAAGCTTCCCCACGGTGCAGTGGTTTGATAACATCTGAGAGTGGGAGCCTTGTGACAGCCTGTTCAACGTACTTGGACCCATTCCTCCTTTATCATTACTATTGGACCTCTTTTAATATTCACCATTATTTTTGTTGTCTGATCACCACAACTCATGCCATATTCTCATATATTCTATGTTTACTATGATAGATCTATGTTCACAAGGCCAGTGTAATGTCAGTCTGTGTGTTTATTACTAATAAAGCACCAGCAACTGACATTTTGACTTGTTGGTCAACAGGAACAATAAAATTAATTGCTTTATACAATCTTATAAAAGATATTATCTTTTTTGTACCTCTCTATAACAAATGAGAAGAATATAGAATGTCTACAAAGGTCTTCATATATGTAAATACTTTTACAATGTTATTTTTGGTGATATGTCATAATCAGTCAAGGTGTTTATTATACTAATTTCGTAGTCACCTACTTAGTGTTTGTTAAAGGTAACATTTCTTCACCGTTATTCAGAGACTGAGTCTAAAACTTTATCTGAGGTGATATATTGATAGTTCATTAAATAGAAACTGCCTTTTGCAATTGCCTTTCTGATGATCTAGGAGTAATGAACATCTCCTTTGGTAGCTTGCTAACTTTTCATACACCAAACCTTACGATAACTTTACAATTTTTAGCGTTATCAAACCTTAAATATCAATTTTAATAAATTTAAAAAAATAAACTATTTTATTTAAAAAATGTTAAAAAGAGTTCAGATTGTCAATTGAAAATAATCTGCCGACGACTGCTGTAAATTCATGTTATTTTGGTTTCTAGAATCCAAATTTAAATACATCTTCCTTTGAAAATCTTTAACAAGAACTTACTCAGTATAAAAGATTGCTAGATTTGTAACTTACTGCGGATGATCAACTGGATTCTCAGCTATGGAGCATGAACACAGCATCTATTACATAGAATAATACATTTCCTTGAGCATGTTCATGTTGCAGATATGAACTTTATTTAGATTCATTAGAATATGATAGTAATATTTCTAGAAAGTTTTCCAATCAGCTAAGCAGTTGCTTTTGATCAGTTTTCTGTAGCTCTATACTTTTATATGTAGCTATTTGTTGAACTTCAATGCAGTTACATAATTTTTATCCCTAAGGATGTTTCATTCTCATTTGTGAACAATAGTTTCTTTAAGTAAGTTTTGAGTTTAAAAGGGGA
Organism: Watersipora subatra; assembly: GCF_963576615.1. NCBI lineage: Eukaryota > Metazoa > Bryozoa > Gymnolaemata > Cheilostomatida > Watersiporidae > Watersipora > Watersipora subatra. The sequence continues at coordinate 24,709,657 of NC_088709.1, forward strand.
AAGCCCTAGCTCAACTGATGAATAAAAACATTCATTCAAAGTTCAACAAAGGAATTTTATTGTAAAGCTTCAATAGATATGAGTAAAGTTGAGCTTTATGATTACGAGACTTCTGTGTTAGTAACATTATTCCTTTAGAATATTTTGCTAAATCACAAGATTTCTGTATGAACAAAAATGTATGTTACCCTGGAATATTTTGTTTATAAAACTCTAAAATAGTTTTCATAGCTAAACAAAATTTTCTGCATGTAAAACCTCACTTTAAAACCTAAAGGGTAATGCCATGTTTTAAAACTAAACTATATAGTTTTTACCAAATGATCAGTCCAAACTAATTCTTTTGATGGGAGATAACTTTATTTGTATATCTTGGTTATAAATATCATTTACTCAACTTGCATAAAAGTGAACTGCTGGATTAACCCAAAACTATCTTTGCGTTTAAATTGACTATATGAAGAAGGAGTTATGTTATTGTTGCATACCGATTTAACCCCATTATCAACTTATATGATTCAGTTTATTCTTAAGTCCGAGAACGCTTAAAACTCAAAATTTATTCACGAATATACTGACTGCTTTTTAATCTCAACTTTTAATGGCTTCAAATTAAATTTTTGAAACCTACATGCAATAATACAAACTAGAAACTCCACTGTCATACAGCCCACGACCAAAGTGATAATGGAAAAAAGAAAGGGTACTGTTGGTTGTTGAAAAAGTAGTTCTCAGCAAGAATTGACAAAGTATAAGGTAAATGAGACTTGTTTGAAATAGAAATGTTCTAGAAATAGCTTGAAAAGCTTGGTTTAATACAATAATAAATCACACCTAGTCACACAAACAATCACACCTAATCTACTACTCTCTCAAACCTGTTTTACAATGATAAAAAAATATTAATTTAAACTGTAGGCCTAACCTACTGTAATGCATATATTTTACCAACAACGATAAGGAAATATGTTTATTATAACTCAGAAATGCAAAACTAGAAGTTAAATGGCAAACTACTGGGTACTATACAGTGTTTGAAAGTTGGTTGCGTTGAATGTAGAATGGTTTTGATAGCGATTTTTAACAGAAAGCAAGTATTAGCCAGCCAATATTAGTAAGCCAATATTGGAAGTAAAATACACTGATATTATTAGAATAACCAATATTATTAATATAGTAATAGTATAAAATCGATGCACAATTTTGTTTACATTTCAAAACGTCATAGCTAACAGTATCAAGAAGTGATAAGTATGTAGATTTTTATAAAATCTATTTAAAAAAGTGTTTAGTCATGACAAACAGCAATAATAAGAGGAAAAGATTATATATTTATATCTCTCTCGCTGCAATAGGAGAAATGCAATATTAGAAGTAAAATGCACTGATATTATTAGAATAACCAATATTATTAATATAGTAATACAATAATAATAGAAAACCAATGAGCAAATTTGTTTACATTTAAAAACGTCATAGATATTAATATCAAGAAGTATCAAAAAGATTATCCAAACTTTATAATAGTAATACAGTAATATTAGAAAACTAATGCACAATTTTGCAGCGATCTTTAACAGAAAGCAAGTATGAGCGTTCATGTGTCTGAAAGTTTTCTGCAAACTGGAGCAAAATAAAAAAAGGTTCTCGTCATAAAGGGGATTTGTAGTTTAGCCCTAGCTTGTACATAAGTTGTAAAGAATTTCGGCTAACGTTTTAAGTAATGAAGCCTTCGGTGATTAGACAAAAGCATAACCTGATAAACTGTGTACCACAATTTCGTACCTATAAATCAGTCAACACCTCAAACGGTCTACGTTTATTACAGAAACCTTCGAATAAATTCGATTAATAGTAAACAATGCCATAGACTGGTGAAATGTGCACGTTATTTTTTCGCAAAATGGGCACGACTTGATCGTTATATTCTCTGTCAACCGCCGTTTCAATTTCTGGTCTTAACTTTTATTAAACCAAGCTTGTCAAGCGTTTTGTGGCAATTTTCGTCCAAATTAATCTGTCCATTTGTGTATAATCCGATCAATTGGGTAAGTTTTAAAATAATACCGATGGTTTACAACGACTTAGTAACATATTTAAGTAGGTTTAAATGTGTTTTGTATTGTTATTATACTTTAATGACTTTACAAAACAATGGTTAAATTTGTTGATGAAATTTCTAGACAAGGGTTCGTCTCATTGTTGATGAATAATTTTCGTAATTTGTGTGCACATGCATTTATCATACAAACTCCCACACTTCGCTCCGCTCGTTTGGTCGTGGGATAACAGAACAGCAAACGACTTATTTATTGTATATCAAATTTTTGCAAAGAGTTATTAAATCAAAAAACATTTTATTCAGTTATCCAAAAAAAATCTTTAGACTGATAAATACACAATAAATCAGCGAGGGGCTAATTTATTACATGACTGTCTTATGCTGGAAGATCAAAAGCCATTTGTTTATTTTCTATGACCTTTATCTGGAAGTCTTCTCAAGTTTTTAATCGTTGATTAAATATAATTTTTATTGATACTATGCCAATTAGCCAAAACACATCAACAAAATTATACCAGACACACTTTTTGAATAAAAATCTTTTTGTTGGTATTCTTTGTTTGACTCTAACTGATAACATAAATATCTTTGGTCTGGCTAAGAAACGGTCTTGTTGAAAGCAGACTGTTATTGTCTTTTCTATAGCTAATAAAATGAAATGATAAATACTGCACAGGAAAAATGATGCGAATAGAAATCCCAAGAATTGCTACAGATGTTAATTGCTGCTCTGCTATTGATCTGGCAAAATGAAAAAATTATTAGAATAATGGGCTCCTGATTAAAAAAACATCATATTATTGTTTGAGTGCAAAATACATCAGCTTAAAGCATCTCAATGCATGTAAGTTACTCATTGGCAAAAAATTTATTATGTGTTCTCAGAGTCGCCAGAAAAAGACTGGTAGACACAGTATTTAATATATTATTTGAATTTACTAAACATTGACTCACTGACACATTTATTGTGCGTTTGCTGACATTGGAGGATGAGTGCCTTATCTCTTTTACAACCAATCAGATAAGAGTTTGGTTGAAATATTGAAAAATATAACTTTCTTCTTTGCCTAATGGGATAAACATTGATTGAAATATTGTGAGTATAATGTACTGCTCTCACCCATCAGATACTTTTTCAATTGAGAATGTAATCTCAAACTCTAATGCACGAGAAACGATTAAAAAGACTATTTATGATGTTCTCTTAGCTAGTTTATGTTACATCTGTGATAATAAAAAAAGGTTTTGATATTCTGAACTCTGTTCTTTACAAACGCTTGAGTGCACCCAAAACTAGCCTGAGTGTGCGTGTGCATGTTTGTGTGTGCGCGTGCACACATGCATGTGTGTGTGTCATTTTTTAAATGCTATCTTCAGATTGGAAATTACAACTGACATTTTGCTCGCAATGCCATTGCTGTACAGAATAAATATGTCATGCAACTAGAATAACAAACCTTTATTGAAATATCAAGGATTTGAAGTTATTCAAAAATATACAAACCACAAAATGAAATCGGACATAGCAAAATTAATTGGGCATTGAAAAAATAGCTCTGCTCATAAACAATTGTTCTAATATTTTACAGCCAAAGAACTGAGAGTGTTGAATTGGAAATAATATAAAAACGAACAATGAAGTAGCAGAGTAGAAGCTCATTTCAACAGAAATCACTGATTAGTCACCTAAATGACTCATACAGAGAGTACATAAAAAGTATAATATAATAGAGTAACTGTCAACTAATGACTCACTAAGAAATAGAGTTAGTTTTAACTCAACATGAAGAGAGTTCCTGGTAAAACAGAAGGGCTTTCAGGGTTTTCACACTAATCACTAACTTCGGTTAATGTCTTCAGAAGTTTAATGTCTATTTGACTTTTTCTATTATAAACAGCATAAAGAAGAGATCAATGGTAACTTCCTCCATCTTTCTCAACCACCATCAAATCTACATAGAGTGGTTTCTCAACTACCTCCATGTCTCCACACAATGGAGAAAAACGCTTGAGCATGAAATGTGCAGCAATTTTGTCATCAGCCATTTAAAATATTTGACTGCAAGTATAATAATGTATCTGTCTCAACCAATGAATCTGAAATTTAGTTTTATGAAACATTTACAATATATGTATAATATCAGATTGAGCAGTAAAGTTGTACCTTTGCAACAATCTCATCACCCTGTCTAACCAGCCTTTCATTTTCATCACTAAGTGAATTAAAGACTTCAGAGTCAGATTTAAATCCACGACATGTAATGAAAGACACAATAGAACCATAGTCGGGCATAGAGCAAAACAAGAGATTTACAACTATGGTCAATTAAAACAAAATTTTATCAGATCTTTTTTTTGCTCAGAACTAGAATTTTATAAAAATATTATTAGATGCTAACAATAATAAACCTAACAAGAAAACATATTATTTCCAGTGTTAAGACAACAAATAATAGTATTGTCTTAAGACTGGACTAGGCAACAGATAACTTATAGTTCACATGCTTTCAGAACATACAAAGGAAATATTATAATAAATATAAAACTAGCAAAACATTTTTCTCCTCATGAAAAGTATGAAGACAATAGTATATTATTTTAAAGTAGCATTTTGTAAATTTTTTGGTATTAGGTGTTTGATAATATTTAAACATCATACTATTATTCAGGGTAGATTCAACAAAAGTAAATTTTTAAATTAAGTTATATAATCATTAATGTCTAGTACAACCTTAATAAAAAGCTCACCCTTCTAATCCTCTGCTGATAAGCCTCAGCATTGATGTCATTCATAGATATACCATATATGTCTGTAACTGAGGCTCTACTGGTGTTGATCCAAATATAGAGTGACACTCCAAACAGAAGAAGTATCAAAACTGACTAAAATAAAAAGCAAAGGTTTCAGAAATTTGCATTGAAAAGGCAGAAAAAGTACAACTCTCAGTATACCATTTGAAAAGCACCAGATTGTTCTAAGATAAATTCCTTGTTGAGATGGTCTCTGACATTCACGCCTCAAAATATGCTATCAATAGGTAACTATAGCTAACTATAGTTACCTATAGCTAACTACAAGTAACTATTGCTAGCTATAGTTACCTTTTGATAGCATTGAACCCATAAAACAATAAAGCGATCAATGAAGATGAAATAAGAATTAAGAACTTTGTAGTATTCATTTAAAAAAAAGATTTTGTTTAAGTTGCAAAACTAGCAGAAATTTATTTACTTCAAGGTGATCAAAAAAGGTAATTTACGTTAGCTAATATGATTGGCTCTCAAGGTGGCCAAAAAGGGTTCAATTAGGTGTATAAATAAGTTATTTATTTCGAACTACATGTATACCTACTTATAACTCATTGCCTGATGAAGAACCTTTAGTTGGTTGAAAAAGCTTTGGCAGGAAAAAAATGACACCAAATTCATACAATCAGTTGTATTTATTTCTATTGTTCTGTTCTGTAGACATAATGCCTCTGTGTTATTACAGAATGCACCATTTTAACATGTCAAATTGATCATTCTATTTATTGTACTAGTTCCTTGATCTGATCACCTTCTTAATGTTTGCTTAAGTTTATACTTTTCTATCTTTATTAATAAAAACCTTGTTTATGTTATTTGAGCTGATGTATTTAAAGTTTATAAATTAAAAACTGCCTTCATCATTGGCCTTTTTGATAATAAAGCGGTAATGAATACCCCTTTTCGTAGCTTGCTAACTTTTTTTACACCAATTCTTATGATAACTTTACAACATTGAGTGTTGTACAGCTTTAAATAGTGATTGTAAATAATAGAAAACAAAAAATATTTAACTTTAAAAGTGAGAGTTCAATATGTCAGTTAAAATTAATCTACTGGTGTATGTAATAAATTGAAGTTATTTTTGCTTCCACAACCCAAATTCAAGTACATTTGCCTTCGGAAAACTTCACTAAAAACTTGGTCGCTGTTAAAGTTTGATGTTTTTTAACCCACTGCAGAGCACCACCTGGCTCAGAAGATACATCCATAAACTCATCAAAAAGAACAATACAGTTAATTGCCATAAAAAACCTTCTAAAAGGTATTAGTTTTTTTCGTACCGAATTATCTAACAAATTAGAAACATGCAGAGCATATACAAAGTTGTTCCTATATATATTCTGATAATGTAGCTTTTTGGTGATATTTCAAAATCAGTCATGCTGTTTATTCTATTACTTGTTTAATTCTCTACTTAATGTTTGTAAAAGTTTATAGCTTTCTATCTTTTTGCAGACAGATCTTGGATTTTGTTTATGTTACCTGACCTGATGTAATTAAAGTTTATTAAATAGAAACTAACTCTACCAATTGCTTTTCTGTTGATCAAGCAGTAATGATCATTTCTGTCCTTAGCTTGCTAACTTTTCTTACACAGATTCTTCTGATAGTTATACGGCATTAAATGTTATAAAACGTTAATTATAATTGTAATAAATAAACTAGTAAGAATGGTTTTGTATTAAAGACTAAAGTTTAATGTGTCAATCAATACTAATCTGCTGATATTTGTAGTATATCCAAGTTATTTTTGCTTCTAGAATTGAGAGTTAAGTACATCTACTCTCGGGAAACTTAATCAGTATAAACTTTGCTGGCAATTCTCGGTTGTGAACAATAGTCTCACTAAGTGAGCTTGCGTTAAGATGGGGAAGTCCCCAGCTCAACGCAAGAATACTCATTCAAAGTTCGACAAAAGAGTTTTAGTGTAGAGCTTGAATGGAAGTTAGTTAAGCTTCAAGACTTCCATGCGGATAGAACTATCGCTGTAGAATATTCTGTTTATGAAAATTCATGAAAGTTTCCTAGCTAAACAAATTGTCCTGCACACAAAATCTCACTTTCAACCTTGGAGTAAAAACCATGTTTTAAATTTTACTCTCCAAAAAGTGATGATGACAGTTAAGTAAAAAACAAATCCGTGTAATGCGGAATATATTTATGTGCATAATCCATTTATAAATAAAATTTGCTCGCCTCTTTCAAATATAAGTTTGTGTTTTAAGGATAAATTAGCTTTGCGTACAGTAGATGTGAGTATATAAGGAACAAGTTATATTCACATGGTGATGGTGCACCTTTTCATTATACAACATGTTTATCATTCTGTTAATTCACAAGGTTTAGCAAACAAAACTTATAACTAGAAATTCCCCTGCCATACAGCCCACTACTAAAGTGATAATGAAAAAAGAACGGGTCCTACCAGTTGAGAAATGCAATTTTAGCAGTCAAATGGCACTGCAGTGCAATAGGAGAACTGCAATGGTAGCTGCAATGGTAGATGTAATGTGCTTGGTGTTATTATCTACAACAAACAGTAATAATGAAAGGAGAAGATTATATGTTTATATCTCTCCCTGCATTAGGAAAAATGCAATATTAGAAGTAAAATGACAAGCTGATGTGTAATATACAAAGGTTGGGAGGGGCTGTATATCATTGGTCATAGCAACCAATATCAAGAAGTTGTGATATTTATGTAGATTTTGGTATTTATATCTAAAAATTATACTGAACTTAAAAATCTAAACAGATTTTAGCTGGTCATCATAGAAATAGATGTATATCTATAAGAAAATGTAGGCCTATTACTTAATTTTGCAGATATTAAAAACGGCTTGGCAGTACCACGATATTGACACAGCCGCAGTATCACCAACAAAATCTTTATAAAAATAATAACATAAACATATTGCACACCATTGGTCACTATACACTTCGATTTTGTAAATTCGAATGAATATTCTTATAATTAAGTCTTATAATAATCTTATAAAACCGAATAATTATTCTAATAATTGAATATTGCTAGAACCGTTAGAAAAATATCATTGTCATTTCTTTTACTTTCGCTGCTTTGGACATCAGTTGGAATACCAATACTCATTATAAGTGTCCAAAATGTCAGAGTCCAGTAGAATGGGCAAAAAAGAAACGATTACGTTTCAGAACTTTTACGTTAATTACAGAAACCTTCGGCAATTGGCAATGCCATAGACTGGTGAAATGTGCGCGTTTTTTCTCGTGATGTGCGCACGACCTAATGGTTCTACTCATTGTCGCACGGCCTTATCGGCGTTTTGTTGGCCAGTCTTAATTTTGATTAAAAAAAGCTTGTCAAGTTTTTATTGCGATTTTAGGCCAAATTAATCTGTCTATTTATGTATAACCCAATCAGATGGGTTGGTTTTAGGATATTGTTTTAAGTTTTCAAAGACTTGGTAACATATTTAAATATGTTTATATGTGTTTTGCATCATTATTATACTTAATTGACTCTACACAAAGATTATTAATTTTTTTGATGAAAATATTGTACAAGGGTTTGGTAATGGCTATTGACGGATAACTTTTCTGGAGTTGTGTGCGCATATGCATTTATAAAAAAGCTCCAAAACATTCGCTTCGCTCGTATTTGGTTGTGGGATAAGCTAAATCGTATGTTATCTTAGCTTTTAACATTTTTACAGTGAACTTCTACAAACAATATTTATTAATAATATTAAACAACCTAATAATAGTAAATGCCAACAAATAATAGTAAAATCAACAAGCTACAACTAATATAGCTTTGTTTGGTTTACTGAACAAATGCCAGAATTTCTACTGGCTTTTCCAAAAGGTTTTTGAAATCATTTACAATACAGGTCTATGTATGTACATTTACAATCTAATGTTTATGAGCTCAATTACTAGCTTTGAAGCCTTATCAGAGATTTATTTTATATCCAACTCTTGCAATGAGCTCTCAAGCAAAAATGGCTTGTATGTTTAGTCTACTAAACACAACATATTTAACTGTTATGATGGAAAACCAACAAACTAATAAACTAGTTGTTTACTTCATGCATACAAATTAATCTTCTCAGTCTGGAACCTCTACGATGCTCATAATCATTTTTTTGGAACATTTCATAATAAAATGTTGATTATAAAAAAAGCAAATCAAAATAATTTTTGCAACACACAAACCTCATACAAGGGCACATTTTCTACTTCCCCATAATATCAAAATAAATCTTAGTGTACCAAACAAATGAATGTGCATTCTGAAGATCAAATTCATGCTACCTTCCACTAATATGGTTCTAAGTTTAAAACTATACTAGTTTCATTTAGCACAACACCTTCTATTGCATTTTGTTATAAATCATTATCTAGCCATTAAATGAGCTTTTCAAAAAAATCTTTGAAATTACTACCTGATTAATTTTCAAATCTTAAAAGAGATGAAGCCAGTCGGAACACAACTTCGTTTAAAATGTGGAGATGATAGTTAGCTTGCAAAAAATATGCTTGCCAAAAAAAGATTGACGAGGTTACCAGAAATATCTCTGTACTATGTAGGTTGTAAGAGGAAAAGTAGAATTAGGCATAAAAGCAATATTAGATAAATTATATTCACAGACAATTATAATATAGTTATCATAAGCTCTTCTAACAATATTGAAATACATCACTGCTATAATTATTTCGTACTCAGTGATCTATTGAATATTGCTTAGTCGGTTACCTTTTAGGTACGTATAAACTGAAACATGGTTCTTGACTAGTAAATGGTCAGAAGATTTCTAGTGGGTTTTTTTGTCTGCTAAGTATGAGATGATGTTCATGCATCTTTTTGTTCTATATCAACATATACTGAAATACGCTCTACCCAGTCACAGTCTTGCCATTCCTAAAGATATCTCACTGTCATGTGTGAACAGTAGCTTTATGAAATAATTGTTGAGTTAAGACGGGGAAGGCCCCCGGCTCAACTGAAGAGTAAATCATTTATTCAAAGTTTAACAAAGGAGTCTTATTGTAAAGCTTGAATGGAAATGAGCAAAGTTTTGCTTTACAATGAAAAAACTTTTGTGTGAATCGAAATATAACCTTAGAGTATTTGGTTTATGAAAATTCAAAGAGGTTTCCTAGTTAAACAAAATTCCTTGCCTATACCCTTCACTTTTAATCCTAGAGCAGAATTTTATTTTTCAACATTTATTTATGTACTTTCCCACATTCGATGACGACAGTTTAGGCATAACGATTCTCTTTAATGTGAGATGCTTTTGTGTGTATATTTTAATTAAAAGATAGCATTTGCTTTGCTCGGATATTAGTCAATCGTTGGGTCAATGTCGAAATAGCTTTGTGTAAATATAAAAGAAGTTATGGTCTCATCAACATCCAAAATCTATTTTATTATAGGTATTTACAATTCAGTCACTTCATATGAATATATAGTCTGAAAATTGAAAAAAAAATTTGGCAGGCATCACAATTCTAACAAAATTAATAGTACAATAAGATATTTTAGTGATAGACAAGTAATAATTTTTGTCTCAAACAGTAAAACTCAAGATTTATACTACCAGTTCTAATGTATTATCTTGTTCGTTTTGTAGAAGGTAGCTCTGTGATCTCTAGCGTATTTTATAAAATAAAAACCAGTTGTTGTGAATATAAAACGCTCATTTAGCATACTACATAGAAAATAATAAAGTATACTACATAGAATAACATACTATTTAAAATACATGTATGTACAGTTGAAATTCTTACTGCCAACAATCCATCTTTGTACCCCAAAGTGTACTTCAGGATTTTCAGTTGCATACATGTATTTTTAGTATTAATATGTTATTTGTATTGTAGTCGGCTTTGAGGCTTTTTTATATAGTTTTCTTCTCTATATACGCAGTAAAACATAAGAAACCATTATTTAGCATCCGCAAAGTTTATATAAAGAACATCAATGCTGAAGTTTATTGACAGATAATTAGGAGGGTGAGTTTTTTCAACTTTTTTGTAGAAATCAGATCATAAAGTTCCCTAGCTAGATAAGGCATATTGTTGAGTAATTTACTCTTTTCAGAGTTATTTCAAGTCACTTCATATAATTAACTCGATATATACCTTCAACTCAACTCTTCTATTTAACTCGGTTTAAATATTTAACTCAGTTAATATCTTCAATTCTGTTCTTGCTTTCAGATCAGTTCAGTAAAATTCCATTCATCAGTAGATCATAATCTATTATTGGTACATTAAACATCAAAAGTTCTAATGTGTATTTGTGTAATCGTTCGTGTGCCAAGACTGGCATGCAAAAGTTGATGCGCCAATTTTTGCATGCCAAACCTGAATTGAACTGAAATCATATAATCGTATACCACATAGTTTTGGATTGTAATTGTAGCAAAATAGACTATAGTCAGCCATTACTTGCTAATTATTTTACATTTACACTTAAGCACATTTACATTTCTATTTTTCTTTCTAATTTGTTTCAACAAAACACTTCTTTCAAGTTAAAAATTTTTAACTTACAGCTGTTTGAAAACCTTTAGTCATTTTATTTATTTTTAATTTAGTTGTCCTGCACAAAACCTTTTCCTCATGATATGAGGTTTGAAAGTTACAGTTGTTTGACAAAGTTTGAAACGCTTTGCAGTTGTTTTCATTTTTTTCTTAATTTATTTCAACTACACAAAACACTTCTCTCGTGATATGTAGTCCGAAAGTTAGAATGACAAATCTTGTTATATATGTATATATGTTAAATACAAATCAATTTTCGGTCCAAAGGCTTTTTTCTTTTTTATAACTCGGGCAACGCCGGGTAGCACAGCTATTTATAGCTATTAAACTTATAAAGTATACATAAAGTCATGAATTTAAATTATGTTGAAATACATACATAGTTGAAGCTAGTAAGTTCATATATTTTAATTTATTTTGGTTATTATAAATTATCAGTTTCTGTATTTTTACAAAAAAGATCCCTGAGTCACTAAATCAATCAGCTTCATATCCTGATCTTTTATCAAACTACTTACAAATGACTGCTAACGACGAATATTAAATAATCATAATTACCGAATATAAAGAATTTACATCAGATAAACCGATTTTTGTCATTCTTATGCTTTTTTACTATTTTCACCTCCAAATTACTTTGTACCGTTTCTATGATACCACTTTTGTTTTATTGCTATCAAATGCTTGTACCAACTCGCTTCTTATGTTAACTTGTTTTTGAGAAGGCTCTAATCGCAGCGTAGTAACGCTTTATGCAATGTACATGTTTAAAATAGTCTAATGGGTGGATAAAGATTGAATGATTTTACTATGACAAAGTAATAAATTAGTTGTACCTTGACAAAAAGATTGTATTTATACATTTGTTTATTGTATTTTTACATTTTTGCTGCTTCTTTTTTCAATCCATTGCATTTTTTTACATAAAATTTATCAATGCTAGCTGTGAAAGCTGGTATATTTTATTTTATTTTTTCCTATCTAACATTTTTTTAACCTCAACATTTGTGCTATCATAACAAAGTTCATTTGATATTTCTTTATGTCAATCATCAAATTAAAAAAAAACTAATTCAACTACCAACAAATAACTTTTAGATATAAAATAATAACACAGGATAGCAATAGTATTATAGTAATAGTAATCATAACTATGGTCTGTCTAATAATCTATGTATTACTTTGCATAGCTATTATAAAAAGTAAATGTTTATATAATAAATTTTTGTGCCTGCCAAATAGTGAGTCAAAACAGTTTAATTAAAAATCAGTCTAATCTAAGCATTATATAGCAACATATAGTTTTCATTAAATGTAGTCAGACCTATTAAAAGAAGCACGACTAAAAAGTTAATATCGTTTTGAACTTAACATCTTGGTAAGAGCACGATGCTACTGTAGTTCAATCTATCGTAACATTGCTATTGATACATTTAAAAAACCTTATTTAAAGTTCTAGGTTAATAGAAAAACTACACAGAGTTATTGTATAGAATCACAAAAATGCATTAACGATTTATTACCTGAACGTCAAAACCATTTTCAAAAACCAACAAATGGCAGGTCAATATAAAAACAGTTGTTTTAAGGGGTCTTTCGAAACAAGAGAAAAAAACTTGCTTTTTTGCGTTATCCCATAAAATATTATAGCAGATAATACATCTGTAACTTCTTGAGCAATATTCAAATGTAATCTAAAATATATTGCTTTCAGAGTGGAGATTATAATGCTGCTTCTTATCATTAATTCTGATCATTAATTTTTTTACATTGTCTGTAACATAGTGAAATAACAAGACATAAAAACCATCTAAATAACAAGTTTTTTACCACCACCCAAAGTGCTAAGAGTGAACCAGTTAAAACTGCCGTGAGTGTTCCTTAAGTAAAAAAACTACACTATAAATTACCACTACAAGACCAAACAAAACGTATGTCATTAAAACCATTGAAGGAATATCTTAGTGAAAAGTTTCATTGTTTACTATGTAATTAGTACTTCATGATGTCAGCATGTAGAATTTTATATATAATAATAAGAAAGCTATAATTTTGTTATTGAGCAGGTGTTTGTGTGCCAACAATTTATAACTGTTATTCCACATTTATGCTTGACAACTTGTTTAATGTAAAACAGGAGCTATTGAGCAAAAATCTTTTCTCAAATGTAAATTATTTCCATTTAGTGGCATGAAAATGATGATATAACTTTAATGTTTTCATTATTGTGACATCCTATTGGCCAGAGCAGCATATGAGACATTAATTCTTTCAATCAAAGTCTAACGTTATTGGCTAGACTGTTTCAATGTATGCCAATTATTTGTCTGTAGCAAGATACAAGATATTACAAATAAATATAAAATATTCAACATAAATTATGTAACAAGAAATGACTTCATAATTGTATAGGTTACAATGCGAACCAGCTACTACCTACAATATATGTACTAGATTCTGAAGGTGTGTGTCCTATAAGCTATGTATTCTAACCATATCAGTTGTGTATCCTATTAAACACCTGTATGGTGGTTCATGCCTTACCAAACAATTTAAACGTAGCCAATATACATGTAAAAGATGTAATGAATATGGTTATGAACACCTGAACTCTCTTCATGGGTCACTATAACACATGTAAGCTGTACAGTTAATAACAAGTTCTGTTAATCAATGAAAAAAGACTGTTGTTAGCATTTAAATTTATTCATACAAAGTACAAGATAAACTGATTTAATAAAGAATAGTAAAAAAAAACTTTAATAGTTGCCTTCAATGCTCGGTATGCATTATTTTAATACTGTTCTGTTGCATTAATTAAAAAATATTTCATATATAAATAACTTTTCACATCATTGGTTATAGCAGACACAATAAGCGTTTCTCAACTCTTGTCACATAGACACATAGGTCTTTGCTTCACTATTCTATGATTACCGATCCTATTGGAAATAAAAGATTTTCCATGAGTAACCCAGAACAAACCATTTTTTACTTGAATCCTGTTGGTATAAAATAGATAATACTAACAGATAATACCACTTTTAATACCTCGTCATATAATTGGCTATGCCAGATAGAATAAGGATATTATTCAGTCGCATCACATTAAAAATCTATAGAGACATGAGTCGTACCTTCATTATTTGTATGATGACTGATTTCTTGGAAATAAAAGATTTTTCATGAATAACTGATGTCCCAGTTATTTCATATAATGCTGTTTCTTTTACAACCAGACAATACGTAATTAAACACTAGCAATAAAGTTATATTGTTAGCGATGTACATGTATCTATGCATTGACAAAATTTATTATGATTATTATATAATGCTCGTCTTGAAATCAACTTCAAGTTTAAGCGCATACCTGTGGCATCTTTAGGCAGAAATCGCTCTATCTAAATAAACATGGAAATCCGATAACAGCTCTTGTTCAATTGGGAATTAAATTTATTTCTCATGATTAATTGATGTACTTAGTGGTGCTGCCAGCTGATGTTGCACTAAAACCAAACAATAATTCAAAGTTTCTCAATTAATAGCTCTTCATCTTATTTATATACAAATCTCAAAGTCTGTCGTATGGTCGTAAAGCTAATAGCATTTAAAAATGAAACAACTGTTTTGTGACGGATTTGATATCGAAACCTCTGGTTAACCAGACAATAATCTTAGCAATTAGGCTACAGCGGGATGCAATTATTTCAGGAGGCAATATGAGCCATTACGTAGCGTAAAATACGCATAGTGCTCTGTGTTACGAAATGTCACTAAAGCTTGCTCTCACGGCTCTTATTAGTAAGTTTAGTAGTATGGATGGCAGCATATTCGAATTAGTCATTGGGGCGGTGCCAGGCGAATGGCAAGTGGTAGGCAACTATGTTACCTTTCACTGCTTACATGCAGTTTTTTATATTTACAAACATGTTTTACATTTGGTTAGTTTGCTATAATAAAGACAATTAGCACTTTATCTAGTCTCAACACACTGATCATTCACAATAGCTGCGAGTTATTGTTTAGCAAACAATGATTCACATGTATTTAGTAACAACTTATTTATTACCATGCATTTTTGTAGTAACAACAACAGTAACAAGAACGTATTGAACATTGTGACCCTCATTCTAAATACAGCTTTTTTCATGAATACCTAATATGCATTAAGGAGCTCTAAGCTGGTTTTCTCCGGCAATCTATATACATAAATTTCTCAAAGTTTGTGTATATGTATGTCCCGTCGGCTATAGCTATAAAAATCTTGGAATCAAGAATCTGTACCAAAAAAGATTTGCTCTCAAACTCTCTCGATGGCCAGTTCAAAGCCGTACCAATTAGGCCACAGAGATTTATTTGTTTGCCAATATATGTTGCTACATGTTAGCAAATTTCCAACCGCTTTGCTTACTATGCAGGATGATTGCTTAAGTAAGTAATTGTCATTTGTGAGTTTACTAAAATTTTTATTGGCAATGTGCTAGGCTAATAGCAAATGGCAGGCAGCTCTGATTACTTCTCATTGTTTATAAGCTGAATTTTAATACTCGGGCAACGCCGGAAAGCACATATAGTGAAACGATATTTCAAGAATCGCTGAAGATAAACTTAAATTGTTAGTGATGTGCTCAAACATTGACAAAAGAACTAATGATAAATATGTTATGTTTATGTAAAAATTTAACAAATATGTTAAAGTGTAAATATTACGAATCTGACCAGAAATATGATGATAGATGTTAACCTTTTGACTCCCGTTCCCGTAATCTTACGGGCTGAGAGCGCAGTCTCAGCGTACCAAACCCGTAATTGCCCGTCAGATCTGAGTCTTCGATACGTATTTTTTAAATTCATTTATTTATTTTAAAAACGGCACTAAAATTTTTAATTAATATTTTTAGGAGTTTTAAAAGATATCACACTACTATTTTGAGGCAGTAATGAGTCCATTATACGCATGTGCAAAAAGAACACGTTGCTAAAAGTTGATCGTTCTTTTTGGAAAGCTTATCATCATGAACGGACGCGATATTTCAAGCGCTGCTAAAAAGATTCGTTTACAGGAAGATCTCGACTGGTATGAAAGTGAAGCAGAGGATTTCAGTGCAGAAGAATATGAAGAAGAAGATGAAAGTGAAAAAGAAATTCGACAGAGTGAATCGGAGTACGAAAGTGAGAGTGAAACGGCCGGCGTTGAAGGAGGGAGTCATGACGGATTTCAGAGAGGAGCTGATTTAAAACCAAAAGAATTACATTTTGCTGACAGCCTGGCAGGAGTATAAGTTTGAATTGTTAAACAGGTAAGTTTTTTTATTATTCAAAGCTTTTTAAACATCGGCCATGATAAATGTTTTATTTAACGAAACGAATAAATATGGCCTTCAAAAACATTGCGATGCTTCGGAGCCTGTTGATGATAAATATTTGGCGAGTTGCTTGTTTAGTTTTGCATATAGGTATTTTCAAAAAGCCTACTCTATTGCCTTACTGGTCCACATTCTTTTATTATCTACGCTGATTTTTAATCAGTTTATAAATTGAAAGAAAATTAGGAGCAAGTTTACACTTTATTGACAATTTTGAAGACCCTGCTGGCAATAAATTGTTCAAATTAAAAAATGTTTTTGCCATGACATGCGACTGGTTCTATCCTGTTTTTCTATCTGATAAATTTATATTTGTAGATGAAAGCTTGCTGGCATAGAAAGGCTGGCTCAACTTCAGACAGCATATTCCATCTAAAAGATCTAAATTTGGAATTATGTTATTTGCTTTCCATTGCTGTCTCTGGCTATGTGCACCAATTGTCTGTATACATTGTCGATGAGCAAGCTGATTGCACTGGCAGCGGAGGCAATTTTGGAATATCTTTGTGCGAGTCATGTTTTGATCCTTACCATGCTAGCTAAATTTATTTACAAATGGTATTTTATTTAGTTTCTGCAAATGCTTCACTGCTTTGTATTGCTAGCTTTTGTACATACATTTGCTAATCTATTGTATTAGTTGTGCATTGATGTGCTGTATTTGTTGCACACTGCCATCTTCAGAGCAGCAGTCTAATCAAATAGTTCAGTTCTCATATTGTTCTGCAATCTAGCAGTCCGTGATTTGCTGTTTCTGCTCATAAATGTTGCTTCCTGTCTTTTGCTGCTTCACCAAATGTGTGAATATAGGCTCACGACTCAATTCTTCTTGCACACATCCAGTTAATCTTTGCTGCAGCACACATGAATCTGTGCAATGACTTTATATGCAAGTTTTTTACATAAATCTAGTCTCAAGAAATGCATAAAAATTCAGAGCAAAAAATTGTAACTGCGCATATATAGATGTCTAGCTGCAAAGTTTTTGCAAGCTGTGTGGAGGAAAAAATCTCATTCTGCAGGAAAATGTCTCAGCTTCCAGATGCATATTCATTTGCAGTTTTGTGCCAATTTGCACGAAGGTTGGAGCAACCTTGTCGGATGACTGTCTTGCGCTGCTTATGGACATGGCGTCTCGAGCTTTTCCAATGGCGCTCCCGCTATACATCGGAGCTCATAACTCCGCTTTCAATGCTCTTGGACGACTAATTTTTTTTGCAAATTGTTGTGAACATATGAATCCATGCAAGAATTTTATATACAACATTGCCAATTGCTTTTAGTGAATATAAAATACAATCGAAAATGACGTACTAACAT